>NC_030834.1:23693061-24359172 GCF_001704415.2 Capra hircus
TCAGTGATGCCATCCAACCATCTCATCTTCTGTTGTCCCCTTCTCCTCCTGCCTTCAATCTTTCCCACCATCAGGATCTTTTCCAATAGTCAGCTCTTCACATCAGGTGGCCAAAGTATTAGAGCTTCAGCTTCAGCATCAATCCTCCCAGTGAATATTCATGGTTGATTTCCTTTAGTATTGACTGGTTTGATCTCCTTGAAGTCCAAGGGACTCTCAACTCCCTTATTCCCTCCTCTTCCACTCTCTTTGCCTAGAAATCTATGATCACTCTAACTGTCCAAGTCTTCTACAATATCATAGTTTCTGTTTTTATAAAAAACTGCAGAACCCATGGGCTTTCCAGGTGGCACTAATGGCAAAGAACCTGCCTGCCAATGCTGGAGATGTAAGAAATGCAGGCTTGATCCCTGGGTAGGAAAGATCCCCTGGTGGAGGGCATGACAACCCATTCCAGTATTTTGCCTGGAGAATCCCACGGACAGAGGAGCCTGGTGGGTCATGATCCATAGGGTTGCAAAGAGTTAGACACAACTGAAGCAATATAGCAATAATTCACAATCTTCAGTAGAAATCAGTCCTTCTCTCCTGAACAATATGCCTCTGTGTTTCCTAAGTTTATTCTTTTTGTCATTATCCTTACAGTTATTTCTCATCCTCTGCATCCTCCAATCAAACTCCTGATCTCACACCCAACCCTCCATCCCCAGAAAAATACCTGGCTGTGAAATAGGAGGAAAAGGGGAAAGGCACAACATTTAAAAGAAAGACATAGCTCGAGGACACAACATAAACTAATTAGCATCAAATAGATCCAAGATGGCAGATGAGTGGACTTCCACTAGACCTTGAGTCTCAGCATATGCTCATTGTTTATACACCAGCAAGCTAAATGACACACTCACGCCACGACAGGAGCCCGGACACACCCAAGGTTGACCACAACGGTCAAACAGTAGAAAGTGGCCCAATTTCTGGAAATCCCCACTTCTTCCCCATAAAACCTGGAATACTCCTCCCACGCAAAATTACCCACCCCTACAAAAACTGACAACCCCGTACCCTGGGACAGCTCTCGCCTTCTGAGATGGCCCGTGATCTCTCTATGGAGTATGTTTCTCTGTAAATAAACCCACCTGGTACCCGTCACTCTGTCTCTCACTGAACTCTTTCTGTGATGAGACATCAAGAACCTGAGCTTTGAGCTTCCCTGGTGGCTCAGTGGTAAAGAATCTGCTTGTCAGTGCAGAAGACATAGATCTGACCCCTGGTCCAGGAAGATCCTACATGCTGTGGGGAAACTACTCAAGTCCAATCTGCACTTGAACTCTAGAGCCCAGGAGCTGCAACTAATGAAGCCTGTGTGCCTAGAGTCCATGCTCCCCAACAAGAGAAGCCACGGTAAGAAGTCCCAGCACCACAACTAGAGAACAGCCTCCACTCTCCATAACTACAGAAAAAGCCTCTGCAGCAATGAAGATCCAGCACAGGCTAAAGTAAATAAATAAAATTATATTAAAAAAAAAAAAAAAAGAACCCGAGTTTCATTAAGCCCTAAAGCCAGGGGTGCTCTCAGTGGAAGACAATGGGTTCAAGTCCCAATCTGAGTTACACAGTTTCACCACCATTATAACAGCAAAAAAAGAAGCTCTCAGGTAGGAATCCCCTCTATTTCCTGCCATCACCCACACCTATTACACACTGACCTGTACATCTACCCATCTTTTCTCCCTCCCTGGAAAACAGCGCCCTAGCCCCTCTCTCTACTTGTTCCCTCAGTCTCCTCCTTTTCTGCCTACCGAAGGACAACCAAATCTAGTGGCAACTTCCTAACTTTTCTCAGATATTCAGCCTTGTTCCTCTATGGGTTCCTTCTCATCAGCGCAAAACACATGTTCAAATTCTCTCTTCCAAAAAGGCAGAAAGTGAAACCATCTGCGGTAGGCTGAATAATGACCTCCAAAGCTAACCTGGGCTAAGTCCATGGACCCTCTGAATGTTACTTTATATGACCTCCAAAGCTAACCTGGGCTAAGTCCATGGACCCTCTGAATGTTACTTTATATGACAAAAGGGATTTTGCACGCATGACTAAAGAATCTTGACATGGGGAAATTACTGCTATCTGGATGGGCCTAAATCTAATCAAAAGAGGAAGAAAGAGGAGATTTGATGGCAGAAGAGGAACAAGGCAGTGTAAGAACAGAAGCAGGGGGAGAAAATGGGATTGGCTATGAGGAAAAAGTCACAAGCCAAAATACGTAAGTGACTTACCTAAACTGGAAAAGGCAAGGAAATAGACTTTCTCCTACAGCCTCTGGAAGAATCTAGCCCAGGTGACTTCTTCTTAATATTGTTAAGATCCTTGACTTCAGAAATGTAAGAGAGTACATTTACACTGATTTAAACCATTAAGCTTGTGCTATTTAGAAACTAATGTGTGTGCGTGCTAAGTCACTTCAGTCATGTCTGACTCATTGTGACTCTCTAGACTGTATCCTGATGGCTTCCTTTGTCCATGTGATTTTCCAGGCAAGAATACTGGAGTGGGTTGCCATGCCCTCCTCCAAGGGATCTTCCTGACCCAGGGATCAAACCTGCATCTCTTACATATCCCACATTGGCAGGCAGGTTCTTTACCACTACCACCACCTGGGAAGCCCCTACAAACTAAATAAACCAACCCTCAATTTCACATGTCTCTCTAGCTACCCACAATGTATATAAGCCTACTTAGGTAGGGGTATTTCCTCAAGACCAGCTATCTTGGTAACATAATAATAATAATAATAATAATCGTATTTAATGGATTATATTTTAAAACTTAGAAAACCTAAATGTTTGCATTTCTTCTCTATCATAACACATTCCACTTAAAATTTTTAGTAATTGAAACACATGTATTAAAGCATGCTAGGGACACATAAGCCACTGGGGACTTTGACTTTGTTATCTTCCATAGTTTTATTCATTGATAATTGGTTCTTGTTGGTTATTTTAAATATAGCAATGTGTACATGTTAAGCCCAAACACCCAATCTAGTCTTTGAAACTGCTACCACCACTCTAAGACTAAAACAAGCAGTTATAACACAGAATGATTATTTAGGATAATGGAATATTTAAGCATTCAGATTACATTTCTGTACATAACTAGTACTGCTGTCTTTTAATAGAACTATCTTTGAGTAGATTCTGCTTCAGGGAGAAGGTTTCTAGTGATGTGAGTATTCAAGCTTTAACCTGAACCTTGAGGAAAAGGCAGACTGATTAGGAAAACAAACAAATGGAAATGTTATCAAAGGGTTTTGAGTGTGCATATTGGTCAGGTTGCTCAAAATGGCCACACTTCCATGCATAGAAGAGATTCAAAAGAGGTCTAAAATTTTTCTCTTAGGGTTTTATTGGATCCTAAGAAATGACTTTCAGTTCAGCCACTCAGTCGTGTCCAACTCTTTGCGACCCCATGGACTTCAGCACAACAGGTTTCCCTGTCCATCACCAACTCCTGGAGCCTCCTCAAGCTCATGTCCATCAAGTAGGTGATGCCATCCAACCATCTCATCCTCTGTCATCCCTTTTCCTCCTGTCTCCAATCTTTCCCAGCATCAGGGTCTTTTCAAATGAGTCAGTTCTTCACATCAGGCGCCCAAAGTATTGGAGCTTCAGCTTCATCATCAGTCCTTCCATTGGATATTCAGGGCTGATTTCCTTTAGAAGTGATTGGTTGGATCTCCTTGTAGTCCAAGGGACTTGCAAGAGTCTTCTCCAACAACACGGTTCAAAAGCATCAATTCTTCGTTGCTCAGCTTTCTTTAATTCTCACATCCATACATGACCACTGGAAAAACCGTAGCTTTGACCAGATGGACCTTTGTCACCAAAGTAATGTCTCCACTTTTTGATATGCTGTCTAGGTTGGTCATAACCTTTCTTCCAAGGAACAAGTGTCTTTTAATGTCATGGCTGCAGTCATCATCTGCAGTGATTTGGAGCCTAAGAAAATAAAGTCTCTCACTGTTTTAATTGTTTCCTCATCTATTTGCCATGAAGTGATGGGACCAGATGCCATGATCTTAGTGTTTTGACTGTTCGGTTTTAAGCCCGCTTTTTCACTCTCCTCTTTCACTTTCATCAAGAAGCTCTTTAGTTCCTCTTCACTTTCTGCCATAAGGGTGGGGTCATCTGCATGTCTGAGGTTATTGATATTTCTCCCGGCAATCTTGATTCCAGCTTGTGCTTCATCCAGCCCAGCATTTTGCATGATGTAGTCTGCATATAAGTTATATAAACAGGGTGACGATATACAGCCTGACATACTCTCTTCCCAATTTGGAATCAGTCCATTGTTCCATTTCCAGTTCTAACCCTGCTTTTTGACCTGCATACAGATTTCTCAGGAGGTAGGTACAGTAGCCTGGTATTCCCATCTCTTGAAAAAATTTCCATAGTTTGTTGTGTTCCACATAGTCAAAGACTTTGGTATAGTCAATAAAGCAGAAGTAGATGTTTCTCTGGAACTTTCTTGCTTTTTTTGATGATCCAACAGATGTTGGTAATTTGATCCCTGGTTCCTCTGCCTTTTCTAAATCCAGCTTGAACATCTGGAAGTTCTCAATTCATGTACTGTTGAAGCCTGGCTTGGAGAATTTTGAACATTACTTTGCTAGCATGTGAGTGCAATTACGAGGGAGTTTGAACATTCTTTGGCATTGCCTTTCTTTGGGATCAGAATGAAAACTGACCTTATCCAGTCCTGTGGCCACTGCTGAGTTTTCCAAATTTGCTGGCATGTTGAGTGCAGCACTTTGATAGCATCATCTTTTAGGATTTGAAATAGCTCAGCTGGAATTCCATTAGCTCCACTAGTTTTGTTCATAGTGATGCTTCCTAAGGCCCACTTTACTTTGCACTCCAGGATGTCTGGCTGTAGGTGAGTGATCACCCCATTGTGGTTATCTGGGTCATTAAGATGTCACAAAGTCATTTAAAAAATGACTTTGCTGGCAGCAAAATAATAATATGGGCTTCCCAGGTGGTTCAGTGGTAAAGAATCTTCTTGTCAATGCAGAAAACACAGGTGTGATCCCAGGGTTGGAAAGATCCCATGGAGAAGGAAATGGCACCTCACTCCAGTATTCTTGCCTGGAAAATTCCATAGACAGAGGAGCCTGGTGAGCTACAGTCCATGGGTGGCAAAGAGCTGGACGCAATAGCACACACGCAGACAATAATATATTCAAGAATGGTTCCAAGTTTCCTGTTCTCAAGGGGCTGCTTAAGTCTCTTAAGATCCACTGCTCTAAATTGGAGTTGTTCTTATAATGATTAAGCTTCTCTATCCTGACATCAACAGTAGCTAGCTTATTTCAAAAAGAGAAGTATGTTATACAAAACTATACCTAAGGAAAACTCTTTTGAAGCTACATCTTAATGGATTAATTCTATCTAATCATTGTTATGTTGTAATTAAGCCAGTATAAAAAAGATTCTAGTAATTAAGCTCAGAATTCTTATCCTATCTCTTTCAAAGAGTCTTTACAGAATAATTTAGCATCATTCAGTTACTTTGTTGTTGTTTTTATTAACTTTAGGGAGAAATTTCACTGATGGTCTCTTCTTAAATGTGACTGCCTAACTTCTTACCATTTCACTACATCGTGTGGGTTAATTGAGAGCCTTGACTGAAGCTCAAAAAATACATCATTTTTTAATTCATTTAAATACACAGATTTTCCTAAGAATCCAAGGACCTACAAAGAGAACACAACTGTTGATCTTAGACAATACAATTATAAATTTCTCAAAGGTGATGAGAAATTTACCATTCTCAGACGGTAAATCTACTAATATGTTAAAAGTGACTTTAGATTTCCCCAGGGGACTAAGGATTTGCTATGATTGGAATGGGGGATATACTATAATTTGCTAAAATGACTTTAATTCCATTATCTAAAACATAGCTTCTCTCTTTGGAGCAACAGATTATAGCTGACCACAGAGTTATTGGAGTGAAAAAACTTAGAACCCTAGATTAGAAGTTTGCTTCTACATGTTTGTGCTCAACATAATAAAAATCATTATTCTAGTAAACTGAATTCAGTAAGATTTACAACCGAAATGCACAAAAGAATTTAGTGTCTTTCTATCCAATACTGAGGAGTCACATAAAGAAGTCTGAAAATATTTTCAATCAAGTAAGCATCAGTTACGCTAAATGCATTTAAAAATAATTACCTTTAATTGGAGATAAGCCCATATAAAGTTTAAAGGAAATTAGTTTAAGGGAAATAAAATCTTAACCACATAATTGCAAGGAGAGTGACTCTACCCCTAACGATCTTGAAATGTCTTCCAGGGTTTTTTTGTTTTTTTTTTTTTTTAATGTTACATCATACAGAAGTAAAATATACACTAAGTGAAATATACACTTTTTTTCTTTTGGGAAATCATATAAAGATATACATACATTTATTGCAGAAAAAACTCAACGTTACTACATTTCAAGAGTCAAAGAAAAAAGCATTATATTCATGAAAAAAACTCTAACATAAACTTATTAGTATTAATAATAATCATGCAAAATATTAGCTAAAATTCTCTCCAGTATCTTTCCACTTACTAAGTAGTATCAGTCTATACAGGAAACAAGTTCCAAATCCCAAATGTGCTTTTCCTACATAGATTCATAAATTTCATTGATATACAAAAATCTCTGTACATTTGATAAATAATTTTCAGAGGATTCCTGTAGCAAAAGAACAAGATGATGCTTGACATGAAACCCAAGGACTTCTTGCTCTACAAGATGCTTTATGTCTTGAAAAAGTGGTAAACTCAAAATTTGTCGTTACTCAAATATTCTTCAGAAAAAAAGAGAATGTTTTCTGCCCTACCCAACAAAATTTCTCTGGAAAAGAAAAAAAAAATGAGCAATTTTAAGCATTGTGGCTATGAAGGGTTATTAACATCATGAGATTATATATTTTTATTGTTATTCAGCTGTACTCTGTGACCTTTAAGAATACAGGTTTTAATTGGCTTAAGTACTACTATTTTGTTTTAAAATGTGCCCCAGTTTAATTGAGTAATGTAAGTTTTTTTTTTAATATTCTTTCAGTTCAGTTCAGTTCAGTTCAGTTCAGTTGCTCAGTCATGTCCTACTCTTTGCAACCCCATGAATCGCAGCACGCCAGGCCTCCCTGTCCATCACCATCTCCCAGAGTTCACTCAGACTCGCGTCCATCGAGTCAGTGATGCCATCGAGCCATCTCATCCTCTGTTGTCCCCTTCTTCTCCTGCCCCCAATCCCTCCCAGCATCAGAGTCTTTTCCAATGAGTCAACTCTTCTCATGAGGTGGCCAAAGTACTGGAGTTTCAGCTTTAGCATCACTCCTTCCAAAGAAATTCCAGGGTTGATCTCCTTCAGAATGGACTGGTTGGATCTCCTTGCAGTCCAAGGGACTCTCAAGAGTCTTCTCCAACACCACAGTTCAAAACCATCAATTCTTCCGTGCTCTGCCTTCTTCACAGTCCAACTCTCACATCCATACATGACCACTGGAAAAACCATAGCCTTGACTAGACGGACCTTAGTTGGCAAAGTCTCTGCTTTTGAATACGCTATCTAGGTTGGTCATAACCTTTCTTCCAAGGAGTAAGCGTCTTTTAATTTCATGGCTGCAATCACCATCTGCAGTGAATTTGGAGCCCCAAAAAATAAAGTCTGACACTGTTTCCTTCCATAATTTTGATTCTAATATAGAAATTGTTAACTGATGCTCAGCCATCTAAAACAAAGATTGTTTTTATATATAAAAAAAGCTAGGTCAAGAAAAAAAAAGGGGGGGGATGCTGAAAAGCAGCTATTATAATATCAATGATCCATAATGTAAAATTATTTGCTTTTTTGGAACTGTAAAATATCAAAGAAAAATATATCAAAGAAAATTTTATATATTTTTGTTTGTATCAAGGAATACACAAAATAGTCTAAAAGCACACATTTTAGCAAAGATATTTGCTATTTAAACATCTATCTGACTCTAGGAAAATCTAAAATCTCAACACTGCTTCTTTTATGTTTTAAAAATTAATTCTCATTGAGGTTCATTTGATTGTTGTAATTTTGACTTGTCCAACTTTGATGTGCCTGTGAATATAATCAATTATGTAATATCCAGTATACTGGCTAATCAAAATTATACTTGAAATCTAAAACTTCAGTACAGTTTCGAATTGTTTCTTGGGTCTTGTCAGATAATTTTGCCATGCTAGAAGTGTATGCTTCCTTATGTAATCTCAGGCCAGTTTCCTGAATCGTGGAGGAGCATATATTATAATTTATCTTCCAAAAAGAAGCATAGACTTTATGGAGGTCACATATAAGAAACCTCAGACATGGATTTTGATCACTTTGACTTAACGTCTCCTTTCCAAGGTAATTGCCCATCAAACTGCTGAAGAAGCAAGTTTAAGGATATAATTTGGCAACTGGTCTTTAGAGATGTTCCTAAGAGCAAATGAAAACAGCAAACTCAATAAGGAATCAAGAGCAGGTGTTCTTTCAATTAGAAAGAAATGAGAAGTTTCAGATAATGAGACTATGATGAAAACTTGTGGTGATACAATCCGTAAAACACAATGGTAAGGTTGATATTCTTCCCACACACTCATCTGCATGCTTCCTTAATTAAATGAGCATGTTAGTCTGCATCTTTTAACATTTAATCTTGAAACAACTCCCTCTTTTCATCTTTAAATAATGACAATATAGATTACTGAATATGTAAAACACTGTAAGAAATTAGTTTGTAAGTCTCTAATTGACTGAAGTAGACGGGAGCATCCTGTGGCATTAAACTAAACACATCAGAATTACAATTAAGATAATCCCTGCTCTTTAAAAGATTAATAGGTAGGTATTTTGCATTTGAATACAGCTTTCTACTTTATAAAAGTAGTTCTAAGTAGACTGCCTATACAGTACTTTTCCTGAAAGTCATCTCCTTTGGTATCCACAAGAAGAAACTTTACTTAAAGTTTCAGTAAAAATCCATTATCTGAATATAACACAAACAATTGAAATTTTGCTGAACTGTTTTACTTGCTTCAGGGGAAGTTTAGTCAGATTTGTAGCTAAATACCACATCCATCTATCTAGTGATGTCTATACATGTTTATGGTTGTATTTAGCCACTTAATGATTATTCAGGATGAATAGAGTCAACTGGATGTGAGACTATCCTGAAGGCTGCCACGGGTCTTTTTCAACACAGGAGTAAATGTAACTATTCTTGGTCCAAATTACAAAGCTTCATCACCAAGACAAGCTGAACCAAACCATTCATTAAAGCAGTCTGATCCCTTCAAACTGATCAGTCCTGTTGAGCTCTGGAATAGAAATAAACAGTCACCCATTAAAAGGACTGTAACTACCACACAATTGCACTCATCTCACATGCTAGTAAAGTAATGCTGAAAATTCTTCAAGCCAAGCTTCAGCAATACATGAACCGTGAACTTCCAGATGTTCAAGCTGGTTTTAGAAAAGGCAGAGGAACCAGAGATCAAATTGCCAACATCCGCTGGTTCATGGAAAAAGCAAGAGAGTTCCAGAAAAACATCTATTTCTGCTTTATTGACTATGCCAAAGCCTTTGACTATGTGGATCACAATAAACTGTGGAAAATTCTGAAAGAGATGGGAATACGAGACCACCTGATCTGCCTCTTGAGAAATCTGTATGCAGGTCAGGAAGCAACAGTTAGAACTGGACATGGAACAACAGACTGGTTCCAAATAGGAAAAGGAGTACGTCAAGGCTGTATATTGTCACCCTGCTTATATAACTTCTATGTAGAGTACATCATGAGAAACGCTAGGCTGGAAGAAGCACGAGCTGGAATCAAGATTGCTGGGAGAAATATCAATAACCTCAGATATGCAGATGACACCACTCTTATGGCAGAAAGTGAAGAGGAACTAAAGAGCCTCTTGATGAAAGTGAAAGAGGAGAGTAAAAAAGTTGGCTTAAAGCTCAACATTCAGAAAACGAAGATCACGGCATCCAGTCCCATCACTTCATGGCAAATAGATGGGGAAACAGTGGAAACAGTGTCAGACTTTATTTTGGGGGGCTCCAAAATCACTGCAGATGGTGATTGCAGCCATGAAATTAAAAGACGCTTACTCCTTGGAAGAAAGGTTATGAGCAACCTAGATAGCATATTGAAAAGCAGAGACATTACTTTGCCAACAAAGGTCCATCCAGTCAAGGCTATGGTTTTGCCAGTGTTCATGTATGGATATGAGAGTTGGACTGTGAAGAAAGCTGAGCACCGAAGAATTGATGGTTTTGAACTGTGGTGTTGGAGAAGACTCTTGAGAGTCCCTTGAACTGCAAGGAGATCCAACTTGTCCATTCTAAAGGAGATTAGTCCTGGGTGTTCTTTGGAAGGAGTGATGCTAAAGCTGAAACTCCAGTACTTTGGCCACCTCATGTGAAGAGCTGACTCATTAGAAAAGTCTCTGATGCTGGGAGGGATTGGGGGCAGCAGGAGAAGGGGACGACAGAGGATGAGATGGCTGGATGGCATCATGGACTCAATGGACGTGAGTTTGAGTGAACTCCAGGAGTTGGTGATGGACAGGGAGGCCTGACATGCTGCAATTCATGGGGTTGCAAATAGTCGGACATGACTGAGTGACTGAACTGAACTGAAGGCAGGAAAACCTTAATCCATTTGTGTTCTCAAGAATGCCCTTTTCCATTCATTATGTTTGAATACTGAAAGCACATGCTTGCCTCTGGTCAGCCTTCCTTCCTCAGCAGTGCATTTTAAATGCACCCTTGTAGTTCAGGAAAAAAATGGAGCTGAGGCTGCCCAGCAGTGCCCAGAACATCTCCTCTGGTATCCATTACTAGTAACATCTGTCCAGAGCCAGTAATTCATTTCCTAGGGATAAGATTGAAGGAAAAGTCATGTCCAGTTTCAAGAAAAAGAAAGTTCTCATGTACAATTTTATTCCAAAATTGTTCTAAAGGAAGCTGACCATATCAAAGACCATGTACAAGTTCTGTATCACTATATAGAATTCCCAGAACACTGTCAAAAAGACTGCATGGGTATCACTACTGCTATCAACTCACTGTTTAAGAAAATATCTTGTTACTTTGGATTCCTGGAATTGTATCCTCTAAATGTCAAGTATTTTAAAGAAGTAAAAGATAAAATATGCTTGTAACAATTGCAGCTATAGTAGAAATAGAGTTACCAAGAGAATGTTAGAACTGGAAGAGAACAGAATTTTTCTTTTCTTGAACTATTTCCTTTTATACAAGGCTATAAGAACGTTGTTGGAAGATATTTGGCCAGGAGGGAAGATCAAAGGGCAAAGAATTCTACCATCACACTGAAGACAATCTTTTGGGAAGACTGGTAGAATCTCTTTTTACCTTTTGGCCGTCATGTCCTGCTTATAAGCTTATGTTACAAAATTGATAGGATCAAAAAAGTGACTATCATAACAGCTCATATTAACCCCACAAAGTAGGATAAGAATTGAGCTAACTGAACTAACTTCTTGGAACTTTCAGTGTTAGTGTCAGCTTGAACCGGAAGACTGGACTCTGAGTCATGACAAATTACACCAACCTGCTGTTGCTGCTGCTGCTCAATTACTTCAGTTGTGTCCGAATCTGTGTGACCCCATGGACGGCAGCCCACCAGGCTCCCCCGTTCCTGGGATTGTCCAGGCAAGAACCCCGGAGTGGGCTGCCATTTCCTTCTCCAATGCATGAAAGTGAAAAGTGAAAGTGAAGCAACTCAGTCTTGTCAGACTCTTAGTGACCCCAAGGACTGCAGCCTACTAGGCTCCTCTGTCCATGGGATTTTCCAGGCAAGAGTACTGGAATGGGGTGCCATTGCCTTCTCCGTACACCAACCTAGGCAGGGCTATAAACAAGCTCCTTGTTCTATCTTGCCCTGAATTCCACACTGAAAAGCATGGAGAAAGTATCACCAGCAATTCTTTCTCTCTTTTTTCCCCCAAGTATGCAGGGATTTATTTTTCCACTTAGCAGTTTTGAAATATCAGCATACACAAATAGACTAGCTTGCCTACTTATACAAATTAGAAATTGAAATTCTCCTGTATAAAGTTTTCAAGCAGAGCAAGACAATAGCAATAAGGCTTGCAAAACAAAGGCTCTGCATATTGAAGTGCTCTGCATACCAGAACAAATAAAAGTGTCATTTTAATTTTACTTTGGTAAACATACATGCAATAAATTCTATGTAAAATATAGACCATTTATTTTGCAATATGAATGCATTTTAATAAAATTTTGTTTTTCTATTCTATTAGATTTTGTTTTCCCCAGTGGGTTGACAAAGAACTTATTTACGGTATATAATTTTTCTTAAGTTTCTGAGGAAAGCCTTTAGATTTTAAAATATCTCAAGGAAATATCGTTGCTGAAAGCATGCATACAAATAGGCAGAATAGCCATTTAATGCAGGCCTGTGTACATTTAAACAAGCTATGTGCTCTATTATAAATAAATAAAATAGCCAGTATCTGAGACTAGTTGAGCAAAAAAGTAGTTAAACTTGGTGAGATGTGAAATTAGGTTTTAATGCATGCAAAGCACATTCCAATGCATATTTTTAGGTGTAGGCTGATTGACTTTTCTCAGTGTTTAAAATTAAAAGCTGCCTTTAGGCAGTTAAGAACCTTTGGAGAGCTTTTGATATTATTAAACTCAAGCACTTACATTTAGTTCTACCATACAGCCATGAAAAGACCAACACTTAAGTCTCATTCGATGCTAGATTTTTACATGGCCAGCTGGCAATATTGTCCCCTGCAGCCTGCTCATCAGCTTCTATCCAGGGTGAAACTGCCATCCTTCACAGGTGAATACACTCTTTTTTTTTTTTTTTAACATCTCAATAATGTTTCCCTTGTGCTTGCCCACTCTCATGAATGTCATGTAAATAATAACGAAACAATAATTGAGATATAGATAGATAGCTCAATGCCAAGCATTGATTACTCTACCCACATAACTATCTCATTATATTCTTACAACGAATACAGGGTAGGTATAATTACGAATCCAGTTTTGCTGTTTGTGGGCATCACATTTAATGAAGTTTTTAATAAATAACTTTGCCAGATTCATACAGCTCACAAGTGGAGCTGGGAATGAATCTGTGTCTACAGGCTCCAAAGCGGAGCAAAGAAAGACTGCTAAAACTGGCTTCTCAATCTAAATATCCATTGACAGAGGAACAGACAAGGAAGATGAGGCATATATATACAATGGAATATTATTCATCCATTAAAAAGAATAAATCAGGTCATTTGCATCAATATAGATGGACCTAGAGATTGTCTTACTGAGTGAAGTAAGTCAGACAGAAAGAAACATCATATGATATCCCTTATATGCAGAATCTAAAAAGAAATGATACAAATGAATGCATTTATAAAAGAGAAACAGACTCACAGACTTAAAGAACAAACTTACGGTTACCAAGGGGTAAGTAGAAGGTATGGATAGGGAGTTTGAGATTGAAATGTACACGTGCTGCTGCTGCTGCTTCTAAGTCTCTTCAGTCGTGTCCAAATCTGTGTGACCCCATAGACGGCAGCCCACCAGGCTCCCCAGTCCTGGGATTCTCCAGGCAAGAACACTGGAGTGGGTTGCCATTTCCTTCTCCAATGCATGAAAGTGAAAAGTGAAAGTTAAGTCGCTCAGTCGTGTCCCACTCTTTGCGACCCCATGGTCTGCAGCCCACCAGGCTCCTCTGTCCATGGGATTCTCCAGGCAGGAGTACTGGAATGGGGTGCCATCGTCTTCTCTGTGAAATGTACACACATGTATTTAAAGTGGATAATCAACAAGGACTTACCGTATAGCACTGAGAACTCTGCTTAATGTTACGTGGCAGCCTAGGTGGGACGGGTGTTTGAGGGAAGGATAGATATGTGTATATGTAGGACTGAGCCCTTCGTTGTTCACCTGAAACGGTCACAACACTGTTAGTCAGCTATATTTCAATGTCGCTCAGTCGTGCCCAACTCTTGGCGACCCCATGGACTGTAGTTTACAAGGCTACTCTGTCATGGAATTTTCCAGGCAAGAGTACTGGAGTGGGTTGCCATTTCCTTCTCCAGGGAATCTTCCTGCCCCACGGATCGAACCCAGGTCTCCCGCGTTGCAGGCAGATGTTTTTTCTGTCTGAGCCACCAGGGAAGCCCCTCTATGCAAAATAAAGAGTTGAAAAAATAAGTTAATATTGGCTTCTCGAAAGCTATTAGGTTGTATTAGTTTTCTTCTTCGATGAGAAGCCTGCAATTCATTTTACTCCATGATTAGGAATTTTCTATGATTAGGAAAACAAAGATCTGTGCTCAGATCAAGCTCTGTTCAATAATTATGTATTGAGTACTTTTTGTACAAGATACTTGGCTAAATGGGTGGCTGTCTTCATAATATATTTATTTGTCATTATTTAAATTCATTTCTTTTCAGAGTTTAACTTTCCTTGGACTGAACTCTATCAGAGATGGTATACATGGGTGACTATCATGATACTATTCTCCTTGACTTTCTCTTGTATTTCTCCAAAGCAGTTTTGTTTTGATATATTTCACATAAACATGGAAGTGTGTAACTTGGGCAAAATGCAAACTAAAAATCTCGATTTGTCTGTTAAAATACATTACTGAGTCGATATAATCTATAAACTCCAATGCATCTGATACAAAGCTTCTACTGCAGGTTCTCCTTCTATATACTATCATTTATTTCCTATTACTCATGGATCAAGATTGATTGCCAAATTCAACAGAATGGTCCTTTGGGAAAAGTGTGGTTTTTTTTTTTCTTTCTATGACTGTCAGGTGGTGATGGGAACATTATTCCAGGATGAAGTATGACACGTTTATCCCAATAGTTACATGACACAGCAGTGCAAGTGTCTTGGGAGCCTGAGTGGATGACATATTTACCACCACTATTATCCACCTCATCTAGATAAATACTGAGTCAAACAGGTGCTTCAACCGAGGAGAAATCTGTCCTGGGTACATAGATCATTTCTAATCACATACTCACTTGTTTCTCATAATGAATTTGGAGGGAAAGCAGTAAGATTAATATTAGAAAACAACTTTCATTTAAAGTTAATTAATTTGACAAATATTTATTAAGCACCTACTATGTGTAATGCCCTTGTCTAACTCTTTGAGAAAAAGCAAAATTTAATGTAAAAATAATTTGACAGCAGTTGTAAAGAGACGTAAAATATAAAATGTATTCATTCTGTTCAATATAACGTTTACGAGTACATAACCTATATATGGTTTTAACAATGCCTTTGAAATATGCATAAGTGCAATATAAACTTATAACTGACAAATATGGATCTTAAAATAATTTCAAGAACAAATAGAAAACATCCACACCTACAAACATTTTTAGCAGTTGAAATGAAAGGAGAAAATCACTTTTCTCAAATAGTCTAAGCTATATACTAAAACCAGAAGTTTTTGTGTTAATGTATGTGGAACTGGGATTTCATAAGTCATTTTTATAGCTCCCTTTAAATAAACCAATGTTTACAAAAATAAAGTCTTACTCCCAACTTCTTGTTACATGATCCTATTCCATAAAATGTTAGAACCATAGATAAAGCAGCAAATATGTTGTCTTAATAACAGTTATCTACAACAGTGATGAAGGGGGACTAAAAAGAAAGAGTGTGAAGACATCAAAGTCGCAGTGTGTTGGCCAATGGGTCCTGCCTCACCTTCACCTCTAATAGTCCAGGCAATTCTGATTTCAATCAGAGACAAGTCAGGTCCTAAAGCTCCAGTTTCTGGACCATTAAGACTCAACTAGGATATACGTTTTTAGAAAATTGTGTAAAGTATCATACACTGAAATATTCTTCTTTGCTTCAAGAAGTAGAAGTCCCAACCTTCCTCTGGATTTAAGAAGAAAGGGATATATTTAAACAGGTTATTTGAATTGAAAAGGAGAGAAATCAAAATAACCTAACATTATGTATGAAATGGAAGAGGAGTAAAAAGCAAAATTTGATTTCAGTGCAATATCATAGGACTCCAGAAAGAACGGAACTCTTTCTCTCCTCCGTTGGTTTTCATTCTTTTTCATCAGCAGAGCCCACCACCGTACACAGCACTTAGTCGACTAGAAGCTTACTTTCCAACCACTTAAAACTCTAGCAACACATAAAAGCAAAACCAAAAAAAAGTCTACTTTATCATCAGCTAAAGCAATAAATTTCACCAGGGGCAATACTTTCCCCTAGAATGAAAACTTGAAATGTATTGACATTTTTGGTTTTCACAGTGATTCAGCCATGGGGGTTGGGGGGAGGTAGTGCAAGGCTAAATCCTGGCAATGAGTCGAACAGCTGAGCACCACTGCGCCTTGAATCCCTGTCCATTTTACACATTTTTGAACATTTTAAAATAAAAGTTAATAAATTCTTACACAACTAATGAACTGTCCAGGAATACAACATCTATGTACATGGTAAGAGTGATGTATTTTACTTAATTCAGAATATACTGAGAGATGCTTACAATTTCATATATATATACATACATATATATATATATGTATATATACACACACACATATATATCATGAGGAAAAACCACTCATGGAATTTGAGTGGAATAAACATCTTGTCAATCTGAAATTATAGCTTTTGTATTCACTGTATCCTAGCATTTATATTCTGAAATAATGGAATTTCATCAGATCATGCTTTCCTCTCTCATTTCCTTTTATTTCTCCTTTATATTGCAATTAGGGCATGATATTTTCAAAATTATGGGCAAGAAGGTTATACTGTCAAAGTATTTGTAAGAGAATTCTAGAGGGGGCTTTGTAAAAATTATTTGCAAGTAAGTTATATTGTATTATCAAAGTATTTTATGAGATAATTTTAAAGCAGGCTTTATAAAAATTATTTGCCATTAAAAGTGAATATTGGATCCAGTAGGGTTGAAATCCAGTTATTTCACCCATATACCATGGAGGAAGAATTTAATTGGTCCTTCTGGGGTCAGATGTCTCACTATGGCCCTATTAGTAAAGTAGTTGGACTCAAGAAATTGGAAGAAGGTTGCCAGAAATCCATCCTTAATTGCAGAGCAGGCCAAACCAGTGACACAGAAAGACAGACCATTCTAGATTTTTCCTATACTGTTACAAATCTGGCACAGGAATAATGATAAATGATATCATAAATTAGGTCAATTTCCCCAACTAACCTTTACCCACTTACAGAATTCAACTTTTCCCTTTCCCATGCCTTCCTCTATGTTACAGTTATGAGTTTTTAATTCTGTTCTCTGATAATGCAGGACCTCATACCAGATTGCCCTACACAGGCTTGCTCATTCATTCAATTATTCACTCCTTCATTCATTTAATACAGCTTCTAAATATTTACTATATGATAGGCATCCATTGAGACTCTGGGTCTCCTGCATTTGCAGGCAGATTCTTTCCTGTTTGAGCCACCAGGGAAGCCTGCTCTGGGAAGAGAGTGATCAAACAAGATCACTACCTTCAAGGAACTTACACTTTATAGCAAGAAAAAATAAACAAAAGTATATTTTAAACCTTACTTTGGGGACTTCTCTAATGGTCCAGTTGTTAAGACTCCACACTTCAAATTCAGGGGGTGCGGGATTGATCCCTGGTTGAGGAACTAAGACGCCACAGGCTATGCATGTATGTAAGTGTGTGTGTGTGTGTGTGTATTGGAAGGCAGATAAGAAAGTGGTCATAGAGCAACCTCTATATCATGTTGTATCATGCTGAAAAAAATGGATTATAAAATAAACAACAGGGAATCAACAAAGGCTTTTAAGCGGGTGAGGGACCAAAATTATTATTTTATTCTAAAAGGGAAGTCTGGAATTGTGGAATGAAGATTGCTTGTCAAATAGGCTAAGCAGAGCAGATCAGTTAGAGAGCGTCAAGAACCTGGCTGGTTCCTTAATAAGGAATAATCTCCCTCTGAAGAACCATGAATAGATCTTGTTTCCTGGACTCTTCCATTCGTACAAGTTACATTTTCTTAAGCAATCCCTTACTAGCCATTGTTATCACCTGCCATCTTCAGTTAGATCTAGGTTCCTCATTCCTACTTTGAAATATGCATATTTATGTTACCTTACTCTTCTTAGCCCATATTATAAGTCTCATAGAACTTCTAAGACTTAGCTATGATGACTACACAGCTTTTACTGAAAGACTAAGGCTATAAAGAATAAAATATCTGCAAAGCCATCTAACCAACAGCTGAGATTTACAGATCAATAACCAACCATGTTCATTAGCTGTGATGTGCATTTCAGAATACAAACACCTTAGCCTATATCTACTGAGATTTCTCCATAATTTTTCTATGCCTCTCTGTCTAGTTAAGTGGTTTCCTCTGTTAGCATTCAGGTTTTGGGCCACCTCTCAGAGACAGAACTGCCAAATTCCCAGAGACATAGAAACATTACTGACTATAAGTTATCTGATCAAAATGTCAAAAATACAGAAAATTCACTAAGGAAATTCTCAAACATAATTCATGGTTCCTGAATAGTGTAATGTGAAGATTTCATCAAGATACACACAAAAAAGACTATAAAATGCATCACTATTATCTACCAATAATCTGTAGCTCCCTTTTTTTCAACTCAAACATTTTAGTCATAATTGATAATCATTAATCAGTAGCTATGGTCAAGTCTAGCTTCCAGAAACCATCTTTTCTTCATTTTGAGGGCATCTTTATGCACTTCTAGGAACTTCTAAGTCCCTCTCCATTCTGCTTCAGGCCTAGCCAATGTGCCCCAGTTTCCAACATTTTGCAACTTACTCTGAGATGACTTATTAAGAATTAGAAAAGGAAAGTACAAATTCCTTAACAGTGATTCCAACTAAACCCCTAACCCTCAGGCCACAACTGCAGCATCACATTAGAATTCACTTCAATGTGATCAGCATCACTGCAAGAATAAGAGAATATTCAACAAAAGTTCAGAAGAGAGAAGATGAGAATTTGATCTAGGCTTTTAACAGGAAGTAAAGAAAGGATAAACGCTGACAATGTGGTTTGATGGACCCGCTGATCAATTAGATGAGTGAAACAGGTCAATGCGATCCAAAGAAGAGGATCCCAGAGCACCAGCGGGGGCACCAAAGTGTACAGTGACACACTAAACCAACAAAAAAGTTTTGTTGAGCTGAGGTGAGTGTAAAACATCCAGGTAAAGATTTCTAGAATAGGTTGTTGACAGAGAGGCAGAAATGCAGTTTCCTGAAGTTAAAGGTGTAAGGGGGGTATGCTTTACCGTGCATCATCTCCTTGTAAGTAAAAACAGATGCTATGAGTAGATAATGAGTTTGAGTAAGCTCCGGGAGTTGGTGATGGACAGGGAGGCCTGGCGTGCTGTAGTCCATGGGGTCGCAAAGAGTCAGACACAACTGAGTGACTGAATTGAACTGATGAGTAGATAAGACTCACTAAAAAGTATATAAAAAGAAGGAATCAAAAAAATATCACGAACAAAGTCCCAGGCAACAGGAACTTTGCAGCTGAAGATGAAAAGTAAAGCGAGAAAAAGAGAGTGAAAGATAAAACTGGTAAGAGTTCATATACTGCATTTCCATAGAAAATATAAAAAAAGACAAATTCTTGGTAAGAATTCGATAATGCAATCTATCAAAGGGCTTTAAGACTTGTATCTACTAACACCACAGTGAATCACAAGTTTTGTAATGTATTAATTTAGACATTGGAACATTTAAATCAAAGAGAGACAGAATTACCAATTAAGTCAAATGTTTGCTTGGGGTAGGAGTATCGTGTTTATTTTGTTTACTTGGAGTCATTCTTTCTTTTTCAATTATGCTTTAAACTGCTGATAACTTTCCCAAGTTTTAGTTGATGTTTCTTCTTGTGATCTTTATTCGTTTGTACTCCAATACTATTCATGGTAAAACAAGAAGTGGAAAAAACAAGATTTCAATCTTTAGGGTTTTGATTACGCTATATCGGCTGGAATACACTTAGCATACAGTCTACAGTTTTGAATGAGCAGAAAGTTTAAGATAAGATGGGTAGTGCATCTCACTAAACATCACAAAAGGAGTCAGAGAAGACAAAAATTATACTCTGAGCATGTGTGCAGATAATTTTTACAATTATGTAAGTCTATTAAATCAAGCTGAAGTATAGAATTAACTAATCATTTGAGATAGAATACTATCATGGATAATGTTATGTTTTTAGCATGCTTGAATCGTATTTTTCAAAAGTTTCTGAAATTCATTTCAGCTGTGTATAAGTATGAAACAGGTATTGAAAAAAATTACTAGTTGTCGATTTTAAACACTTTAAAGTCAGTTGTGTTTTTATTTATTACATGTAAAGAGCTCTTCTTGTTTTAGGAAATAAGTGAAATAAATACACACACAAAAACATAAAAGTATTTCTAAAAGGAAAGAAGGCTTGTATAGTAAATGGACACAGACACAAATGAAAGATCTTCACTTGTACTTGTCACATGTCAAAATGTATTTAATTAATCCAGCTGTATATATCACATTCATAACTACTAAATGCTTAAAATTTCTCCCAAGAATGCTTTAACAATGAGGACCTTTATTATTAAGACACAATACTCTGCATGGAACTGCTTATCTTTGAATCACAACTAAAGCATGAGCTTTAAGAAACTTCATGAGATAAAATATCTAGAAGTCCAACTGCCTCTGCTGCCTAGAGCAACTCAACTGATCAAAATATTGATTTTTGCAAAGTGAATCTGAAATAAATAAATAGATAAAATGCTGATTCAGATGAGCTCATTTACTTCCATTTTTATTAATGTCTCCACACCAGACACAAGTAATAGACATTAGAAATGCAGCGATTTAGAAATGCAGGCAATCATTCTCCACAAAGGCCAAATTTGAGAACAACAACAAATAACGATAATGACTTAAGACAGAATGCCTTGGAAGTTTTGATAATAGCAGCCTTTTACTTTGGATGTGCATGGGTCTCACTTTGTGGTAAGTAGGTCCACAAGTGATACAGCTATTATGTGCAATGAAAGACATGCACACAGCGTAACTGGATACACACAGCAGGATAATTCAAACTTTTTAAAATTTGTAGCCTCTGACGAATGGAAGAAAGTGCCTACAGAGGTATAAGCTGTTCAGAAGAGATGAGAAATATTAAGGCATGTCCACCGAAATTTTATGAAAATAACTGAGTCTCTGCAAAAGCTCTTAATAATCTATGAATATTTATACAAAATTATAGTCACTGATTCTTTATGAAAGTATTTAAGCACAGTGAAGAAAAGAAAAAAGTATTATGAGGCCATTATGAGGCCAGGAATTAGGTAAAGACACAGGTATACTTGTTAGAGATGGGCCACAAATTTGCCTCTGAGCATTTTAGCAACTAAGGCAAAGAAGAAAACACAATCACTTTTATGATGAGAAAGATTGCTAAGACGGAATACCAACTGGTTGCTCAGAAGCATAACTAATTCTGGTACTCAGGCTAGATAGTATTTCCCTTTCATGAGTCTCACGTTGAGAAGGAGGTAGAAACCCAGAATATAATTCAATAAGTCTTAGGTAAGCAATTTCTTACTTGGAGTAGTTAATTTCTTCTTCTGATTTAAATTTTAAAAACCGTCGACTACTCTGAGTAGATATAGGCTTGTGGAACTGCAACGATAACAGTATTTTCCCATTCGTGACATTGATTTATTATATCATGTTTCACAAAAATGTTCTTCCTTGTGGCAGCTGAATTGGTTGTTTCTACCCAAGAAAGAATCAAAGGCTCTTTTATCTCAGGTAGATAATGTGTATTTTTCTAGCCATTGTAAACAAAGACGAGAGTTTAAAAACCAATGTGAAAAGAAGTTAGATAATGATAACATGTGGGTTAGTAATTGAAGTATTACATGTCTCCAGCAAAGAAGAATATGGTAGGCTTTTGCTTCTCCCAGATTTAAGGTTGCATTTCTAATTATTTAGGAGTCACCCAGAATGTCCCTAATTTATAGCCATTAACAATTCTGCTGAGAAATGACAAAGCAAGTGTGCCTGTGTAAGGCACTAAGAGTTTAGGCCAACCTGATCCCCATCCCCCCAGAAGCCAAACCTCAAATCAACTTGGTTGTATTCTCTTCATCACGTCATTTAACCAGTCACTCTAGTAAATAATAGAAACTGTATTCTCTAGAAGAATACCCAAATCTAGTTCTGATGATAAAAGGGAAGAGATTTGAGAAAATGATGGTTCTTAGGCAGAAAATATGTTATCATAGAATCATACCTTCTAGTTAGACACTTAAATGTTGAGGCTTGCAAAGGCTTTGAAAAACATTCTTCAAAAAGAGGTGTTATTCAGTAATGACCCCCTTATGAATATAAAAGAAATGTCCTTGCAAAATAATGTTCAGTTATCTGTATATCTTCATTTGTGGTTGCTGACAGGTTAAGTCTCAAAGATTGCCATTGAGGACTTTAGTTTGATTATGTATTGAATTATCTGATATTTATTTCCAGGTTTTGGGGCTATCATAAAAGCTAAGAACATAACAATTTTAGTGTAAGTACAATCATTCAGATCTATTTTTTTCAATTTCAAGAATGACTCTAAATGTACAAAAGGTGGAATGCTGAAGCCAGATTAGAGGTTAAATCCAATTTATGGCCCTAACAAAATCAAAATTATTTGCAGTGATTCAAGAGTAATTGAATTCATAGTGATTCAATCACAAGTGATTCATAGAACTAGATAAAATATGTAGTTTATTTTAAAAGATTGATACAAGGGTATAAAACTTATTCAGTGACCTAAATTCATGATTTAATTATCACTTCCTCTAACATTTTATTCACAAACATCAACCAATAATAATTTGGCCCAAAGTAACTGATTATGAATGAGCATATCAGTAAAAAATTAAAACTGTGAACAATTATTCTGTAGCAAGTGTAAATACTATGACTATAGCTCAAATATTGTCAGTTTTCTTAGAAACAAGAATGTTAGAGAAATTCAGTAAGAAACCTCTACCATCATAAGTTCCGCAAGTATCCTGGAATTTTTGCCCATAAATAAGAACATAGTATTTGGATATAAAAAGCACATCTTTGAGTTCTGATTCCTTTATTCATTCACCCTGTGATCATAGGCATTTTCACTAGATTTTTCTGAGTCTCCATTTTGGTACCCTTAAATGAGAATACAATATTCAAAAAACTTATCATGCTGTTCAAATGAGGCTATATTGGGGGAATAAAAAGAGCTATATTACCTTTATTTATTGATTTGGAAATGATTTTTTTCCAAGGGGGTCACAAAAATGTCATTCTCAAAAAACGTACTCAGAGCCCTAGACTCTCAGACTTGGAAGATAGAGATCAGCTGGTCTTGAGGTTTTGACTTTGTGTTCTTCAGTCTTACAGTTCTAGGTAATGTCCTAGGGTCAAGTGCAGAGGCAAGGGAGAAGTGGGCTGATAGAGCCCTCAACCTCTCTTGCCCCAACTAGAACTGTTCCCCTTTTATCAGTATTAGATATTGTACTTGTTTAGAAGACACTGTTTGAACAAGTTCTTCAGTTGTGGCTAAAAAATGATTACAACAAGACCTAGACATCAAATCCAATTTCCACCCTGCAATGCCACCATCATCTGAGAGATCTGAGGCAGAGAAGGGCTGTGATATACCCCAGGAGCCACCTATGGGTGACAGCAAAGCCAGGTTTTAAACAAGGTCTTCTAAGTACTCCTTCAACCAGATCTGTGCCCCTCTCACCACACAAATCAAGCTCCTTAAAGGTTACAAGCTGTTAGAGTTGGAGTGAGAGATTTAGTACATTGGGGTGCCTCTGACCTCCACCTGTACATCTGAACTTCATCTTTAGTGTGGGGTGATTGTTTCAATTAACAACTAAGGCTGAAACTTCAGCTCCAGTACCACTGATGAGCATTGCCATGGCAATTAAAGCTTTTCTGACTGGATAATGAAAAAAAAAATTTTAAGGTTTCTGATCTCAACTTGGCATAGAAGACTCTAGACAACCTACTTAATTCCAACAAAGCAGTATAAATGTGCTAAAACCAGATCAGGGCTTACAATATTTTTTAGAGTCAATCTCTAAAAATACCATTTAGTAATATCAAGGAAACTCTCAAGATACTTGGTGCAATTTTTAATTTTTAGGATGGAAATCTCTGTAATTCTCTTGGAAGCATGGTAATCCTTAAGTTTGTTCATTCTGTGGCTGGCCTAGAAGTGTCTGGTAAGTTTCATTGAGGATATAAGATTACCTTAGGTTTCTAAACATTTTCCAAGAGAAAGAAGAGCATTAGAATAAAATTAAAACTTATATGTTAGTATGTTAAAATCTGTACTTGTATATAATGAAGCAGTTCACTTTGTCACATAGAGATTTAGAAGCTAAGAATTTTATTACAAATCTATTTTCTGGATGCAAAGAAATCAAGGTTAACTGTTTCTCAAGCACAATTCTAAACAAAGTTATAAACATATTTTGACACAAAATGTTTATTTATTTATATACTTACCTATTTGGTAAGTATACAAATAGTATATATATACCTATGTATATACACAAAAACTTCACAGAGATTTGAACAAAAATACATGGTCATTTTCCTTAGGAATTTAAAGTTGTAAGCTCTGCCACATCGTATTTTAGCTGAAACTCCAATACAAGTATGAGAAACACCTCACTAAATATTATACAAAAGGAAAGCCCCAAAAGACATGTTGATTTATTGTCTTACAGCATTAAGCCATCTTGTATAGCTATGATTTTGAGTCCATAAATCTTAAAATATTCTTTTTCACTGGACCTTCAAAATTTGATGTATTTTCATTTGGTAAAGTCTGGAGATCAGCAAAGCTATAATAGCTGGTACAGAGACTAGAGTATACCCTTAGCAATGACAGGGGCCCACTGAAGATTTCTAAAATTATCATTTGCACGACTTCCCTCAAATGTATTTTTCTTAATTCTCTTCCTATTTATATCAAAAATGTTCCCCCATCCCACTCGGGTATGTGCGTGCTCATTTGCTCAGTTTTGTCTGACTCCGTGACTCCGTGGACTGTAGCCCACCAGGTTCCTCTGTCCATGGGATTCTTCAGGCAAGAATACTAGAGTGGATAGCCATCTCCTTCTCCAGGGGATCTCCCCATCTGAGGGACCGAGCTCATGTCTGCTGCATTGCAGGCTGATTCTTCACCATCTGGGCCCCCAGGGAAGCCCCTCATACCTCCTAAGCTATATAAAAAGCAACTGTTTCCCTATTGCTACTTGAAGTTAACTTTAACTTCAATGAAACAAGTCTATATTCTGAATACAAAGAAATCAACTTTAACTATTTCTCAATCTTGGTGACTGGTCCCTGTCATCAAAAGAGAACTGGAACTTGACCTGGATGGTCAGAACTTATAATTCATTTAGATGTGAAAGACGTCAAATAATTCAGTAGTCACAATCATGTTTCCTTATTCTAAGCCAAGAAATGAATATATAAGGCAGGTTGCTAAAAATATGACATTGGTTGGACAGTACTATTTTTCACTATGGAATGACTAAGAAAAAAATATCACCTACTTACACTTATCACAAAGCCTCCTACACGGCAGCAAGCCGACTTTCCTGGGCTGGGTGTCTTATTGATGAAACAAACAAACAAACAAACTAAAAAACATTTTTAGAATTCTTCTAAGTGCCGACTCTCTTTTTGATTGAAATTGTAGAATAATGTACTATGAGATTTGGTTTAAGATCTCCGCAGTGTTCAATCAACTGCTTGTTTAAACACGTATGTGTTTTTTGGCTAGATTATCTCACCCAAGCACTGTACTTTCTTAATGACCTAATTGTATTATTCAGGGAAGCTTGTACCTTGCCTATCTAGGGCAAGTTTCAAGCTCTTGGTAGATGGAATTTTATTTAAATTGAAGAGATAAAATTAAGCAACAGTGACTGGACTACATTTAATTAACTCAAACAAGTACAATTATACTTATTGAAAAACTGTCTTATGCACCTTAGGATTATTAACTATACAGTTTATAATTTTTGTACATTAAGTGACAATTAGGAAAATATTCCAGAAGCATATTATGTTCTAAAAGTAATGGAAAAAATTCAATTTTAACTTCTAGCTAATCATCCTGTTAAAGGAACAATTCTGACAAATAAAAGCTGGTATCAAATAATGCTGCTAAAGTGGTAATATCCTCCTGATATGTTTTATGTTTTTGATCTCAAAGCAAATTACAGTTATTCACAAATATATGATTAGCATCTGAAAGCCTAATTTCTTGATTGCTAAATTAACAGAAATGAATTAAAGCTCATATTTTTAAAGCTAAGTAAAAGAACTGCCAAAGACATATGGGTTACTTAAACATACTATTTAATAAGCTTGATATCTCACAAACAAACCCTGCAAAAGGCAAATGTATAAGAGCCAGCTCTGTAAATTAGTGGCACTCTCTGTTTCAGTGCATAAGATATGTAGCTTAAAAGAGGGCAACCCTAGAGCTAAAATAAAAGCTAAAGTTATTCTGTCAAATATCAGCTACTAAAAGTACTCTGTAACTCAGATATTCCAGGGTAGAGGGTGCTGTCTCTAATATCAATATTCATTAGCACCCACATTTCCAAAGCAGACACCCATATGCTGGGTTGTTTGATGCTGTTTCTTCTTGGAAAACAAACACCAGGGCAAAATCCAGGGTAAAGTCATATATTTATTGGAGAAAGAAACAGGTAGAGATCAAAAGGAAAAGCAAGACCAGAATACTTTGAGTGAGAACACTCTCCTTTCAACACTGATCTATTTCATCAGGCACTTGGGTGCAGAAGAGAAGATGAAACATGCTTGTCTTCATTAGCAAGTTTTATACACAAAACATGTTAGTTTTCCACCTGTACATCTTTTAATATGCAGATTACATTGAGTTTTATAATAATGACAGCAATGGCTTAGCACCTAATTACTGAAGCTTACCTTTAGTTTAGAAACTTGCATAGGACAACACTATTTACTAAACAGGTCTTTAAATATCAGTATGCACGCATCCAACATAGCAAAAAATGTTTGTTTTTTTAATCTCAAAAAGAGAAAATAGTTTGGCACAAAGATGAAGAATTAGCAGAATCTTTCTTCCCTAAGACCTGGGGTGAGCAGGTTCAACTAATAAGAACACTAATGATCTAAAACTAAGCTAAATGGATTTCTTGCAGTATTATGTACATTTGTTTGTCCGTCAAATCCCAGTGAACGTTGGTTTTCATTTCATGTATTTAAAGCATCCCAGAAACTAAAGTACTTACGTGGATCTGTCTTGAAGTAAGCATCTTTGGAAGAAAAGTGAAGAAGCAAATGATATCAAAAAATAAGTATCTGCAGCTTTTTTTTCTCCCCTCTCCTCAGTTACTACATGAGGGGCCCTTCAGCAGGAAGCCACCAGAAAATAACTTCAACTGGAATGGTCTAGAAATCCCAAGCCAATGATTTCCTCTGATAAAAGGTAATCCAGACGAGTGTTTACACATGTAGTTCCCCCACCTTTACAAAGTATATATTCCAGAGTGTGTGTTAAAGTCCCCTTGTTCCAGAAGTGTGGCCAAACATGACAACACAAATTTTGTTTCCCAAACAGGAGGATCTCAACGTTTTCTATAAGGCTTCACTTTCATGCATCGGAGAAGGAAATGGCAACCCACTCCAGTATTCTTGCCTGGAGAATCCCAGGGACAGAGGAGCCTGGTGGGCTGCCATCTGTGGGGTCGCACAGAGTCGGACACGACTGAAGCGACTTAGCAGCAGCAGCAGCAGACTTCCTTTCCTGTCTTGCCAGTTTTGACTTCCCATAGCAGCTTGGCCCTCATATAATTTTTCAGCACCCTCCACAGATCTTTGCCTCTAACATCCCTTCATCTCTTCCCAGTGGGTCATTACCAAAACATTCCCTCACCTTTTGTGGCTTATCCACCCAATCTAGCACATTCTGGCTGTAAGAAGCCCTGAATAAGTGTGTAGTAGTTTCGAGGTTAAGGTGGAAGCTTCTACTGAACTAAACAGAAGTTTTCACTGTGGATTTGCTCTTTTTGCTGATTTTAAAAAATTTAGTGATGCCAGGATTCAGAGGGAGATAAGCTAGCAGGAAACTAATGGAATCTCAGGGAAAGTGATCCCCCCCAAATCATTTTTCCCTTACATTTCCCACAAGAATAAGCTTGTTCATGTGGCCTCCTTTGCATCTCAGATAAAACCTACCCTTCTCCCAAAAGACTGGGATGCTTCCGAAAAGGCAACAAGATCTTTCAATCACAAAAGCATTGCGTCCTACCTTAGATTAACATAGAGATTATAGGAGACCTCTTTTCCAGGCCATGGTCTACGGATGGTGACCTTGGCCATAACATAAACTTATTGTTTCCCAACTTTAGAGCAGCAAATATATCTCCTCCCTATTTAACTTTTCCCCAACAAACTCCATGTCTGAAACGAAGTGATGTCTTAGTT
The DNA here is from genome assembly GCF_001704415.2 of Capra hircus. Taxonomy (NCBI): domain Eukaryota; kingdom Metazoa; phylum Chordata; class Mammalia; order Artiodactyla; family Bovidae; genus Capra; species Capra hircus. The sequence continues at coordinate 23,721,731 of NC_030834.1, forward strand.
CCTGTGATCACCCTCCCCCACTGGCCCTTCTACAGTGAGAGGTAGGGCTAGCCCTCTCACTGTGCCTCTTGCCCTCGTATGCATTTAGCATAGGGATCTGGGGTGCACCTCCCAGGAGAACTGGGCTCCTGGGTGGGCCTGCTGGTCCAGCTCGGTGTTCAGGGCAGAGAGAACAGGTTGCAGACAGAAACTTTTGCCCTCTACAGGGGATTTCTCCCATCCTTTCCTCCTCCTGGGCAAAATCTGTTTCCCTGATATTTCTGGGGAAACCTCTACTAGTGAAGTTTTCCCATTTGGTGGGGGTGCGTCTAAAAGTCCACACCTGAGCAGAGAGTCCGTCTGAACTGAATCTCTAGTATTAGAGACAACTCTCTGATGCAAGAGAAAACGCCTTGGAGGTAAAGAAGAGTGAAGAATGAAAAGAAAGGATGCTCCCAAGCATTGCCCTCTTTCCTGCTGTTTCATTTACCGTGAGCGGGACGTTTAAGTGATTTTGTGGATTTTTTTTTTTAAGTTGTTTTTCTTTTGGTTATAATGGGCACTGCAGCGGTGCTCTTTGCTTTTTTAAAGCTGTGCCCACAGACAGAGGGGCAAACAGCCTGAACGCTCCTGCCAGCCAACCCTTCTCGGTGGAGAGAGGGTGCGGCGAGGGGACCCCGCGGAGCGGCGGGGGGCAGAGGGGGTTCCGCGCGGGTCAGGAGAGCCCCTGTTCCGAAGGTGGGAAGAGGGCAGAGAACCTCCCTGGGCCTCCCGCCCCCACCACCGTGCTGCCCAGACCGGCTCCCGCCTCCCCGCCCCTACCCCATTTCCCCAGACCCGCTGGCGCGCTGTGGATGCTCCGGGCAGGCACGTTCTCTGCGCGGGTGTCGCCGGGCCAGCGGGGGAACCCCTCTGGTCCCTTCCATTGCGCCGGGTCCCCGCACCGCACACGAGTTCTCGCCCAGGGCAGTGCCACTGTGGCTGAGACCGTGTGAGCGGTCGTGGGAGAAAGGGGGTCGCGGGAAGAGCCGGGATGAAAACCAGCCATAGCTACAGACAGTACCGAGAATCTCAGCGGAAATAGGCGGTCTCCGTGTCGGGCCGGAGGAGCCAGGAGGCTCGGACCGGGAAGAGGAGGCAAAGTGGCGGCGCAGCTCGGGCAACTTTGCTGGGTAACCGGGTGGCAAGGGGCAGAGACCGCGCCGCCGCTGCCGCTGCCCCGGCGCGGTGAACGGACACGCGGAGCCGGATCTGGTACCCAAAGTGATGCTGTAACTGACGAGGGGAGGACACGATGGCCGTGCCGGGAGGAGCAGGCAGGGAGTGGACCCGGCCCGAGAGTGCACGCCGAGCCCCAGAAAGCCGCCCTCCATCCTCGTCCTCGGCCCTAGAAGGGGAGTCCGCGCCCGGGTACACTTCACCCCAAAATGCCCACTCGCCGTCCCACGGGGCCACCAACTATTCTAGCAGCGCGAGAAAGAGGCAGCGGGAAAAAAAGAGAGAGAGAGAGACAGGAGAGCAAGAGAGCAGGCGAGCGCCAGCAAGGAAGGAACGGCGCCCGCTCCGAGCATCACGTACCTTGAGCTCCTCAATGTCCAGGTTTGTTGATCTGTCCATGGAGCGAAACTAAAGGAAGTGAAGAGGAACCGGGCAAGTGGGACCAAAAAACAATCTAGTCTCTTAGTTTCCAGCCTAAACTCAGCTTTATCCTCCTCCAAGCCCTGGCAGCATCTCTCAGTCTCATTCTCCGTGATCACGCCGCCTCCACCGGTTAAAAATAATATAAATAAATAAATAAATAATAATTGTAATTCACTTTGTTTGACTTCCTCAGAGATTTAGTGGCAGGTGATCTTTAACCGCGGTGCAACACAGCTCAGTCGAATCAAGCAGGGGGTGGGGGGAAAAAATCCACTCTATTTAAGATTATTTCTTCTTCTGCAATAAGCTTAGAAACCAGCGAATTGCTGCATCCCAAGAAAAAAAGCTGCTTCCCTGGACAGCATCATGCGGCAAATCTCAAGCAAATGTGTTCAAACTGAAGAGAAGGGTATATGATAAAAGCCTTCCTCCGCCAGCCTTACTCTGGTAGCTCATTTAGTACACGGAGTCCCGAGCTTTAGCAGTGATCAGTTTCCGTGGCAAGATAACCAAATCCCCCAAGTCCTGCCTAGACTTAAAAAAAATGTCTTGCAGCTCTGAGGTATCCTCTCAGTGAAGAGGGGGTAAAGATAATAAAGTCTGAAGGGAACGTTCTCCTTTGAAGGTTATGCTAAAAGAGTTGAGAGGAATAGGAGGTGGCTTCGACAGAGGGGAGAAAAGAGAGAGAGAGGGAGAGGGGGGTTGCGGGGAGAGACAGAGAGGGAGAGAAAAAATTTTCCTCTTGCTTTGCTGTTTTACTGGCCTTCGCCAGCAGGTGACTGACTTCACTTCTCTCTTTCCACAGCCAGCGCTAAGGGGATTTCTCTCATCTGTCAAAAAGCTACATTTCCTCTCCAGACAAATACTGAGCTGCTGGGTCTTAAAGACTGCCCGCTTGCCTGGAATCCACTAGGTGACAAGCATCTGAATTCCTCTCGCGTGTTGCCTGGTCTTGTTCCCATAGATCTGGGAGAAACATGCGTGAGTACTTCATACACATGTCTTCACTTTACATCACTGCTGCTTTCAATGTCAGGGATTTTTTTGTTTTTTTTCAACTTGAGACTTTTAGAGAAAGTGACAAATAGAAATGATGGAGGAAATTTCCTGCACTGATGCTTAGAAAAAAGAGTACATTTTTTTAAATTGGAAAAAGTATTTTTTAAATAGACCTTGACGGGTGAGTACGCTTAGCTTGTAGGGTGTCGAAATGGGGAAAGGTCTCATTTTCTACATTTGAACGTCTTCGTGTAAAAGCTTGACTATCTAAAAATATTCTTTATTGAAGTACAGTTGATGTACAATATTACGTAAGTTAAAGGTATACAATATAATGATTCATAATTTTTAAAGGTTATATTTCACTTAGTTATTTTAAACTGTGGACTGTATTCCCTGTGTTGTACAATACATCCCTGTAGCTTATCATAATATTTTGTACCTCTTAGTCCCCTATCCCCATATTGTCCCTCTCCCCTTCCTTTTCTCCACTGGAAACCACTGGAACAAATGAATGTGCGTTCTCTATATCTGTGGGGCTTTCCAGGTGGCTCAGTGGTAAAGAATCTGCCTGCCAATTCAGGAGCTGCAGGAGATAAAGTTTCAATCCCTGAGTCAAGAAGATCCCCTGGAGGAAGACATGGCAACACACTTCAGTACTCTTGCCTGGAAAATTCCATGAACAGAGGAGCCTGGCAGGCTATGGTCCATGGGGTCGCAAAGAATCAGACACAACTGAGCAACTGAGCATGCTATATCAGTTTCATTATCATTATTATTTAATATTTATTTACTTGGCTCCATTGGGTCTTAGTTGCTGCATGTAAGATCTCCTTCCCTGACCAGGGATCGAACCCAGGCCCCCTGCACTGGGAACGTGGAGTCTTCTCCATTTAACCACCAGGAAAGTCCAAATCTGTTTCTTTCATGTTACATTCACTAACTTGTTGTTTTTAGATTCTGCATTTAAGTGATACCATACAGTGTCTGTCTTTCTCTATCTGACTTACTTCACTTATGAAAGCTTGACTTTCAGAGGGATTTAAACAATCCACCCTTTTATTATGGCACATAAACTGGGGAAGCAAAAATTTTTTTGGATTCAGAAAATAACTGCACGTGTGTGTGCGTGTGCATGCGTGTGTGTGTGTGTGTGTGTGTGTGTGTGTGTGTGTGTGTGTGTGTGTGTGTGTGTAGAGTTTAGATGATGTACACTAAACTTGTCCAGTCTTCTGTCTCCGGCCTCCCTCTCTTACTTCATCTCTGTCCTCCGCCCTCGCTCTACTCCGGCCCCACAGTCTACTCAGTTCACCTGCCACTTCTTTACCACCAGCTCCTGCCCCTCAATTAGCACCCCAGCTCTCTCTCCCTCTGTTCTTCGCTTCATGAAAGCAACGCCATCTCTTCAGAGAGTGTTCTCCTCAGGTGAGTCCCTCAGACATCCCCCTCCTCTGTCACCTCTTTGTAGCAGTTATTTGCTTTTCTAGTATTCTGTGTGTTCATTTGCTATCTGTCTTCTCCAGTAGACTGACTCTAAGTTCTGGAGGGCAAGTGCTATACCTTGTTTATTCGCCAATATATCCCAAGAAGCCAGCACATGATAAACCCACAAATATGCCTGGAACAGATAAATGTGCTTGGGGAGAATCTTTTACAATTGCTTCTTCTTCTGCTGCTGCTGCTGCTGCTGCTGCTGCTAAGTCGCTTCAGTTGCGTATGACTCTGTGCGACCCCATAGATGGCAGCCCACCAGGCTCCCCAGTCCCTGCGATTCTCCAGGCAAGAGCACTGGGGTGGGTTTCATTGCCTTCTCCTGTGTAAAAACCTCCATGATTTCCTCACTCCTCAATACACAAAGACTAGTCCTTCTCCAAGTCTGTACCTCAGATTCATAATCAAGCATGCAGAATTCTTTAGTTTTCACCTATTCTATGGCTTAAACTTATCAAAGCTAGCTTTCCTTCAAACTTTGACTTGTGACTATAGCTTTTGAGGGCTAACATCAAGTAGCCAATAGTCCACAATTAGTGGAGCTGAACTGCAGGTTCTCAAAATAAATTTTAAATGTTCACTTACAGAATTATTTTACATAATACATGATGAAATAGAATAAGGCTGCAGGTGGAGAGTAAATGAACTTATGTAAAATGTATAACTCTAAAGAAGAGATCTTTTCTAGAAATTATCGATAATGCAACATGAATAAACACCATTACATATGTTTCTTAAAAGTCAAGTTTTTCCATATAAAGTCATTTTACATTCCCTATCAGCTTGTATTGCCTAATTTTAAAAAATTGAATATAATCAGCAAATTTATTTCGAGCATACTAACAAAGCGATAATATTTCTGAGATAACATTAACTTGTGCCATTGAGGAAACAGCTAAACACAGATATCTGCAAAAATAAGGATTAATGTTTAAACACTATTCAGAAAGGGGAGACTCCAGAAATTTTCTTAGTAAGGCATAAAATTATAGCTGGAAGAAGTGATATTGTGCTAATAATAATGGAGAACCACGATTGTATTTTTAAAGTTGTCTGGTGGGCTGCAGTCCATGGGGTCGCTAAGAGTCAGGCATGACTGAGCGACTTCACTTTCACTTTTCACTTTCATGCATTGGAGAAAGAAATGGCAACCCACTCCAGTGTTCTTGGCTGGAGAATCCCAGGGACGGGGGAGCCTGGTGGGCTGTCGTCTATGGGGTCACACAGAGTCGGACACGACTGAAATGACTTAGCAGCAGCATAGTCATATATATATAATGACCTTAATACATCTTTAGTAACATAAAAAGATATCCAACATTTTATTTTGTCCAGGCTGACATTATATGAGCTATAGAAACTATAAGTGATTTCCAAATCAGTTCCAAATTTGAGCCTAATTAAATGCCTGCAAAGCAAGAGACTTCCAAGTCTTTTACTATTTCATGAATTCCCATTCAAATTCATTAAGCTAAATAGTCTTAGAATAAAAAATGAAATTTTATCACAAAATATGGATTTCTAAAACATATTTATGTAACTTTTCAAGGCAATCAGGACTCAATTCCACTTCAACTGGCATGTAACTAAGGGAGACAATGTGAGAAAATGAAATAACTTTAAATAAATTTGAAATAAGGCAATGTAAAGATGGAAAAGCAAACCAAGGAGAAGAGTATTATCTAGATGTCCTGAAATCATGATATCAAGATGAAGAACAGCTACCCATAGCTGCTCCAAGAGATCATGCTGGCACATGGCAGGGTGTGTGGAAGAAGCAAAAATCAATTTTAGCAGAGATGTATAATCCACATGCAAACTGCAAATAGCAATTACAACCCCCAAGCAGGGGGAAGGCGGTGTAGAAACACCTGCAGGTCATGAAATGTTACATTTCAGGATCACTCATCCATAAACACATTCATCAACGTCACCTTCTACCTTAAGGTATCAAAGGAAATTACACATGCCATTAGGAGCTTCTTTATTTTAACCAACAGAAGAGAGAAACATATTTATTTTCCAATAGACAGTTAACTTTTATTCATCATACATGGCTTCAAAACCCTTTTACAATTTTCCATTTTGTAGGCCTTTATATTCCCCTCTCCCAACTCTCAAGTCAAATTTTAAAATTGTTATGCTTTATATTTTTATTTTCTTAGTGTATTACATAGCAAGATCACATTTTATTTCAGTTTTTTGTAATTATTAAAGGGTTAAATAATATGTTATGAGGGCTTCCCTGGTGGCTCAGAGGTAAGGAATCTACTTGCCCATGCAAGAGACACAAGAGATGCAGGTTCAATCCCTGGGTCAGGAAGATCCCCTGGAGAAGAAAATGGCAACTCACTCCAGTATTGTTTTCTGGGAAATCCCATGGACAGAGGACCCTGATGGGCTACAATTCATGGGGTCACAAAGAGTAGGACAAGACTTAGGAACTAAACAACAAGGTGTTTTGATTCATTCAAATAGAGCAATAACTTATTTATATAATTGCCCCTAGTAGGTTTCTAGTGATCACCATTTGTATTCATGTGATCTAGACACTTGTCACAGAAAATGTTTATTTCTCAGAAAATGTTATTCTTCATTCCATGATGTTTTTAAAACTATGTATATTATAAAAATATTCTGAAAATATAAAATATTCACTTGTTTTTATGTTTATAGAGATAAAAAATGCAACTGCTTATATACAACTAGATGAGGAATAATAAATTCAATGAGCTATTAGCATTGAATATTATTTTGCAGTGGAAAGAATATCCTTTGGCTCTTCCCCAAAATGATTACCTCTATTATAACATAGATGTATATTTTTATTTAAAAAAATCAATGTTGAAATTATGTTACAATAATTTCTGCTCAACTTCAGCTTAGTTCATGCTCCAACTCTAAATTTTCTTCAAGGAAGAAAAAAAAAGGAAAAGAAAAATATGATTAGCTCAGGTAACATGAGAAAGCAAAGGATAAAAAGAATAAAAGGACACAGACATGCCTTTTATGTCCAAAAAGAAGTCAAAATGTAGAATTAAAGCTATTAAAATATTGAAACAGCTATTAAAATATTGAAATATTGGAACATATTTATGTTCCTTTTAGATTTAATGGAGAAATCTATTCCTTTTAGATTTAATGGTGAAAACTACTGGCAGCTGCATATTTTTAGTTAAAATTATATTTAATTATTAGCCACATATGATTTTTAAAGTACCTCAATTATGAGATCATATGCTTTGTATAGCACAGATTATGAAAGATAATGGAGAATCTTCTTCACAGAACTTAGAGATTTGTGACAAATACTAACAGTTTTAAAAGCATCCCCCAAACCATTATGTACTGTAGCTCAGAGTCATGAATATCGGTAATTATAGTTGGAAGTTTTAAAAACAACCCACCTCAAAATGCTAAACTTCATGTAGTATATAAGAAATAGAAACATAAAAAATCTACCAAAAAAAAGGCCTGATCAAATGTGAATTAAAGGTAGCAACAAATGACTACCAAACACTATAATAGTAATAATTAAAAGAGAAGCATGCCAACACCAGTCAAAGAATATCACATCGTAATTACTGTGTATAAGTGCAAATAGATGAGAAAGAAATGATGTCAAATTCTTCAACATAAAAGCACTGTTGGTCCTCAATGGACTTTCCTAACAGAAATGATTATCAATTTACCTAGAAGCTTTAAAAGTTCAGAGACACGGAACTCTAAAATATAACCACACACCAAACAAAGTGCAACTGAAGAATTTGTTAAATCACAACCATCACCCTCAGACCAACAATCTTTTACTATTAGAAAAAAAAGGAAAGTCTTGGCTTCATTATTCATAATGACTGTATAAATAGGTTCATTTGATTTCAATAGCTCAATTTTTTTAGCAAAGTTAATCTCTGTAAACAGGCTTAATATTAAATAGTCTAAACAAAAGAAAGTGACTTTGCTGAAAAAAAATTTTTTTTATTCCAGGAAAACCCACGACTGTTATGCCATCCCCCTACACACACAGTGAAAAACCAATATGATGCCTACGATAAAACCTTTATGAACTGTCGGTCTTTCAATATGCTCTGCTAGCATCACTTTAGCAAGAAATGCACATGAGGACAAGGCCCTGGACATGGTGAAAGATTGAGTAAAATAGTATTTAATTCTAAAAACAAAATAGAATATCTGAATAGCCAGGAGGAAATGAAAGTAGCATTTTCCTTGGATGGAGTACTTTGGTAGCAAGAAAAAAAAAAAAAAATACTAAGGAATCTGCAAGAAAATACTTAGGATGATTAAACGCTAAAATAAGTCCCTTACTTTCCATTAACTTCTAGTTTGAAATTTTTCCTATTCTGAGAATAACAAAGAATAATACCAGAAAATAGCACATTATTGTTTTTTCTGTTTTGTTCTGTTGGCATACAATTGTTCTTTGAAACTTGTTTTCAGGTAATTAGTTAATGTGAAATTTCTTCTCTTAATTCCCATGCCTGTCCTAAATAAAGTAAAATAAAGATTAAATGAATGAAATTTCATTTGATAAGGTAATCTCTTCTGATATGTACCTTAAAGAATTATCTAGCTGTGAAGTCGATTTCTAAAGAATATGGTATTCCTACATAATCAAATTTTGATTGAGGATTTTTTTTTTCAGTTCTTTCTTCTTTTGTGGGATGTGGTAGGGTCCAAAGACTTTCCAAAGTTAAATTTTACTAGTATCTTTCCACAATCAATTTCTTATTAGCATCAATATGTAGTATGGTCCTGGATCTTTAAAACTTTGACAATTATCTCCAAGAAGAGAATTTTGGTCTTTTGGTCATTGCTAACATTCTAATTGTATACAAAATGCTTCAAAGTTCACCAAGAACAAAAAATGAAAACATAAAAGAAAAAAACTACAATTCTGTAGTGTTTAAGATTGTCATTGACTTGCTTAAAGTAAAACAATAAACTAGGAAGGCAAAGTGGGGGCTTGTGGGGGCTGTGAGTTAGTTGGAATCATCCATATTGGATGAAAGGTCTACGTCTACACCTCATTGTCACAACCTGCTTAATCAGCCAAAGGAACATGGAAGCCCACGCGGCATGATTACCACCTGGGTCTGTTTCAGTCTCCCCATTTAGGACTGTTGAAAGAACTCAGTTAGAGAGCACATATTTGGTTTTTAAAAGCTTAATTATGCATGACAGTTTTGTTACGTAAACTGATATATTCTTGATATTGAACCAAGAGTACATTCTCCATAAGCATCAGCCTGACTAATACCATACGTCATCATGACAAGAGATTTTCTAAAGAGCCCAGGGATATCTATCTTTGTCCTAATTGCAAATAAAATTTCATATGTTTGGCAACAACTTTCATACAAGAGGGTGTTCCTTCCCACATGTGGGGTCCTAGCTTTTGCTTTTTCATTATTAAACTTTCTGCTCTGCATGCAGTCACCTTCATCAGTAAATATTTCAAGATTTGGCTTGTTTTCCTGGTGCTCCTCAGAATGTATTCAAATAAAGACTGCAAACATCTTTAATTTTTCAAAGTCGATGCATTTGAAAATCTATGTTTGAAAGGGTGAAATTTCCTAAAAACTCAATTGGGCATGTGAATTTCTTTGATCTAGAGAATAAGGAATTTTTATCTATGATTAAGTATTTTTGTTTTGATTTATAAAGCATATATGGATAAAATTCGGGTTTATCAGAGGTCTGAACATGAAAGAATAAAACACCTTTACAGGTTTTTCTTTCAGTAATCCATTTTAGAAGCTGTCTTAGTATGCTGTAGGTTGTAGTTACAACTACAGTAGGTAGTTGTAAAACCACCTTCGTAATTCTTTCTTACTGTATTATTCATATGACAATGTTATAAACCTGTTTTTCTACCTGATTTTCTAATCTGGAAGCAAAATATAAATTTCCTATCTTTCACTAAAAACTGATTTCACAAAAATACATTTTCTAAATATATTTCATGAGTTGCCTTGCCTGCACACCTCAGAAGTTTATTCTGCATTTTATTGTCCTTGTTGTCCACATCTTATAAGAAGGTTGGGGATAGGCGCTTAGGGGCTGGAACACTTTTGCAAGTCACTTCTTGCTGGAGATAATTTGGGAGCTGTATTCATTTTCAGCAAGGAGATCAAACCAATCAATCTTGAAGGAAATCAACTGAATATTCATTGGAAGGACTGATGCTGAAGCTCCAATACTTCGGCCACCTGATGCAAAGAGCTGAGTCACTGGAAAAGACCCTGAGGCTAGGAAAGATTGAGGGCAGGAGGAGGAGGAGGCGAGACAGCATGAGATGGTTGGATGGCATTATTGACACAATGGATATAAGTTTGAGCAAACTCCGTGTAATAGTGAAGGACAGAGAAGTCTGGCATGCTGCGGTCCATGGGGTCACAAAGAATCAGATATGACTTAGAGCTATCATTTCTAGAGTTATCACTGCAGGCAGATTATTTACCAGCTGAGCCACCAGGGAACCCCAACAAAATACCCATTGGTAGTTAAATAAAAGAAATGTATTTTCCCACAGTTCTGGAGGCAAGATGTCTGAGCTAAGGTGTCAGCATGTTTGGTTTCTTCTGAGAGACATAAGAGGAGAATCTGCCCACACATCTCTCCATGACCTACAATGGGCCACCTTCTCACTGTATATTCATTTGTCTGTGTCTACCCTCATGTCTCTCTGTGTATCGCAATTTCTTACCGTGATAAGATCTCTGGTCAGACTGGGTTGGGATCTCTGGTTAATCAACTTTTTAAAAACTCTGTCTCCAAATACAATCACATCCTGAAATCATGGGGCCAGAGTTTCAACATGTGAATCATGGAGGGGGCACGATTCACTGCACAACAAAAGCTCAAAGCTGCTTGGTAGTTGGAAGGTCCAATGTTAAGGGCCATTTCTTTGGCATTGAAATTTGCTCAAATTATCAGTAGGCTTACGATCTATTTCCTTCCGTTTAATTTCATCTGTCAGTGACCACTTCCAAATTTCTTTCCAAGATAAAACTCTCAGAAGTGCACGGAATCTTTGCCTCTTTCTCAGTGTCCCCTTTGTAAACTAATGGGTAACTTATAAGATGACACAGGGACAGCTGACTTGGGTGGAAGACCACCATTAATCAGAAGTTTGCCACATGTCTGCTGGACTTTATTTTATTTGGGTCATGCCGCACAGCATGTGGGATCCTAGTTCCCACACCAGGGATCAAACCCAAGCCCCCTGCGTTGGAAGCTCTAAGTCTGAACCACTGGACCACCAGGGAAGTCTCAGGACTTTATTAAACTGATAAATGTTGCTGACCCTTTTGCACACAAAGCCTCTTAAAATTTTTTCTCTCTTACTTTGTGGGGTCTAAAAGTAGTTGATACAGCTATCCTAGTGGTGCCTCAAGGTTCTGGACTGTCTCTATTCCTATAACATTTTTTTCTTACAATACTTTGCCAAAGGCAGCTAATTTTAGTGAATGCACACTACAAGTGCTTTTCCAATTTTTCCCTCTTGAGCTGAAAGCTTAGTAGATAAATGATCCGCCTTCCAAGTTATCATTGGCAACAGTCTTACCAGATTTTTGCCTGCTATAACAGGGTTCTCCAGCCTTTTAGTGTCTATTATCTGACCCCTTGTCATGGGTAATTGAGAAGTCAATACCACATTTTAGGGGTTTCTTGCTAGGAGTTAAGGAAAAGGGATGGACATTGGGGAATTTTCTGGGAATAAGCCAGGAAATGGTGTACACCACTTCTATACACAACTGCATTGACCAGAAGGTTGTCCCCACTTCTGGGGGAGCCTGGGAAATGCAGTACTGTTGTGTGGCTGGAAAGGAGTTGTGTGAGCACTGGCATTCTCCAGGGAATTTTTTGCACATTTGTTGGTTGTAAACAACAATCACACACACAGCCAAAAAGACAGAACATCACAAAATTACATTAACACTAAAATGAATATATACATACATGCCTCCATAGTCTAGTTGTATAGACTTAAGTGCAAAAATGTAAAACTGAATAAAATATTAATATAGTTAACACTATTTAATTATATAAATATATTTTGTAAAGCTATAAAGAAATGAATAGGTTTGGGAGATTGATGTGGTCGGCACAGTTGTTCACCACTGTGCTCATCATACCCCATCAGTTCACCTACCCATTGGTGTTTTCCTTCACCGACACTCACTGAAAACCATCCACCTCTCAAGCTCTGAGCTCTTTATTGTCTCAGATCCAGTAAAAAAAAAAAAAAAGCCCCACCACTATTAACAAAAGCCAGCCCTTTGCCAAAGTAAAAGCCTGTAATGGGAACATCTCCTAATAGTTAAACAACCCATTAGGTCAGAAATGGAATGGTCAAGACAAGCAAAACAAACTGTTCCAAACATTCATTTCCAGACACTGTGCGTTCCAGCAAATTATCGGAGGACTGTTATGAACAAAGCACAAAAGGAATAGTTCCGGCTTTGACTTTTCTGCATACCATCTCATGTAAGCATAAAATTTTAGAAAAAGTGGACCAAGAAGCCATAAAGACAATGTTGGCAAATCTTCATTTTATAGGGAAAAAAGACGCATACATAAATAAAATTATCGAAAGCAGAAAGTGCCAAAGCTAGGATTAGACTCTCTCCAAGCGCAGAGTAAGAAATATTAAAATGGGGAGCTACCCTGGAAGATATGAAAGTATTTGATAAAATAAGAAAAAGAAATTGCAATGTTAATAATAGGTTACTAAATATGATTATTTTATATAATTATCCATAATGATCTTATACACACAGGAAATATATCTACTATAAGTAAATCAACATTCTTTTCATATTTTTCTTTCCCCCTCCAGTGTTTGGATCTATAGTTTTGTTAAGAATATTCCTTACTTACTTCTAATTTACATCATTTTCTTGCTCCAACTCTAAGTTGGATATTATTCAAATTCAGTATTGCTAGTAACTCATCATTGACAGATTTTCCATACCACTTTTAAAGAAAGTACTAGCAACATTTTCTATTTATGGAATAAATACTATTACAAGACAATGCACACCCTCTTCAGCCATACTGCAATTCCCATGGCCCTCTTCTAAGCTCCTTTAGCAGCACTTTTTGTGTCTCTATGCCAAGCTTTTAAACTTTTCAAGAGGCCCCCATTTGTCTAGCATTGTGTCTTGCAGAGAGTAAAAGTCCCCAAACTATTTATGAAATAAGTGAATCTGTATATATAATCTCTCTCTCACACACACACACACAGATATACACATAGATACACGTAACACATCAGTTCAGTTCAGCTCAGTCACTCAGTCATGTCCGACTCTTTGTGACCCCATGAATTGCAGCACGCAAGGCCTCCCTGTCCATCACCAACTCCTGGAGTTCACTCAAACTCATGTCCATCGAGTCGGTGATGCCATCCAGCCATCCCATCCTCTGTCGTCCCCTTCTCCTCCTGCCCCCAATCCCTCCCAGCATCAGGGTCTTTTCCAATGAGTCAACTCTTCGCATGAGGTGGCCAAAGTATTGGAGTTTCAGCTAGATGATAACAATAATAAGTACTCTACTGCTCAATGGCTGATTATTGATTCATGATTCTTAAGGTTTATTTTCCTACATTTAGCTTTGAGAATGTATATGTAGTCAGACTTATCTTTTGGTGACAAACATGAGGAAGCCCAGATCTTTACTATGTTATTCAAAATGTTTACTATTACTTACTGCCATGTATTGGGGGGCTCACACAAATTATACATAATAATTTAAAAGTAAACATTATCACAGCTTGGTCAAATCATACTGCATCTTAGCATACTGACATAGGAAGGGCAGAGTAATTGCAAAATTGCTAGTTTCACATACTCCCCTCTAAGCCAAGAAGAGGGAATGAGGGAAGTTGTTCCAGGAATGTCAGACTACTGGTGGCATCTCAATAGGATAATTTTAAAAGTGAAATCAAGATTTGACTAGTTTCTTTCGTTAGCTACTTTACTCTCCCCTACTCTTGCATAAGTTAATCAGCCTTGTCTCTTAGTGCTAATAATAAATGACCTAAACCACAAAAAGAATTTGTTATAAGGCAAAGTTCTACAAAGTTATTCAAAGTTAAAATTTTATCATCTTAACTGAAAAATAAGTACAAGAAGTATATTAAGAAAACAGGGTAACTTCTTCAACATATTTGTTTAATATGAGCATGATATCATTATCATATTATGAATAAAACCGAAAATATGAATATAAGAGTTGGGATTGTTATTTTATTCATCAAGACATTTAACAATGTAAAAGGAATAACTGAAATGTCATGATATGTTCAAGTCAAAAAAAACACAAACATCCACTATCCTACGGCAATAAAACTAATTTCTGCTATAATCAGATGAATTTGTGAAACTCCATATTTGATCATCAGCTTACAATACAATGGGTTCCTATTTAAACAGACCACCCAAAGTTGTCTATTCAGAGACAAAAATAAAAATGGAAAGCTTCTCTGTCAGAATATTTGCCCAGGGGAGGAATATTCTGGGTCCTTCAACTGCTTTTGAAGTAAAGGGTAAAAGACATGTTACCACTAAAAGCAGAGCTCACAGGAGCAGCCCTGGCTCCACAAACCAGCTGTGGGAATGTGGCTGTTGCTATCGAACTCCTTAAGTTTCAGTCTTACAACATCCTCAACCTACTTCCCTGGTGGCTCAGTCGGTAAAGTGTCTGCCAACAATGCAGGAGATCCAGGTTCAATCCATGGGCTGGGAAGATGCCCTAGAGAAGGAAATGGCAACCCACTGCATTATTCTTGCCTGGAAAATCCCATGGACGGTGGAACCTGGTAGGCTACAGTCCAGGGGGTCACAAAGAGTCAGACACGACTGAGCAACTTCACTTTCACTTTCAACCTACAAAATAAGGATATCATCTATCTTATGGATCTACATTTTTGAGAATCAAATGAGATGATTCGGATAAAACTACTAGTAAGGAATCACGGGCTTGCCTGGTGGCTCAGCAGTAAAGAATCCACCTGCAATTCAGGAGATGCAGGTTCAATCCCTGGGTCAGGAAGATGCCACATAGAAGGAAATGTCAACCCACTCCAGTATTCTTGCCAGGGATATTCCATCGACAGTGGAGTCTGGCAGGCTACAATCCATTGAGGTTTCAAAAGAGTCAGACATAACTGAGCAACTTAACAACAAAAACAGAATAGAATCATAGGTAAGCACACTGTAAAATACGGTATGCTACATAACGCTGCTATCATTATAGTAGTGGTACCGCTAGTAGTAGTAGTAACAGTAGTAGTAGCAGCAGTAATAATAGTAGCAAAAGGTAGTAAGATCTTACGAGTAAGGGAAAAGAAAAGTTGTGGGGCAGACCTAAGGCCGATAAATATGAAACGCTTGTTTCCTATTCAGTCCCACCTGAGGACTAAATTCAGTATGCTTATATCAGCTCTGGCCCAGTATTTCTCTGCCTCGGCCCTTTGAATACCCTAAATCCTTCATCCAGTCTCTCCCTGATGCCTTTGGGTTTGCCAGAGGTGTCTCACTGGTCTTCACAGATGAGTTCCCAGATAATAGTGTCATATCTGCCATTTTGCTCTCTGGAGCACCCCCGGAGGGGCTGTTGTGCCAGCCTGGCCTCCAATGCCCTCTAACAGGATCACCGCTGAGCCTCCCCAAGGTGCCTCCACTGTTCACAATCCCTGCCAATGCCAAGGCTGCTTCTGCCAACCCTACTAATGTCTGCACCGAGGCTGCAATACCCTCTGTCGAGACTGCTGAGGCATCAAGGACACAGTTCAAAGTCACAGAGGAACACGGCTGTGCCAGAGAACTGGGTCTTAATTTGGCCTGGCTTCCAGCAAACATTTGGATTCTCCAAACATTTATGGAGTAACTCCTATGCGAGACATTTCTTAGACTTTTATTTTTAGGACATCATGCTAGATGTTTTTTTGACTTCATGATTACTTATAGAGTACAAGATGATACATTAGATGGTTTTAAAGATGCATAAAATATGACAGTTCTCTCCTTTCTGAAAGGAGAGACTTTAGGCATGCATTACTGTAAAGTCATTGCAAATGACAGCCGTTTTAGGAATAATAATATTCAGATCAGGAGAAGTTTTGAGGAGGTTGGAATTAGGAAAAAAAAATACAAATATGCATTTCTAAATTTTTCATCTTCAAAAGATTTTCTTGCCCAGCAGGTATTATTTTAATAAGTAAAATGCAAATAAGAGTCAATAGTCAAACAGAGTAGTATCACTGGTTTATAAGTCTGCTTTTAGTCCAGCTCGTGTTATGGGCCTCAATGGTATTTTTTAGTTCAGTTTTAAACAGTAAGCTCTTTAGCACTGCTCCATTAATTGAAAATTGCTTAATGAGATTGCCTAATGCATTTCTGCATTTTGGGCCAACAACAACACTTCTCTATCAGTAGTCTACTTCTTAATTCTATCTACAAATTCATTTACCTCTACAACCATTATTACTGCCTCTCCTTTCATGGTGGAGAGTTAGGTGTCCCTCCTGTGATCAAGAGTGAATTAATCTCTCCACTCTTTGCTGACCCTTCTTTCCTATTGGTTATGCAGAGACATCATTCTTGGTTCCTATAGATATAGAAAACATTTTACATCCTACAATTTCTCTGCGTCCAACTTTCCCCAGCCAACCTCTTAGAAATAATTTTGAAAACTTGCCCTTTTATTTCCTCATTTCATGTTCACTCTTCAATCTCTGATCATCTAATTTCAGCTCTCCACAGCAAATGCAAAGACTATACTCTTGAAATGATTCTAAATCCAGTGACTACTTTTTCATTTCTACTAGATGTTTCTGTACCTTTTAGTTGAATCTGTCTCTTGCGTTGGTTGCCATAACATATCATTTGTCTTCTCAGCCAGGATCACCTTTGTGGGTCCCTTCCCTCAAATGCCAATTCATTGAGGTCACCATCAGAACCTTCTCTCTTAAATGCAAATCTAGGGCAATTCTTTTTTTTTTTTTTTTTTAATCTGGAAGTGGATTCCCATTTCCTACAAGGCTCCAATTTTTAGCCTAATGGTCTACTTTGTACAATTAATTCCATTCTCTCTCTGAACCACACAGTTTCCCAAATGTGCCAGAACTCTTCAAGCCTCAGAGCTTGTGCACCTGTTTCCTTTGCCTGATATACTCTAGAGACAAGCCTAGAACATTTGCTTTCAGTCCTCAAGTATTAAACACCTACAATATATACGTGGAGAAGGGAATGGCAACCCACTCCAGTATTGTTGACTGGAGAATTCCACGGACAGAGGAGTCTGGCTGGTTACAGTCCATGGGGTCTCAAAGAGTCAGACACAACTGAGCAACTAACACACTACAATATATATGAAGATATGCTGGGCTCCAAGGATGCAATGAAGATGACCACATGTTCCAACTTTAACATCACCCACCTCACAGCCACAGCAAAAGACCGTTTTAAATGTTATTACATCAAACTTTATTTACCATTCCCTTAAAATGTTCTGTGGGTTTCCCATTACAATCCACCTCTAATACTACTCACAGAGTTGTCATCCACTACATAACTTCTCCTTTCTTCCTGCTTTTCCAGGTTCTCATCACACACTTGCCTCTAACATGTTCAGAAAGGTCTAGAAACACACATTTTTAAATAAAGTCCCATGATGACAAGGTAGAAAAGTAAAATGCATTTGCTCAGATACTCACAAAGCCAAAAGATGTGAAATGTAAGTGTTCTTCCTGTTATTATCATCTCAATCAGTAACATACATGGGGAAAACAGCTACAAAGTAAGTGAAAATCCAGATGCCAGAAGCATAAAGCATTTTTATGTAGCCTCCACATTAGTGAAGTCTAATGTATACACACTGATGCTCATAAAGACATGCATTATCATTTTCCGTAAAGGAATACTACCTTTCTTCATGAAAAAGTTTGAAATGTTCAAGGAATAAAGATAATCAATGTTTCACATTCATACTAAATATTCAGAGCAATATGCTTCATTATTAAAGCCTCCAAATTCATCCTGGAAACTAGTATTACATTTTATTAAACACAATAACTGAATCACCTTCAATGTCATTTCTCTATATATACATATTAAAAACCTATGCAAATATAAATATTAATATATATTTTCAAATAGAAGTATGTACTCTTCACACTATAAGTTTATCAACTAACAGCTCATGAAAACGTATTCTTTCTAGAATCTTCCCAAATTAAATAATAAGCACTAAGTGATGTTGCACGATAGCAAAGAGCACATGGAGCTTTTATGACTGAACTTTCTGAACTGCAATCAATTTTATGTTACTAAAACTCTTTGCTTCCAAGATCACAGGCACACATGTCTTTCAAACACATCTATTTTTAAACTGGGATATATAAGCTCTAAGTTGTTATATTTTAGATAATGTACTTTCTTATTTCATCTCTCCATGGTGTATCCATGCTGCTGCAAACTCTGTCGCTATTACCTGGTCCTTTCCTGAACTCTTTTTTGTTGATTTACTCTTACCTTTCCAGACTCATCTTGTCCTTCTCTCCTTGGTAAGTCTTTCTTCTCCTTTCAAACTGCTGTTCTCGACGACCTCTCTGCTCAACTAGATCCTCTTCACTTTCCCCCTCTCTGAAAATATCATCCAAAGCATAACTTCAGTTATCACCTAAATAGTAATGACCCTCAGATTTACATCTATGGCTCAGGTGTTTCTCGCATGCTCTCGACTTTTGTCATATTTAACATCAACCCTGAACATACCATTAGTATCTTATATTTAACGAATATAGAGATAATTCTATATAGTCGCTTCCCAAGTGTGTTTAGCTAATGACAATT
Organism: Capra hircus; assembly: GCF_001704415.2. Lineage (NCBI taxonomy): Eukaryota > Metazoa > Chordata > Mammalia > Artiodactyla > Bovidae > Capra > Capra hircus. Next base: position 23,740,723 of record NC_030834.1, read on the forward strand.
TGGAACTGGAATTATTTTCACATGTTTCTCCTTCATGCTCTACCATCCAGTCAATTGCCAAAGCTCCTTGAGTTTTTCCTACGAATATTTCTTCAAATATTATATTTGATTATATCATGGGACAAAATTTGGAAAGATATCACCTTCTTTAAGCTTACATTCTAGCAGGAGACCATAGAAAATAATTTTTTTTTTTTTAAAAAAGGAGTAAAAAAATAAATAAATAAATAAATTTTTTAAAAAGGAGTAAATTATTGGCATGCTAGCATAGAAAGCAACTCAGAAATTTAAAAAATGAAAGATAAGATTAACAGGGATGAGGAAAGCCAGGGAAAGACAAGCTGGCAATTAAATAAGGTGGTCAAGATAGGTCTGATTAGATGACATCTTACTAAAAACCTGAAGGAGGAGATATTGCTTAAATATTTATTAGGAATTTTAAAAAGTTCATGAAGAAGGAACAGCTCATACAGAAGTCCTAAGATGAGAACACACATAATATGTTCAAGAAGCATTAAGAAAGCCATAGACAGAAGCAGATATGATGGAAAGAGAAACAAGGAGGTGAGATCAGAGAACTGATAGGCACTTGGGGCTGTTGCTCAGCCTTAGGCTTTTACTCTGTGTAATAGTGTTGAATAAAAAAACAACAAAGTTCCTTAAGGGACTTTCCTAGCAGTCCAGAGTCTAAGACTGCACTTCCCATGCCGGGGGCCAAGGTTCAATCCCTGGTCAGGGAACTAGATCCCTCATGCCGCAACTAAGACCCAGAACAGCCAAATAAATAAATAAATTACATTTTTAAAAATACAATAAAAATAAAGCTCCTTATGTTTAACTGAAAAAAAGTAATAAACGGAGGGAAAAAGCTCCTTATGAAAGAGATGGGATTGCAAAACTAGAAAAATTCACCTAAATAAGAGAGAGAGAAGGTTAAGGGTAGCTTCACAAACTGTCCATTAGCTCAGTGTATCCAATAAAATACGCTCATTTGAAAATATCATTAAGACACGTCATGTGGGATTCCGTTAGTATGTGTTGTAAATTTGGATGGGTCACATAAAATCAACAACCTTTCTGACAGCACTCATTTAAAAGCTGACCATGGGTAAGTTCATGTCACCACAGCGTGTGGAGAACTGTTGTTCAACCTGCCTTGAGCCTCAGGGGTTTTTAAAATGTTCTTAATGGTCTTAAAAACAAACAAAAAAAAAAAGTGGCACCCAACATTGGTTAACTACTGCAAGAAGCACTAATTCTAGCAGAACACACAGTTTTAAAACTGCTGCTATAAATCAAGAGTGAGTGGTTAGAAGGTAGACTCTTGAAAATGAAATAATCATCCACAATTTAGTAAGACGCGACACATTATTTGAAACTACCCTGGGAGGTTGATTTTTCTAAAGGGTCCCAAATGCTCTAGTTTTACTTCCTTGACTTCGAGAACTATGATATTGATGAAAAGCTTCAATGTTGAACACAGAGGGAGTTGTAAACTCTTCCCAATCCTATCAGTGACCTATTGCCTTGGGAAAAACACCTTATCTGGAGGCAGTGTTTTCATCAGACCCCTTGCAATGCCTCAGTGACCTTCTCTGCCTCCTGCCTGCTCAGTCTCTAAGTCGTGTCCGACTCTTTGCTACCCCATGGACTGTAGCCCTCCAGGCTCCTCTGTCCATGGGGATTCCCCAGGCGAGAACAGAGTGGGCTGCCATTTCCTCCTCCAAGGGTCTTCCTGGCCCAGGGATTGAACCAGTGTCTCCTGTGGCTCCCGCACTGCAGGGAGATTCTTCACCACTGGGGCCACTGGGGAGGCCCTCTCTACCTTAGATGGGCATCCAGAAAGGTGGTGGCAGAAGGGAAAACTTTCTCCACTGACTGAGAAAGCCAACCGTACAAGTGTACTTTCCATTATACATCTAACTTAAAATTGCCTCTGATCTCTCCCAATATATCTCTAGATAATATTTTTTCTGAAGCTGAACACATTTGCTAAATATGAGTCAGAAGACAGCTGGGCCCCAGGCTTAACAGTTTCTCCCCCGTGGACTGAAACTCCATAACAGCAGAAACTCCACAAAAGCAGGATGATGGAGGAGGCTGGGCCCTGAACAGATATGCGATAAGAGACTATGCTTTCCTCATTCTCAAAGTTAAGGAGACCTCCCTGACTACACACCTGCAGAAAGGCTCCTTGGAGGTCAGAAAGCGAAGGGGCGTCACCGCATAGGAAGTGATGGCCTACACATAGGCCTCTTCACTGGGATCCATCTTGGCTAAGAGATGTGCAGACACACATGGAGGACCCTAAGATAAACCAAACAACAGACGCAGAACCACGCAAAGCCAGGCCAGAGGAAACCCCGAGGAAATGCTCTGTAAACGTGATTCAAACTACCACACGGGTGGGACTCTCTCTCTGAGCCCCTCTCTGTGTCTATTCACCCGCACTGTCCTCTTTCTCCTCCTAATAAACACTTCACTTGTATCACTCCTTTCAGTCTTTGTGGGAATTTTTCTGCAAAGCCAAAAAGTCAGGGCCTTGTCTCTGACCACCGGTGTACACGCACGCTAAATCGCTTCAGTTGTGTCCGACTCTTTGTGACCCCATGGACTGTAGCCCACCAGGCTCCCTCTGTCCATGGAATTCTCCAGGCAAGAATACTGGAATGGGTTGCCATGGCCTCCTCCAGGGGATCTTCCTGACCCAGGGATCGAACCCCAGTCTCCTGTGTCACCTGCATTGGCAAGCAGGTTCTTTATCACTAGCGCCAGCTGGTTGTAGTGGCTACAGATGGCTTCTCTCACCATCTTGACCTGACTTCAATCTCTGGCTGGGAACCCAAGCCCCATTTCAAGCTGCTGCAGGCCTAGGCCACTTGAGATCAAATATATGATCTTCAATACGTCTTTCAAACACATCATCCTCTACATGTATAGAAAGCAAATCCAGAGATCTATGGTTTCAGCTACAACATGGCAAGAGTTTGGAAGTTGTCACTCCCAGGCTTAAAATAAGAAAACTGTCTAAGAAACTAAAAATCATGGCTTTCATTGGACTCATCAGAAAACTGCAGTTGCGGGACAGTTAGTCACTTCTAGATGTGGCGAGAAAGTTGAACCTGGAGATTCACTGGGATAGCTGCTTACCTGGAGCAGAAGCCACAGGAACTATTACATAAAATGGTAGGAACACTGAAATGATAATTGTAACAAATGGCCAAAGGCTTGAGTGTAAACTCTCATGTCAGGGAAAAACTCCAGGGACTTCAGGTTTAAATGAGACTTCATATTCTTGTGAATTTTACCTCTGGGAAACCCATCTGATCTTAGGTGAAAAAGGATTCTTTCTTGGGTCTGGCAGTGGTGAGGAAAGGAGGAATCATTAGGAAATAAAGCCAGGGTGTTCTCCATAACAAAAGCTTACTCTCCAGGGAGAAGACTTTGCCAGAGCCAAGTTCTACCCAAGGAAGGGAAAGGGCTTGTTGCCCAGTCCATCCCTCTTTATCCTTCCTATCTCAATTCAGGGCTTCCCAGGTGGTGGTGCAGCAGTAAAGAACCTGCCTGCCAAAGCAGGAGGCTCAGGAGATATGGGTTCAGTCCCTGGGTCTGGAAGATCCCCTGGAGGAGGGCATGGCAACCCATTCCAGTATTCTTGCCTGGGGAATTCCATGGACAGGGAAGCCTGGTGGGCTACAGTCCAGGGGTCGCAAAGAATCAGATATGACTGAGCAGGCACATGCATCTCACCTCAAGGGGGAGAAGCTATAGTGTTAGAGGAACAACTTGTGTTGGTGGGAAACAGGCCCCATGAAAAGATGGATATTTAATCACAAGACTATACGGTGCTGCCTTTGCCTCCCACCTCACCACTGCACACAGGGCTTCCACAGAATAACAGGGGATTACAGCTGAGAGAGTACAAGACTCAGACTCTAGAAAGGATTTCTTAGGGAATCCCAAGTCTAGAGGGGAAACAAATAAGTACACTAGAGGGATTTTAAGCCTCTTTCTCCTACAGCTTTAGCAAACATTCTACACAGCTCAACTCCTAACCAGATTAACAAAAATCCTCAGAATAAAGACCTATTTACCTTAGTTCCCATTACTCCATGAAACACATCCAGCTACTAACAAGAATGACAGTGTATACCAAAAGAGTAAAAAATAAAATTAGAAATAAAAAATAAATTCTGAAGGGACAAGGAAATCATCAAAGACTGAAATATGACAAAGAGATTGGGATTCTAAACAGAGAATTTAAAATAATTATGATCAACATGCTAAGGGCTCAAATTAGAGTTAAATATTTAAAGTGTTGAAAGAGAAAAAAACATAGAATTCTGGATATAGAATTCTGGAATTTTGCTGAGTATAGGAAAATTCTCAAATGTAAGAGAGAAATAAAGACATCTCTGGCAAACAAATTGAAAAAATAAAGAGGGAATTCATTGCTACTCAAAACTATTGTTACTGCTACTAAAACTTTCTGCAAGATAGTGATAGTGATAGTGAAGTCACTCAGTTGTGTTTGACTCTTTGCGACCCCATGGACTGTAGCCTACCAGGCTACTGCCTCCATGGGATTCTCCAGGCAAGAGTACTGGAGTGGGTTGCCATTTCTGCTTTAGCAGTTCTTCCAGCAGAAAGAAAGAAAAAAAACACAGCTCAGAAACGCAGATCTTTACAAAGAAAGGAAGCATTATGGAAAAGCAATAAATTAAGGTAAGTTAAAATCTATCATTTTTCTTTTTCTTAATTGAGCTAAAAGATATTTAAAGTAGTAACAGCAGCAGTGCATTTTTGTGTGATTACAGTATATAGGTGCATACGTGGCAGAAATATTATGAGACACTGAAGGGAAATACTAGGGAAACTCACATATAAAGCACCTGCACTCAAATATAAAGTTCCCTCACTTTACTCATGAAGCAGTAGAGTTTTATAATATTTGAGGATGGACTTGGAATGGTTAAAAAAGTGTAAGGGAAACACAAACAAATAGTTTTTTAAAAGTTTCAAAAGTTTAAGTTGGTATGCTAAGAGAGGAGTTAAAGTTAGGTGTCTAGGCATAAATAAATGTTTTTCACAATTAGAAAGCAATTTAAAATGATCTATATATCAGAAACAGAAGTTGGCACCTTCTGGATGGTCACACGTGACTGAACCCCATGACGGCCTCTTTACAAACTTTGGAGATCAGGGCTGGCATGTGTGGAGATTTACTTGTCTCTTGAGGCCCAAGACAAGCCTCTGAGAAAGTCACATCACCTCTGCTCACCCAATTTGGCACAGACCCCATCACAAAGTTCCCCATCAGCTATGAGGAGGGATGACAAATACAGCTTGGTAGCTGCAAAGAATTAGAATGAATTAGGACAGCCACCATAACTGGCCAGAGCAGCAGCTAACAGGAAGTCAGCCTACTAATGTGACTGGTAATGTGGTTTGCAGAGACCCAGCTTCAGAATCAAAGAGCATAAAGCAGACAGCTTGCAGCTGTGTGACAAAAGAGATCAAGCCCTGAGCTTTTGGAGTGGGAGCCGCTGCTGCTGCTGCTGCTGCTGCTAAGTCGCTTCAGTCGTGTCTGACTCTGTGCGACCCCATGGATGGCAGCCTACCAGGCACCTCCATCCATGAGATTTTCCAGGCAAGAGTACTGGAGTGGGTTGCCATTGCCTTCTCCATTGGAGTGGGAACACTGACTCCAAAACTCTAGACGACCAGAGAACTAACCCTGCTGCTGTTGCTGCTGCTAAGTCACGTCAGTCGTGTCCGACTCTGTGCAACCCCATAGACAGCAGCCCACCAGGCTCCCCCATCCCTGGGATTCTCCAGGCAAGAACACGGGAGTGGGTTGCCATTTCCTTCTCCAATGCATGAAAGTGAAAAGTGAAAGTGAAGGCTCTCAGTTGTGTCTGACTCTTAGTGACCCCAAGGACTGCAGCCCACCAGGCTCTTCCATCCATGGGATTTTCCAGGCAACAGTACTGGAGTGTGTTGCCATTGCCTTCTCCGAGAACTAACCTTAGGGAGTATCAAATAGTGAGAACTCACACAAAGGAAACCACTGTAATACAAAACCCAGCATTACCCAACCACCAATAGCACCCTCATCTAAACAACAAACAAAACAAAAATACAAACCCAATCATCAGCAGACAGGATTACCACCTCACTCAGCCTTGCCCATCAGAGTAAAAGAAACAAACAAAAACTTAGCACAAATCCCACCCTATAAGAAGCTTACATAGACAACTGGACCAACCTTAGAGGGCAGAAACCAAAAGGAAGAAAGAATTCAACCTTGAAGCCTGGGAAAAGGAGACCTCAAACAGAGTAAGTTTAAAAAAAAAATAATAAAAAGACAGATAAATACTCCACAAATGAAGCAACATACTAGAAACACAGAAGTCCAAATAAATGAAGAGGAAACAGGCAAACTACCTGAAAAAAAATTCAGAATAGTGATAGTAAAGATGATCAAAAACCTTGAAAGTAAAATTGAAAAAATGCAAGAATCAATTAACAAAGACCTAGAAGAATTAAAGAATAAACATGCAGAGACAAACAACCCAATTACTGATATTAAAAATACTCTAGGATTCTGCTCTAGCAGAATATCTGAACCAGGTGAACGAATCAGTGAGCTGGAAGATAAAATGGTGGAAATAACTTCTGAAGAGCAGAATAAAGTAAAGGGAATGAAAAGAACTGAGAATAGTCTAAAAATATTGAAAAGTCTGAGAATAGAACTGAGGAATATTGACCTCTGGAACAATATTGACACATCAACATTTGAATAATAGGGGTCCAGAAGAAGAAGAGAAAAGGAAAGAGTATGAGAAAATTTTTGAAGAGATTATAGTTGAAATTTTTCCCAACATGGAAAAGGAAACAGTCAATCAAGTCCAAGAGGCACAAAGAGTCCCATACAGGATAAACCCAAGGAGAAACATGCCAAGACACATACTAATCAAACTAACAAAGAGTAAACACAAAGAAAGAATATTAAAAGCAGCAAGGAAGAAGCAACAAGTAACATACAAGGAAAACCCCATATGCTTAACAGCTGATCTTTCAGCAGAAACTCTTCAGGCCAGAAGGGAATGGCAAAATACATTTAAAGTATTGAAAGGGAAAAGTCTATAACCAGATTACTGTACCTGGTAAGGATCTCATTCAAAACTGATGGAGAAATCAAGAATTAAAGATTTTAAAATTTAAAAAAAAATAAAATAAAATAAAGTCTTCCGCTAAAAATAAATAAATAAATAAATGACTACAATAAGTAAAAAAAAAAAAAAAAAAGCTTTTCAGAGAAGCAAAAGTTAAGAGAATTCAGTACCATCAAACCAGCTTTACAACAAATCTTAAATGGACTTATATAGTCAAGAAATACAAGAGAAGAGAAAAGATCTACAAAAGCAACCCCAAACAATTAAGAAAATGACAATAGGGACATATATATCAATAATTACTTTAAATGTAAATGGATTAAATGCTCTAACCAAAAGACAGAGACAGGATGAATGGATACAAAAACACAACCCACATATATGCTGTCTACAAAAAACCTACTTTAGATCTCAAGACACACATAGACTGAAAGTGAGGGGATGGAAAAATATATTCCATGCAAATGGGAAGCAAAAAAGCTGGAGTAGCAATCCTCATATCAGACAAAATATATCTTAAAATAAAGAAGATTATAAGAGATAAGGAAGAACACTGCATAATGATCAAGGGCTCAATCCAAGAGGAAGACATAACAATTGTAAATATCTATGCACCCAAAATAGGAGCACCTCAATACATAAGACAAACACTAACAGATATACAAGGAGAAATTGACAGTAACACAGTGATAGTAGGAGACTTTAACACCCCACTCACACTGATGGATAGATCATCAATATAGAAAATTAATAAGGAAACACAAGTATTAAATGATAATTAGATGAGATGGATCTCATTGATATCTTCAGGACATTCCATCCAAATGCAGAATACACCTTTTTCTTAAGTGCACATAGACCACATCTTGGGTCACAAATCAAATGTCGGTGATTTAAGAAAATTGAAATTGTATCAAGCATCTTCTCTGACCACAATGCTATGAGACTAGATATCAATTACAAGTAAAAAACTGTAAGAAACACAAACACATGGAGATTAAACAACACATTTCTAAATAATAAACGGGTTACTGAAGAACTCAAGGGAAATCAAAAAATTTCTGGAAACAAATGACAATGAAAACATGACAACTCAAAACCTATGGTATGCAGCAAAAGCAGTTCTAAGAGGAAGTTTATAGCAACACAATCCTACCTCAGGCAACCAGAAAAAAACATCAAATAGACAGCTTAAGTTTACACCTAAAACAACTGGAAAAAGAAGAATTTAAAAACCCCAAAAATTAGTAGAAGGAAAAAAATCATAAAGATTGACCAGAAATAAATGGGAAAAAAAAAGAAACAAACAATAGTAAAGATTAATAAAACTAAAAGCTGGCTCTTTGAGAAGATAAACAAAATTGACAAACCTTTAGCCAGACTCATGAAGAAAAAAAGAGAGAAGAATCAAATCAACAAAATTAGAAATGAAAAAGGAGAGGTTACAACAGACAATGCAGAAATACAAAGGATTATAACAGACTATTATAACAACTATATGGCAATAGTTCTAATAGAGTTTTTCCAAGAAAATGCACTGGTCATAGCAAACACCCTCTTCCAATAACACAAGAGAAGACTCTACACATGGACATCACCAGATGGTCAACACCAAAATCAGATTATATTCTTGATTATATTCTTTGCAGCCAAAGATGGAGAAGCTCTATACAGTCAACAAAAACAAGACCGGGAGCTGACTGTGGCTCAGATCATGAACTCCTTATTGCCAAATTCAGACTTAAATTGAAGAAAGTAGGGAAAACCGCTAGACCATTCAGGTATGACCTAAATCAAATCCCATTTGATTATACAGTGGAAGTGAGAAATAGATTTAAGGGCCTAGATCTGATAGATAGAGTGCCTGATGAACTATGGAATGAGGTTCGTGACATTGTACAGGAGACAGGGATCAAGACAATCCCCATGGAAAAGAAATGCAAAAAAGCAAAATGGCTGTCTGGGGAGGCCTTACAAATAGCTGTGAAAAGAAGAGAGGCAAAAAGCAAAGGAGAAAAGGAAAGATTTAAGCATCTGAATGCAAAGTTCCAAAGAATAGCAAGAAGAGATAAGAAAGCCTTCTTCAGCGATCAATGCAAAGAAATAGAGGAAAACACCAGAATGGGAAAGACTAGCGATCTCTTCAAGAAAATTAGAGATACCAAGGGAATATTTCATGCAAAGATGGGCTCGATAAAGGATAGAAATGGTCTGGACCTATCAGAAGCAGAAGATATTAAGAAGAGGTGGCAAGAATACACGGAAGAACTGTACAAAAAATCTTCACGACCCAGATAATCATGATGATGTGATTATTAATCTAGAGCCAGACATCTTAGAATGCGAAGTCAAGTGGGCCTTAGAAAGCATCACTACGAACAAAGCTAGTGGAGGTGATGGAATTCCAGCTGAGCTATTTCAAATCCTGAAAGATGATGCTGTGAAAGTGCTGCACTCAATATGCCAGCAAATTTGGAAAACTCATCAATGGCCACAGGACTGGAAAAGGTCAGTTTTCATTCCAATTCCAAAGAGAGGGAATGCAAAAGAATGCTCAAACTACTGCACAATTGCACTCATCTCACATGCTAGTAAAGTAATGCTCAAAATTCTCCAAGACAGGCTTCAGCAATACATGAACCGTGAACTCCCTGATATTCAAGCTGGTTTTCGAAAAGGCAGAGGAACCAGAGATCAAATTGCCAATATCCGCTGGATCATGGAAAAAGCAAGAGAGTTCCAGAAAAACATCTATTTCTGCTTTATTGACTGTGTCAAAGCCTTTGACTGTGTGGGTCACAATAAACTGGAAAATTCTGAGAGAGATGGGAATACCAGACCACCTGCCTCTTGAGAAATCTGTATGCAGGTCAGGAAGCTACAGTTAGAACTGGACATGGAACAACAGACTGGTTCCAAATAGGAAAAGGAGTATGTCAAGGCTGTATATTGTCACACTGCTTATTTATCTTCTATGCAGAGTACATCATGAGAAACGCTGGACTGGAAGAAACACAAGCTGGAATCAAGATTGCTGGGAGAAATATCAATAACCTCAGATATGCACATGACACCACCCTTATGGCAGAAAGAGGAGCTAAAAAGCCTCTTGATGAAAGTGAAAGAGGAGAGTGAAAATGTTGGCTTAACGCTCAACATTCAGAAAACGAAGATCATGGCATCTGGTCCCATCACTTCATAGGAAATAGATGGGGAAACAGTGGAAACAGTGTCAGACTTTATTTTTTTCAGCTCCAAAATCACTGCAGATGGTGACTGCAGCCATGAAATTAAAAGACGCTTACTCCTTGGAAGAAAAGTTATGACCAACCTAGATAGTATATTCAAAAGCAGAGACATTACTTTGCTGACTAAGGTCCGTCTAGTCAAGGCTATGGTTTTTCCTGTGGTCATGTATGGATGTGAGAGTTGGACTGTGAAGAAGGCTGAGTGCTGAAGAATTGATGCATTTGAACTGTGATGTTGGAGAAGAGTCTTGAGAGTCCCTTGGACTGCAAGGAGATCCAACCAGTCCATTCTGAAGGAGATCAACCCTGGGATTTCTTTGGAAGAAATGATGCTGAAGCTGATGCTCTAGTACTTTGGACACCTCATGCGAAGAGTTGACTCATTGGAAAAGACTCTGATACTGGGAGAGATTGGGGGCAGGAGGAGAAGGGGACGGCAGAGGATGAGATGGCTGGATGGCATCACGGACTCGATGGACATGAGTCTGAGTGATCTCCGGGAGATGGTGATGGACAGGGAGGCCTGGCATGCTGCGATTCATGGGGTCGTGAAGAGTCGGACACAGCTGAGCGACTGAACTGAACTGAACTGATATGGCAATAAAATGGATAACCTGGAAGAAATGGACAGATTCTTAGAAACATTCAATCTTTCAGGACTGAACTGGGAAGAAACAGAACAACCAGTTACAACCCAGTTACAAGTACTGAAATTGAAGCTGTGATTAAAAAAAAAAAAAAAATCCCCAAAAACAAAAGCCCAGGACTAGATGGCCTCACAGGAGAATTCTATCAAACTTTTAGAAAAAAGCTAATGCCTATCCTTCTAAAATTCAAAAAATTGCAGAGGAAGGAACACTTCCAAACTCATGTTATGAGGCCACCATCACCCTGATACCAATACCAAAGACAACACAAAAAAAGAAAACTATGGGCCAATATCACTGATGAACATAGAAGCAAAAGTCCTCAACAAAATTTTAGCAAACAGAACTCAGCAACACATTACAAAGCTCATACACCATGATCAAGCTGGGTTTATTCCAGGAAGGCAAAGATTCTTCAATATATGCAAATCAATCAATGTGATACACCATACTAACAAACTGAAATATAAAAACCACATGATAATCTCAATAGATGCATAGAACGTCTTTGACAAAATTCAGCACCCTTTTATGACTAAACTCTTCAAAAAAATGGGCAGAGAAGGAACCTACCTCAACATAGTAAAGGCCATATATGATAAGCCTACAGCAAACATTATTTTCAATGGTGAGAAACTGAAAGCATTCCCCCTAATATCAGGAACAAGACAAGGGTGTCTACTTTTCACCATTATTATTCAACGTAGCCCTGGAAGTCCTAGTGACAGCAATCAGAGAAGAAAAAGAAATAAAAGGAATCCAGATCAGAAGAGAAGAAGTAAAGCTTTCAGTGTCTGCAGATGACATGATACTGTACACAGAAAATTTTAAAGATAGTATTAGAAAGTTACTAGAGCTAATCTGTGAATTTAGTGAAGTTGCAGGATACAAAATCAATACACAGAAATCACTTGCATTTCCATATACTAACAATGAAAAATCAGAAAGAGCAATTAAGGAATCAATCCCATTCTCCATTGCAACAAAAAGAATTACATATCTAGGAGGAAACTTACCTAAGGAGCAAAAGAACGATACACAGAAAATTATAAGACACTGATGAAAGAAATCAAAGATGACACAAACAGAGAGATATTCCATGTTCCTGGGTAGGAAGAATCAATATTGTGAAAATGACTATACTAGCAAATGCAATCTACAGATTAACTACAATCCCTATCAAATTACCAATGGCATTTTTCACAGAACTAGAACAAAAAAATTCACAATTAATATGGAAACACAAAAGGCCCTTAATAGCCAAAGCAGTCCTGAGAAAGAAGAATGGAGGAATCAATCTTCCTGACTTCAGATTATACTACAAAGCTACAGTTATCAAGACAGTATGGTACTGGCACAAAAACAGAAATATAGGCCAATGGAACAAGATAGAAAGCCCAGAAATAAACCCATGCACCTATGGGTACCTTACTTGTGACAGAGGAGACAAGAATGTACAATGGGGCAAAGACAGCCTCTTCAATAAATGGTGCTGGGAAAACTGGACAGCTACATGTAAAAGAATGAGATTAGAACACTTCCTAACACCATACACAAAGATAAATTCAAAATGGATTAAAAACCTAAATGTAAAACCAGAAACTCTCTTAGAGGAAAACATAGACAGAACACTCAGTGACATAAATCAAAGCAAGATCCTCTATGACTCACCTCCTGCTGCTGCTAAGTCGCTTCAGTAGTGTTCGACTCTGTGCGACCCCATAGATGGCAGCCCACCAAGCTCCCCTGTCCCTGGAATTCTCCGGGCAAGAACACTGGAGTAGGTTGCCGTTTCCTTCTCCGTGATCCACCTCCTAGAGTAATGGAAATAAAAACAAAAGTAAACAAGTGGGACCTGATTAAACTTAAAAGCTTTTGCACAGCAAAGGAAACTATAAGCAAGGTGAAAAGACAACCCTCGGAATGGGAGAAAATAATGGCAAATGAAACAACTGACAAAGGATTAATTTTCAAAATATATAAACATCTGATACAACTCAATACCAGGAAAACAAACAACCCAATCAAACAGTGGGGAAAAAAACAAAACAGACATTTCTTCAAAGAAGACATACAGATGGCTAACAAACACATGAAAAGATGCTCAACATCGCCCATTACCAGAGAAAGGCAAATCAAAACCACAGTGAGATATAACCTCACACCAGTCAGAATGGCCATCATCAAAAAGTCTACAAACAATAAATGCTGGAGAGGGCGTGGAGAAAAGGGAATGCTCTTGCACTGTTGGTGGGAATGTAAACTGATACAGCCACTGTGGAAGATGGTATGGAAATTCCTAAAAAAACTAGAAATAAAAACACCATATGACCCAGCAATCCCACTCCTAGGCATATACCCTGAGGAAACCAGGGTTGAAAGACATATGTATCCCATTATTCATTGCAGCACTATTTACCATAGCTAGAACATGGAAGCAGCCTAGAGGCCCATCAACAGATGAATGGATAAAGAAGTTGTGGTACATATACACAGTGGAATGTTACTTAGCCATAAAAAGGAATGCATTTGAGTCAATTCTGATGAGGTGGATGAGCCTAGAACCTATTATACAGAGTGGAGTCAGAAAGAGAAAGATAAATATCATATTCTAATGAAAATAAACAGAATCTATAAAAATGGTTCTGAAGAATTTATTTATAGGACAGCAATGGAGAAACAGACATAGAGAATAGACTTACGAACATGGGGAGAGGAGAGGAGAGGAGAGGGTGAGATGTATGGAAAGAGTAACATGGAAACTTACATTCAGTTCAGTCGCTTAGTCGTGTCTGACTCTTTTCGACCCCATGAATCAAAGCACACCAGGCCTCCCGGTCCATCACAAACTCCCGGAGTTCACTCAGCCTCATGTTCATCGAGTCCATGATGCCATCCAGCCATCTCATCCTTGGTCATCCCCTTCTCCTCCTGCCCCCAATCCCTCCCAGCATCAGAGTCTTTTCCAGTGAGTCAACTCTTCTCATGAGGTGACCAAATATTGGAGTTTCAGCTTCAGCATCAGTCCTTCCAATCAACACCCAGGACTGACCTCCTCCAGGATGGACTGGTTGGATCTCCTTACAGTCCATGGGACTCTCAAGAGTCTTCTCTAACACCACAGTTCAAAAGCATCAATTCTTTGGCACTCAGCTTTCTTCACAGTCCAACTCTCACATCCATACATGACCATACATTACCACGTGTAAAATGGATAGCCAACCAGAATTTGCTGTATGGTTCAGGAAACTCAAACAGGGGTTCTGTAACAACCTAGAGGGGTGGGATGGGGAGGGAGATGAGAGGGAGGTTCAAAAGGGAGAGGGTATATGTATACCCTGATTATACCCATGGCTGATTCATGCTGAGGCTTGACAGAAAAGAATAAAATTCTGTAAAACAATTATCCTTCAATTAAAAACTAAAAGAAGTTACCTTCTTTTAAAAAAAAATGATGTATATTTCAACAGGACTCAGTTGAAACTGGAGAAGGCAATGGCGACCCACTCCAGTACTCTTGCCTGGAAAATCCCATGGACAGAAGAGCCTGGTAGGCTGCAGTCCATGGGGTAGGTAAGCGTTGAACACGACTGAGCGATTTCCCTTTCACTTTTCACTTTCATGCTTTGGAGCAGGAAATGGCAACCCACTCCAGTGTTCTTACCTGGAGAATCCCAAGGACAGCAGAGCCTGGTGGGCTGCCGTCTATGGGGTCGCACAGAGTTGGACACGACTGAAGTGACTTAGCAGACTTAGCAGCTCAGTTGAAATATAAAAGCTAACTGTGTCTAGGAAACAGAGAAAAAGAGAGAGAGGGAGGGAAGAAGAAAAGAAGGAAGAGAAAGGAAGAAAAGAAGGGAGGAAGAAAAAAAGGAAGGAAGAAAAAGGAGTTCAGTGGCCAAAAATTAGTCGAGAGGGTTGGAGAACCACATTTAGCACTAAACTTCAAAAAGCAGGGAGTGCTCTGAGCTCCTCCACTGAAACCATCACAAGAACAGCACGGCCCCGCACTGCTACTCACGAGCTGTAGGGACCACAGGTGTTTTCAATTTGGTGCAAAGAACCAGTGTCTCCTGCAAGGCTCCGGACGCTTGCCAGAATGGACTCCTGACCAGGATCCAGACCAGACACCCACCACCGTCACCCAAGCCAGGGGCACTTGCCGTCCCTTCCATGCAGAATGGACTCTGCCCAGCACGTCCTTCCTGAGACCACTTACTTCCAAGTTGGAATCTCCAGCTGACACTCCTGGTGGACAGAAGGACACGTGTCTGTGCTCCGGCTTCAAAGGAAGATGGGAAGCAAGTTTACTGGCATCTCCACGGGAAGGTAAGACTCCAACATGGGAGTCTTTTAGACTTTTAGTCTTTTAAAAGTATTTTAGTCTTTAAGACTGGAGAAGGCAATGGCAACCCATGCCAGTACTCTTGCCTGGAAAATCCCATGGACAGAGGAGCCTGGTAGGCTTCATGGGGTCGAAAAGAGTCGGACACAACTGAGTGCCTTCACTTTCACTTTTCACTTTCATGCATTGGAGAAGGAAATGGCAACCCACTCCAGTGTTCTTGCCTGGAGAATCCCTGGGACAGGGGAGCCTGGTGGGCTGCCATCTATGGGGTCGCACAGAGTTGGACACGATTGAAGCGACTTAGCAGCAGCAGCAGGGGTTTTTAAGACATTTTTCAGACATGCAGGGTTATAACTCTGGAGTTCCTGGCAGCAAGAAACCGCAAAGCTCAAAGACATCGAGAACATTTCAAATGTATATACTGCCTTTTGGTTCCAAAACTCACAAGCTTCTCAGGTAAAATCTGAAAATGCCCCTGCCCCGCTCCAAGAGGGCAAGGAAGGACCAAAGAAAAACACAAACCGCGCCAGGCTGGCGGATGGCTGGTTTAATAAAAGAGGAAACTTACAAAAGAGGCTCATCCTGGCGCCACAAGCCTTTTAGGTCTCAGAACCAGCCGCCAAAGTCCTCAAAGTTTCTAGGGCGGGCTTCTCAGTGTTCAGTCCGGTAGACTGTGCAGGTGGTCTCAATAACACATCACTCTCCCTAGCCTGCATCCTGGAAAATGGCTCCAGGTGTGGCAAGGATGGGTAGAGTGTGCTTTCCAAGGACAGGAGTGGGAGTGGGGGGGTGGGCGGTTAGTTCAGGTGTCGACGGGCAGTCATGTGCTGCCCTCTTAATGACCTCCTCCAACACCGCTGGCAATTCTAGAGCTCTGGCCCCATTTCTTAAAAGAAAAGAGTATAATATTTCAGTGTCCATGCTCCAGATTACATAAAACATGAAGAAAGGGGGGGGGGGGGCGGGGAAACTGTTACACAAAAACTCACCACGGTTTCTTCTTAAAGACTTCCCTTAAATTGCCTTTAACCAGCATAATGATGAAGTTACAGAAGAGTGGATACATAGAAGCACAGCATCCAATAGCTAAAGTGCTGAAGGTATATAATAATTCTTTGTCCACCTTTCTAGCACCAAACGTTTCACTGTGGATCAGTGTCTATGCATTGAAACTTTTACTTGCAGAAAAAATGTTTTTAAGAGTCAATAGGCAATGTACTTAGAGTACACAGGAAAACATTATCTGTTTCATAAAAATGAGGGTTACATTCTTAGTCACAGGATCCAAACTGCTATTTCTGTTTCTTAATAGAAATACTGTGGTCTCAGAAATTACATGCTGCTTTGAAAGGGGCTTAATTTATAATCAGAGATTATTTTCTGGTTTGAAAGAATCTGTTTCAGAAATGTAAAGTATCACAGATAGGCATGAAATATAAGGTTAATTGAGATATTTCTGTGTGAACTGCTAACTAGTTGGAGAACTTGAAACCTCACTGATAATAGATATTTACTAAATATGTGTTATGATGTCCTTAAGTAAACAAAATCTAGAAATCCTTCATATGATTGCAATATGGCATAAAATGAAACAAGGCCTTAAATGAAAACTGGATGAATTTCAAATCCATTCTGTTTCTTAAAAATATATGAGAGATTAATATAATATATAAATTTATTTTCTTAATCTAACTATAGTCCCATAATCCAATGATAGATTGGTTCTGACTATAAAGTTACCAGAAGTGTATGTCAAGGTCAATAAATTTTTTGAAACAAACTGACCTGATTTTCTCTATAACATCACTCAGATTTCAGGGCTGCAGGAGTATTAGTTTAACCAGACTGTGTTCACAGAACAGTTTTGACACACCCAAGCTGACAATCCTCAAAATCTCACAAAATGAGAATTTGTGCACTAATCAAACTGAATTTGTGTGTAGCAGAAAAACGATTATGTAAGTAAACTATAAAACAAGGAAAATAGGTTTGGTTTTTTTCCCCATTTTTAATGCTATTAGCAAAGGGACCTGTGTTATGATGAGCCAAATGCTCTAAGTGAATATAACAGTCTCTGGAAATAAATTAGGTGCATTGGGAAGCTACATTAACTCTTTCTGCACTCAGGAGTACCATTTGTTGCCTGGGGACATCCATACAGGATAACTTGGATACAAAAAGTGCTAGGGGACACGCTGATTGTCACCATTAACCACTATCTTTCCATTATGGTATTTTTCTGGAGCAAATGTTCAATTTTCCATGTTGACAGTTTTTCATGTGTTATATTTTATCTGATTCTATAATAAAAACTTTTGGTCATCTAAGAGTTCAGAAAGTTCAGGGAACCCGTACTGATGGAAAGAGTTGAAAATAATAGATAAAATTCTAGAAGAACTGATCAATTTACTCAAAAGATAAGAATGTTGAATGCAATTTTAGAACAGTCCTGAAATACCTGAGGTTGTAATGTATAGGTGATATTCTGCACAGAATCAGTAATTAGCTGTTCTTTATCTCCACTGTGGATAGAAAAAGGAAAAAAAAATCTTGACAGTAATATGAGGGGTTTGGTTTAAAAATAAGGGAAAAATTTCTTGACAGTGTTTTCATGAAGCTGTTATTATTTTCTTCTCATCAAAAAAGATATATATAGTCTATGCAGAAAAGTTTTTAAAGTGGAAAAATAAAATCAAGGAATAAAAATCACACAAAATCTTATTACCTGAAGATAACCCTTCCCTTTTCGGTCAGCTCGTAAAGAATCCACCTGCAATGTGGGAGACCTGGGTTCGATCCCTGGGTTGGGAAGATACCCTGGAGAAGGGAATGGCTACCCATTCCAGTATTCTGGCCTGGAGAATTCCATGGACTGTACAGTCCATGGGGTTGCAAAGAGTCGGACACGACTGAGAGACTTTCACTTCACTTTGACCCTGATAAGATGAAACATTGGTGTATATTTTTTCAGATGTACACCTATGCATACACACATTTGTGACAGTTTGGTTGTGATTTTTTCATGGGAAGTGTCTTCAAATCTATAAATATGCTTCTGCATGTGTGCGTGCTCAGTCACTACTTCATGTCTGACCCTGTGACCCCATGGACTGTGGCCTTCCAGGCTCCTCTGTCCATGAGATTCCCCAGGCAAAAATGCTGGTTGCCATTCATTTCTCCATGAGATGGTCCCCACCTAGGGATTGAACCTGCATTTCCTGCGTTAGCAGGTGGATCCTTTGCCATTGAGCCACCGAGGACATCCAAATATGCTTCTACAACATGATTTTTTTTTTAGCTTCTTGTTTTTAAAAAATGTATTTGGCTGTGCCGGGTCTTAGTTGTTGCACCTGGGATCTTTTCGTTGTGCCGTGTAACATCTAGTGCCCTGACCAGGAATCAAAGCCAGTCCTCCAGCCTTAGCACCTCAGAGCCTTAACCACTGGACCATCAGGTAAGTCCCCAGCGTGATGTTTTTGCTTCATCATTATATTTCATAGATGTGCCATAAAGAATATCATGTCACATTTCTCACATTTCTGCTATGTGTTGTTTTGCTAATATTTAATACCACGATGAATAACCTCCTACAATAAAACGCTTGTGCACATGTTTGAACTTTTTCCTTGGTGCAAATGCACAGAATATGCAGATTTGATGGGGATACATATTTTGTTTCATTCTATAAAGTTAACCTTTCGAATGAGTGTTCCAATTTAACTCCTAACAGCAAATGTAGGAATATTCTTGGTCTACCTGGGCTTGTATCTCTTTAATCTTTGGTTTACTCTGTGTTGTTTCAGTAGTTGTTTTAACTCTCTTTAGTAAACTGACCACTCATTTTGCCAATAGTTGCTCTGATCCCATTGTTAGGATTTTGTAGATGTTCACTATGTATTTAATTTCCTAATTTATAGTTTACTTTTTCCTTTATTAATCATTTTAATATTTTTTCCCTGTTTGTAGTTTCTTTCTCTTTTCTATTCTTTTCAGCCCATGTTCTAGTTAATATTCAGCTATGTTTTCAAGTAATTCTATTCATTTTTAATATTGAATTATCATTGTGTTGAGAGGCATGAAGCAGAGTTCTCACTTCATCTTTTCAAATAGCTAACCAAATATATTCACTTATGAGTAACCCATATTTGTTCTGCTAACTGTAACTGCAACCAAGAATGTTTCCAAAATATTTCCATGGACATGAGTCTATGTCTGAGTTTTGCAGTTTGTTCTACTAATTTGTCTTTTTGTCAGTACTACATTATTATAATAACTAGATTTTGAAATACGTTTTAATATCTAGCTATTCATGTTAATTCCGTTCTCCTGTTGTTTTTATTTTTTCAAAGTTACTTTGATTATATGTGTTGTATGTGAACTTTAGTTTCAAAAGTGTAATTCATTTAGTATTCTTAGTGCAATTGAACTAGGAATATGCATCAACTTGGTGTTCATATTTCAAAGTGTCTTCTTTACACCCAACATATTGTAACTACTGGAAAAAAAATGGAAAGACAACTGAAAATACATTAAAGAAAAAAAAGTTGAAGCTAAGAATTTGCTCCACTTTGGACCCAGGGTCAGCTCTTGTGAGTTGAAGGTAACCAATATGTTCCATTTGAGATGAGGGTCTGAAGTTAGGTTTGTAGTTTGAAGTTAAAATAGGGAAGTTAAAAAAGAGAAAAGGAGGATGTTTTCCAGGAAATTTTCTGTGGGTGAGTGTTATGGATTGGGCTGTGTCCCCTCCCACAAAATGCATACATTGAGGTGCTAAGCCCTATGACCTATAAAGAAGCAGTCAAGTTAAAATGAGGTCAAGGTGGGGTGTCCCTGATCTGACTCACGTCCCCATTAAAAAGGGGCAGACTTTGGAGACACATGCACATGGGGAGAGCACCATGTGCAGATGAAAGCAGGGATGATCTGATGCTTGTGAAATTCAAGAAATGCCAAAGATTTCCAGGAAACCACAAGAAGCTGGGAAAGAGGCATGGGACAGATTCTTCCCTAGAACCTTCCTAAAGAATCATCACTGTCAACATCTGGGTCTCAGACATCTAGAAACCAGACCTGTGAGGCAATAAACCTCTGTTTACCTCACCTAATCTGTAGTACTTTTCTTAGGCAGCCCTAGTAAATAAATACGCTGTGATATAGACAAATGGACAAAGCTAGTGGAGGTGACGGAATTCCAGCTGAGCTATTTCAAATCCTAAAAGATGATAATATGCCAGCAAATTTGGAAAACTCAGCAGTGGCCACAGGACCAGAAAAGGTCAATTTTCATTCCAATCCCAAAGAAAGGCAATGCCAAAGAATGTTCAAGATACCGCACGATTGCACTTATCTCACACACTAGCAAAGTAATGCTCAAAATTCTCCAAGACAGGCTTCAACAGTACATAATATGAACTTCCAGATATTCAAGCTGGATTTCAAAAGGCAGAGGAGCTAGAGATCAAATTGCCAACAGCCACTGGATCACTGAAAAAGCAAGAGAGTTCCAGAAAAACATCTACTTCTGCTTTATTGACTACGCCAAATATGCATACATTGTTGTGTGGATCACAACAAACTGTGGGAAATTCTTCAAGAGATGGGAATACCAGATCACCTGATCTGCATCCTGATAAATATGTGTGCAGGTCAGGAAACATCAGTTAGAACTGGACATGGAACAACAGACTGGTTCAAAATTGGGAAAGGAATATGTCAAGGCTGTATATTGTCACCCTGTTCATTTAACTTCTATGCAGAGTACATCACGTGAAATGCCAAGCTGGATGAAGCACAAGCTGGAATCAAGATTGCTGGGAGAAATATAAACAACCTCAGATATGAAGATGATACCACTCCGATGGCAGAAATCAAAGAGGAACTAAAGAGCCTCCTGATGAAGGTGAAAGAGGAGAGTGAAAAGGTGACCTTAAAACTCAACATTCAGAAAACTAAGTTCATGGCATCTTGTCTGATTACTTCATGACAAATAGAAGGGGAAAAAGTGAAAACAATGACAGATTATATTTTGTTGGGCTCCATAATCCCTGCGGATGGTGACAGCAGCTATGAAATTAAAAGACACTCATTCCTCAGACGGAAAGCTATGACAAACCTAGACAGTGTATTAAAAAGCAGAGACATTACTTTGCTGACAAAGGTCCATATAGTCAAAGCTATGGCTTTCCCAGTAGTCGTGTACGGATGTAAGAGTTAGACTGTAAATAAAGCTGAGCACCAAAGAATTGACGCTTTTGAACTATGGTGTTGGAGAAGACTCTTGAGAGTCCCTTGGACTGCAAGGAGATCAAACCAGTCAATCCTAAAGGAAATCAGTCCTGAATAGTCATTGAAAGGACTGATGCTGAAGCTGAAGTTCCAATACTTTGGCCACCTGATGCAAAGGACTGACTCAATGGAAAAGATCCTGATGCTGGGAAAGGTTAAAGGCAGGAGGAGAAGGGGACGACAGAAGATGAGATGGTTGGATGCCATCACCTACTCATGGACATGAGTTGGAGCAAGCTCCAGAAGTTGGTGACGGACAGAGAAGCCTGGCATGTTGCAGTCCATGAGGTCACAAAGAGTCAGACACAAATGAGTGACTGAACTGAACTGATGACTATAGAAAGCTAAACCTACAGAAGTTGGAAGACAAAGACATAGCTTATCAATCAGAAACCTAGCCAGGCCAGCTGAGAGTTTGGTGACTCTATTGATGATATACCCAGAGCCAGAAAATAGCGTTTATAAGATGAGACTCTGGCTTGACGGTCAGAGGGGAAAGGGAGGAAGGGAAGCATACGCAAAACTAAAAACCAGCTAGATAGCTAAGAAAGCAGGAGAGAAGAAAATGAACACTCAAGATGACTCAACAAATGAAAACTTCAAAACGTGATACAATCAAAACCTGATAAAGATAGGTAACAGAATTTAAAAATCAGATCATGAATTCCACTCAACTGAAATGGAAATGTACATTACCATATGTAAAATAGATAGCCAGTGGGAATTTGCTGTATGATTCAGGGAACTCAAACCAGGGCTCTGTAACAACCTAGAGGGGTAGGGTGGAAAGGGGGTTGCGAGGGAGGCTCAGGGGGGAGGGGACATATTTGTACCTTGGCTGAGTCATGTTGATGTTTGGCAGAAACCAACACCATTTTGTAAAGCAATTATCCTTCAATTTAAAAAATTAATTCATTAAAAAATTTTTTAAATATGTACATAAAACTCAACAAGATAAAATTAAGCCAAAATCCTTAAAAAGTCAACTTTAATGAAGAAACAAAAATAGGTATAAAAATTTAGAAGTCTTAAATATGAATAACAATCTTTGAATTAAAGAACTATGTAAGGAAAAAATCTCTAAACTAGACTTGATTGAAGAGAGAAGAAAAACCAATAATATATGTACTCCCAAATCAACTCACAGATAAACAGGTAATAAATATGAAAGGTCCAATTAGGGTATATAGGTTACAAGACTGAAAAGACTGCAAAGTATGTTCAACCAGGTTCAGAAGGAAAAAAGAGAATGGCAGAGAAACTGTACCTGTCAAGAGCAGAATTGAGAATTTCCAGAATTTTTAAAAAACATAACATCTCAGATCAAACATTTGCTACAGGAACTGACTGGCATAGAAGTGTAAATTCAGACTTAGGCACAACCTTGTAAAAATTCAAATCATCAAAGATTTTCATTAAAAAATTTTAAAATTTACCAGAGGGAAAAAGATCACCTACAAAGGATTGCAAATTAGCCTAAAGCTGACTTCTTAACAGTAGTAATAAAAGCTAAAAAGTAATAGGACAATATTTTCAAAGTACGAAGAGAAAGAACACAGTGTTACACTAATCTAAATAGTCATTTTAGAGCAAAAGGCAAAAAAAAAGCATTTCAAATACATGAAGATAAGTAAGAGTTTACAGCTCACAGATCCTCATTCAAATAATTTTTTAATGATGTAAGCCCAGAGGGATAAAAGAGACTAAAACAACATCAGTAAGTGAAGATGCTGATAAAATTATGTTAGAAATTTTAATTAATAGTTGATACTAAAACTAATTATTTTTTGATAAAAGTAAATCTCTAGGAAATAGTATATATATAAGGATTTTAAACAGGGAGTTAAAGCTGCCTAAAAACTTTGTTGTGTTTAGTAAGGAGATAAAAACACTAAATGTTTGTAGATTTTTAATAATAATTTGTGTTGATGTTTGTAGCATGAAATAGAATGTAGGCAGGGCAAACATTTAGGGAGCTATTCAATAATCTAGAGAAAAAGGAGTGATAATAAGAATTTCTCTTTTAGTCCACAGTTGTACACATTCTACTAAGGTTCTGTCCTAAGGTGTCTTTTTCTCTTTTCATTTTCCCTTTGACAATTTATATTAAACAGCTTTAGATGGATGAGTTCTGAATGTTTATTCATAACCTTATCCTTTCCCAAGACATAATCCTTTATTATCAATTTCCTACTGGACATTTTCAACTAGATAACATATGAGCATCTCAAACTCTAAAGCACAGCTGATCCGACTTCACTGTAACTAATCAATATCAGTCATGAGTCTTTCAATCACCCAGTGTTGAACCCTGAGCATCAGTCTGAGCTTCCCCCTATTAGTTCTTCACATCCAATCAGATAACAAGCTCTTGCTGTATAATTCTACAATATCTCTTTTGCTATCTATTCCTTCATATTTCCATGGCTATCACTTATTTAAATTCTCATTTCATCTCCTCTAGGCAAGGTTTTAGCTCAAAAATCTTCATCCCTTGGTGTTGCACTGTTTACATTTTGTGACAAATTAGACTTTCCAGATGGAATTAAGGTGGTTAATGCACCATCCTTAAAGAAATGGCCTTGATTATATGAATGGACCCAACATGATCACATGGGCACTTAAAAATAGGAGAAAAAAAGCAGAAGAATCAATCAAAGAGATGTCACAGATGAGAAGCAGGACGGATTCAAACCATGAAAAAACTTGATCCACTATTACTATCTTTGAAGATAAAGTCAGGAAATGAAGTTGGGTTCCAGAAGATGAGAGTGACTGCCTGAGCAGCAGCCAGCAAGGAAACAGGGACCTCAGTCTTATAATCCCAAGAACTAAAATTCTTGCCAACAACCTGAATGAGCCCAGAAGCAGACTTTTCACTGGATCCTGTGGAAAGAATGAAGCCTTGATGACACCTTGATTTTGATTAATGGAATTTCTGACCTACAAAATTGTGGGATAACAGATTAATGTTGCTTTAGGTTGATAAATACATTTGCTGTATTTGTTACAGCAGCTAAATTAAGCTAAATCTCCCAACTTTTTTTATCCTCATGCTCTTCTGCCTTTAAGTCAATTTTCTCCACCAGTTCAAGATTAAACATACACACACACACACACACACACACACAAATCATAACATACTGCTACTCTGATTAAAACTTTATATTGCTTATCATATTTATTATTCCTCAGCCTCAATGAAAGCCATCAAAACAATGACAAAAACTCTTCTTTTTACATTTCTCTTTGCCAAGAATATACATTCAGTTCAATTCAGTCGCTCAGTCGTGTCTGACTCTTTGCAACCCCATGAATCGCAGCATACCAGGCCTCCCTGTCCATCACCAACCCCGGAGTTCACTCAGACTCACATCCATTGAGTCAGTGATGCCATCCAGCCATCTCATCCTCTGTCGTCCCCTTTTCCTCCTGCCCCCAATCCCTCCCAGCATCAGAGTCTTTTCCAATGACTCAACTTTTCGCACGAGGTGGCCAAAGTACTGGAGTTTCAGCTTTAGCATTCCTTCTAAAGAACACCCAGGACTGATCTCCTTTTGAATGGACTGGTTGGATCTCCTTGCAGTCCAAGGGACTCTCAACAGTCTTCTCCAACACCACAGTTCATAAGCATCAGTTCTTCGGTGCTCAGATTTCATCACAGTCTAACTCTCGGATCCATGCGTGACTACTGGAAAAACCATAGCCATGACTAGATGGACCTTTGTTGGCAAAGTAATGTCCCTGCTTTTGAATATGCTATCTAGGTTGGTCATAACTTTCCTTCCAAGGAGTAAGCGCCTTTTAATTTCATGGCTGCAGTCACCATGAATATACATTAGACCCAGCTAAAGGAAGAGACATATGGAGCCAAATCTAGGAGCATTCCAAGTGCAAAGCTCCAGTCAGCCTTAGGGTGAGTTATCTTCTGGCATTGAGGTGTGAGAATACACTCAGAGAACTAGCAAACCAGAGAGCTCCCAGGAACTTTAGTGTCCAGAGTTTTTATTGAGGCTTCATAATGCAGGCACAATTGACTGAATCATTGCCCGTGTCATTGAACTCAATCTCTAACCACCCCCGCCCCGTCTCTGGAGGTCAGGCCAATAACATGTGCTCCCACACAGAGAAGATCACCTGGAGAAAGAAATAACAATCCAGTCCAGTATCCTTGCCTGGAAACTCCCATGGACAGAGAAGCCTGGCAGGCTACAGTCCACGGAGTTGCAAGAGTCAGACACGACTTGGCAACTGAACAACAACAGCAACCAAGTCTCAACCCTCTAATCTCATTGTTGGGTTTTCTGGTGTGACAAGCCCCATCCTAAGTCATTTTCTGAGCATAAACTATCCAGGGACCTACTATAAGTTAACCCTTAGCATAAACTATCAAAAATGATCTATGAGACCCACCATGAATAATAAAGACACTCCTTTTCAAGGGCTAGAGGTTACCTCCAGGAGCCATGGTAAAGATCATGCTTCTCTCTGGGGTCCAAATTTCTCACTACCCAGTCTCCCTCCACTCTTTGGCGCCCTACACTCCCACAGAACTGGAGTGCTCATTGCTCTGCACTTATCCTGACACCCACCTTTGACTCACGGTATTCCTCAATTTAGAATGACCTCCCTCTTATGTCTTTCCTAAAAATATGTATTTAAGTAGTCTTCAAGACCTAGATAAAATCCTCAATTCTTCATCAATTGTTTCTAATGCCGACAATGAGAAGCATCACTGTCTCCTGTGTATCCCTACCACATTTTTCTGGCAATTCGTTAAGTAGCTTTCCCCTTCCCTTTTTTTATTTTAGTGAACTCTGAACTTGTTTTATCTCGTCTCCTTTTACACCCACCTTATCTGTATACTGTAAGCTTTTCTAGTATATCAAGGTGGGATATATCTATCTCACTCATTTGTTTCCTATACAGTTGCTGCATAATTTATAGTTGTCAAATTGTATGCACGACATAGACACTGCTCAGGAGGCATGTCATTCTAATACCCACTAAAACAATTCATCATTGAATGGAGCAAGTTAGATTGCTGTCATCTTGAGAAGCAGGACTAAAAGATGTGGGGGTAGGGATGGTGTCACAAAAAAGAGGTGCTGAAAAGTCTGTAGAAAGATACTTCCACAGAAAGTTGATATCATGATAGACTAGCCTCTGGGGTATGAAGCCACTTAGCACACACCATGGTACCCTGAGGTACAACAAGTGATGGGTGATGGCAATGGAGGTTTTTGATGATTGTGGGGTATGTGTGTCTCAAAGAAAAAGGGGAGAAACACTTTAAATGTGTTTGTCCAATGTCCTGTAGTTTACAATTTATCTGCAGTGTTCTGATGGTGCAGAATTATTTCCAAAGCATATCAATGGACTTGCAAGTTAAAAAGTTTGCAAACAGTAAAAATACTCCAAGCATGACAGCTTTATGGAATTTCGTGAGTAGTATGGAGGGTATGGCAAAGCCAGCATCCTCATTCCTCTCCCGCATTTTACTGTCTGACCCACTCAGTTACAGCTTTCTTGTGGAGGGGTGTTCTGGTCACTCTGCAGACTGCACTGCCTAGTTCTGTATAGAGCTGGGCAGATGTTAGGACCGAAAGCAACCAACAGACAACATGGCAGGACTTGCAAATATAATTTCAGAACAGCATTGTTTGTGGAGTCAATAAAGTGTTAGTTGCTAAGTTGTGTCTGACTCTTGTGACCCCACGGACTGCAGCCCACCAGGCTCTTCTGTCAGTGGGAATCTCCTGACAAGAATAATGGAGTGGGTTGCCATTTCCTTCGCCAGGGGATCTTCCTGATCCAGGGATCGAACCCAGGTCTCCTGCATTGCAGCCAGTAATAGACACAATTAAATGTTCACTGTAATTGGAGATTAGCTAAACAAACTATGACAAATCTATTAAACAGAAAACTAGGCGTGATTAATAGAAGCTAGGGTCTATATCCGATAGAAACATTTTCCAAAACATATTGACAAGTTAAAAAAGGTAAGGAATATTATGTACACCCATGTGTGTAAAAGATATTTTGTATACTTGCATGTCAAATGTTTTGAAGCATTATAAATATGCTCTTAATAATGACTGTCCCCCGCAAAGCAGTGCAAGGGGACGTGGGACTGTGGAAGGTTTTCCCCTTTCTATATTTCTGTACTGTGTTGTTTTTAAATGATGAGCGTGCACTATTTTACTTTGTAAAAGCTTTAGTCATTTTACAACTTTGCTTTATTGCACTAGCCCTTAATTTCCATTTTCCTCATTTTTCTGTATTTGACTAATTTGCCCATCAAAAATCCCCATATGAATTCTGTGGCAGCAAAGATGAAAACAAATTACTTAGGCATAATCTTATTTTACCTCTAAGGTGCTTGTAATAATGGAAATAAAAGGTGTGAAACATGTTAATACTGCATGTTTAAGATTAAAATCTTTTAGACAGAAATCTTTATGATTCCTTTAAATAGGTCCCTTCTAAGTTATGTGAAAGTATTTGTTTTGACAGATAATTTTCTGTTCATGTTTAAAATCTACTCCATTTCTAAGGTTTTTTTTTTCTCTCAATCTGTGGAAAATGAGTCACTAAAAAAGTTCACCTAACATTTTCTTCTTGAACACATCGAAAGATTAATAATCTTTACTTTTGTTAAGTAAGAAAGTCAATCTAATTTAGATAATTTAGGATCATATTTCTTTCTATAGACTAACAGACCAAGTGATATTCTATAATTATGTTTAGAAAGTCCTCTACATTTACTAATAAATGTCTATATGATTAAAACTCCATTTTCAGAAAAAAAAAATGTTACTCTAGAATTTTATCTGAGCCCAGTGGTGATTTGCTTAGGATGCCATTTGGTGGGGAAAAAAAGAATTTATCTTTTATTATGGTATTTATGCATCTTATAGCTTTTTTGCTTACTTTTCTCTCCCTGATATTGCTAGTATAAAATCAGATTTTATTAATAATAACATTAAGTGATTACAACATGAACAGTGTTAGCAGTAGTACTTAGTAGTAGAAACTGGTAAACAATGCAGATATATACCACTAAGCACTAAATGTTTTCTATCTAAATGATTTTAAATGTGAGAGAGTGAAAAGAAAGTAACAGGTTCTGAGTATCTACATGTACTAGACATTCTGTCTGGCTCTTTTTAAAAATCTAACCTCTCTCTTTTATTTTATTGAAATATAATTGCTTTACAATGTTGCTGTTTCTGCTGTACAAGGACATGAATCAGCCATACATATATTCCCTCCCTTTTGAGCCTCCCTCTCAGTCCCCCATCCCACCCCATCCCTCTAGGGGATCACAGAGCATCAAGCTGAGCTCCCTGTGATATACAGCAGCTTCCCGCTAGCTATCTGTTTTGCTCATGGAAGTATATATGGGCTTCCCAGGTGACTCAGTGATAAAGAATCTGCCTTCCAATGTAGGAGACATGGGTTCGATCCATGGGTCAGGAAGATCTTCTGGAGAAGGAAATGGCAACCCACTCCAGTATTCTTGCTTGGGAAATCCCATGGACAGGGAAGCCTGGCAGACTACAGTCCATGGGATTACAAAAGTATCAGACACAACTGAGGAAATAAACAACTCCAACAAGTGTATATACGTCAATGCTACTCTCTCTATCCTTCCCACCCTCTCCTCTCCCCACTGTGTCCACAAGTCTGGTCTCTATGTCTGTGCCTCCTTTTCTGAGATGGGTATTTTAGCCGTCCTCTCAGGTCATGGCAGGAGGCAGAGAGGGACTTAACAGCATTGTTGTTGTTGTTCAGTTGCTAAGCTGTTTCTGACTCTTTGCGACCCCATGCGCTGCAGCATGCCAGGCTTCCTTGTCTTTCACTGTCTCCCGGGGTTTGCTCAGACTCATGTCCACTGAGTCAATGATGCTATCTAAACATCTTATCCTCTGTTGCCCCCTTCTCCTTTTCCCTTCAGTCTTTCCCAGCACTGGGGTCTTTTCCAATGAGTCAGTGCTTCACATCAGGTGGACAAACTATCAGAGCTTCAGCTTCCCCATCAATTCTTTCGATGACTATTCAGGGTTGTTTTTGTTTAGGAGTGACTGGTTTGATTTTCTTGCTATCCAAGGGACTCTCCAGAGTCTTCTCCAGCACCACAATATGAAAGCATCGATTCTTTGGTGCTCAGCCTTCTTTATGGTCCAACTCTCACATCCATTCATGACTACTAGAGAAACCGTATCTTTGACTATATGGCCCTTTGTCAGCAAAGTGATGTCTCTGCTTTTTAATACTCTGTCTAAGTTTTTGATAATTTTTAAGTCTCCAGTATAGGGCATATAACTGAAAAGATACTAGGGTTCTTACTGATTGGCTTATTGGTTTGTTTTGAATTAGGATTTATTTTAGCTTATTCCATGTTGGAGTCATGAAATCCCCTACATACTCATTTCACCTCACTAAGAGAGTAAAGAGGATATCAGAGGTCACCAGCATGCTTAGCAATAGCACCAACATCTATATCTACTCCTCGAAATTACCTACTCTCTGGCTGTCTATTCACAGACATGATTTCGTGTAATGCCCATAGCAGCATGACCAGGATTTCACATGACAAGATTCTGAAGCACAGAGAAGTGATTTCATGGGAGTTAGTGGAGTAATTGTGGCTGTGGTAAAGAAGCTGCCTACCGATGTAGGAGATGCTAGAGTTATGGGTTCGATCCTTAGGGGATCAGGAAGTGGCAACTTCCTGGGGAATAGGAAATGGCAACCCACTACTGTATCCTTGCCTGGAAAATTCCATGAACAGAAGAGCCTGGCGAGCTGCAGTCCATAGGGTCACAAAGAATCAGATACAACTGAGTGACTGAGCACACCGTGAATGGAGCAATTAGGGTCCAAGCCTACCACTGGCTGACCCCAAATCACCTTGTCTTTCTGTTCTGCCAGGATCGCCTGCCATTTTTCTTTAATTTGTAAGCAAGGGAAAGGGGAAAGTTCAGTGCTCTGCCTCCAGACAGCATCTGCTTGGCTCTGCGGTGTCAGCTGCCACCTAGTTGGCTGGTTGCATACCACACATCTTAGAAATGAGGCATATCTTTAAGGACAAATCAATATAAAAGGACAAGGGAAGAATCTTGCTGGAGTTAAGAGCTAGTAAACCACCATGATGTCCCTTTCCTGATGCTTCAGAAAAAAAAAAAATCACAACATATAATTTTATGTAATGGTTACTACATGTCAGAAAAAGTAATTGTTATGTTTCCTTAAAGCTTTGTTAAACCTCAAGCAAACTTGGCAGGTGTCTGTAGCTTGGACCTACCACCTATGTACAAAATGCACTGTACAGAGTTTATGTCAGTTTCTGTGTCTCCTTGTTTTTCAGTTAGAATAGATATATGTCTGCTTGATTTTGAGGCCCCATATAAGGTTTGAGAGTTTATGACACAGGGCCCTTACACTGGGCATAGAGCAAACATTTCAGCAAGTTGTAATTATATAGATATTCATGGAAAATTTGTGTAAGTTAGTGGATATAGTCAGTTAAGATTGCATCAAAAGAAAAAGAATTAGTGGAAGTATGTTGAATTGTACAGAACTCATGACTAATCAGAGAAATTTGGTTTATCTAGAAGGGCAAACTTCTTGCTTGAGCTGAATTTCAAGGAGGAATGAATATTTTAAATAGGTCCCTTATATAAAAGGTTTCTTAACAAATTAATTAACAGAGTTTCCACTAGGAATGAAGCCTAGAGCAGAGCAGATTCCAAATTCTTTGTTCTTAATAGATTCTAGAATGCTAGTCATGCATTGATTACCAAAGGATATTTTCGGCGACAGTTGGAAAGTCAAGTAATAAACAGATCTGGTCCATTCCTGTCTAAAGACCCTTTGAGAATAATCTCAACCTGAGCCATTTATTGGCTTTAATAATGAGAAAAGTGAGTTGGGAAATAGCATATGTTAATGAAAACTTGTTCAAATCTCTGCCTTGAAAGGGAGGTTGACCAGTTTATTCAAGTCTAATTTAGCCTAGAGTTGCATTATTTAATAATTATCCGACAAGCTCCCTCCAAAGTGTGCTATAGTGATATTCTGAATAATAATCTCTTTTCTAAGACTATACTTGTATGTTGACATCTTTAGAATAGCCTTTCCCCAGACTCCATTATTTCTGGGTAGCGTGGATTATATAGGAAGTTTTATAGGCTGCAAACTTTTTCTTTTGGTCTGAAGGAAATCGAATACTGGATAATAGTAATCACAATAATCCTTTAAATTTGCATAGTATTAACTAGATACAAGGTACTTTTTCATGTATTATCTCAGTTGGTATTTACAATTTAAATATACTTTAAACCGTGTTTCTTTGACATTTTAAAATGTGCCTTTTTTAATGAAAGTTGAGCCTTTGAGATTGTCTAGTGGTTCGATTACTTAGTCTTTTTCTCATATCTTCCACAAATATTTATTGGACACTATGCTAAGTTCTAGGAATACAGAAGTAAATAAGACAGAATTTTAGTTGGACAGACAACAGTGACTTGCAAAATTAATTATTTCATGATAATTATGATAAGTTCTCTGAAAAAGAAGGAGTTAACAACTAACAGGAAGGCTTGACCTAATCTTGTAGATTAAGGAAGACTTCCCCAGGGAAGTGGTGTTTTATAGGAACTCTGAAAGACAAGTAGTTATTAGGAAGTGGAAAGACCAGTCCAAGTAGATGACAAGGCAAATATGAATGCCTTAAGACAGGGTAAAGTAGTCCAAGTTCCATGATCCAAGAATTTAAAGAAAGCAGCTATGGCTGGGCTAAAAATGTGTGTGTGTATATATATATATATGTGGAAAGAATCTGGAGGAGTAGGGTTTACAGGAAAATCAAGATGAATTAAGTAGTGGCCAAATCACGCAAAATCTTGCATAGATTTTCACTGTGTCCACTTAACAACAATGCTTTTTAAGCACTTACTGCACACCCATCCTCATTTTACCAGGTGAATAGAGTGCAAAGGTTAGGTCATTTGTCCAAGATTACACACCTGAGAACTATGCAAGTTGGGATATGACCCAGGTGGTCTTGCTCCAGAGTCTTGTCTCTGAACTCTAGACTGGGCATCAAACAACCAGTGAGGGCTTGGAGCAGGGAATGGACATATCCACTCTTGCACTGGGGTTGCAGGTTCCTATAAAGAACATTTATTGAACAGGTAGTATACAAAACTGTAATATATGCTTTGATATCTTATATGTCCATTTGCACACCTTATTCTATCAGTGTGAACCCCTAAAGAAATCATCCAGACACCAAGATTAAAGGGACAGTGCATAAACATAAAGTTTTACATAGAAATAAACTGTGACCAAGCAGTTTTAATTAAAGTGGCATTTGGATAGGCATGGAGTGGTCGAGACTATGAAAGAGTTGTAAAACCATAATAGCACTATGAAGACACATTTTCATAGTATCTTAATTTACAAAGTGCAACAATTTCATTGGATCCTCACAATACTCGGTGATGTAGTCAGGCAGGACAGGGATTATTTCTACCTTATTTTAAAATTAATTTTTACTGGAGTATAGTTTCTTTACTATGTCATGATAGTTTCTATTGAACAGAAAAGTGAATCAGCCATATATATACATATATCCCCTCCCTTTTGGAGTTCCTCCCCATTCAGATCACCACAGAGTGTTAAGTAGAGTTCCCTGCGCCATGCAATAGGTTCTCATTAGTTATCTATTTTATTCATAGTATCAGTTGTATATATGTGACAATCCCAATCTCCCAGTTCCTCCCACTTCCTCCCCTTATCCCTTCCTATCCATACATTTGTTCTGTATGTCTGTGGCTCTATTTTTGCTTTGCAAATAAGAAGATCATCTACACAATTTTTCTAGATTACATATATATGTATTAACATAGGATATTTGTTTTTCTCTTTTTGACTTACCTCATTCCATGTGCCACTCTCTAGGTCTATCTACATCTATACAAATGTGCTTTTGTTCCTTTTTTGGCTGAGTAATATTGCATTGTATATGTGTAGCACATATATGTTCTCTTGCATTGTTGTTGTTCAGCAGCTAAGTTGTGTCCAACTCTTTGAGACCCCATGGAGTGCTATATATTTGTGTATATATATATATACACAAATATATATATGTGTGTGTATACAAATACACACACACACATATATATATGTATACACACACACACACTCTCTCTCTCTCTCTCTCTCTCTCTCTCTCTCTCCCTCTCCCCCCAGGTCGGTATAGTTAAAGCTAAGGTTTTTCCAGTAGTCATGTACCTATGTGAGAGTTGGACCATAAAGAAGGCTGAGCACCGAAGAATTGATACTTTCGAACAGTGGTGCTGGAGAAGACTCTTGAGAGTCCCTTGGACTGCAAAGACATCCAGGCAGTCAATCCTAAAGGAAATCAACCCTAAATATTCATTGGCAGAATGAATCTGAAGCTCCAGCACTTTGGCCACCTGATGCAAAGAGCCAACCCATTGGAAAAGCCCCTGATGATGGGTAAGATTGAGGGCAGGAGGAGAAGGGGCAACAGAGGATGAGATGGTTGGCTGGCATCATCAACTCAATGGACATGAGTTTGAGCAGACTCTGGGAGACAGTGAAGGACAGGGAAGCCTGGCACACTGCAGTCCATAGGGTTGCAAAGAGTCAGACACAGCTGAGCAACTGAAGAACAACAACAAATATAAATGTATATAGCCTTACAGACTAGGGAACTAAAATCAGGAAAGAATGAAATACAACTGCCAAGCCAGACTGCCCTGAAATCTGCTTTTACATAGTGTTGTCTAAACAGAAGGAAGAATCTGTGGAGACCTACAGAGGAAGCAAACACAAAATGCTGTATGTGACAAATAGAGCAAAATATTCATAAACCTTTTGTAAACTAAAGGAAATAAAGAGTTAAAAACAATGTTGTGCATTTCATTCTCTCTTCTAGTAAATTTATGCTTAAAAGATCCTTTACAGAATAACTGTTATGGCCCCTAACTGAAAACCTGCTCTTAAAAACATATCTCTTGGTTTCTTTTATTTCCCTACTGTATGCAAGTATTATGAGATTATCAGAGATTATGAAGAAGGAGTAATATATATTTTTAGATTAAAAGCTAAGTAAGTTAGTTGAGTTAGCAAATACAATTAGTTGCCTCTGCTTGATTTAACTTTTTTTCTGTAGAGAAGTAACTAATTATTTGAGAGTGTCAAGAAAAATTGAGTCGTTTTTCAAATGTCTTTTATTCTGCCATGACTCATAAAAAGGAAAGTGCAATCAATCTTGGATTGCAACTCTTGGGCCAATATACTAGTAAGAGACAGGAAGTTGGCTGCAGCTAGGCTAGGCCAATGTCACTATCAAGAAATTACTGTGTGTGTGTGTGTGTCTGTGTGTAATTTATTTTCCATCTAAGTTGCTGATGTGGATAATGCCCAAGGTGACACCTCTGCTTTGGACTTGACCCACCCCAATTTCGGTCTCAAGTTCTGATATCTCAGGGTTATGAACACTATGAATAAAATCAATTAAAGGACATGCAGTTGCCCCTTTTGAATTATTGTTCCTTTTGGCCCACCTTCTTTTTCCTTCATTAGTCCTTGGCATAAAGCCAACCGGAGATTTATGGCTCACTCATGGCCTGCCTTTTCTCAGTTGTCTTTCTGTTATTTATGGACAGTAAAACTAATGCCTGAACAAATGTTGAATTCCACTTAAACCCTTATTCACCTAGAAAAACAGATGATCAAGTCACCTGACAGCTTCAGCACACATTTCAAATGAGATTATGACAACTCACCTGTGTTGAAATAACTTTCTAAGTCCAAGATAAAGCTGCTCCTGCTTGGGGTGGCAGGTCAGCAAACCAGAGCTTAGAAAACTGTTGTGTCCCTGTAAATGCTCCCCTTGATCAGAAACACATGTCCAGGTAGCTAATCCCCCCAATGCCAAACCAACTCTGGGCCTTCTCATCCAAAACAAGGTTGACTCTATGATCCCAGCCCATTGGACATTTACTATTTGTCTCTTTCTTTTC
The DNA here is from genome assembly GCF_001704415.2 of Capra hircus. Lineage (NCBI taxonomy): Eukaryota > Metazoa > Chordata > Mammalia > Artiodactyla > Bovidae > Capra > Capra hircus. The sequence goes on from NC_030834.1 coordinate 23,776,492, forward strand.
CTTGATTCTTTACCCTATAAGAGTATCCTGCCTTCCACTTCATTTTTCAGTTTTCCATAGGAGACTGTCCACTTCATGAAGTGTTAATGTTTGTTTATATCACCTAAATTGTTTCCATTTTTTTTTTAAACAGTTTTTGGCAAATGTTTTGAAGAATGGCATTCAAATCTGACTGTTAACAGCCTATGACACCTGGGCAAGATCTCTTTGAGTTCACAGTTCCTCTCATCATTTTGGAGGGCTGGGGTAAGTCACTCAGATTTGAGTTCGGCTCCTTTGCATGATGTTCTCTTATCCAAAAACCTTTATTTAAAAAAAATATGTATCTACTTATTTCTCAAGTTTCTGGGGCTCTGAAAAGATCCTAGGGTTTGTTAAAATTTCCAGCAGAGTTCTGGGAGAGTTGTATGGGAAGTTCACAATGGGTGTCAGTCCTTAGGGGACTCACAAAGCCTCAGAGTTGGGTCCATAACATAAACTGCTGGGAAACTGGGAAAATAAGAAATGAAATTCAGACTGTTTTGACACTCAAATCCTAAGTACATACAAGTCAGTCTATAAAAGCCATCAGGGCATCCACTATCATAAAGAAATCCCCTGAAAGAAATATTAGATGTCCTGCTAATGGGAATCTTGAAAACCAAAGCTATAAAATTGGTGAACACAGATTGAGCACTTAAAGCTGTTGGAGGGTTCAGCACCTGAATCCAAGACTCTCACACTCAAATATGTTGGCCACAGAATGGGTTAGATCAACGGGTTGGTCACCCTCCAACCTTAAGGAAATTTCATGCAATGACTTATACTGTAAAGCCCCACAAAAATCCCCAACCCAGTGGTACATCCCTTTCAAGTATTAATTTGGCTCCAAGACTCAACACTTAGCCAAAGAAATAGGATTCTCGGGTTTCAAAGAGGTGACTATGCCACCTTCTGGCACACCTGCTTATTTTATGTCAAAGAACTGTGGTCCAGGAAGCTATAGATAACATCAACAACAAAAATGGCAAAATTTTACTAAGACAGTCCAGAATTACAACAGCCATTATGGGAAACATCCCAATTAGATAAGATTATTCATTTAAAAAGTGCACTTGAAAGTGAGTTTGCCCAAGGTAAACAGAGAATATTTTATTTGGCATGCAGAAGCTTCCAGTAGGCTTCAAGATTCCAAAATAGTTTCACTGAAAGTTTTATTACAAAGACTAATGAAAAAGATGCAAGAGGGACCTAAAACACAAAACTCTAAGAGCAACCTGACTCCAAGTTCTCCCTCTCTCCTTCTTTACTTGATGTTCATCCTACTGGTCCTCTATCTGAATTGCCTTCCCACTTTGAAGAGACCCTAAGATTGGGTCCCCCTTTTAGTGGCCCAAAAAACCGCAACAGCTCCAAGGCTAGAAACCTAGAACACTTGCTCCCCCGTTCACCCTTTCAGGGCTCCATCATCAAAACACTGGATCAGAAATTGGTCTTTCAGCTTCAAATGACCAGGACACAGGAAAAAAGATTGTCCTCAAAGGTTTTGTCAGATTCTTCCTTGAATGCCCCCATATGAGCTCCTCCCAGGGTTGATGGAACTCCATGGGATCCCCTAGCAACTGGTTAAATAGTCAAAGGAAAACTAAAATTAGTATTAAAGGAAAATCTTATTCTGGAAGGTACCAGAGTTACACTCTCCACTTTAAATCCCACTCTCTCCAGAGCCTACATGGGATCCTGGGAAAACTGGCAGAAGCTGGCAAAGGGTGAGAATTCTTATCAAAGTCAGCTCTCCCAGATATCTGTGGTGTCCCATTAAGACAGGAAGGTAAAATTTCACATTGTTTCCTCCTTTCTCAATCCAGACTCCTGTGCATTTGGTTTTGGGCTACCCAGTCCTTTGAGAAGGTTGCCGATCCTTTCTCTCCTAGGGACGGCTGCTGCCTTTTTGTTTAGCTCCTTCTGTGTCCTGAGAGCTTGGCTTGGCTTTCTGCCAGCCTGGGACATGCAGGTTGTCATGCTTGTCGTGTCTTTGTGTATACAGGTAGCTCATCTGTCATGTTGGGGGTCCAAAAATTTGGTTGAATAGAAGTTTGGGTTCCACTCCATTTGTGGTTAGGGTCCTACCAGCTCTCAAGGAAATCATCTAAGTCTTTCTTTTCCCTGTTTGGGGGAATGGCTCTGGATCTTAGGAGAGTAGTCTTTTGAATTCTTTCGAGGAATGCCTCTTTGGCCCATAAGCTCATACAGTGCTTCCATGAATATCTACTATTTGTACTGGCTAAAACCTAACAAGATACTTAAAAGGATTTTTTAAAAGCAGCTCTATGGTCAGAGTTGGCCATTTTGAAAGGTGATATTCAGAACCTGATAGGAATGTGTCTGTGGCCCTTCACCCCAAACTAAATGAAGTCATGTACCCAGAGAATAAGAAAATGTTTACTAACAGCTCTAATTCTAAAATGTAGGAATCTTGATTTCAGTCTTAGTTGAAAAACTCTCTTGATATAAAAAAGCAAATTGAAGATAATGTAGTTGGATGGATGGGTCAGTGCCTTAATATTATTCAGGCTACAACCCAATTCTTTGAGGATTTGAAAACAGCTGTCCTACAAATAGAGGAGAATTAGTACAACTTGACTTACAAATTGAGCCTTTACAAGAATGCAAAAAGTCCACCTACTCTTTTTACCAACCCCAAAACCTCCCCTATTCATATCAAAAGGTTTGTAGGTATTGTATGTCAAGTAAGTCTGGACTGTATCCTGGACATTCTAAACATTATGTTTTGAGGCTTGTTTTAATCCTCTAGAGAATGTTGATATTTTTGTTTAAGCCAACCGTAAACACAGTTTGGTTCCAGCCACAGATTCAAATCAGTCCTTTCTGTGGAATATTGTTTCCGTGTCATTTCTATTTTGGATGGCTTTGAACGGTTTTACAATCTGTCCCATGCGTACACCACCTGTGGCCATTCTGAGGCTTGAGTGTGAGTCTATTGCTTATTACAGTTCTCAAAGGCTTTGGTACATTGTGTGCAATTAGATCCATGCATGGGTAGCTCTGACTGAGCACAAAAGTTCATTAACAACTTTATTGGGTCACTTCTCTGAGTTCTCTGATCACCCTGGTATTTTTGTTTCCCTTAGGGCTCCCCCTTTTGGGCCTTTGGTCCAAAAGCTGGGACTTGATTTACCTTGCTCTGCTATGCACTTAGCTTAAATGTACTCGTGTCTGAAGCCAAGGAGCAGGACAGAGGAAAAAAAAAATTGCATTCCTGTCATCTTGGACCACAGCTTCTCTGAATGGAGTGGCTGCTTCCTTTCCTTCAGAATCGTAGATGACTGCTGCCCTGCTGCCCCCATTGGCATGGGCAGAGGACCCCTTTCCTGCTCCCCAAATGTAAACTAGAGGGCTTCACTTAGACATCCTTTAGTCCACACAGAAGTCCCCTTCAGGGGTCCAAGTGTCTTGTTCAGGCCAGTAGTCACAGAATGAATGAAAATGGTAAACTCCCAGCTAGTTCAGTGGTCCTTTGAGTCTGGCCTTCTTCCCCAATCCATCTGGTACTGTTTACTTTCAAGAAATCTCCAGTAGCTGCTCCATGCATTCTGCCCTATTGTTGAAGCTACATTCAGCAAAGAGAGACAGGATGGGAGTGCTCACATTCACACCCAGAACCCGCACACCCGCTCACTAGCATTTTAAAAGTTCTAAGTCCTGCAAGAGACCACTTTCACTTTTTAACCCATGCTTTCTCAAACATATTTATCCTCAGAATCCAGTTCTCACCTAATGTTTACTGGAATAACAACTTACAGAATCATTATTCCTCAAGAATTACATTTTCAAAACCACTGTTCTGAAATAAGACTAACACTTTTTCTTAAATCCATAAACTATCAGTAGTTGTCTTTTACTTAATGGCTGGGAAAATAAATACACAGAGATCATGTGACATTATCCACATATTCCGTTCTTTCTATGTTTAGCAAAGTAATGCCTTCAGATAGAGGCTGTATTTGCATCCCAACAGTGCATCTCATTTATCTATGAGCCGCTTATTATAATCCTCATTTTCTAAACTCAAAGTGGATGTAGGATCGTTAATTATTTATCTCTCTCTGTTACTTCTACAGATTTAATGTACAACCTCCACCTGACTCATTTAATCATGTTATATGAATCTTATTTATGTAGAGACTACTATGGTCTGAGCGTTTGTGTCCTCCCAAAATTAATATGTTGAAACCTTAATCCCAATGTAATGATACTAGGAATTGGGAGGTGATCTGGTCAAGAAGGAAGTATTCCTCATGATGGCAAGTATTCCCTTGAAACAGAGGTTTCAAATAGATCCCTCACTCCTACCATGGGACATTATAGTAAGAAGATGGTCATCACGGATATCAGGTCTGCTAGCAGCTTGATCTTGGATTTCCTATCCTTCAGAACCGTGAGAAATAAGTTTCTGTTACTTGTAAGCCTCCCAGTTTATACTGTTTTTGTTTCAGCATCCCAAATGGACTAAGATAGGGTTATAGTGACAGATTTAGTGCTAAAAGCTAATGAAGAAAAGCAAGACCATAAATCCGTACATTTAAATGGGTCCACCCAGGGTGGTCTTAAATGTGTGTAAACAGTGGATTCTCTAATTTTAGGTCTCTACAATACAGGGGGGCCTATCAATAGACCCGAATAGTTTGTTCCATTTTATGATGTAACACATACAAAGACAGATAAGCAGACATCATTTAAATGAACAACACGAATTACTGAGTGACTTCTGTTGACCAAGACACGTAAAATAGCCCTTGCCTTCTTTTGATAAACCCTGCAAACATCTGCTGCATTGATTCCCTTACTGACCTCTCCAGAAGCGTCATTGTTTGACTTGGGCCAATTTGTGGTTATAATTATCAGTTCAGGAATGGTGACATAAAGTATGGCTTTATGTAATATCATTTCACCATAAATCATGAGCCATAATTCCTCTCTTTGGCAACTAAACATCTGTTAATACCAGATGGATTCACTCAGATGCAGTGTATAAGGCGATAGCACATAGCAAGTGTTTTCTTCAAGTGGTTTTGTAAAACTTGGTAGCTTCTTGGATGTTCTTATTTTAGAGCACTTGAATAGTAAAAATTCTACTTTTGTATTATGCTGGAGATTTTAAATTTTGCATTCCTGTTCTCTTTAAGAAATACTGATGTCCAGTTGTCTTGTCCCTCTTTTTGGAATTCTAACTATACAAAACACAATTTTCACGTGCACTTGTGCATGGTATGTCTGTGAGAGAGTATGAAGCATTTTTAAAAAAGTATTCAGATTAAAGTGAATAGCAGGATAATTGTTTATACAGGAAAGCTTCTTCATTGGTGGACCATAGGTCATCTCTTATTAACCCTACTTTTCCTTGGCTTATACTGAAACATAGAGAAAAACAAAAGAGGAAGCAAAATCCTTAAGACTTATCACAACATTCTTTACCACATCTTGCAGTATGATTGGAAAATACTGTCTGTGTGATGACATAAAAATCTTTAGAGTTTAGGTACACTTATATTCATATCTAATCTGGCACTAATTTGTATGCATTTTAGTGTCTTATTATGTCTAATGACGAGAACAATATTTTCATTGGAAAGTTGAGATATTAGTGATAGATAAGTAAAGCATTTGGTAGCACTTATAACCCATTAATATAAGGTATGCAATATAAAATACTAAGAAAAGTGCCTGATACAGAGTAGAACCTCAAATATTTAAGATTATTTTAGTATTTCTCTTTGCTATTTTGATGTTGTTCAGTTGCTAAGTTGTGTCTGACCCATATTTTTTTGTTGTTCAGTTGCTAAGTAGTGTCCCACCCTTTTGCGACCGCGTGGACTGTAACCTGCCGGGCTCTTCTGTCTATGGGATTCTTCAGGCAGGAATACTGAAATGAGTAGCCATTTCCTTCTCCAGGGGATCTTCCCAACCCAGGGACTTGTGTCTTCTGTGTTGGCAGGTAGATTTTTTTTTTTTTTTTTACCATTGAGCTACCAAGGAAGTATTACTTTTTAGCATGTGTCTAAACTGAGATTAGAAATAATATAAAATTTTGCTTGTCAAGAGGGATATTTTTATTAAATCTTGGGGCTTGAAACAAGTTCATAGATACTTTTTATTAACATTTCCTTAATAACATGTCACTTAAGATAAGTCTCTTTTATATTTTTTCCTAGACTTGCCTTTTGATGGATATCAATTTTTTTAAAAAGAAAATGAAATATTGGCTGAGGTATTTTGTCAAATATATCATTTTGTCTGTTAACAAAACAAGCCTTATAAGGCATAAATTTTTCTTTAATAAGAATTTTAAGCAACCAGCTATACTTACTCATATTTTCTTCATTCCCTCCTTAAGATCTCATTATATTCACCAAAGAAAAGTAATTTAAAAGTTAGAGCACTCTAGTGTCTGGAATAAAACTACACTCCATTGTCGATGATTAAAATTATGATTTTCCAGTCTTCAATATTCTAATAAGTAAGAGAGAAGGATATGATATTTTGTTAAATAATTCTCAGAATGAAGTATGAAATTATGGTATCTGCCCCCAAGCCTTATAAATGAAGAGGATCTTAATTTATATTCAAGTAGGAAAAATTACCCTAATTCTGTAATTAAGGAAACTATGTGGAACTTTATTTTTTTATCCAAATTGCCTATTCATTCAATCATAATAGAAATTTCTTTAGTCTCAACTATATACCATAGGGGCTTCCCAGGTGGCACCGTGGTAAAGAATGATGCCAATGCAAGAAACACAGGAGACGCTGGCTTGATCCCTGGTTTGGGGAGATACCTCGAAGCAGGAAATGAAACCTGCTCCAGTATTCTTGAGTGGAAAATTCGTGAACAGAGGAACCTGGAGGGCTACAGCCCATAGGGTCACAAAGAGTTAGACACAACCGAGCAACTGAACACACACACATGTATGCTATATGATGTCATCTGGGAGATGCAATAATGAGTAATACTTGCCTTCAAAACGGTTATCAAGGACTTCGCTGGTGGGTCAGTGGTTAACAGGGGACTCAGGTTTCATACCTGGTTGGGAAACCAAGATCCCATATGCCTTGTAGCCCAGCCAAAACAAAGTTTTTCATTTTGTATAAAAGATAATGTGCCCTAGGGAGTATTTTGACTTTTGAGGGGTGGGGGGAGAATTGAGTGTGTGTGGGGAGAGGGGGTTGCACACTTTTAATTTATGACCATTACACCTTCACTAAGATTTGGATATGTTCCCTGCTATGAAGATGCTACTGACCTGTTCCTGTCTCAACCAGTGAGAATCCCTGCCATGATGGGTCACTGATGGTAGATTAAGATATCGGAATTTTTTACTTTATTATTGTAAAAACGGGAGGCAGGGGGATGAAAACAAGGATGACACAGTTAAACAGGATTCAAGACAAGACATCAACATCATCTCTGTTGCATTGTTTAGTTTACTGCTTTCTCATATTTATTCCCAATACAATAGAAGTCACTGCCCCCATTTAGTATTTAGTTTCTTATGTTTGGGCTTCCCTTGTGGCTCACCTGGTAAAGAATCCGCCTGCAATGCAGGAGACTTCAGTTTGATTCCTGGGTTGGGAAGATCCCCTGGAGGAGGGAAAGGCTACCCACTCCAGTATTCTGGCCTGGAAAATTCCATGGACTGTATAGTCCATGGGGTGACAAAGAGTCAGACACAACAGAGTGACTTTCACTCACTCATCTTATGTTTGTGAGATCAGTAATTGACCTTCAGTTCAGTTCAGTTCAGTCGCTCAGTCGTGTCTGACTCTTTGCGACCCCATGAATCACAGCACGCCAGGCCTCCCTGTCCATCACCAACACCCGGAGTTCACTCAAACTCACATCCATTGAGTCAGTGATGCCATCCAGCCATCTCATCCTCTGTCGTCCCCTTCTCCTTTGCCCCCAATCCCTCCCAGCATCAGAGTCTTTTCCAGTGAGTCAACTCTTCGCATGAGGTGGCCAGAGCACTGGAGTTTCAGCTTTAGCATCGTTCCTTCCAAAGAACACCCAGGGCTGATCTCCTTTACGATGGACTGGTTGGATCTCCCAAGGGACTCTCAAGAGTCTTCTCCAACACCACAGTTCAAAAGCATCAATTCTTCGTTGCTCAGCTTTCTTCACAGTCCAACTCTCACATCCATACATGACCACTGGTAAAACCATAGCCTTGACTAGATGGACCTTTGTTGGCAAAGTAATGTCTCTGCTTTTTAATATGCTATCTAGGTTGGTCATAACCCTCCTTCCAAGAAGTAAGCGTCTTTTTAATTTCATGGCTGCAATCACCATCTGCAGTGATTTTGGAGCTCAAAAAAATAAAGTCTGACACTGTTTCCACTGTTTCCCCATCTATTTCCCATGAAGTGATGGGACCAGATGCCATGATCTTAGTTTTCTGAATATTGAGCTTAAAGCCAACTTTTCCACTCTCCTCTTTCACTTTCATCAAGAGGCTCTTTAGTTCCTCTTCACTTTCTGCCATAAGGGTGGGGACATCTGCATATCTGAGGTTATTGATATTTCTCCCAGCAATCTTGATTCCAGCTTGTGCTTCTTCCAGCCCAGTGTTTCTCATGATGTACTTTGCATAGAAGTTAAATAAGCAGGGTGACAATATATAGCCTTGACGTACTCCTTTTCCTATTTGGAACCAGTCTGTTGTTCCATGTCCAGTTCTAACTGTTGCTTCCTGACCTGCATATAGGTTTCTCAAGAGGCAGGTCAGGTGGTCTGGTATTCCCATCTCTTTCAGAATTTTCCACAGTTTATTGTGATCCACACAGTCAAAGACTTTGGCATAGTCAATAAAGCAGAAATAGATGCTTTTCTGGAACTCTCTTGCTTTTTCAATGATCCAGCGGATATTGACCTTGATTTTACCATTTATCCTTCCAGATCAGATGATCACCCAGTTTACCAGTTAGCATATCTCTAGTTTCTGCCTTGCTTTTCATTAGAAAGTGGCTTTTTCAAGAGAGGCAAACACTTAGTTTCAGAAGTCAGGAGAAATCAGGGAGGGATCCACACAGAATGGCATTTTTAAAATTTCAGTAAATAGAGACAGAAAACAAAATGTACCAGACAGAGGAAATTGTATAAGAAATTAACAAATGAGTATGTTTCAAAAAATGAAAGGAGTATTTAGACTTTCATGCACATTATAATGTGAATGGAAAATACACACATACACACAAAAGAAGTAATGGGAAGTAAGCTTGGAAAGGAAAGTTGAAATCATAATTTGGATTGGATGTATTTAATTTAATTTATTATGAAATAGAAAACCATTTTGATTTGGAGAATTATGTGCAAAAAATTGGAATGGATATAAAAATTGTATCATGAAGCTATGGGAATATCAAATATAACCCAGGAAGCAGTGCAGACATTCAAGCTAGAGTGACTAGCAATTGGCAAAGACAATAGACAGGCAAGACAACATCCAGAGATAAAGATGAAAGGATTGTGAATCTTAAAAAGTGGCCACTTGTTGGAGAAATGACTAGAAAGTGTGAGCAACAGCAAAAAACACAACTGTGTCTCCAACAGTTTCTGGCCCCAATCACTGGAAGAATGATGCTGTCATAAATCAAAATTTCAAAGTCAAGAGAAAGAATTAGTTTGGGGAAACTAGAATGAGTTCACTTTTATATCTGTTCAGTTTAATGTACTAGAAAAAAAATCCAGCAGAATATAGAAATAGATCTGACGGCTGGAAATGCAAGATAAGCACTCCACAGAGAACAGGTCTGAGAAGAGGAGACCTCAAGGGTGAACAGATTGTGAACAGAGAAAAGAGAAGATGATGATGACGACAGCGACAGTCACAATTAAACTTCAGCAAAACAGAATAGAATGGAGAAATGTAAGATCAAGCGGAAGAAAGAAAAAGTGGAAAATACAGCTTACTGTTCTGGAAACGAGCGAGACAAGAATGAAGCGAAGGTGGTCACCAGGCGCACGAAGGAAGGAGGAGGAAAACGTGGAAAACTAGGGTAGATTCGGGGAGACAAGGGAGATTGAAGTGACAGGAGGTGGAAAGGCAGCAAGGAAGTGCAGACAGCAAGCAAGCTGTAATCTACTTTTTCAAGATGTGTGGCAAGGAAGACTAGATGAGGAAGGGTGCCTTGAAGGAGAGATTATTTCAGGAGAGAGGACTACTTGTGTTTGCAGGCAGAGGGTGGCAATACTCGTACAAAAAATACACACACACACACATATATATATACATACTAGACATGAGATCTGCAAGAGTCATTCACAAAGCACGTTACTAATAAAAAATAAAAGATTGGAAATATAAGTGCATGGGTTGAAACTGGTCAAAAAGAAAGAATACCAAAAGCATGGAAGGATTTGAATGGAAGACACAAAAAGTTATAAGAGTCAGAAGAAATGTTGTCATGATCAGATTAAAACAGAAGCAATATCTTCTTCTGAGAGTGAGAGAACAGGTAATTGAGACGGAGCTAAAAAATAGTGGGATGTATCTTTGGAAAATGACATTGATTGGTAGCGTTGACAACTAACTGATAAGAGGGAAATAGAAAACTGCCTAGAAATGGACAGAGCTCACACCTCAAGTTCATCAGTTATGTTCAGATACCATGCATTGGTATGGGCGTTCCAGGATGCTTTTATGAATTGCTGCAGGAATGCTCATCAGTTTAGGAACAGTGAAATCAAGTGATAAAACTCATCCAGAGCTGAGGACTCCGGGGCTGCACAAGAGAAATTCAGGAGTCAGGAAGTCTCCAATTCTGATAAAGGTATTGTTGTGATCATGACCAGAGTAGGAGGTGAGACAAACTAGAAGATAAAATGAAAACCATTAGTAATGGAGAGAAACCAAGAGCTAAAACATTATGAAAATGGTGGAAAATTCATGAGGGGTGATCTTGTGAGTGAGCTTGAACCTTGATAAGCTGCAGTTAGAAGCAGGGTCTTCCCACTCCTGGGCCAAGACCCAAAGTGATATCACAATGCAATTGGGAAGAGTGAAGAGAGAAGGGGTGATGCTACTCAACTCCTTTGCTGGCTGCATCCACTTCTACTTAACTACTAGATGTTGAAGTGACCCCAGGCATGGTCCTGTGCCACTTTTGCTTGCCTATATCACTTTCCCTTTAAAGAATATCCAGTGCTAAAGCTTTGCATATTATCTATTTGGACATGACTCTCAAAGCTATTTCTCCAGTGCTTTCATCACCTCTTCATTTCATTATTTATATGTTCAGCTGTATATCTGTCATCTCCATTTCAAAACCCACCCTTTGATCCTGCTTCTTCCTTGAATTCCCTGTTATACTCAACTGCACAGTCATCCCAAGCTGCTCAAGCCAAGAGTCTAGGAACCATCCTCAATACCTCTTCCCTCTTCTCCCTGCATCTCCCATATCTAATTCAACCACAGATCCCATTTAGCGACTATTCTGCAGCTGAAAACAACATCTCTACTTCTACCCTCATGTTTCAACTCAATTATGGCAATAGCATCCCGATTCTGGTTCTGTTTCCACTCATCCCCCCAACAAACTATTCTTCTCAAAGCAGTCAAAACAATCTTTTTAAAGCCTAGATCAAAATTTGTTTCTCGTTAGATGAAACCTCTGCAGTGAATCCCTTTGAATTAATAATAAAATCCAAACTCCTCACCATATTCTGAATAATCCTCGGGGATGGTTCCCTTGATGACACACCCAGCCTCATTGATGACCATTCACCCCTTGTCCATTTCTTACAACTCACACTGCCCGTCTTCCTCATACTAGGTGTTTCTAGGGGATTGTTGTACCGTTTTGCACCCACTTCAGCAAGCAAGCCACACAGAAGGAGAGCAAGTGAGCCTGGGGCTGGGCCACCAGCCCTTCCCAACTCAGCTTGAGGTGACAGTGTTTGTGAGAGTCTCCGTGGGATGTACTGAAATCTCAGTATGCTGTGATGCAAAGCTTACCTTTGATGATATTGAATGTGATGAATAACTATAGAGAAGTACTTCCTTGCCTTATGTGAGGAGGGTAAGCTTATTTAAATTGTGTAGACAAATCAAAGTGGCATTGCTTAATTTTTAACAGGTGTAATAAGCAGGTTAACAGTAAAAATGCAAAATGTAACAAGTCACTTTGAAAATGCAAGCCAAAGTTCCTTGACCTTATTAGAAATAGGAAATTATGGACTTGAGAATTGGACATTCCCTGTTTACATATAAAAAGTTCAGAGCTGAGATCATGATTTAAAAAAAGAAACATTTTATAACTGTGGATCTTATGGGTACAATTTGAAATCATTTTTCAGCATCTCGCCAGACTGAACTAAGCATATACCAACCCTATCTTTGATGAAAAGTTGGGGTTTATTTTTTATATATAAGAATATTATCACTATTACATAAACATACCCAGGACAAAGAACTTCCCTCAGGGAACATACTGTAAAATAATTGCTGTTTCTTTACAGAATAGTCTACAGTCCTGCTTACCCAAAACAAACCAAATAACTTAGACCTTTATGTAAGTATTATGAACTCATGTTAGTAATAACTACCTCTGAGTTTGACACAGATCAAAGTGTCCAAATAACAATTATCAGCTCTTCTTTTCAAATTTTGGGCTTCCCTTGTGGCTCAGATGGTAAAGCCTCTGCCTGCAATGCAGGAGACCCGGGTTTGATCCCTGGGTCAGAAAGATCCCCTGGAGAAGGAAATGGCAGCCCACTCCAGTACTCTTGTCTGGAAAATTCCATGGACTGAGGAGTCTCGTAGGCTACAGTCCGTGGGGTTGCAAAGAGTCAGACACAACTGAGCAACTTCACTTTCACTTTCTAGGATCTTCACACCTTATAGTCTTTACACCATCCAGTCCTCCAGGAAGTCCCATTCACTGCTGTTCCTCTTGACTGTTCAGGTGTCAAATTAAGCATGTTTCAGGATCACTACGACTCAATCTTAAAGCTGCTTCCTGGTCACATTTACTTCATTACATTCTGTTACTTCTCTGCAGATAGCCTTCTTAGTACCTGACATTTTACCATTTATTTATTTACTTATTTTTCTAGCTCACACACTAGGTTTTAAGCTTTGTCAGCCTTATTATTCCATCCTTAGCACCTAACATATTGCTGGATATGTAAAATGTACTCAATATCAATTTTTCAAGTATATAATCAAATGATTAAAACCATTAAAGTTGAATTTGTCATTGCATGTTATCTTCATTCAGTACATAGTGACAAAAGGCCATTGCCACTGTGTCTTATTCAGACCAGCCCTTGCTTTGTCCCTCAACTGTGGTACGAAGGGAGGACATGCTTGCTTTCTTTCAGAGTAGATTCAGCTAACAATGCAGTCTGTTCATAAGACTTACACTTCAATAATCTGTTATTTTGGTTTTTTTGAAAGAGTTATTTTTTATGCAAAGATGGAGAAGCTCTATACAGTCAACAAAAACAAGACCAGGAGCTGACTGGCTCAGATCATGAACTCCTTATTGCCAAATTCAGACTTAAATTGAAGAAAGTAGGGAAAACTGCTAGACCATTCAGGTATGACCTCAGTCAAATCCCTTATGATTATACAGTGGAAGTGAGAAATAGATTTAAGGGCCTAGATCTGATAGATAGAGTGCCTGATGAATTATGGAATGAGGTTCGTGACATTGTAGAGAAGACAGGGATCAAGACCATCCCCATAGAAAAGAAATGCAAAAAAGCAAAATGGCTGTCTGAGGAGGCCTTACAAATAGCTGTGAAAAGAAGAGAAGCAAAAAGCAAAGGAGAAAAAGAAAGATATAAGCATCTGAATGCAGAGTTCCAAAGAGTAGCAAGCAGAGATAAGAAAGCCTTCTTCAGCAATCAATGCAAAGAATTAGAGGAAAAGAACAGAATGGGAAAGACTAGAGATCTCTTCAAGAAAATTAGAGATACTAAGGGAACATTTCATGCAAAGATGGGTTCGATAAAGGACAGAAATGGTATGGACCTAACAGAAGCAGAAGACATTAAGAAGAGGTGGCAAGAATACACAGAAGAACTGTACATAAAAGATCTTCACAACCCAGATAATCACTATGATAATGGTGTGATCACTAATCTAGAGCCAGACATCCTGAAATGTGAGGTCAAGTGGGCCTTAGAAAGCATCACTACAAACAAAGCTAGTGGAGGTGATGGAATTCTAGTTGAGCTGTTTCAAATCCTGAAAGATGATGCTGTGAAAGTGCTGTACTAAATATGCCAGAAAATTTGGAAAACTCAGCAGTGGCCACAGGACTGGAAAAGGTCAGTTTTCATTCCAATCCCAAAGAAAGGCAATGCCAAAGAACGCTCAAACTACCACACAATTGCACTCATCTCACATGCTGTTAAAGTAATGCTCAAAATTCTCCAAGCCAGGCTTCAGCAATCCATGAACCATGAACTCCCTGATGTTCAAGCTGGTTTTAGAAAAGGCAGAGGAACCAGAGATCAAATTGCCAACATCCGCTGGATCATGGAAAAAGCAAGAGTGTTCCAGAAAAACATCTATTTCTGCTTTATTGACTATGCCAAAGTCTTTGACTGTGTGGATCACAATAAACTGTGGAAAATTCTGAAAGAGATGGGAATACCAGACCACCTGACCTGCCTCTTGAGAAATCTGTATGCAGGTCAGGAAGCAACAGTTAGAACTGGACATGGAACAACAGACTGGTTCCAAATAGGAAAAGGAGTACGTCAAGGCTGCATATTGTCACCCTGCTTATTTAACTTCAATCCCTGGGCTGGGAAGATCCCCTTGAGAAGAAAATGGCAACCCACTCCAGCATTCTCGCCTGGAGAATTCCATGGACAGAGAAGCCTGGTGGGCTACAGTCTATGGGGTCACAAAGAATTGGGCATGAATGAGTGACTGACACTTACCACTTAACTTATTTATATTGCTTTTTGGATGATACAGCTTCTTTTAGTAATGGAACCATGTCTAGTCTTTAGCACACGGTTCTCCACCTGGAAAGTTCTTGATAACCATCCCAACAGTGATGCTTTCATAATGAATAGTCATATATATTTGTCACCAGCTTATCTCTGACTTCTCTACTGCTTCCTGAAAGGTAAAGCACCACAAGTAATAAAATATACGGTACAGAGTAAATGCTAACATTTTATTATTCACTCTACTTTTTGATAAATGCTTGAAACCTATTTTCCAAGAGAAATGTCCTCGGATATTCATGTCAGACACACAACTAGCAGTGATGCCATTCCTGACACTATACTTCTAAAATTGGAAGAAATAAGAATGAGAGAACTAGACCAAAATTTTATCTGAAGGAATTTTTTATGGCTGGAGAAAGTGTTGTCTGTCTGTATGGGCTTATTTTGCCTTTTCCCCAAATAACATCTGCTATCTCCTGGGGTTTCCACAGAGCAGAAGGCTCATAAATAAAGTGGCTGGATTGGAACTCTGAAGTATTTAAATCAGTCATGAGAACAAATTGCATGAAATTTGATTTTGTATTATATGTTCCAGAAATTTATTTTTTAAATCGACTCTTCCTTCTGAGGGTTTCCATTTACAAGAAAATATATTTTTTATATTGGAAAAGTTTCCTCCATCCTCTTGCATAATATAGCTTTGAGAATGGCTTTGGGACATTTGCAATTAAATCATTCTAGCAAATTGGTTAAAATTGTCAGAATCATCTATTACTGAAATTTATTATCACTTTATTTTATTTGTGATAATAAATGCTTCCTAAAAGGTAGACTTTAATCTATAAAATTCATAAGTGTATACATCATTTATATTGTTAGCTATCCATGGTATAACCTTTGCTACAACTGCAACTGACTCACCATTGCAAGGAGAACAGCACGTAGACATCTGCACAGGTTGTTGTCAGCAGATGGCATGCTAAAGAGATCACGCAATATGCCATCATTTCAAATTTGCCATATCATGAACTCCTTCTAGGACTAAGAAAGTGGGTGGTAGCCACAATCATGACAGACATATCACACCATTCGTTTTGCTGGATACATATAAGGGGTTTTTCAGTATCCATATAAGGGGTTTGCAGTGTCCATGGATGTGGTTTTCTGCAAAAATGGAAGTGCAGAAGGCAATATTTTGATGTGTCAATTAATCATTCATCATCAGTATCTCTAGGGCCCTGAAAGTTTGGCTTGCCAAATATTTTTGCTAATATCATCAAGGACTGTTCAGTTGTCTTCCTAACTTGTTCTCTTCACCAACAGGATGATTCTTAAGTCCCATTTACTTCATATATTTACTTACAAGGAATGATGCTAAAGCTGAAACTCCAATACTTTGGCTACCTCATGCAAAGAGTTGACTCATTGGAAAAGACTCTGATGCTGGGAGGGATTGGGGGCAGGAGGAGAAGGGGACGACAGATGATGAGATGGCTGGATGGCATCACGGACTCGATGGACGCAAGTCTGAGTGAACTCTGGGGTTGGTGATGGACAGGGAAGCCTGGCGTGCCGCAATTCATGGGGTCGCAAAGAGTCGGACATGACTGAGCGACTGAACTGACTGACTGACCTTTCTTCAAAAACATAACAAGGAGCTGCAAAACTATTCCCCCCATATAATGAAAAGTTATTTTGCACTCTGTAAGCTTTGAATTTGATTGAGGTTCTGTGATGGACATTCAGGAACTCTTAATGCTGATGTTTCTAAACATGAACCATCCAAAAATTTCTACATCTTCACATTGTCATGTTAACTGATGCTATTTCTTAAGAAGACATTGATCATACACAGCCAGGGGGTCAGAGAAGCATTGAACAACACACTGGATTTTCTTCAGAAGTATACAATGTGGTCCCCAGGTTTTTCTAGCTAAACCATGTAAGTTAACAATGATTGAAAAACAAAGTCCAGAAGACTCTATCATTTTAAAAAATGTCACAGTTTAAGTCGTTAAAGTAGAATTTTCATTCAGATCTAAAAAGTAAGTTAAACAGTGTTTATATCCAAATTTTGATACAACTTAATGGTAAGCAGATAAAGTACTGAATTGAGAATCAAGTATTATGGCTCCAGTGTTTATTCTGATACGTCCTACTAACTGAATTTAGAGAAAATACTTAATTTGTTAGTAAATTAGGAGGATTCATGTGTTCAGCAATATCTATTGAGCAGATAGTATGGGGCAGTCATTCAAAGAGGAGAAGGGTGTTGTCTCTTAAGATCCTCTCAGCTTTAGGAGTCTACACTTGAAAATAACTACATGATTTGGAGTAGGTATTTTATTTTTATTTTTTTAACAATCGTTACCACTTTGGTTTTACTCTCTCTTTCCTTGGGTATTGAACTTCCTTAGAGACAAATCAATCCACTTCTTAAATGTTTCTTATTTTTAGCTTTAAAGATTTTGCTTCTTTCATTTAAAAATCTCAAGCTTGTGAGATTTAAAGCAAAGTTCTTTTCTTGGTCTGCTCTTCTGCCTTCATCCCCATCCCTCACACACACTCTTCCCTGCACTCACCCATGAGGCATTGAAGCAGAGAGATTTCTCCTTAGGAGAAATGGTTACATCGCTGTCTCTTCGATGTATTCATGTCCATTGAGGAAGAGTAGGGGACTCAAGAGGCCCTGTTGTCCAGCCAGGGACTCAATCTTAATCAGCACCCCCAGATCCTGAGCGTGCCCAGGAGGTCTCAGGCTGATCCTCTTTGGGCGGCCCATTCTTTTGAGGGGGCAGTGTCCTGTCATCCTACAGTGCTTAGTCGCTCAGTCATGTCCGGCTCTTTGTGGCCCCATGGACTGGTGCCTGCCAGGCTCCTCTGTCCATGGAATTTTCCAGGCAAGACTACTGGAGTAGTTGCCACTTCCTACTCCAGGGGATCTTCCTGCCCAAGCTAGGGACTGAACCCACATATCTTGCGTCTCCTGCCTTGGTGGGCGGGATTCTTTACCACAAGCACCACCTGGGAAGTCCCAGGTGGGATTATAGTGTTCCCATGCAGAATAGTATTCCCTTCCTATAGCGTTCCCATGCAGAATGCCCGCCTCCAATTTCATCATCCTGGGGCCTGTGTCACAAGCAGGAGCCATCTTCCACCTGCCTCAGCCTGAGAACTATAAGGGGTAGTCCTTCCGTTCCTCTCTGACTTGGCATCCCATTGTGCCATCTCTCTGCATCTGTCACTCCTCCAGCAGGGGCAAACCAGCAGCCTTGGGGCCGAGCGGCTTTCCAGCAGGGATGACAATGTATCCATTTAAGAATAATTCTCTGATGCCTCAATCCCTTAACTTGAGGGAAGAAAGTCAGGTGATTGCATCTCTCATCCTCTCATCACCCCTATCCCTGCACCCCCCTGGACCCCCACCGCCTACCCCCGCCACCACCAGGAGGGAAGGCAAAGAGACAGGCTGTCCCCACGAGCACTGCACTCTCTCCTTGCTCTGTGTCCTTCTCTCTGACTCTAAATGGTAAAAGGTGCCATTCCGTTATTCCAGAAGAGTCTATATCAGCCCCCATGGGGAATGGAAGTCTTGTTTTGAGAAAAGGGTTCTCTTTCTATGCAAATTAAGAAAATCTAATAACTGGGTCTCAAAACCCCTGTACATCTTGACACTGTCCACTAACACTAGGGAAAACAAAGAATCCAAGTAGTACTTTCGGTTGCATACAGTTCCTTGGAAATGTTCACTAAAGTTGGCCATAGTTTCATAGCTGCACTGAAATAAGAGAAATACCCCATTTATACTATTGGCCTTTGGCTAGCAATACTATTTGTAAATGTTTAATATCATAAGAAAATTAAAAATAATGCAAGCCAAGAACAAGATGAAAATTGATCTTCAAATTGTTGCAAATATTATGAAATAGATTCAGTTCAGTTCAGTTCAGTCACTCAGTCGTCTCTGACTCTGCGATCCCAGGAATCACAGCACACCAGGCCTCCCTGTCCATCACCAACTCCCAGAGTTCACTCAAACTCACGTCCATCAAGTTGGTGATACCATCGAGCCATCTCGTCCTCTGTCGTCCCCTTCTCCTCCTGCCCCCAGTCCATCTAGCATCAGAGTCTTTTCCAATGAGTCAACTCTTCACATGAGGTAGCCAAAGTATTGGAGTTTCAGCTTTAGCATCATTCCTTCCAAAGAACACCCAGGGCTGATCTCCTTTAAAATGGACTGGTTGGATCTCCTTGCAGTCCAAGGGACTCTCAAGAGTCTTCTCCAACACCACAGTTCAAAAGCATCAATTCTTCGTTGCTCAGCTTTCTTCACAGTCCAACTCTCACATCCATACATGACCACTGGAAAAACCATAGCCTTGACTAGACGGACCTTTGTTGGCAAAGTAATGTCTCTGCTTTTCAATATGCTATCTAGTTTGGTCATAGCTTTTCTTCCGAGGAGTAAGTGTCATTCAATTTCATGGCTGTGAAATAGATTAGTAACTTCAAATTTACATTGAAACCATGAATTTGAGTGGTAAAATGTAAAAGTATCCTTGGAAGTGTCCTTGGAAATTTTAAAGTACAACGTTTAAGAATTATCTGAAAGTTAAGAGATTGCTGAATCTTAAACCTGACCTAGCAAAGTAGGGAATTACTGTGGTTGTCCAGATTGGCTACTAAATGTTTTTGTTTGTTCTGTTTTTACTATGAAAGTGCATATAAGACGTGACTTTTCTAAATAATTTCTTTGATTTTGGCATTGTTTAACTCTACTTATTATATTGATGATTAAGTTTGAATTCCTTTCAATTTTTTGCCACGGGTAGGTGGTTAAAACTGTACATTATTATTTTTAGGTTATTCTTTATCAAATAAAGAGTAAGTCATTTATCAAGAGTGAGCTGTTTTGTTAACAGTGTAAAAGAAAACTTGTACAAAATTATCACAGAAAACCAATTGATGTATATTTTAAACAACTTTCTAAAGCAAACCATAGTGAAAATAGGAGTAAAATGTTTACATATTAAACTCTAGTACAGAGCTAATTAATCACAGTTTATATAAACTCTATACACAAACATAACATATACATACATATATGCATAATTCTATTAGCAAATCACTTAAAATATGAGTGAGAATATTCTTTATAAAAGTCTCTTAGAAGACAGTATCTTTAGAAATAATTTCCTTAAATATCAACCTATTAAGACACTACTGTTTTTTATTGCATGTACTGTACCTCTGGATTCCATATCTAGCATGTGAGATAGGGAACATTTTTAGCAGAATAATTTTTTTTCCTGTAGAATAAAGCAGAAAACTCAGCTATCAGAATTTTCAGGCTATTAGGGCCACAAATGCCATTTTAGCACTTGCGAAAAATGGAGTAGAAACTCTTGAGGTCTTAGCTCTGCATTTGTCAAACCCACCAGTAAAGATTCTGTGAGAGATGAAAGAGGAAGCTATACAGTCACAACTTAACAACTGGACATCATGGATAAGTAATTCAACAGTTTAATGTTTAGCTGAGACAACTTCAAAGAAGCAAAATTTATATAATTCCTGTAATCTAGATGTGGTTGAAGATTTTGGTAGCATTAAGCAAAATGTCTCAGAATTACAGAGTATATCATTTCATTACAGCTTTGTGAAAGTAAGTTTGTTAATAATAGGTTAATACAAATGTCTCACTGTATTTTGTCTGGAGATAACATTACAACTAAAAACTATCCTTGAATGCAGGTGCTTCTGGCAGATAGAAGTAATCTGTAAACATTCTGAACACATAAAGACTCTCTGTTTGGGATTTTATATTCAATTGCAATATTTTTCCAAAATGATCAAGGAACATGCATGCTTAAAGAATGCATGCAAATATTTGGCACATAATAAAGTGTTTATTAAACAAATATAATAAATAAGCACATAAATAATAGAGGATTCTGATATGCTGAGCATTAACTCTGCCTTCAAAAACATTATTGGTTTCGTGACTATAAAAGCCATGCCACTTGTTAACTTTGTATTTTGCCCAAAATGTTTTTATTCCGTTTAGCCATGTATTGTACTCAAGATTGACTTCAAATTTCTTATGACCAATTCAAAGGGTGAAAAAGAAAGTACTGTGATAGATTCCAAGGGCTTCCCTGGTGACTCGGTAAATAATCTGCCTGCATTGCAGGAGACCCAGGGTCGATCCCTGGGTTCTAGAGTCTTCTCTAGAAGACTCTCTAGAGAAGGGAATGGCAACCCACTTCAGTAATGTTGCTTGGAGAATTCCATGAACAAAGGAGCCTGGAGGGCTACAGTCCATGGGTTCACAAAGAGTGGGACACAACTGACTGACTAACACACACAAATTCCAAGGAAAACATTTCAGGGTCTGAACACAGTGTCAAAGTCAGATTTTTCAAAAATATTTTTCAATAGTGAAGATACCAGTTTACACTTTTAATACGAGAAGCAAGTGCATACTGAGTTCTCTTTCCTCAGCACAAAATCCTGAAAATAATTGAAAGATAGTTTTAAAAAATAGCTATAATAGTTATATTTCTGGGGCCGAGAAAGCACATGAACTACGCACAATACTAAGAGCAGAGAGTAATAAAGAGGAAAGCAGTAAGATGCCTGTAATAAGAATCTAGAAAGTAGAGCCCACAAGAGTAGAAGCAACTCCACAAGACCCCCAGGAGCCATGAACACAAAGACAGTGGGGGATCAGTATACAAAGTATACTTGTATACAGTATACAGTATACTTGTATACAGACAGTATACAAAGATGCCTTTCAGTCCCTCAGCAGGAGCGGCCAAGTGGGTGGACACTTCAGCCCTCTGCCTCCCTTTATCAGTAGAAGTGGCCTCTGCACATCTGTGGGGCTCCAGGAGCAAGTGGTGCCCTATTGTTTTGTTCAAATACTGTTTCATCTGAACCAAGGACAGTTGGCTCAGAAAATGGTGAATGGATAAATGAAAGCATTTTCGCTCATCATAGAAAGATTTGAGCTTTCATGTGAATGCCTGCCAAATAAATTTGGGGAACAAAATCTATTTACCTATCTATTTTTCATTTATCTGTCTATCCATCTATCTATATCCACCTCACATTATGTCCCGGAAGCCCAAATAGTGGATAAAATCTTTCCACATTAAATTATCACAGCTGCTGATTTGCCATGGGCAAGATGCTTTTAGATCCTCTTCTCTGTGGTTCACGTGGAGTAGTCGAGTCTGACCACATCGGTGATACCACCTGGAGAATGTCTTTGATTTCTACCAAGCTATACTTTAACCCGTGAGCTGTCAGAGAAAATATCACAGTGTTTTTTGGTGCATCACTCACAGAACTAGAAGCAATATTAATTGCAATATAGAGAAATAATCTTAGAGTGTTAAAGAGATGTCATAGTCATTAAGAGTGCAAGTCCTGGAGCCAGGTTGCCTAAGTAGCTCTACATTCAGCCTCAGACAAGATGCATAGTTTCATTTCCCTCAGTTGTCTCATCTGTAAAGGCGGGAGGGGGCGGGGGGGGTGGAATTACAATGGCTACCTCTTGAAATTTAAGCAGATTACATGAGTTGATATGAGTAAAGCTCTTAAAATAGTGCCTGTGACATAATAAATAGTAGTATCTATCATTTGTTAAAATGAATTTCAGTAAAAATAGGAAAAAGTTTCTAAATAGAATTTCGGTCACTCTATTTTGAATCATACACCCCTTTCCTCTCTTTTTATTTTTCCTGTTTTCACTAATCTAGGCTTCAGCTCATAGCCTTCCCTCCGTATGAAATGCTGTCCAATAAAACTAGGGATCCAAGAAAGAAAGGTGTCTCCTTCTGATCTTCAGTTGCTTTATTTCCAAAACAAGACTAAAAACCAATTTTTCTGAAAATAGCTAACTTTCCAGTTGCCTATCTATACTGCCCATCTATAAATTCCCATTTGGTCTTTACCTCTTCTCTATAAATTATAGCATGCTAAAATTTAGGGAGAAGAAAGAGCTTCACAGAAATATGGAGGAAGGAAATCATGTAAATATCATTTTCTTTCCCGAGCTGACCTACATCTCCAGTTATTGCTTGCTTCTCTGGATTCCCAGAGACCTTTGAAACAGACTGGAAATAGCACCAGGGGACTCATTCAAACAGAAGAACAAGTTGAGTTTCCTTAATTGAGTGTCCACACCAATTGCCTGAAGTTGTATAAGCATTTTTTTTCTTTCCCACTTCATCATCGGTCATTCTGCCTCAAATTCTTTCACTTTTAAGAGAATAATATCAGTATCATAGCTCACAGGGATTTGGGGAAAATTAATGAGATTATATAACTGTTTAAAAAGAGAGTTGAACATCTCAGGAGAGAGACAGCCAGACCACATTAAATCTGACATTCCAGCAAATGGTAGGTAAGAACCTCCAGACCCTTCTGACAGTATTTTGCCACATTCTTGACTGAAAAAGGAGGATTGTATATTGGGAGAGGGGTCCTTAGAAGCCCTTCTAAATTCCTCCTACAAACACTTTTTGGATAGTTATTTCTCACTCATAGACTAAAATCATTGAAAACAATGACAGGAAGCTGTGTTCTTGCCATTTTTGTAAACAAAAGAATCTTACAAGAAATGACAACTGATGTGAAAAGTGTTTTAGGTCATCTAGTTTATCCACTAACAGCATGCAAGTCTGATGCAATTATTTTCTATTCTCAGGTTCTTTTCCCAAAATACCTGAATTTTTTTAGGGATAAATATTTCCAACTGATCTTGTAGACTCCTGTCCTCCAGCACATTTTTCTACTCTGTTTTAAATAATACAAAACATTTTCCCTTATCTAATGCTCTCAGTGGTCTTTCTGAAGAACTTCTTTCTGAGGAGGGCACCATTCCAATATTTACAGAAGAGTGTTTATATACATACGAGTTGGATTCCCAGTGTTCAGACCACCCTGAGTCTCAGTTTGGAAGTCAGTGCTGTTCTGTATCAGATACAGTAAAATAAACAAACCTTTTTAAAGGCTTCAGGTTTAGACTTTTCCACCTTCTTAGTATCACCATGGTAGCTACAGTGAAACAAGGTGACTTTTACTTAACGTTCAATGAGAACTCTGTAGGATTTAACTGAAAATAATAGTGTTGACCTTGATATCTGATAGGAATGAAGTAAACTTTGGTGCACTCCCAAACAATAAATGAACCCAGGAAGTGCTAACATTTCTATTAGGTAAAGATACTTTCCCATAACACTAAGAGGTCTTTGCACAGACTATTCAATCATATCCACTTCATCGCTTAATAACTTGTGCTGTGTTTGTTCTTTTTAATTTCAAAAAGGGAACTTTTAACAGCTACCCAACAACAACTCTGAACTGTTTAGAAAACATTGTTTTTTCTTCACTGTAGAAAACATTTTTTTTTCTTCACTGAACAAAACCTACAATAAACATTCAGTTTTCTAGAATTTTTTTTCAGCATTTATATAGAAACCTACTTACAATTTTGACATTTTTTTCAACTCATTTTTTAAATAATGAGTTTTTAAATTGTAAACTAAATGTTTGTTTTTTAACCAGGATTTTTAAAATACAAAAATGCATGCATTAAAAACATCCAAAATGCCAAACCTGCATACATTGGGAATACATGCAGAATCTGGGTGACCAGATTCTCTGCTCAGGTGGTCGGTGGGAGTGGTTTAGTCCTAAGTTGTGTCTGACTCTTGTGGCCCCATGGACTGCAGCCCACCAGGCTCCTCTGTCCATGGGATTCTCCAGGCAAGAATACTGGAGTGGGTTGACATTTCCTTCTCCAGGGAATCTTCCTGACCCAGGAATCAAACCCTGGTCTCCTGCATTGCAGGCAGAGTTGTTTACCGACTAAGCTTCAATGGAAGTTCACTTAGGTGCTTACATCCTTTTAATTCAAGGCTTTTTAAAGATGTTTTTACTGGTACATTTTTTTTTTTTCTAGAGCAGAGAGACCCCTTTCAACCTAATTGAAGAAGTCAGTATTCTTTCACATTTATTATCATTTTTTCTCCTTTCTCTGTTCCATTTTTTATATACATTCAATTTACTGATTCCAATGTGGGTTTCAATTGTTTTCATATTTGGGTGGAGCATCCTTAAAATGTTTCCCTTGCTATCTAATAGAAGCCATGTCTTATCGCACTTTAAAACATCAAATGTTTTCTCATAGAATACTACCTCGATTATTTTCCAAATTATAGCCATCCTCTTAACTACACACGATAATAAGTTCTTCCATGCTCAGTAGTACTTTTCTCCATATGATTTCTTTTCCTCTTCATTCTTTTTTTCGTTCATTTGTACTATGACCCAATCCACCCAGAATATATGTTAACCAGTAAACAATGCTGATTCTTTTGGCCTCATTTTCCATCAGTTTGAGTGATGATCCACCCACCAGCAAGTCTGCTCATTCAGCCTTGTCCCACATCCCTAGCTGGAGATGTTGAGCGTTAGTGCTCTCACCTTCCCATTTCTCCTCCTGTTACTTCCCCACCACCCTGTAAAACCAGTATGCCTCTCCGGGCCTCTCCATCTCTCCCTACCACAGTCTACTTCTCCTCCTTCATGTCCAACTACTAAACTCCTAGAACTCCACCTCATTTATGACAATGTAGCACCTGGTTCTCTGATTTTCTGTTCACCCCAAAGCACCAATGAACACACAGGGTGCTATCACCCCTGGGCCATCTCTTCTCTTCTCTGCCTTTTAACTTCTTGCACAGCCCATCTCCACTCACCTTTAGCATTGCTCACTCATGGCTGCATTCTGGATCATGCCATCTCACAGAACTGTAGCAGCTGTGAAGGGCTAAATTCCACATTTTGTCCCCAGATTCCTAATCTTGCAGGTCTCTAAGTTGTGCAGCTATGCTTACTCCTTCACCACCTCTGAATCTATCATTTTAACCGCCTTAAATTTCTCCTCATTATTCAACTGCCTTTTCTGTTCACCTTCTTCCCTGTGTAATATAAATTGCATAGAACA
Organism: Capra hircus; assembly: GCF_001704415.2. Classification (NCBI taxonomy): domain Eukaryota; kingdom Metazoa; phylum Chordata; class Mammalia; order Artiodactyla; family Bovidae; genus Capra; species Capra hircus. The sequence goes on from NC_030834.1 coordinate 23,802,480, forward strand.
TCATTCAACTGGCAAATTTTGTATCTTCATTTTTCCAACTGTCTCCTTGATGCCCACCTCAAAAAAGGGGAAAACTGCTTGTGAACATAACAAAAGCTTGAGACTAATGAAAACTACACATTAGCGTTGTTAATATCCACAAGATCCTCACATTTTTCACAGTAAGTATTTTTCATCTCTTCAAATTTCTGACACACAACTATAGCTCATTCACAATAGATGAACAACCTCTTATTTCACAAAAGAAGAGGCAATCATCAGATAAGGAGTTCCTCATCATCTTGTTATGCAAAGTAAAAATTAACCTGTACAGATGGATCTAAGAAGCTCAGCCCTTTAGTGAAAGAAATATGAAGATTAAGATACCAAGATGAATCAACATCAAATTGCTCAAAACCAAGAAATCTCTAAAGCATATAAAAGAAAAAGACATATTATGTAGGGAAAAACAAAGATAATGACAGCATAGATTTCTTTTTGGGGAAAAAAAAGTGCCTAAAAGAATAGAAAACATCTTTAAAGAACTGAAAGAAAAAGTTTTCAACCTAGAATTTTAAACTCAGTGAAAGTATATTTCTATAACAAAATCATAATAAGATATTTTCAGACATTTAAAAGCTTCCTGCAAGGATGAGCCATCATCAGGCTACACTGTTAGAATTGTTTAAGGAAGTCCTTCAGGCACAAGTAAATGGATATCAGATAGAAAAATGGATTTAGAAAAAAGAAAGAGGCATGCTGGAAATACAATCCCATGGAAATGATGGAAGAATGTTTTTTTAATGTGAAAGTAGTGAAAAGTGGAAAGAGTTTTATTTGAAAATTGACAAATATCTATAAGATAGAAGCCCATAGACTCATATAATGCTGCAAATACCACCTAATATAGGTGGATAAAATGCCTGCCTCCCCAGAATTCCATTTCACTCCAGATCAGAGAGACCTGGCACAGAGAGTGGCAGTGGACCAAGGTGGCTGGCAAAAGATTAAAGCGTTATGAGCTCCCAAGGCCAGATCCATCATTTGTCCTTAAACTAAGTTGCCTTTAGGGAAATCTCATTGTAGCCTCAGAGACTATACCAGAATGTAGATAGAAATTAAGTAATTCCTGTTCCCCATGATGGGAGAAGGAAATGGCAATCCACTCCAGTACTACTGTCTGGAAAATCCCATGGACAGAGGAGCCTGGTAGGCTACATCATCACGCAAGGTCATTGCGAACTCTGAGCGTTGACTTCCCTATGAAACGCTCTCTCCATTTGAATACATGACAGGACACTCCTAGTTTTCGTCCCTTCTAAGTAATTATAAACTGCATAGTAGCAATATCCTTTTTTAAGCAATTAAAGACTGATTCTCTGGATGTCTCCAACAGAATGAAACAGTTATAAAACATGGGTACATCAAAGACAACATTTTTAGCAAACTCAGTTTGACAAAGCTGAAAATAGAGAATTGTATGTATAGAATCAATGACTTACTGTTCTGTGAAGTGATATTTGGTAAGTGGGTCTAGGTGAATTTGATCAATTATTGGCAAATAGTTGTCAGTGAACACAGCTTCCGCTTTCTCTGTCTACCCTTACGTGATGACTTGCCTTGGGATCGCATTCTAGGTTCCCTTCTTCAAGCTAGAACAAGGTCCTGAACAGATGCCTTTGGGCTAAATCCATTTCCACAGTTTTGTATAATTAGCACAGTGACCGTAGTTCTCCATGCTCAACATTAAACTCATCTTTTCCAGCCTAGATAGCCTTGTCATTATTATTTATCCCTAAACTTTATACCTTCGAATTCTATTGATGAGCATGTGTTTAATCATTTTACCTTGGATATTTCTTCTCCATTTGAGCCCTTGTATTCACTACTAATTTCTTTAGCTCAGGTCACCATAATATACCAACTAGATTTCTGTCAGCATTCAAAATCGGTCTCCTTTCTTCTGGTGGTTTTCCTAACCTGCATCCACAGCATACTTTTCTAAAATGAAAATGTACACACCTTTGTGAGCCACAAATGACTCCAAACAATCCTAAAATAAAATAGAAACATTTAATCTTTATATAAAAGTTCTCTCGGGATCTCCCACCTATTGATCCATGTTTGATTCATGATATTGTCTCACAGTCACAAAGGGGCTTTACAATGACAAGTTGTGATAGGCTGCTGGTTAATCCCCAGTCCCTTCTGCCCTTCTTATGTTATTCTGTTCTTCTATTCCCAGAGTTTTAGCTGAGCACAGAGCCATCCTCAGAGAGGCAACACATTCTAGCCTCCCTTGCAGCTAAGTGTAACCGTCTGACCATGAGATTACTAATGGAAAATGGTGCAGAAAACCTCTGTATCATTTCCTCCAAAGAAAATTGTTTGCCGCAATCTTTATCTTTCTTCCTGTGAACTAGAAGGAGCTGAATCAGTGGTAAACAGGCAGATAAAGACAGTATTCTGGAACTAATAAGATGGAAGAAACTAGATCACTGAAAAGCTTGTGGAATCAGAGCTACTTTCTTGTACTTTCCTGGAGGTCCAGTGGTTAAGACTCTGCAATTCCACTGCAAGGAACACAGGGTCAATCCCTGGTCAGGAAACTGAGATTCTACAAGCCATGCGGTAGAGTGAGAAAAAGAGATGCTCCTTGCTGTAAATCATTACCAAATTCCAGACTAATAAATATGAAATAAATACATTTTTATCTCTTTAAGCCATTGTATTTTGAGTCTTTTTGTTATACTAGCTTAGCCTGCAATTCAATCAATAGAGCAGTTGAAGAGAAAAGGCTTATACATTTCCAATGTATAAAATACATTAAGAAGAAATTGCAAATGTACTTGCAAATGAAAAAAAAATGAGTATTTCTATATCTTGAGCATTTAAAGTCTTATGCAAGTCTATACAAATTTCATTTAGCTAAAAAACCACAGTCTCATTTCTAGGCCCATATACATGTTATTTCCTGTTATTGGAACATGGTTACAATCTGCTTTTCAAGGAAAAGTCTTGTGAATATTTCAAGTTTTAACATAAAGTTTTTGCTAAATTCCATACAATATTCAAATCTGGGACCACTCCTATAGCTTCTCATGTACACAGATCCTACTGTTTTGTAGTGACCAGTTTAGTTGACACTCTAACTACTAGATTGTACCATCCCTGATGATAGGGACAGTCTCTGTCACCTGTGATGTCCTAAATCCAAATTCTGGTTCAATGTATGGTACATAGTAGATTCTCAAGAAAAATAAAAGTGTTGGGTCAAAGTTACGCAGCTGAAGTAATTATATGTAAATACTCCATTATTGTAATCTCTGCCTATAAAATTATATTAAAAGGTTCAATTGAATAGGAATATATCAACATCCAAGAAGCTCTACTCATGGCTTCTCAGTCATAACCCGCATGACCTGCAAAGATGACCACTAACTTGAGTTCTAACACCATAGACTGGCTATATTGGTTTTTGATCTTTAGTAAATGGAATCATTCAATATGAATGCATCTTATTCAGTTCAAGCTGCCACAACCAAATGCCATAGATTGGATGGTTTATAAACAATGGAAATTTATTCCTCATAGTTCTGGAGACCGGAAGTCTGATCAGGGTGCCAGCGTGGTCAGGTTCTGAAGAGAGTCTTCTGGTTGCAAGCTGTGGACTTCGTGTTGTGCTTTCACATGGCAGGAAGAAAGCAAGCTACCTCCCTGGTGTCCCTTTGATGAGGGCACTAATCCCATTCATGAAATTTCCACCCTCATAATCTAATAACTTCCACAAGTCTACACTCCCAAATATCATCACATTAAAGATTAGAATTTTAATATATGAATTTTGGAGGAACACAATCAACCCATTGCAAATTATAAATTATAGAAGGAAGGAGAGAAGGAAGAAAAGAGGGAAAAATATCACCTGATAATGAATAAGTGTTGTAAATCTGGATAATTTAGTTAGCTCACTTATATATGAATAATTAACTTACTTTAAAAATATAAGAATATTGCCTATTCACATATGATTTTACTGTCTTCAGATTACCTACTTTTAGCACTATTGCTCACTTTTTAAAATATTTGACCTCTTGCTCATAGTAAGAAAATAAAAGCAAATACCTAGTCTTTGAATGTTTTTTAATTATGGGCTTCACAGATTAAGTTAACAAGTCTTAAATATTGAGCCTTGCCAATGTTCTTTGTTATAAAACTCTTTTAAGTGAATTTTCTCAAAAGATCACTTTCCATTGTTTTAAATATAATATTGGATAGTCACAAACTTAATAAAAATTAACTATCATAGTTTATATTCAACTTGTAGGTAGTACTGTACACTTTTTACCGCTTCTTTAGATCAGGTTATTTATCAGCATAAGAGACTGACCTACACAAAATGATTTCCTTGACTACAGTCTTCTAGGAATAGCTTTTCCCCTGTCAGTTCTTTTCCATTCAAGCTTAAGCCTAGATAATAAGGTCTTCACTACTGATATATTTATATACCATTCCAGAATCCCATTAGGATTATAATTCACATTATCTGAATGCTATAATCTTCTTTTAAACATACAGATCTCTATTTCCCTTGGAATAAGAAGAAAACAAGCATATGTTTTAAAAATAGAGTGTTTCCAAATATGTCTCCTCTTCCTTTAACTTTTATGTCATTAATCCAGTGGACAATATTCAGCTTTTGTATGTTTATTACGCAGAAGTAGATTTTTACTGTTGTGAACTCTATGTATCTCCATGCTCTTGGTATTTGACTTTAAAAGACTATGAATGGATTTGAAAATACATTTTTTTCTTAAACTATTGATTGGAGAGATACATTTTATATTACTCCATTTCTTTCTACCTTTAAGTATATGTATATGTACACAGTGACACACATATATAAATATATATACATACAAGTAAAATGTACATATGGCTATATAAGTATAGATACAAGTATAGATATAGACAGCTATTTTCTTATTCAGGATATTTTTCCTTAAGTCATTGGTAACCAGATTAGAGGGCTTGCCAGATGTCTATGCCCTGGAGAAGAAAATGGTAACCCTCTCCAGTATTCTTGTCTAGAAAACTCCATGGGCAGAGGAATCTGGCAGGCTACAATCCATGGGGGTCACAAAAAGTCAGACATGACTGAGCACACACACAGAGCCAACCTGTATTATTAAAAATAACTATTTTATGATAATTAACTTGAAAAGTTAAGACTTGTCCTCTGAAACTATTGATTTTGTGTAACTTGGGATAATCTTTTGTCATAAGATTTCCTGAGAGGAATAATGCTGAAACCTGAAAATTGATGTATTAGTATTAAGTCAGAGACTTTTACCTCAATATTGGTAAACTTAATTTTAAAGTAACATGAGCAAAAAAACTAACTTCACCAAAAAGATTATATCTTGAAAAACTGAACAGACTCAATATATTTTAAGAGATTTAAGAAAAAGTAGCTGTCACAGGAATGTGTGGTATATTTAGAGGCCATTTAATAAATTCCACTCCACCCAACTTTTAATAAGCTCCATCCCAGTCTATCCATCCTAAAGGAAATAAGTCCTGGGTGTTCATTGGAAGGACTGACGCTTTTGAACTGTGGTGTTGGAGAAGACTCTTGAGAGTCCGTTGGACTACGAGGAGATCCAACCAGTCCATTCTGAAGGAGATCAGCCCTGGGATTTCTTTGGAAGGAATGATGCTAAAGCTGAAACTCCAATACTTTGGAGCTGACTCATTGGAAAAGACCCTGATGCTGGGGGCATTGGGGGCAGGAGGAGAAGGGGACGACAGAAGGTGAGATGGCTGGATGGCATCACCAACTCAATGGATGTAAGTTTGAGTGAACTCTGGGAGTTGGTGATGGACAGGGAGGCCTGGCATGCTGCGATTCATGGGGTCGCAAAGAGTCGGAAACAACTGAGTGACTGAACTGAACTGAACTGAACTGAACCCAGCCTATATCGGGCTTTCCTGATAGCTCAGTTGGTAAAGAATCCGCCTGCAATGCAGGAGACCCCGGTTCATTTCCTGGGTTGGAAAGATCCCCTGGAGAAAGGAAAGGCTACCCACTCAAGTATTTGACCTAAAGGATTCCATGGGCTATATAGTCTCTGGGGTCACAAAGAGTGGGACACGACTGAGCGACTTTCACTTTCAGCCTACATCTGAAAATATATGAGGTATGTATTTCTTTAAAATATTACAGAGAAAATATATAGACTTCCACTTACATATATAGTATAGTATGAAGAAATAGAAATAATCTAGTTACTATTATCTGATAAAGAGCAATCAAATCATTCCCCAGCCTTCTTTCTTCAGGCCAAATTTTCCAAATTTCTTTCTTTTTTTTATTAGTTGAATTTTAATCACCTTTTTGGCACTCAACTGCAGAGCTATAACATATAGCCTCTGAGAAAAGATAAGAAGTTACTCCAAACTGTATGTGGATGAAATCCAAGCCATAGCAAGCTTTTCATGGTTCTTATTCATTGTAAAATCCAATACATAATAAGAAAGTTCACCACAATATATTTAAATTCAATATTACAGTTTTCCCATACTCAGTTCTCTTGCTAGTTTTCTTAGCTGTGAGTTATTCACTGTAGTTTTATGTTCTTCACTTTATACCTGCTAGGTTCTTGTGTTATATCTGTGCATTGTCAGATATCCCTAGAATTGTGGGCTTCCCTGGTAGCTCGGCTGTAAAGAATCCACCTGCAGTGCAGGAGACCCTGGTTTGATTCCTGGCTCAGGAAGATCCTCTGGAGAAGGGATCGGCTACCCACTCCAGTATTCTTGGACTTCCTTGGTGACTCAGATAGTAAAGAACCTGCCTGCAATGTGGAAGACCTGGGTTCGATCCCTCAGTTGGGGAGATCCCCTGGGGGAGGACATGGCAACCCACTCCAGTATTCTTGCCTGGAAAATCCCCATGGAGAGAGGAGCCTGGTGAACTGCAGTCCATGGGGTCACAGAGTCGGACATGACTGAGTAACTAAGCACAGCACAGCATAGTGTCTTTTGGGGGCTTACCTGGTGGCTCAGACGATAAAGAGTCTGCCTGCAACGTGGGAAACCTGAGTTCGATCCCTTGCTCAGAAAGATCCCCTGGAGAAGGAAATGGCAATCCATTCCAGTATGCTCGCCTGGAATGTTCCATGGACAGAGGAGCCTGGTGGGCTGTAGTCCATGGGGTCCCAAACAGTTGGACATGATTTGGTGACTAACGCTAGTCATTAGTTTATTTTCCAATTAAATCTTTAGCTCTAGATTTATTTAAATTTCCCATTTGACCACTTGACATGTTCACAATGATAGATTAGGGACAGAGGCGCCTAGCAGGCTACAGTCCACAGGGTCACAGAATCAGACACTACTGAAGCTACTGGCACTCATGCTCATAATCATGCTTTTAACTATGTTCATACGGGCTTATTTTGCCCGTGTCTATAGTTTAATTATCTGTCAATTCATTTATGTTTACAAAAATGGTCAACATTAACCATGTAGGCCAATGAATCAGAGGGGAAAGCCATCTCTCAGACCAAGTCAGAACAAAGGTGAAGGTGAAGTCACTCACTCATGTCCGACTCTTTGCAACCCCACGGACTGTAGCCCACCAGGGTCCTCCGTCCATGGGATTTTCCAGGCGAGAATACTGGAGTGGGTTGCCATTTCCTTCTCCAGAGGATCTTCCCGACCCAGGGATCAAACCCAGGTCTCCCGCATTGTAGGCAGACGCTTTACCATCTGAGCCAACTGTGTACACAGTCAGAACAAAGCTTTTACTATATTTGGGCGGAGTCAGAACAAAGAACCCACCCAAATATAGTAAGAGCTGGTAATATTGTGAATCAGTTTAAGAACAACTTCTTGGTTGTCAAAGGCTGCAAAGTCAGGGTCCCTTCCTACTCTCATTGCAGAGATTTGCATTATTTCATTATAGATTTCATGGTAAATTTAATGGACATTAAATTTATAGTTTCAAAAATGGCTATTTTAAAGAACATTTGACCCCACAGTTTCTTCCACCCAGGGTATTCTTCCTTTAGATGTCTGCTTGGTTAAATCCTTCTCCTTAAGTCTTTGTTCAAAATTCATCTCTTCAGTGGGAAAATGCCTGCTGTGACACCCACCCCTGCTTACTACTTACTACCCACTGCCCAGCAAACCACCCACAAGAATGTACTTGTCCTCCTGACTGCCTTAACCCTGATTAACTTTGTCTTATAGCTAAAGCACTTACCACCTTCTAGTATATAAATCAGTTACCTATTTATTCTGTTTTCTTAGTGTATGTTATCCCTCTCTCATCCCCTAAATATAAGAACTGCCAAGTGTTTGTCTGTTTCATTCATTGCTGTAGCCTAAATTTCTAGTAGAGTTCTGGACCCATAGTATGTGCTCAAGAAATATGTGTTGAATAAAACAAAGCTTGATTAATACATCAGATGTTATTATGCTTAATAGGAAAGGGCAGATAACAAGAGAAAAGCAAAACATTCCTTTCATTCTGCTGTGTTATTGGGACTAGGAAGGTAGGAAATGATAATGGGTTATAATAATAAAGGAAAAGACAGGAGAGGATGAGATTAAAGAGGATTTGCATTCTTTGTAAAATGACCTAATTATAGCTACCTTTTTTGACAGTGTCATCTCTCCAAACAATATATGCATGACCGTCCTCATTCCCCTCTCCATCTGTGACTTAGGACTTAAATTTTTCCCCAAATCATCAATATAGAAAGTCATAATAAATTGCAGTAATATAACTACACTGTGATAACCTTATTAACTTATTCCTGTGGATGTGGATAAAGAAAATATTGCCAGTTGCTGGTCTCAATACTCTGTTTCATTAATACAATATGTACCAGATAATGTACAGGTCTTAAACTTCACAGAAGCACAGATTCTCCGAGTTTGAATAAATGTTAAAGTCGATCTAATCCTATTTCCTGTCTGCTTCTTAAATCCCTTCAATTCACTATCTTGCAAAGCAGCCTATTCTATTTTCAGATATTTTGACTCTTCCTCTTGTTGAAACAATCCATCAGCCACACTGGTGGCTTCACACAGGGGCTTGAGTTCTGCCCTTGAGGCATTATAGATAAAGTCTCTTCTGTTTTCCCAAAGAATAGCTCTTCTCTTATTTGAAGACAGCTCCCATTTTGGCTTTAAATCTCCTCTTTTGCACTGTAGTTTCTTTAGAATGCTTTCTATAATTAAAAGCTTTCTCAACTTTCTGAAAGACCTTTTCTATAAGCTTAAATTTGGCAAGTCTTGCTGATCAGCACACAATTGACCGAGACTGCCACTCTTATTCTAAATATTTTACATCTTTAAATATATGCTATATCCTACTGTATGTGTGTGCATTCTAAGTTGTTTCAGTCATATCTGACTCTTTTGTGACCCCACGGACTGTAGCCAGCCAGACTCCTCTGTCCACGAGATTCTCCAGGCAAGAATACTGGAGTGGGTTGCCGTTCCCTCCTCCAGGGGATCTTCCCAAGCCAGAGACTGAACCTACATCTCTTATGTCTCCTGCATTGGCAGGCAGGTTCTTTACCATTAATGCTACCAGGGAAAACCCACTATATCCTTCTACTTCTCTGTATATTCAGTTAATTTTTGAGAGTTTGATATTGAAACAATTTATCTACTTAAAAAATGTAATATATAGTGGAACTATTTGTAACCTTGTTCTGTATTTTCCAAGTCTCCTGTAAATATGTTAGCATACTTTCATAATTTAAAGAAAATTTTAAAGTTATAACCGTGAAAGAAATCCAAATTCCAATCATATATCATGGTTAAGTCCATAAGAACACTGTGGTCCTAAAGAGACACAATGTATAAAAAAGAAAAAAATTCAGGTTTACATCAGGTAATAGTTGATCACAATTGAATAGAAAAGAATAAAGAACCCAGAAGCCCATAAGTATAGCCAACTGATCTTTGGCAAAGGAGCCAAGAAAACACAATGAAGCAAAGTCTCTTCAACAAACAGCTCTGTGACAATAGGTCGTCCCCAGGCAAAAAATGAATTTAAACTTTACATCCTTCACAAAAAGCAACTCAATGTGTATCTTATACCTAAATGCCAAACACAGAAATAAAACTTCTTGGAAGATAACATAAGTGAAAACCTATATTACCTTGGGCCTCTATGGATAAAACACCAAAGACATAATCCACGAAAGAAAGAATTAAAAAATTGGCCTTCATTAAAATTAGAATTTTCTTATTTGTAAGAATAGCAACACACATTGCTATTTTTTTTCCATCTTCTCTACTCGGTGTTGGAGAAGGGAATGGCAATTCACTCCAGTATTCTTACCTGAAGAATCCCATGGACAAAGGAGCCTGGCGGGTTACAGTCCGTGGGGTCGCAGGAGTTGGACACAACTTAGTAACTAAACCACCAGCACCACCACCTGCTCAGTGTTGATTTCAAAGGATACTTAAGCTTTTACATGAGACAGACTTCACTTTATATTTATTCTTAATGGGTTATCATTTTTGACAAAGTATTATTTCATTATACCAAACGTGGTTATTCTAATATAACTCATGCAATAATCAGATTTTAGAGATTGATGACTAATTTATGCATATGTATTATATAAACAGAACTATTTCTGTGCACATAAAGTTAATAAAACTATTGTAACCAATTGCTTTATATGCAAACATGTACATAATTGTGTCAAGAAAACGGCATGGATTGTATAAAATAGACATCCTAGAATCATATTTGACTAAAGGTGTGATTATTTTCATTTTGTTTCTGACACTTAGTTATACTGAAAACTAAGCAGTGAATTCATGACACTGGTGGTCTGTATTTAGCCTGCTGTGAATAATGTAAGTGTAGGATGTAGTTCGTTCATCTTAATTTTCTGTGCAGTGTCTTATACGTTCATACATACTTGGTTAACTTTAAGTGACATTGCTCAGGCAATTAAGGCGACTGCATCACCCTAGTGTTATTAAAATGAATTTCCTCATGCCCGATAAAGGGGTTACCCAACTCCTTATTAATGCTCATTACAAGTTTGCGTAATTTTTGTTGGGTTCACAAAGGTCCTGACAGGATGGATAATTGGATCCTCCCAAACAGTTAAACACAATGGCAATTTCTCAAATTGCAGAATTTAGAGCTGGAATGATTTAAAGAGATCATCCGGTTTAACCTTCCACACAATGATAAATTGCTTCTTCAACATTCGAACATTTAAACATAGATTTTTTTTTTGGCTTGAACTTATTTTTATTTAATTCATAAAGTGTATTTAGTTCTTCAGTCTTTTCATTGCATGCATGAAGCTGGAAAAAATTAACTGGAGTCATATAAAAAATAGCTCCTTTAATTTGGTGGTTATATACAACAAGAATAATTTCTTCAAAGATGCATTCATCTGTTGAAGATAAAATCATGCATAAAATGCCTGGTCTTTTTAGTGTTTTCTTACCTTGGCAAAAAATAGCTTATTTTTTAAAAAAAAATCAAAAGAACTGTGGTTGACTTCATCCATTATTTCAAATGATGACCATTTGGGATTTTATGACACTCCAATGACATAGAGAAAATATTTTCTCAGTTGTTCATTGTTTGACAAACTACTCAGTGTGTGCAGTAAGATGGCCAAGCCCCTAAAAAATTAAGATAACAACTCCCCATACAATGGTATCCAAAAGAATAAATTTAACCAGGAGGCAAAAACTTGCTGCACTGAAAATTACAAAACATTGCTGAAATAAAGGAAACATAAATAAGTGGAAAGACATCCTGTGTGTATGTAAGGGAAGACCTAATATTGTTAAGATGACAATATTACCCAAATCAGTCTACAGATTCCATGAAATTCCTGTCAAAACCCAAATGGCATCTATTTATTTTATAAACTTTTTATTTTGTATTTGCGTATAGCAGATTAACAATGCTGTGATAATTTCAAGTGAATAGTGAAGGGACTCAGCTATACCTGTACACGTGTCCATTGTCCCCCCAGACTCCCCTCCCATCCAGACTGCCAGTGGCATTTCTTTGCAGAAATAGAAAAACCTATCCTAAACCAGAATTGAAAGAGACACGTGTACCCCAGTGCTCATTACAGTGCAGCACTGTTCACAACAGCCAGGACGTGGCAGCAACCTAGATGTCCATCAGCCGATGAATGGGTAAGAAAGCTGTGGTACATATACACAGTGGAGTATTACTCAGCCATTAAAAAGAATGCATTTGAATCAGTTCTAATGAAGTGGATGAAACTGGAGCCTATTATACAGAGAGAAGTAAGTCAGAAAGAAAAACACCAATACTATATATATATATATATATAATTAAATTATTAAAGCTGCAAGTGAAAGTCGTTCAGTCATGTCCAACTCTTTAGGCCAGGATACTGGAGTGGGTATCCTTTTCCTTCTCCAGGGGATCTTCCCAACCCAGGGATCAAACCCAGGTCTCCTGCATTGCAGACAGATTATTTATCAGCTGAGCCACAAGAGAAGCCCAAAAATACTGGAGTGGGTAGCCTTTCCCTTTTCCAGCTGATCTTCCCAACCCAGGAATCAAACCAGGATCTCCTGCATTGTAGGCAGATCCTTTACCAGCTGAGCTATCAGGGAAACCATATATATATATATATATATATATATATATATATATATATATATATATTTCATCACATATGTATTCAGTTGTAAATATGCATATGTGTATGTATATATGCATGCATTTGTGCTGTTGCTTGTGTCTACCTTTTTGCAACCCCATGGACTGTAGCCCCTCAGGCTCCTCCAGGCAAGAATACTGGAGTGGGTTGCCATGCCCTCCTCCAGGGGGTCTGCCCACCCAGGAATGGAACCCGTGTCTCCTGCACATAATGCATTGAATGAAGGTGAATTCTTTATTCACTGAGCCACAGGGGAAGCCCATGTATATATGCATGTATATGCAATGTATATGTTGTATATGTAGATCACATTTTTTTCATCCATTCATTTGTTAACAGATCCTTTAGATTGTCTGGCGACTGCGAATAATTTTGCAGTGAACATGGGGATATAGATATCTCTGATATACAAATTTTATTTTCTTTTGGTATGATTGTTAGACCATATAGTAATTATACTTTTAATTTTTGGAGGAAATTCCATAGTATTTTCCATAATGGCTGTACCAAGTCACATTTTCTCCAACAATGCACAAATGTTCCCTCTACTCCACATACTTACCAACATTTTTCTTTTGATTTTTGATAATAACTATCTTAACAGGAGGAGGTAATATCTTATTGTGATTTTGATTTTGATTTTCCTGATGATTCGTGATGTTTAACATCTTTTTTATGTCTTTTTGGCTATTTGTATGTCTTTTTTGAAAAAAAAAAAAAAAAGCCTATTCATCTCCCTTGCCTATTTTTATTTTTTGGCTGGGTGTTTTACTATTTTTTTTATATGTTTTGGACTTTAACCTTTTGTCAGATATATGGTTTACAAATATTTTCTTCCAAGAAATGCTTAACTCTAGATAAATTTATTCTGATTTAAGCCTGAGATCTATTTGAAAGTGTAGACATTCATATATGATTTGTCATTAATCTTGTTCAAATACTGTAGTTGTGTATAGGATGACTATATAAGTTACTGTGCAAGCTCTAGATACTTTATGAATGAAAGAGAGGACTATTAATAATTATGCCAAGACATCTGGCAACAACCACAACTGTCTTGAGCAAACTTAAATATCTAGTTACCTAGTCATGTATCACATCTGGCACAGGTCTTTTTCCTTAGAAGAGCAGTTTCTCTTTGAATTAAATTATCAAGACTCCTAGTATGCCTGGTCTTCCTAGAAAAATAGTGAAAACAAAAAAATTTCAGTGCACAAATTTGCTTGCTTCTATCTCATATATTACTTAAATGCAAATATTATGCTGACTGGTAAGATAGATGCATATTCTCTTGCAGTACTTCACTAAGAAAATATTTACGGAGAGGTTCTAAGGACACAATTTGCAATTAAAATCATAGAGCAAAAACATTATTACCTACGAGAAAGGCTTACAAATGAGTGGAAATTTACTATGTGTTATTAATGTTTTAGTGTGTAAGAACAAATCTTGCAAACTAAGCAAGGTAGAGGCTGTCCAAATGAGCTATGAGAGCTTTATGGTAGAGCACAGTTTTGAGGACAAAGTTTTTGTTTTTAAATAAATGTTCCAGTGAAACACCACCTTTTAATATTGTACCTTAACAGAGCCATTTGCTAGGTAATTATCCCAGAAAAAAAGAATTTTTACAAATACATATTACATGTACTTAATCACCCCATAAGTACTTTCAGAGTGGAAGTTTATGGAAAGGTATAAACAAGCAGAGAGTAAAAAATAATTTGCAAATCATTATTACTACTGTGTTCAATAGTTGTGGAATTAGAAATCTGAAGCAGGGCAGAAGTCAATATTAAAAAGAGATGTTTCTTATTTCACTCCTGGGTATATATCTTTTTAAAAACTTCACCAATTTGAAAAGGTATGTGCACCTCTGTGTTCAGAGCAGCGTTATTTACAGTTGCCAAGATAAGGAACCAACCAATCAGATACATACAATGGAATGCTTCTCAGCCATAAAAAAGAACAAAATCTTGCCACTGGCAGCAACATGGATGGGCTTGGAGGGCATTGTGCTAAGTGAAGTAAGTCAGACAGAGAAAGACAAATACGGTGATATCATTTATATGTGGAATCTACAAAATACAAGAAACTAGTGAGGATAATAACAAAGAAGCAGACTCTTACATATATTGAGAACAAACCAGTGGTTGCCATGGGGAGAGGGATTGGAGGGGCAACACAGGTGCAGGGGAATAAGAGGTAGGCTACGAGGATATATTATACAATACAACCAATGTAGCCAATATTTACAGTCCCTCAAAAATGGAAGAGCAGAATTTTAGTCAAAAAAGAAAGAACTAAAAGATTCCTCCCTCAATCTTTCTTTTTTTGCTTTAATTTTTATTTTTTAATATAAGTTTATTTATTTTAACTGGAGGTTAATTACTTTACAATATTGTATTGGTTTTGCCATACATCAGCATGAATCTGCCACAGGTATACACGTGTTCCCCGTCCTGAACCCTCCTCCCTCCTCCTTGCCCTCTGGGTCATCCCAGTGCACCAGCCCCAAGCATCCAGTATCACACATCGAGCCTGGACTGGTGATTCATTTCATATATGATATTATACATGTTTCAATGCCATTCTTCCAAATCATCCCACCCTTTCCCTCTCCCACAGAGTCCAAAAGACTGTTCTATACATCTGTGTCTCTTTTGCTATCTTGCATACAGGGTTATCATTACCATCTTTCTAAATTCCATATATATGTGTTAGTATACTGTATTGGTGTTTTTCTTTCTGGCTTACTTCACTCTGTATAATCGGCTCCAGTTTCATCCACCTCATTAGAACTGATTCAAATGTATTCTTTTTAATGGCTGAATAATACTCCATTGTGTATCTGTACCACAGCTTTCTTATCCATTCATCTGCTGATGGACATCTAGGTTGTTTCCATGTCCTAGCTATTATCAACAGTGTTGCGATGAACATTGGGGTACACGTGTCTCTTTCAAATCTGGTTTCCTCGGTGTGTATGCCCAGCAGTGGGATTGCTGGGTCATAAGGCAGTTCTATTTCCAGTTTTTTAAGGAATCTCCACACTGTTCTCCATAGTGGCTGTACTAGTTTGCATTCCCACCAACAGTGTAAGAGGGTTCCCTTTTCTCCACACTTTCCTCCCTCAATCTTAAGAGCATCTGTGGCCATCTTTACAGATATAGATACAAAAGTTCAAAAGTTCCTTTTGCCTTAAAAGGTCTTCAACAGTTCTTCAGATAATTTTTTCAGCAAATGTTACTATCTAGAAGACTTACTTTTAATACCACAGTATAAAATAACTTCCTATGAAATTAAGAAATTTTCTAAACCAGCTTTATTTGGCAGCTTTTATGCTTCCAGAATATTTTTATCTTTTATCATTTGGTGGGTATTTAAAAAACTAATCTGTGAAAATGGGCATGGTCCATAAATAGAAGAAATTGACTAAAAAATAAATAATGGTTTATTGCACTTTAAAATCAAATAGATAATTGCTTGAATAAGTTCCTATTTCATGTAAAGTCTGCTACTATTGTATTCCTCATTTGGAAACACTGAAGAGATAATTATAATTACCTCAAATATAATTTTTATGTAAAGAAATGAGGGTATGTTTCTTGATAGATTTGACATATTTATTAATAACCAAGGTTTAAATGAATGTGGACTATTGGTTAAATTCATTTAACCAAGGTTAAATAAATATGGATAAGAAGTTTTAGAGACAGATTCTCATTTATTTGTGTTCTTCACTCTTAAAAATAAAAATAATCAAAATAAGATCAGCAAGTGAAGTGTTTTTTACATAAAATTTTTATAGAATATGCATCATTATAGAGCTTACAGAAAAAGAAAATTTGTGAAAATTTGAGTAGATGACATTTTTACTTAGGGAAGGGATTTTATTGTGGATAATAGATATGGATATCGGGAAAGCAAAAGTGGAAAGAATATTATCATCTGGCTTTTCTTTAATTTGGGGTCCTAACACCCAAATACTTGTCCTTTGCTTCAGTTACCACATTTAAGTTAGAAATAATCCTAGAGAAGATCTCAGGTCGTCTTTTCATCACATCATGATACTGTATATGCTGTTTTTCTCTCCTTGTATTCCTCTTGTCACTTAATAAACTTCAACTTCCATATCACAGTAAAAACAAAGTTGAAAAACACCATAAGATAATTTGGGTATGTGGGGAAGCATACTTATCATAAATCAAGCTTTAATTACAGACTTAACATATCCAAGCCTAAGCTTAAGTGGGATACTATGTCATTTAACTAAATGCTGTCATGTTCTAAAATTTTTTCTGTTCTCTGAGAAATGATAGAACACCATAATTTTATCCCTAAGCCTGTCAATGCATCCAAATTCTGATTTAAAGACTTTCAAATAACAAATGAATTGAATTGTGAGTAGGTTTGAAATAGTGTTCTTTTATTTGATTGCATTAGAGCATCCCTTAGCAACCTATATGTACGACATTAGCAGAGTAAATTCTGCTCAGGCTAATGTCTGAGATTTATTCTTTTTGTGTGCTTTCACATATATTATTTGGCTCAATTTAGATGTTAAGTATTCCTACTTATTCCTGAAGTACACACAGCAAGATTGTATTTAACCGAGTTTGCATAACTCTATATACATAAAGTTATGTATTAACTTACCCAAAACTTTTAAAAATTCTTTTTCCTTCTATAACTATATGCCTTATGAAACCCTTGATGTGGAAATAAACAAATACCTAACATAATGTGAAATTATATATAATTGTCACTGAACCGACAAGAGAAAATTTCTTTGCTGGTTATATCACTCACATGATGTGACTAACCGCATAACAAATATCAAGCTATCTAATTATCAGATTATTGAGTATTTTCCTGATTTCTCTTTTATTTCCTAAAAGAAGGAAATGGTTGCTTTCATGGGTGGCATTTCAAAAACAATCAAATAATCTCCAACTCATTGTGCTCTGGGATCTAAAATACTATTTCAGCGGGGCTCTTGGCATGTAGCATTGCCTCAGTTTTCATTTCATTTGTTTATTTATTCAACAGCCACTTATCAGATGGTTAAAATGGCCCCTGATAACAGCCTTATCAGATGGCCCTTGATAAATTTACCATTGATATACTGGGGTGGGGTGGGGGTTATGCAGAAATGGTTTCTCTATTAGCAGCAGAACCAACAAACTTCGGTTCTTTCTGCTTCCCGCCAAATAGCATAATTCATGTCAGTGGAATATATAAAGCCCTGTATGTCTTCCTTCCACTTCAGTGGACATAGGTGTGATAAAGAGAAACCTGAAATATCAAAGTCTTGCTGCTAAAGAGTAAAGTCTGAAACAATTTACTTTTTTTTTCCTTTTGTTAAGTAGAGCACATTAGTTATTTTTTGGCTGTGTGATGTGAAACCCTTAACCAAGTAAGTGACAGAGGCAAAATTTATTTTTTATGAAGATGAAAAGGCAGGATTTTCTAAGATCTCAAGCATTGCAGATGAAATGGTTCAGGCTAACCTTCCTGTTGTAGTTAGTACAGACAATATATTTTGAACAAATCAGGCATTAGAATAGATAACCCAGAGCAGTTAACCCAGCATTTGGAGCTGTTTTTCCTCCAGATAGTTCTATTGAATTTGAAGCAGATACCAAAAGACTAGATACGGACCTTAGATTTCAGAAGACCCATGGAACTATAAGAAGAAAAAGTAAATTTTAGAGTCACCAAAAAGATTTCGGTAAACCCAACAAGGCAGATGTTTAAGAAAAACGGATCTGGAAATTCAATAAGCAGAAATTTAAAGCTAATTTTGAAGCAATCACTTCAAGTATTGATTGGATTAAGATTATGTTGCAACTGTCCCTCAAGTAACAGTCAACCAGAAACAAACTGTGTTCCTCTCTGGAGAAAGATTACATCATCAAGAGCCTCAAATTATTTCAATTTTTTTTTCTTGTACCATGTTCAGCCCTCAATTAAAAATACTAGGCATATAAGATGATGAGATCGTGTTAGTGAAAACCAAAGGGAACAACAACATGACATATAATTGCATCTATACGCAGATGCAGATTTTGAGACAGTTTTGCTTAATATAACCAAGGGATTAAAATATGTGATTAAGAATTTTGACAGAGCACTGAAAGCTACAAAACTACAAAAACAAACTAAGGGTAAACTCAAAACTGAAAAATGTAAAAACTGAAATTAAAAGCTCATGGATAGGTTTAGTAGAAGGTTAGACAACTGAAGAGAAATTACGTTAACTGGAAGATTTATAAGATAAGCATATACAGAGTGAAACACAGAGAACAGAAATGATGCAAAAGATAAAAAGTATTTGAGTCATCTATGGATATGGTAAAAATGTCTTACCAATGTGCAGTTGGAGTCCCAGATTGAGGAAAAAGGTAAAAGATCAGAAATATTTGAAGAGAATGGCTTAGAATGTATTACATTTGACACATCATTAAATTATAGTTTCAGGAGGTAACTTCACATCCCAACTAGAAAACACAACATATAAACAAATACAAACTCATTCTTAGAAACTGAATTATTTTCCTAGAACTGTCATTTAAAAATTACCACAAACTTAGTGTCTTCTGCCAACATAAATTTATTATCTCAGTCCAGCAGTGTGAAGTCAAGGTATCAGTAGGGCTATGCTCCATCTGAAGACCCTCTAGAAGAATCTCCCTCACCATTTCTTAGCTTCTAATGTCTCCCAGAAATTCTTGACATTCCTTAGCTCATAGCTTCATCATTACAATCTTTATCTCTGTTTCACATGGCCTTCTCTCTGCCTCTGTATATCCTTTCTATTATAAGGACATTCTCATTAGATTTAGGGCCTACCCTGATCCATATGGGGCTTCCTATGTAGAACAGTGATAAAGAATCCGTCTGCCAATGCAGGAGGCAAAGGAGATGTGAGTTTGAGCCCTGGGTCAGGAAGATCTACAAATCAATAAGGAAAAAACAGACACACTGATAGAAGCATGGACAAGAGACAGGAACAGGTGCTCCAAGTGGGCAATGCTGCTGCTGCTGCTGCTGCTGCTGCTAAGTCGCATCAGTCGTGTCCAACTCTGTGCGACCCCATAGACGGCAGCCCACCAGGCTCCCCCGTTCCTGGGATTCTCCAGGCAAGAATACTGGAGTGGGGTGCCATTTCCTTCTCCAATGCGTGAAAGTGAAGTTGCTCAGTCATGTCCGACTCTTAGCGACCCCATGGACGGCAGCCCACCAGGCTCCTCCATCCATGGGATTTTCCAGGCAAGAGTACTGGAGTGGGGTGCCATTGCCTTCTCCACAAGTGAACAATAAATACATGAAAAGCTACTCAGCCTCATTCGTTATCAGTCAGTCAGTCAGTTCAGTTGCTCAGTTGTGTCCAACTCTTTGTGACCCCATGAACCGCAGCACGCCAGGCCTCCCTGTCCATCATCAACTGCCGGAGTCCAGCCAAACCCATGTCCATCGAGTCAGTGATGCCATCCAACCGTCTCATGCTCTGTCGTCCCCTTCTCCTCCTGCTCTCAATATTTACCAGCATCAGGGTCTTTTCAAATGAGTCAGCTCTTTGCATCAGGTGGCCAAAGTATTGGAATTTCAGCTTCAACATCAGTCCTTCCAATAAACACCCAGGACTGATCTCCTTTAGAATGGACTGGTTGGATCTCCTTGCAGTCCAAGGGACTCTCAAGAGTCTTCTCAACACCACAGTTCAAAAGCATCAGTTCTTTGGCCCTCAGCATTTGTTATCAGGAATATACAAATTAAAACGACAAAGAGATACTACTGTATGCACCCTCACCCCAGAATAAATAAAGGTGAAAAATACCAAATGTTTGGGAAAATGCAGAGCAACTGGAAATCTCATCCATTATTGACAGGAGTAAACTTGTACAGTGGCTTTGGGAACTGTTTAGTATTAGCTAAAACATATGAACCTATACACACCATGTTGTCGCTGTTGTTGTTCAGTCGCCCAGCCGTGTTCTACTCTTTGCAACCCCATGGACCCGCATGCCAGGCCTCCCTGTCCCTCACCATCTCCCAAAGTTTGACCAAGTTCATGTCCATTGCATCAGTGATGCCATCCAGCCATCTCATGTCCTTTTCTCCTTCTCCATACATACCAACTGGTCCAGGAATTCCATTTCTGAACATAAGCTGAACTGAATGCATCCATGCATATGTGCACAAAAAGGGCTTCCCTGATAGCTCAGTTGGTAAAGAATCCACCTGCAATGCAGGAGACCTCAGTTCAATTCCTGGGTAGGGAAGATCTGCTGGAGAAGGGATAGGCTACCCACTCCAGTATTCTTGGGCTTCCACTGTTACTCAGCTGGTAAAGAATCCGACTGCAATGTGGGAGACCTGGGTTTGATCCCTGGGTTGGGAAGATCCCTTAGAGAAGGGAAAGATTACCCACTCCAGTGTTCTGGCCTGGAGAATTCCATGGACTATATAGTCCATGGGGTCACAAAGAGTTGGACACAACTGAGCGACTTTCACTTCACTCACGTGCACCAAAAGATATGAAAATGAATGTCCACATGTCTGTGGACTTCATAAAAGTTCTAAAGTGGCAACTACCCTAATATCTATCAACCGTGTAATGACTAAATAAATTATGTTTAGCAAAGAAAATGGAAGAACTAGAGCTGGTCAACAAAGAAAATGAAAGAACTACAACTTTGTAAAAAAGCATGGAATTATCTCACCAAAAGTATTGACCAAATCAATCCAGACACAACAGAATACAAAGTGGTGACTTCAGTATGACAAAGTAACAAGGGTAAATAAACAGATAAATCTTCCACAGGGGAGGAGGAAGGGTGAGGAACTTGAATATAATGAGGGCTTTCAGGGACTGATTAAATTTTGGTTTTTCCCTTAAGTGGTGGTCACACAGATGTCTTCCTTTCCTGGTAACCTATTGAGCTATACTTTAAAGAACTATGCTGTTTTCTATATATTATATAGTACTTCAGTATTTTTTAAATTATGACTAAAATTAGACATTGGGAAAAATTTTTTAATTAGAGGAAGTGCTTGTAGGATTCGGCCTGAAGGTATGTGTGTTAGTTGATCAGTCGTGGCCGACTCTGCGACCCCATGGTCTGCAGCCCACCAGGCTCCTCTGTCCATGGGATTTTCCAGGCAAGAATACTGGAGTGGATTGCCATTTCCTTCTCCCTGAAGGTATGAGAACTTGAGAAGGCAGAAAGACCAGAAAGGATGTAAGGAAATTTATCTAAAAGTAAATTCCATTTAACAGAAACACCCAAAGGAGTTTTAAGAAGAGCAATAATGAATCTTCACTTTAAATTGGTTGGGCGTGACTTACCTTTAAGTTAGTTCTAAAACCTGCTTTATGAAACTGCTTTGTGACTGTGATTTTGTGAAAATCAAAGAAATACATCCTTGCTCATCTGCCTCCACTTAGCAGAGTGAGAGCATAACACCAGGTGAAATATTTAACAGCCAGAGAATTCAGCATGAATAGGATACCAGAATAAAATGGAACTAGGGAAAATGTACTGCCAATGAGAATCCTAAGAGTTAGTGGCGAAAAAAAAAAAAAAAATGCTAGGTTTCAGACCATATGTGTGATGAGGAATCAGGATATTTTCATCTAAATGGAAAAGTGAAGATGTTCTAAATAAAGCTATAAAGAACCTAAGGACAAACACGTGGGTTACAGTTAGTCACATGCAGAGAAAAATTTTCTAGTAAGTTCAAAGTCAAATATTTTGAAGTGACAAGTGAGTATAGACAAGCCAAAAAAAAAATTTTTTTTTAAGGTGAGAAAGCTAGGATAGGCATTCAAAACAGTATGTCAGTTTGAATAAGTGCAAATAATGAATACAGAAAAATAACTAGAATGTAGAATGTGGTAAAGAAGGCTGAGCACTGAAGAACTGATGCTTTTGAACTATGATGTCGGGGAAGACTCTTGAGAGTCCCTTGGACTGCAAGGAGATCCAACCAGTCCATCCTAAAGGAAATCAATCCTTAATATTCATTGGAAGGACTGATGATGAAGCTGAAATCCCAATACTTTGGCCACCTTATGCAAAGAGCCAACTTACTGGAAAAGACCCTGATGCTGGGAAAGATTGAAGGCAGGAGGAGAAGGGGATGACAGAGGATGAGGTGGTTGGATGGCATCACTGACTCAATGGACATGAGTTTGAGCAAGCTCCAGGTGATGGTGAAGGACAGGGAGGCCTGGCATGCTGCGGTCCATGGGGTCGCAAAGAGTTGGACACGAGTGAGTGACTGAACTGCCAAATTCAAATGGCCATAAAGAAGCCCCCAGTGTCTGAAAAACAATTATATAGATTTCCCTGTTGAAATGGAGATTCAGAAATTTGAAAACAAAGATATATTGCATACCTCCAAATCTCTATGAAATCATAGTGACTGTTAAATATTGCTAAGGAATTTTATAAATTATAGTAAATTATTTGCAAGATATACAAATAGTTATTTCTGACATATTGTTTAATATAGGCTGTGGATTTATGCATCTTAATTTTATTGTGATAAAATACACATCTTACATTTACCATCTTGATAATTTTTAAGTGTGTAGTTCAATAGTGTTTAGTGTATTCACATTGTTACAACAGATTTGCAGAACCTTTTCATCTTGATAAACCTATACCTGTTTAAAACAGCTCTTCATTTTCCCCTTGCGTAGCCTCAGGAAACCCCCATTTTGCGTTTTGT
The DNA here is from genome assembly GCF_001704415.2 of Capra hircus. Taxonomy (NCBI): domain Eukaryota; kingdom Metazoa; phylum Chordata; class Mammalia; order Artiodactyla; family Bovidae; genus Capra; species Capra hircus. The sequence goes on from NC_030834.1 coordinate 23,825,906, forward strand.
TTCTGATAATTTGACTATACTAGATAACTCATATAAGTGAAATCATACAATATTTCTGTGTGACTGGCTTTTTTAGCTCAGTTTAATGTCCTCAGGTTTCATCCATATTGTACCAGGTGTCAGAGTCCCCTTCCTTTTTAAGGATGAATAATAGTCTTCATGTGTATATAACACATTTTGTCCATCAGTGGAAACTTGGGTAGCTCTTTCCTTTTGGATGTTGTATCTAATGCTTCTGTGAAGACAGCTTTGCAAATATCTCTTTCAGTTCCTTTCCATACAATCCAGAAATGGAATTGCTAGGTCATACAATAACTCTATTTTTAATTTTTTGAAGAACTGCCATAACTTTTCAATAGCAGCAGCACAATTTTACATTTCCAGCAGTACACAAATGTTCAATTATCCCACATCCTTGTCAACATTTGTTATTTTCTGTTTTTTTTTTAAATAGCAGTTATGCAAATAGAAGTGAAGTAATATTCATTGTGATTTTGATTTGTATTTCCATAATGATTAGTAACACCGAGCATCTTTTCATATGCTTGTTGACCATTTGTATGTCTTTTTCAGAGGAAAAAAAAATCTGTTGATAATTTTTTAAAAGGGATATTTGCTTTTGTTGTTGTTGAGTTATAGAAGTTCTATATATATTCAGGATATTAACTCCTTGTCAGGTATAGGAGTTATATGGGAGCAAATATGTCTCCCATTCTATAGATTTCCTTTCCACTCTGTTGATGGACCTTTGATTCACAGATTTTTTGTTTTGTTTTGTTTTGATGCAGTCCAGTTTATCTATTTCCACCTTTGTTGCCTGTGCTTTTGTGTCATATCCAAGAAATCATTAAAAATCCAATGTCGTGAAGCTTTCTCCTATGTCTTTCCAAGAGTTTTATAGTTTTAGATTTTACCTTTGCATCTTTGATTCATTTTTTGGTTAATTTTTATATAAGATAAGAGATAAATTTTTTTCCCCACATTTATATCTCATTTTCCTAGAACTACCTGTTGAAATGACTGCCCTTTCATGCTGAATGATTTTGGCACCCTTGCCAAAAAAGCTCTTGACCACGTATGTGAGGCTTTATCTAAGCTCTTAATTTTATTCTATTGTTCCGTATGTCTGTCTTTATGTTAGTTCCACACTTTTTTGATTACTGTAGATCTGTAATAAATTTCGGATTCAGGAAATGTGGAACTCTCAACTTTATACATTTTTTTCTAGATTGTTTTGGCTACTCAGGGTATCTTTGGATGGCATATGAAATTTAGAATAGATTTTTTCATGTCAATAAAAAAGGCCATTGGCATTTTAATATGGATTGCATTAAATCTGTGGGTTACTTTTGAAAGTATCAACATGTTGACAGTATTAAGCTTTCTAATCCATGAGCATATAATGTCTTTACATTTGTGATGTCTTTCAGCAAAGTTTGTAGTTTTCAGTGTACAAGTCTTTTGTTTGTTGGCTAAAGCTTATTCTTCAGTAATTTATTATTTTTGATATTATAAATGGATGTCTTCTCTTAATTTCCTTTTAAGATTGCTCATTGCTAGTATACAAAAATATAGTGAATTCGAGTGTGTTAACTTTGAACTCTGCTACTTTGTTGAATTTATTTATTAGTTCTAACAGTGTGTGTGTGTGTGATCTTGGATTTTCTACATATAAGACAATGTTATCTACGAATAGAAATAATTTTAATGCTTTTCCAATTTAGAATACATTTTTTTCTTCTCTAATTGTTCTGGTTAGGACCTCCAAATATTATGTAGAATAGAAGTGGCAAAAACAAAGATCTGTATATTCTTCCTGAAAGCTTTCAGTCTTTCACCATTGAGTATGATGTTAGTGGTAGACTTTTAATATATGGCCTTTACTATGTTGAAGTAGTTTCTTTCTATTGCTAGTTTGTTGAGCACTTTTATCATGGAATACTGTTGAATTTTGTCAAATGCTTTATTTACATCAATTGAGGTGATCTTTTTTAAATTATTCTCTTAATGTGGTAATTACATTGATTGATTTTTATATGTTGACCTATCCTTGCGTTCTGTCAATAAATCCCACTCATCATGGTGTATAATCCTTTTAATGGGTTATTGAGTCCAGTTTGCTAGTATTTTTGCTGAGGATTTTTGCATCATTTGTTCATAGGGATTTTGTTGTAGACTCTCTTCTGACTTTGTGCTCAGTCACTCAGTAGTGTTCAACTCTTTGTAACCCCATGAGCTATATAGCCTGCCATGCAGGCTCCTCTGTCCATGCAATTTTCCAGGCAAGAATACTAGACTGGGTTGCTATTTCCTATTGCAGGGAATCTTCCCGACTGAGGGATCGAACCTATGCCTCTTTCATCTCCTGCATTTGCAGGTGAATTCTTTACCACTGTGCCACCAAGGAAGCCCTTTTGGGCTTTAGAGGATAACTCTAGCTTCATAGAATGTGATTGTAAATATTCTCCACTTCAATTTATTGGGAGAGTTTGGGGAGGATTAGTAGTAATTCTTATTTATAAGCTTCATCTAGGTTATTTATTTTGGCATATGTTATTTCATAGTATTTCCTTATGATCCTTTACATTTCTCTAAAAAATCAACTGTAAAGGCACTATCTTTAATTTCTGATTTATTTTAGTCTGCTTTTGTTCTTAGTTAATGTAGTTAAATGTTTGTAGATATTTTCAAAAAATGACTCCTTGTTTTTGTTATTTTTTCTCTGTTGTTTATACTTTTTCTATTTTATTCATCTTAGCTCTATTATTTATTATGCCCTTCCTCTAAAAGCTTTGGGCTTAGTTTTTTCTTCACAACTATTTTCTTAAGATGTAAAGCTAGTTTGTTGATTTGAGACTTTTATTAATTCTTAATGTAATCATTTGCAGTTATAAATTTCCCTCTTGGCACTGCAGTCATTGCATTTTATGTTTTGATATGTTTCATATCATTTGTCTCAAGATATTTTCTAATTTCCTTTGTGATTTCTCCTTTCACCCAGTTATTGTTTGAGAGTGTATTGTATAATTTCCACATATTCATGGATTTTTCAGTTTTATTTCTCCCATTGATTTCTAGTTTCAATGCATTGTGATCAGGAAGGAAAGCTTACATGTTTTAGTGTTTTTAAATTAATTAAGACTTATTTAACAGTTTTAACATAGAGTCCATCTTGAAGAATATTTCCTGTGCACTTGAGAAGACTGTATTCTGATGTTTTGTGAAGTGTTCTGTATATGTCTGTTGAGACTGAATTTGTCAAATCGATTTTCTTATCAATCTTCTGTCTGATTATTCTATCTATTTTGAAAGTGTAGTATTAAACTCTCTTACTATTATTGTGTTGTTGTCTATTTCTCCCTTCAATTATCTCAATGTTTGCCTCATATATTTAGAAACTCTAATGTTTGATACATATGGAGTTATAATTGTTATATCCTGTTTGTTAAGTGTCCCCTTTTCATTATATCATGTCCTGCCTATTGTAACAGTGTTTGACCATAAGTCCATGTTGTCTGATATTTGTATAGCCTCCCCTGCTCTCTTTTGGTTAATGTTTGCATGAAATATCATTTTCTGCCCTTTCACTTTCAACCCATGTGTATCCTTAGGTGTCAGGTGACTCCCTATAGAAAGCATTTAGTTAAATTCTGTTTTTGTAATTCATTTACTGAATGTTTAGTTTCTGACTGAGAACTTAAATCCACTTACATGTTAAGTTACTGCTAATAGGAAGGACTTGTGATAAATAAATATATGTGGTTTTTTTCTTGCGGTTTTCAGCTACTATGTATATTCTCTTGGGAATAAAAAAAAATCTGCAGCTTTTTAACTGGTATCTAGAGCCCTTATAAAGGTGTTTTAGTCCATTTGTTATTGTTCATTTAGAGTCTTCATGTGGGAACAACGGCCTGGAGCCTCCTACTTCACCATACAATTTTTTTTTAAGAAGATAAGGCTGAGTTTACATGAACCATGTATCAAACTTATAAAATAAAGGCAATATTTAGAAAATAAGACAAAATTATTTTTAAATGCATTATATTTGAAACAGAACATGATAAGGTTTCAAAATATCAATGATTCTCAAGCAGCATGCTGTGGAATCCTAGGTTTTCCTGAAAATTCTCCATGAGTGACCCTAGGAGACAAACAGACCTGTTGATTCCCAATCTTAGATTCAGTTAAAGAAGCAATCTTTTCCATTCCAATTTAGATATTCAGTTTTACCTTAAATATAACTTGGAAAAAATGAAGAATCAAAGACATTTCAATATTGTTTAATTCATACAATGTTTCCATAATTATAAAAATTAAAATAACAGGTTTTTAGTTATGTAAGGGAACCAATGATTTATTGATTATATGAGTTACTGACATTTTTATTCAGGTAGTCAGAAGGTAGTCAGAGTCCTCAATTTATTAAACCTAGAGAGACTCCTAATAAAAATCATGATAGATTTATGAAAGTATAATCACATTGAATAATAATTTTACATCCCTAACTGCATGTTTCTCAATAACATGGATTTTCAATTATATAGAAAGAGTTTTTCTGAAGAATAATTTGGACAACCAATAAATATGATTGTAGAGCTATTCATAGGATGCTATGAAAATACATGGGAGGAACACTAGTCTAAAAAGATCAGTGTCTTCCTGGAGAGGATGACATCTAAAAGGAAGAGTAAGAGGCGTCTAAGCACAGAGTTAGTAGAAAGGAAGCTGCAGATAGTGAACACCAGGGCAAGGATTTTAAAGTAGTATTGAACAAGAACTGCTGACATTTCTCTTTTACTGAAGCGTGCAATATGAGAGAGTCGTTGTAAAGAGCCTTTTGGAATCCGTGTGTGGAAGTATTTGTATGCCATGTGTAGAAGACTGAGCTTGATATTACAGAGATGTAGGAAAGGAAATGACATTTTTATGATTCGTATTTTAAATAGTGGCCCAGAGGTAAAGAATCTGCCTGTAGTGCCAGAGAAGTGGGTTCTTTCTCTGGGCCAGGAAGATCCCTTGCAAGAGGAAATGGCAACCCACTCCAGTATTTTTGACTAGGAAGTTCCATGGACAGAGGAGCCTGGCAGGCTACAGTCCACGGGGTCACAAACAGTCAGAAGTGACTTGGTGACCAAACAAAAACAACTCTATCAATATTTTTAGTGGTCGGTTTGCAGATGAAGACTGGATTTAGAGAGAACAGATAGGAAGGAAGCTATTGCATTACACAAGATGAAATAAGATAACATCTAGCTAGCAGAATAGGAGAATAGGGGTTAACAACTTGCTGAGGAGATGAAAATAGATACAACCTAATTGTGTGTACGTGGAGGAAAGTAGAAGGAAGAATCTAGGATGACTTCCATTATCTAGATTAGCTGTGCTCATTAGCCTCTAGGACCCTCAATTTCCTGGTCTGTAAGATCAGATAATATTGTAGACATATCAAAGGATTAAACAATATTTCATATGCAAATCCCTTAGTGGTACCCTGGGATATACTAAGCACAGATAAAGTAGTTTCCCTTTGCTTCATCTGTCTTCAAAAATATAAAAATGAACATTGAAGATGTCTTTCTGGACGTTTATAGGCGTTTTCCTTTCTGTCTCTGTCTTACGGAAGGTAAGTTACAGGGAGACTACTGATTAGAGGCAAATGGGTGTGTGCATGCTCAGTCGTATCCAGCTCTTTGTGACCCCATGGACAGTAGCCCGCCAGACTCCTCTGTTCATGGGATTTTCCTGGCAAGAATACTGGAGTGGGTTGCCATTTCTTCCTCCAGGGGATCTTCCCAAGCCAGGATCGAACTCTCGTCTCCTGCATTGGCAGGTGGATTCTTTACTACAGCACCACTGATATACTCCACTAAAGTTATTGAATTTACTGAAAATATCTCATCAATAAGTTAATACATATAGTCATTATTATCATTTAAATTGTACTGTGTAAAAAAAGGAACTTGTTGAGCACTCTTATTAAATGCTAAAATATGCGGGCCTCTTCTAGTGAGAGAAGAAGGAATTGAGCCAAATTACTTTCCAACGAGCCTACACAAGAATTCCCAAATGTGTAATCCCAAGTATAATGCCTTTTTGTTATATCTCTGCACTTTGTTACTACCATGGTAAATATGTTAGGGTTTAATTGCCAATTAGTTCATAGAATTTTATACAGCTTTGTTCTGAGGCTATTGTAAGTTTATAGAAAAATAATTTTTAAACATACAACTTAAAGTGCAAATGTGTCTTAAATAAAATAGCAGAATTATTGAGAGCTTTGCAAGAAACTCTTAAAATGAGAACATTATGTTAGCATTATAGTACAGCAATAACATCTCTATATTGTCCCTACAAAAGAAATAAGTACATTTATAAGTTGCACTTTCTTCTCAGATTATACATTACTGGCATCTCGAATGTTTTGTATTCAAAATCATATTACATGTTGATAGTATGGTTATAATCTCCTATGATAACAACTTCTTGCAGTGTATATATAAACTTTCTTTTGAATATGCCTATTGTGAATTTATTATTGTGTGATGAACATACAGTATTTTTAAATAAATCAAAGATTAAATCTCACAGTTTGGAAGTAAATTTCTATTTATTACTAGTCTAAGTTTTGTCTTTCTTTACTTAAGATCCAGTGTTTCCATATCCTTAAGCTTACTCTTTAGTGTTATTTTTTTTGAAAAGGTGTTTCCAAATTTTATAAAATTACATATTTTTTATCCTTCTATTTTGCCCTACAAGCATGCAAGGAACAAATTATAAATAGTTAAAAGTTCAGTGCCTGTGTTACTTAGTTGTAGTTAAATAACCAGTAACTATTGAATTTAATCTAATTTGCATGAGCTTGTCTCACTGCAAACCAGTCATGAGTCTGTTTTTAAAAGAAAATGGAAACAGAAATGCAATCAGAAAAAAATAGAGAATTTTTTTATTTTGGGTTTCCTCGGAGGCTCAGAAGTAAAGAATCCACTTACCAATGCAGGAGATGCAAGAGATGGGGGTTGGATCCCTCAGTCAGGAAGATCCCCTGGAGAAGGAAATGACAACCCACTCCAGTTTCCTTGCCTAGGAAATCCCACGGAGAGAGGAGTCTGGTGGGCTATTGTCCATGGGGTCGCAAAGGGTCAGACATGACTGAGTGACTAAACAGCAACCACCACAAAAATGATTTACTCGTTTTTTTTTAAAGATAGAAACTAGTTTTGTAACATTTAACAGGATTCCTGTTAAGATGATGAGCTGGGAACAAGCCTTCTTTCTCTCCCCACAGACATTTCTTTGCATTCTAGGGTAGTAAATCTAGACATGCCTCTCCTCCCGTTCCCTTAGAGCATATTTCCTTACAGTCCAACGTATTGATTAATACTTTCCTCTAGCAGCCCCAGAAAACATTAGGGTCTGCCAATTTTAGGCCTTCTCCCCTAAACCTGGTATATCACATTACCCTGATGGGTATTAGAACATGATAATTTGATGCCAGCTGTTGTTCTGCTGCTATTTTTGTTGTGAGTAATCATGGTCTTTTTCTCTGTATACTGAGGATAAATATGCCAAGAAGATAACTTTTAACTAAATCATCAATATATTTGCAGAAATCCTCCAAGCAGGATTTGCAATTTATTCATTCCTTCAAGCGGCCAAACATAGGTATAAATTATTCCCTTTTTAGAAAAAAGAATATTTTAATGCAATTAAAGATGCTTATCATCACTTCACTCCTTTTTTGTACTATAATATTCCTTTTATTTTTCAATTTTTTTTGAAACTGGCACAGTTACATAGTCAAGTTCAAAATGAAAAAGACTTCATTGTTTATGTTTGTTTCCAGCCATTATTATTTCTGCTTTTATTTCACTAGTATTGCTAAAATAATTTGTTGAGTATAAAAAGGCTATATACAGTTTATCTGTTGCTGCATAACAAAGGATACTGGAGTTTAGAAGCTTAAAAACATTAAGAATTTATCATCTCACAAAGTTTCAGAGTCAGAAATCCAGGCCCTGCTTCGTTGGGTGGTTCTAGTTCATGGTTTCTCACAAGACTGCCTTGAAGTTGCTGGACTGGGCAGAGTCTCCAATAATCAGATTGGCTCTGGAGAATCTCATTCCAATCTCACTTCCAGGGCGCTTGGCAGGAGGCTCGTTTCCTCCCAGGTGGACCACTTCTTAGGATGCTCACGGCATGCCTTTTCCCAGAGCAAGTGCTCTACAACAAAGAGAATGTCCAAAACAGAAGCCTTTTATTTTTTTCATAAACTGATCTTAAGCAGTGACTGCAGCCACAAAATTAAGAGACTTGCTCCTTGAAAGAAAAGCTATGACAAACCTAGACAGCATATTAAAAAGCAGAGACATCCCTTTGCCAACAAAGGTCCACAGAGTCAAAGCTATGATTTTCCCAGTAGTCATATACAGATGAGAGAGTTGGACCATAAAGAAGGCTGAGTGTCAAAGAATTAATGCTTTTTAATTCTGGTGTTGGAAGAGACTCCTGAGAGTCCCTTGGACAGCAAGGAGATCAAACCAGCCAATCCTAAAGGAAATCAGTCCTGAATATTCATTGGAAGGACTGATGCTGAAGCTGAACCTCCAGTACTTTGGCCACATTATGTGAAGACCTGACTCACTGAAAAAAACCCTGATGCTGGGAAAGACTGAGGGCCAGAAGAGAAGGGGATGACAGAGGATGAGATGGTTGGATGGCATCACCGACTCAATGGACATGAGTTTGAGCAAACTCCTAGAGATAGTGAAGGACAGGGAAGCCTGGCATGCTGCAGTACATGGAGTTGAAAATAGAGATGAGTTTAGCGACTGAACAACAGAAACAATCTTAGAAGTATATAACATCACTTCTATCATGTTCTACCGGTCACATGGACCATCCCTGGTACAAATAGGAGATTACACAGTGTATGAACATCAGGAGGGAGTGATTATTTATCTTACAGGCTGCCTACCATATGACAAATGCTGGCAAGTTATCTGCTCTGGGTTTCAAAATCCTAGGTATTTCACTGATTTATATTGTCTGGAATAATTACACATGTTAGTTATCAACATTAGTAATTATTAGTACTTTTATCCTCCACTTTCCATTCTATGTTCCATTTGTCTTCAATTGCCATCATCTCTTCCAGTCAGTGTTGTTTCACAGAGTAACTCAAAATTTTATTTCTAAAAAATGTGAATTTGGGGCAGATTTGCTTGCTTGTGATTGTTCTAATTTTCATTCCCTGGGCATGAAAAATTAAAAAGCGACCCAGAGGATGCACTGCAACTAGACAGATACCTCTCATTTCCCATTATATAGAATCCAACCTATTTCTTTCTGCTAGTCAGAATTATACTCTGTGTTCTTTGTTCATTTAGTACACAAGGGAGTCATCAAAGACATGGGGGTGGTAAGCATCCAATTCCCTGGACTGTTGCTGTGTAGCTGATGACAGTGTTCCTTTCTAGGAAATAAAGTCAGAGACCCCAGAGGAGTACAGGGTTGCAGGGAGAGAAAACAAAAATTCCCAATTAGAGTATTTCTTATCAAGTGAGAGATGCCATTCACATTTATATCCCTTGTAAGCTTGTGTAAGCATTGCTGCCCTTCCATCTATGACACTTTCAAAAGTTGGTGGAAGTGAAAACTTCAGTGGGAGCCAGGGTAATCAAGAGAGCTCCAAAAGCAAAACAGAAAAATGAAGTCTTCTGAATTCTCTGAAGGACAGCCACAAATGCACCCCATGGCTCAAAAGAGAAAGTGTTTCTTGCTTAGGTTATGATTAATTTTCCAATTTAGAGGCACAGGAAAAAATTGCATACGTGTCCTATACTAAAAGAAAATTATTCCCCTGGGTCAAAAATAAGTCAAGAATACTGGCCCCTTTTACATTATTGCTTTTCTTAGGTTCCTGGGGAAAAGTAAGGACAGCATTAAATATCTTCATTTTAAAGTCTCTGTTCAGTTCTCTAATACAGGTTTTTTTCCACGTTTTACCTCTTTCCTTCACTATTTGAGAAGAATTCTAGGTCTATGATGAGACAGGAAAGAGACACTTGAAATCTAGCACACTCCCGGAGTTAACTTTGAATAGCTGCTTCTGTATCACTATCAGGGTCTTGGATTTATGATGTCTTTTCCACGTCAGTTCATTAATTATATGTTTAACAGCGTTTAGTGTTCTTATTTCTTTTCTCAACCAATTTTCTCTTGTTACGCAATTGCTTCCTTAGTGAACACACAGGATTACACTCTAAATTCATAACAACAGTTAAGACTGACCAGGGGTCAGTTCTTGTTAAATACATTGATAAAAATCACATTTCTATTTAATTTCTTTTTTTTTCTATAAGGACTACATGAACTTATAAGTTTAAACCACTGAGTAAATCTAGTTCCAAAAGATAAAGTCACTAGTTCATTGTTCTTAGGGAATTTTGGCAGGCAGGAAAAAAAGCTGTTACCTCTAACAGAATACACAAATCCCCAGAAAACGTGGGGTGGGGCAGGGAGGACTTCCTGGGAGTTTAATCACTCAGAAGTTGATCAAATAAATTATTGATTAAATTAAGTCATCTAGTCCCTCATAAAATGGCTTATCATCAAGCGGCTTTCCTGGTGTTGGTAAAGAATCTGCCCACATTGCAGGAGACCTGGGCTTGATCCCTGGGTCGGGAAGATCCCCTGGAGAAGGAACTGGCTACCCACTCCAGTATTCTTGCCTGGAGAATCCCATGGACGAGCCTGGTGGGCTCACGAAGAGTCAGACATGACAAAGTGACTAACTTTCACTTTTTCTTTCAGTCCCTGATAAAGAATAGCCTCCCCTTACCTGGAAATCTCAACATATAGCAAATATCTCAAGACATAATGCTTATCCTCCTCAGCATCTGCTCCCAGCATTCCTCACTGCCTCTACGAAAGTGACCAAGGTCAGGGCTCAGCATAGCCTGAGCAGGAAAACAATTTATAGTAGAGGAGGAAATGTTTATAACATGAAAGAAACGTGGTAGTGTTGCTTAATCGCTAGGCATGGACTGTAGCCCACCAGGCTCCTCTGTCCACGGGACTCTCCAGGGAAGAATATTGCAGTCAGTTGCCATTTCCTTCTCCGGGGGAATCTTCTTGACTCAGGGGTTGAATCTGCCTCTGCTGCGTTGCAGGCAGATTCTTAACCACTGAGCACCAGGGAAGCCCAAAAGAAACACAGGATCTGGCTAATACATGCCAGCAGGACGCTTGGAAATGTACGTGAGATGGCTTTGAACTCGGAAGGTGTAGGATTTAGGATGGTTAATTGAAATAATTCAGTGTTCAACCTTACAGCAGGAATGCTTGCAGCATAGCCTAGTACACTGCTGCTGTGGCTTTTTGAACTTGGACATGACAATGGGCTGTAGTAAATGAGATGGAAGTTAGAGAATTACTTAGCAGAGCACTAAGAAACAAGTCAAGTCTTAGAGTGGTGGGGTTGTGAGAAGGGATTTATTATATGAAAGTGATGGAGTCTTTCCTTCACTTATGTTTTGTGGGAATGGCCCTTTGATTGGGCAAAAGAAAAACTTGTACTGGTCAAGTGGACACCAGTCTCTTTGAGATTCCAATAGGATATATGGTCATGAGAATGGACTCCCTAGAATCATTGGGGAGATCAGTCCTTGGAATGGGGAGATCGTTCCAACTCCTTAAAGTCAAAATTTATTTGTTTATCTTTTAATTTAGAAATAATTTTGTACTTACAGAAAAAGTGAAAATACCACAGGGAAATCTTTTCCACAAATGGCATTGGAACAATTGGATATCCACACGCAAAAGAATTAAATTGAACCCTTACTTCACACAATATATAAGAATTAATTCAAAATGAATTTCTGATCTAAATGTAATAGCTAAAACTATGGCACCCCACTCCAGTACTCTTGCCTAGAAAATCCCATGGACGGCAGAGCCTGGTAGGCTGCAGTCCATGGGGTCGCTAAGAGTCGGACACGACTGAGTGACTTCACTTTCACTTTCACTTTTCACTTTCATGCATTGGAGAAGGAAAGGGCAGCCCACTCCAGTGTTCTTGCCTGGAGAATCCCAGGGACGAGGGAGCCTGGTAGGCTGCCGTCTATGTGGTCGCACAGAGTCAGACACGACTGAAGTGACTTAACAGTAGCAGTATAAATCATTTAGGAGAAAACATAAAAGTATAGCCAGGGCATGGAAACAACCTAGATGTCCATCAGCAGATGAATGGATAAGAAAGTTGTGGTACAGATGCACAATGGAGTATTACTCAGCCATTAAAAAGAATTCATTTGAATCAGTTCTAATGAGGTGGATGAAACTGGAGCCGATTATACAGAGTGAAGTAAGCCAGAAAGAAAAACACCAATACAGTATACTAACACATATATATGGAATTTAGAAAGATGATAATGATGACCCTGTATGCGAGACAGCAAAAGAGACACAGATGTGTAGAGCGGACTTTTGGACTCTGAGGGAGAGGGAGAGGGTGGGATGATTTGGGAGAATGGCATTGAAACATGTATACTATCACGTAAGAAACGAATTGCCAGTCTATGTTTGATGCAGGATACAGGATGCTTGGGGCTGGTGCACAGGGATGATCCAGAGAGATGATACGGGGTGGGAAGTGGGAGGGGGGTTCATGTTTGGGAACTCATGTACACCCGTGGTGGATTCATGTCAATGTATGGCAAAACCAATACAGTATTGTAAAGTAAAATAAAGTAAAAATTAAAATTAAAATAAATAAATAAAACATGAAACAAACAAACAAAAGTAAATCTGCATGACCTTGGATTAAGCAAATTTTTTAATATGACACCAAAATTCAAGTGAAAAAAAAAAGATAAATTAACATCAAAATTAAAAACTTGTGTGCTTCAAAAGGCATCATTAAGACAATTTTAGAAATTCGCAGGAGAGAAAATATTTACAAGTCATATATCAGATAAAGAACTTTTGCTTTGAATATGTAACAAATCCTTACAACTCAAAAACAGAAACATAAGTAATCCAGTTTTTTTTTTCTCTCTCTCTCGGCTGCGCTAGGTCTTCATTGCAGTGCAGAGGGCAGTCTTTCTGGTTGTGGCTCAGGGGCTTACTCGCCTCATGGCATGTGAGGCCTTCGTTCCCCAACCAGGAATCAAACCCATATTCCCTGCGTTGGAAGGCTAATTCCCAACCGCTGGACCACCAGGGAAGTCCCCAGTAATCCAGTTTCAAAATGGGCAAATGATTTAATAGCCATTACTCCGTAAAAGATATGTACAAGGCCAAGAAGTACATGAAAAGATCGTCAACATCATTAATCACTAGGGAAATGCAAGTCAAAGCAACAATGAGACACCACTTCATACCCACTAGGATGGTTAAAATTAAAAAGAGAAAATAACAAATGCTTGGGAGGGTATTTAGAAATTGGCACTGCCATATTGCTGATGGAAATATGAAAATGAAGCCATTCTGGAACTGTTTGAAAGTTCTTCAAAGCATTAAACATAGAGTTACCACATGACCTACTATTCTACTTCTAGGTATATATTAATATGTTAAGAGAACAAAAAACATATCCACACAAAAACCTTCACATGAATGTTCATAGCAGCATTATTCATCATAGCTAAAAGCGAGGAAACAGCCCAGTGTCCATCAACTGATGAATAGGTAAATAAACATAGTATACCTACACTGTGGAGTGTTGTTCAGCTGTGAAAAGAAGTGAAATATTCAGACATGGTGCAAGAGTCTTATAAGCATTACACCAAGTGAAAGAAACCAGTCACAGAAAGACACATAGTATACGAATGTTGCTGCTGCTAAGCCACTTCAGTGTTGTTCCTCTCTGTGCGACCCCATAGTAGGCAGCCCACCAGGCTCCTCCGTCCCTGGGATTCTCCAGGCAAGAACACTGGAGTGGGTTGCCATTTCCTTCTCCAATGCATGAGAGTGAAAAGGGATGAAGTCACTCAGTCGTGTCCAACTCTTTGCGACCCCATGGACTGCAGCCCACCAGGCTCCTCCATCCATGGGATTTTCTGGGCAAGAGTACTGGAGTGGGGTGCCATTCCAACAACAGGCAAATCCACAGACAGAAAGTAAATTCGTGACAGGAGATGGGGCAGGGGGAGGAGATAAGGAAAGACTGCTAATGAGCATTGGGTATCTCCCATCTTGGGGCAAGAAGAAGTTTCTAGAATCAGAGCAAACTAAACAGTGAATCTGACACAATTCTGAAAGTATACATTTTCAGAGGGTGAATTTTATGGTATATGAAATACATCTCAAAAAGCTATTATTTAAAAAAAATACAAACTCTAGTAGAGTCTCATTAGTTATCCATTTTATGCATAGAAGTGGGCACATTTGCCAGTCCCAGTTTAGCACAGGGAACTCTATTCAGTGCTCTGTTGTAACCTAAAAAGGAAAGGAAATCCAAAAAAGAGGGGGTGTATGTATACGTATAATGATTCATTTTGCTGTAAAGCAGAAGCTAACACAACATTGTAAAACAACTATATACTCCAATAAAAATTTTTAAGAATGCAAAATCTAATAGAAAAACACCTAAGCCTTATTTCTATCAAAGAAAAAAATTTTAAATAGTACAGAAGTTTATGTATAGTCTTCATTCAGCGTACTCTAATGTTAACTACTTATGTAACCTTAGTACAATGATCAAAACCAGGAAACTGACATTGGTGTTACACTAGTAACTAAACGACAGAGCTTGTTCAAACTTCACCAGCTAAGACACTGTCGTCCTTTTTCTGTTCCAAGATCTAATCCAGTGGATGAGAAATATATCTGCAACCAGAGGACACCCTGGGATATCTCTGTAATCTTTTTAAATACTTCTAAACTCAGAAATTTAGAATTATAAGGTTCTGTGAGGTAGATGAAAGGGAGGAAGGGAGATGGGCAAAGAGGGCAACGAAAGCTCTCAAGATAGAGAAGCAGATGCTAAACGAAATAAGTCAGACAGAGAAAGACAAATATTGTATGGTCTTACTTGGATGCTGAATAAAAAAAAAAAAATTAAACTCACAGAACAATTTGATGGTTGCCAGAGGCAAGGGGTGGGGAATGAATAAAGGGGATGAAAGGGGTTAAAAGATACAAACTTCCAGTTATAAAATAAATTAGTTCTGGAGATGTTCTGGGGCTGTACAGCAGGGTGACTATTGTTAACAATATTGTTTTGTATATTTGAAAGTTCCTAAGAAGTAGATCTTACAAGCTCTTATCACAAGAAAAGAAAATTTTGTCTAACTGTACGATTAGAGATATTATTGTGATCATTGTTTGGCAGTATGTACATATATCAAATCATTATGTGGTACACCTAAAATTAATACAATGTTATACGTCTATTTCATCTCTGAAAAAAAAAAAAATCAGTGCTTGCCAAGGACCTGGGGTTAGGGGACAGGAGAGGATAAACCAGAAGAATAGTGGGAGGGCAGGGGACTTTTAGGGAAGTGAAACTATTCTGTGTGATACAATTAGGGTGGATACATGTCATTATACATCTGTCAGAAACCACAGAAGGTACATCACAAATGATGAACCGTAATATAAACTAAGACTTCTTGATCATGATGTATCAATGATGGTTCATTAATTGTAAGAAACTTACTACACTGGAGAGAGATACTGGTGGGAGGTGGGCTCTACAAGAGGGAAGAGGAGAGGCGGAACTCTCTGGGCTTTCTGCTCAACTTCGCTATGAGAGTAAACCTGCTCTAAAAATTAAAACTCGATTTTAAAATGCACTAGATGAGATTAACAGCAGATTAGAAATTACAGGATAATTATGAAACTGAAAGACATAGCAATGGAAACTCTCCAAAATGAAAGATAGATCGGAAAACTGAAGGACTGAGAAAAAATATAAACAGAGCTTTAGTGAGATGATGACCAACATTATAAACCAACTTGTCTTACTCTCTGTCCTCAAATTTTATATTTGAATTTCAAATTCAGCTTCTTAAAAGACACAATCGACCAAAACTCAGACGAAATAGATGATCTGAATAAGCTTATTTTTATTAAAGAGATTAAATCAACACTTAGTAATCTTCCAAAACAGAAAGCACCAGGCCCTACTGGGTTCACTGATGAATTCTGTCTAGCATTTAGAGGAGAAATTATACCAGTCCTCTATAATCTCTTTCAGAGCATAGAAACACAGGGAATATATCCTACTGCATTCTATGAGGCTGCTGCTGCTGCTGCTAAGTCGCTTCAGTCATGTCCGACTCTGTGCGACCCCATCGACGGCAGCCCACCAGGCTCCCCCGTCCCCGGGACTCTCTATAAGGCTAGCAGCAGCCTAATGCCAAAACAAAACAAAGACAGTATAAGGGAAGAACTGCATAAAATATGTCTCATGAGCACAGATGCAAAAATCAACAAAACATTAACAAATTGAATCCAAAAATAGTGTGATGAGATCTATACACTAAGAACAAGTGGGATTTATCTCAGGTATATAATGCTGGTTCATCATTCAAATATCAACTAATGTTACTCATTACATCAATAGAATAAAAATGAAAAATCCCACAATCATATGAATGGATGCAAAAAAAGCATTTGAAAAACAAGTTAAATGAATTAATAAATAACAAGCTAAAGGAGCAGGAAAGAAATGCCCTGAAAGTGTGGTGGAGAATGCAGACATTGAGTTTGAATCTCAGTCCACAAACTTGGTCATGCAAAAATGCATGGCATTTCTTAATTTTCTTTAATCATTCTAATTGTGTTTCATAGTCCACACCTTAATAGTCTGGCAAGAAGCTCAGTATCAGTCATTATTCTCATTCAGCTCTCCACCCCATCTCCAGAGGTAACCCTCTTGTCTATGTCTGGCCATGTGCACCAGGTCCCATTGGCTCATTCCACAGGGTCCCCCACCTCCTGTCCTCCACTTTAATGTGTCTGTATTGCTCATCCTTTGGTCCTAGAATTTCAGATGAGGCTTGGAGTCCCTGTGTCTAGGAAGCAGTTTTTCTAGGTGTTGCAGTGCGAACCTCTGAAATTGGCACTTTCCTTGGATACATTCAGAGAATAAGGAACAAGTTCTCACATCTTGGAGCACACACAGAAGGAAATCTTCCTTTCCAAGCCTATCCTAAAGTCATTTCTATCTTAATCTCTTCAGTGAGTTTAGGTTTTACAGAAGATAAGCTTTTTCAGCCCTGAAAAATGGCCCAGGCAAAGAATATCCCTTACTGGAAGAAGGGAAATGAAGCAAAGGAAATACAAATCATAGTCATAAATACACAATTTATCCTATTCCAGAGACAGATAGGCAATTCAAATAGAAGTAAACGCTTGTGGGAGAATTATTGAATGTTATAGAAGAGGTGTCTTTAATCCGGACTTGGGGAGGTCAGGGAAATTTCATGGACGAACTAATGTTCTAGATGAAATGTGAGAAGTGAAAAAGAGATGGCTAGGGAAAGAGGAATCGGGTGGGAAACTAGTGTGTGTCGTTTCTGAGCAAAGCAAAAAGGCATATTTGAACCAGTGAAATAAATTCAGTGGGTCTGTAGGTCACAAAATGAAAGAAACTATTAAAAGTTACGCATAGGTTAGATTAATGTAGAAGCTTGTAAGTCATAGTAAGGAGTCTGGTTTTTACTCTGTGAGCATCAGGGAGTCAGTAAAATGAAGGGGAAGACAAAATTAAATTTTTACCTTAAAAGATTATTTTAGTCTCCAAGTAGACCATGGAGGTGAAGGGTAACCCTGGTGACTAGTGAGCAATACCAGAAGTGATAAGACTCTTGCAATAATCCTCAGAAGGAATGATAGTAGTATGACCTTGAGAAGTGGCAGAGGAAATGGATAAAAGTAGGTATATTTCAAAGATATGAGGTTGTTCGATCTACTAGATATGACAATATTGTATTTCATGGAATCTACAACTCCATTGATTTAAAGTATATCATTTTATATAGCACTAGGAAGGAAAAACCTGCCAGTTAATAAAATATGATGCACCATTGATTGTAAGAAGCACAATTTCAGAGATGTAAGATGTGAGGGAAAATGTACATTGTGGGATCGATGAAACACGGTAGATTGGATAGGAAGGAGGCAAAGATGTGACTGGGGAGCTGAAAGAAATATGAATGAGTGGGTAACTGAAGGGAGAAATGTGAGATTTATCAAATAATTCTAAATAGCTAAATAAAACAGAAACTTGCTTGTTTCAACTGGATTAAAAATAAAAAATTGGTAGACACTGATTGTAGACGCTGGGGATGAGTCCTCACTTGGAAAGCCAAGATAGATAAGCCACAATAAGACACTGGCAGAGGAACAAGTTTACTGGAGACACCAATGTTTAAAGAAGGTGCAAGAAGAGAAGAAGAACATTAGAAATCACTTTACCTAAGTCACAGATCCGTCAAGCTGGAGTCTTGTGAGCACAGCAATTCCATAATCTAGGACATTAGCTCTATTTTCCTTCAGTAAAAATTCTGTTACATTTACTTCTTTAGTTTTATAACTTGCTAAAGAAAATTATGGAGTCATAAAGGGATAGAAAACTTATTGATGAACTCTTGTTTACATATATGTTGTGGGCTGAATTATATCCCCCCACCCAAATTCATATATTGAAGCCTTTACCTGCCATGTGACCAGATGTGGAGAACTGGCCTTTAAAGAGCTAATGAAGGTTGCATGAAGTCATAGGATAGGGCCCGAATCCAACAGGACTGATGTCCTTGAAGAAAGAGGAAGAGACACCATGGGTGCACGGGCACAGAGGCAAGGCCACTTGAGGACACAGCAAGAAGGCTGCCATTCGCAGGCCAAGTAGAGAGGCCTCAGGAGCCCATCCTGGCAACACCATGGTCTTGGAATTTCGGCCTCCAGAACTGTGAGAAAATAAATCTCTGCTGTTGATGCTGTGTGTCTGTGCTCAGTCGCTCAGTCATGCCCGACTCTTTGCGACTCTAGGGACTGTAGCCCGCCAGGCTCCTCTGTCCATGGGATTCTCCAGGCAAGAATACTGGAATGGGTTACCGTTTCCTACTCCAGGGGATCTTCCCAACCTAGGGATCGAACTATTGCCTACCCTGCAAGGAAAAGTGTAGGAAGAAGAGAGTATGGCAGGGAGGGAGGGAAGAAAGGAGAAAAATTAATACTGCTAAATTTTCATTCATAGATCACTGTAATGGTCCAGCTTCACCAGCTCTTTCCCCTTAAGTTAGAATTTAATATTTAATTAAAACTTGAGTTTCAAATGTTCTGTTATGAGTTTCATTTAAACAGCTTTTATTAATATTTTAAAATCTAGTGTTTAAGTTGAGGAAAGTGTAACTAGAATTAGTCTAATGAGACACACTAAAATATTCAACTTATTACCTAGAATATTTAGACACTGCTAGACATAACTTTTGGCAGAAAACTAGCATTGTTTTCCAAAATATTATAATATAGCAATATATTTTTAATTTTATTTGTATGAACTTTTCTTACCCTGATACTCCCAAAACTATGCTGTCATGAAGCTCACTGGACAATGAACTGGTCATGATATTTAAGGGTTGTCGCTGGTGGCTCAGATGGTAAAGCTTCTGCCTGCAGTGCGGGAGACCCGGGTTTGATTCCTGGGTCGGGAAGATCCCCTGGAGAAGGAAATGGCAATCCACTCCAGCACTCTTGCCTGGAAAATCCCATGGACGGAGGAGCCTGATAGGCTACAGTCCATGGGTTTGCAAAGAGTCGGACACGACTGAGTGACTTCACTTTCACTGCCTCAGCATTTCTAGTCAGTATAACCTGGTAAGTAAAAGTTTCTGCCTTCTTTTTCCAAGCTTCAAGCAAACAAATCTTTAGAAGTATACAGAACAAGATGAGAAAGCAGATTTGAAATCATTAAGAATTTGATACCATAATCAAAGACATTGATTTTGTATATGAAACATAATAAGTGCAACAGTTTTAAATGCATACACCGCTGATCAGTCCAGTTGCATAGAATTCCCCTTGAAAAGGTATTTTCATATAGCATAAATAAGAGGCACTTACACTTGGATATCTCTCAAATTTGAAATGTATGCCATCTTCACTCCAAATTTCCATATTATGTAGTTACATAACTGATTCTATTTTTGACTGTTTTCTATTAGCATTGATGCTAATCCTTGTCTTGAGAATGGAAACCATTTTAGCAAGAAATCTGTGAATATAGACAGTATTTTTATTGAGTACCAAGATACCTGCAGAAAATTTTCCTTTTCCTTCTAAACTGTACTCTTGAACATTTTCACAAAGACATTAATTGTACAGATTCTGCAGCTTGAACTGTCATTCCTGTCCTAGAATGTGAACCAAAATACATAGAAAGAGCATATTACCAAACTTTCAGGATAGATCCTGTATTTCTTGTTTCTGGAGTTCCGGAATAATGCAAGGCATGCTGGGGTGATAGAAAGGTTGAAATGGCAAATAAACTGCATCAAATGCTATTAGGTCAAGAATGTTAAAAAGATATCAGAAGCTTAGAAACTCTAGCCTCTCCAGAGAAGGCAGAGTATTGTATTTATGAAACGCCCACTGCAAATGATTCCAAGCTGGAAGAAAGTTCAGATGAAAAGAAACTGGATAAGGTAAAAGACTCTTGTTTCAGTTACGTTCTTCAGACCATTTTTACTTTGGTGTGAGCGCTGCTTATCTTTAGAAAACTACGGGAGTGTGCAGATGCGGAAGGAAATGCAGGACAAATATGTTCAGAAAACAATAAGAAAGTCAGTTTGGTTCTTCGGGGACTTGTAAGAATAAAGGTGGTATCTTGGCCTGGCTTCCCTAGAAAAGCAGAACCTGAGCAAAGGCTTCCCTCAGGAGCTGTTTGGAGATTGATGTCAGAGAGCAATGAAAGTCACTCAGTCGTGCCCAATTCTTTGCGACCCCATGGACTATACAATCCATGTAATTCTCCAGGCCAGAATACTGGAGTGGGTAGGCTTTCCCTTCTCCAGGGGATCTTCCCAATGCAGGAATTGAACCCAGGTCTCATGCATTGCAGGCAGATTCTTTACCAGCTGAGCCACAAGTGAAACCCAAGAATACTGAAGTGGGTAGCCTATCCCTTCTTCCCAATCCAGGGATCAAACAGGGGTCTCCTGCATTGCAGGCAGATTCTTTACCAACTGAACTATGAGGGAAGCCCTTCAGAGAGCAATAGTAGAGGGCAAAGTGAGCAAAACAGGGAAGAATATGCCTGCAAGTTGGCCACTACTATGGGGCTCACCCTCAATCCTGAAAATTCTTCTGAGGAGTCTTTTGAAGTGCATCTCATAGGGGAAAATGAAAGGGAAGAGCATCTATCCATCAGTGCCCATGCCCACTGGTCGAGAGTGGCCTTGGGGCATTGACTGTCCTGCCTTTCTTGTTCGTGTGTGTCAGAGTGCTGTGTAGGTTGCTGTGATTATCTAAGCTGTAGCATCAAAGAAGCCACAAGGAGGTATCATGTTGTACCTACATGAAGCTGGGTAATACTGGTCCCTATAATGGTAGCAGATGTAAGAGAGAAGCTAAGAGGACTTGGTGGGTACATGCAAGAATGCATGACTTTCACTTCTCAGATCTACTGGTTCCCTCTGTTAAACCCAAGCCTTTGGTGGTGGCCAGCCACAATCCCCAAAAGGTTATTAATGACAGCCCTCTTGGCTAGCTGGTTTCAAAGCCATAACTGATATTAATCTCTTCCCTCCTCCAGCACTCTCTGTATGCTTCCCTAACTCCAGACCAGTTGAGCTGGTCTAGCACTTGTCTACCGAACTGATCCAGACCTTCATCTGCTGATAGCTTCTATCTGTGATGGTTAGTTTTATGTGTCAACTTGAGTGGGCCATTGGGTGCCTAGATATTGGATCAAACATTATTCTAAGTGTTTCTCTGAGAGTGTTTTTTTAAAAACTCAAGCATATGTATATATATATGTTAAATGGAGGATAATTGCTTTACAGTGTCGTATTTCTGCTGTACAGCAGTGTGAATCAGCTATAAGTATATATATATCCCCTTCCTCTTAAGCCTCCCTCTCAGTCCTTCCATCCCACCTATGAAGGTGTTTGTAGATGTGTTTAACATGTAAACTGATAAGCTGAATAAAACAGATTGCTCTCCTTAATGTGGGTGGACCTCATCCGATCAGCTGAAGGCTGAAACATCAAATTTCCCTGCTGGCCTTCAGACTGAACCACATCACTGGCTGCCCTGGGTCTCTGGCTTGCTGTTGGCAGATCTTAAGGTTTGTTCTCTGGGGAACCCTGACTAATACAGTATCCTTTGTTGCCTTGCCCTCATGAATCACAGTTCCTGCATTGCCCATTCACAATAACCTCCAGACACAGAAGCGTGTCACTAAGACCCCTGCCCCTCACTTCACGTACCTCTTGTCCTTCTTAATGCCAACACCTGGCTACACCCTGAGTGACTGCCTTTCTCCACACTCTCAAGTTGTTTAGCTTCTACCTAGAACATTTCAGAGACAAGCATCTCACTGCCTGGTAAGAGAGCGTAACCCATCTCCCATAAGCTCTATGAGAAGTTGGTTCCTTACAGGATTCCAAACTCTGTTTTCCTATTACTTGGACCTATTACTACTTGGACCTATCTAGGGCAACATAAGTCTAATCCTTGTATATCATCAGTTCAGTTCAGTCCAGTTCAGTAGCTCAGTCATGCCGAACTCTTTGTGACCCCATGGACTGCAGCACAACAGGCCTCCCTATCCCTCACCAACTCCCGGAGCTTACTCAAACTCATGTCCATCGAGCTGGTGGGGCCATCCAACATCTCATCCTTTGTCATCCCCTTCTCCTCCTGCCTTCAATCCTTCCCAGCATCAGGGTATTTTCCAATGAGTCAGTTCTTCACATCAGGTGGCCAAAGAATTGGAGCTTCAGCTTCAGCATCAGTCCTTCCAATGAATATTCAGGACTCATTTCATTTAGAATGGACTGGTTGGATCTCCTAGCAGTCCAAGGGACTCTCAAGAGTCTTCTCCAACACCACAGTTCAAAAGCATCAATTTTTCGGCCCTCAGCTTTCTTTATAGTCCAACCTTCACATCCATACATGACCACTGCGAAAAAAATAGTTTTGACTAGACAGATCTTTGTTGGCAAAGTAATATCTCTGCTTTTTAATATGCTGTCTAGGTTGGTCATAACTTTTCTTCCAAGGAGCAAGCAGCTTTTAATTTCATGGCCACAATCACCATCTGCAGTGACTTTGGAGCCCAAGAAAATAAAGTCTGTCCCTGTTTCCATTGTTTCCCCATCTATTTGGCATGAAGTACTGGGACTGGAACCACCCTGTTGTTTTGTGTCCAGTTCTAACTGTTGCTTCCTGACCTGCATACAGGTTTCTCAAGAGGCAGGTCAGATGGTCTGGTATTCCCATCACTTTCAGAATTTTACAGAGTTTATTGTGGTACACACAGTCAAAGGCTTTGGCATAGTCAACAAAGCAGAAATAGATGTTTTTCTGGAACTCTTTCGCTTTTTCCAGCGAATGTTGGCAATTTGATCTCTGGTTCCTCTGCCTTTTCTAAAACCAGCTTGAACATCAGGAAGTCCACAGTTCACATACTGCTGACCCTGGCTTGCAGAATTTTGAACATTACTAACATGTGAGATGAGTGGAATTGTGCGGTACTTTGAGCATTCTTTGGCATTTCCTTTCTTTGGGATTGGAATGAAAACTGACCTTTTCCAGTCCTGTGGCCACTCCTGAGTTTTCCAAATTTGCTGGCATATTGAATGCAGCACTCTCACAGCATCATCTTTCAGGATTTGAAATAGCTCAACTAGAATTCCATCACCTTCACTAGCTTTGTTCATAGTGATGCTTTCTAAGGCCCACTTGACTTCACATTCCAGGATGTCTGGCTCTAGGTAAGTGATCACACCATCGTGATTATCCGGGTCATGAAGATCTTTTTTGGATAGTTCTTCTGTGTATTCTTTCCACCTCTTAATATCTTCTGCTTCTGTTAGGTCCGTACCATTTCTGTACTTTATTGAGCCCATCTTTGTATGAAGTGTTCCCTTGGTATCTCTAATTTTCTTGAAGAGATCTCTAGTCTTTCCCATTCTGTTGTTTTCCTTTATTTCTTTGCACTGATCGCTGAGGAAGGCTTTCTTATCTCTCCTTGCTATTCTTTGGAACTCTGCATTCAGATGCTTATATCTTTCCTTTTCTCCTTTGCTTTTCGCTTCTCTTCTTTTCACAGCTATTTGTAAGGCCTCCCCAGACAGCCATAAAAGAATTGCTTTTTTGCATTTCTTTTCCATGGGGATTGTCTTGATCCCTGTCTCCTGCACAATGTCATGAACTTCATTCCATAGTTCATCAGGCACTCTATCTATCAGATCTAGTCCCTTAAATCTATTTCTCACTTCCACTGTATAATCATAAGGGATTTGAGTTAGGTCATACCTGAATGGTCTAGCGGTTTTCCCTACTTTCTTCAATTTAAGTCTAAATTTGGCAATAAGGTGTTCGTGATCTGAGCCACAGTCAGCTCCTGGTCTTGTTTTTGCTGACTGTATAAAGCATCTCCATCTTTGGCTGCAAAGAATATAATCAATCTGATTTCGGTGTTGATCATCTGGTGATGTCCATGTATAGAGTCTTCTCTTGTGTTGTTGGAAGAGGGTGTTTGCTATGACCAGTGCTTTCTCTTGGCAAAACTCTATTAGCCTTTGCCCTGCTTCATTCTGTTCTCCAAGGCCAAATTTGCCTGTTACTCCAGGTGTTTCTTGACTTCCTACTTTTGTATTCCAGTCGCCTATAATGAAAAGGACATCTTTTTGGGACGTTAGTTCTAAAAGGTCTTGTAGGTCTTTATAGAACCGTTCAACTTCAGCTTCTTCAGAATTACTGGTTGGGGCATAGACTTGGATTACTGTGATATTGAATAGTTTGCCTTGGAAACGAACAGAGATCATTCTGTCGTTTTTGAGACTGCATCCAAGTACTGCATTTTGGACTCTTGTTGACCATGATGGCTACTCCATTTCTTCTAAGGGATTCCTGCCTGCAGTAGTAGATATAATGGTCATCTGGGTTAAATTCACCCATTCCAGTCCATTTTAGTTTGCTGATTCCTAGAATGTCGACACTCACTCTTGCCATCTCTTGTTTGACCACTTCCAATTTGCCTTGATTCATGAACCTGACATTCCAGGTTCCTATGCAATGTTGCTCTTTACAGCATCGGACCTTGCTTCTATCACCAGTCACATCCACAGCTGGGTATTGTTTTTGCTTTGGCTCCATCCCTTCATTCTTTCTGGAGTTATTTCTCCACTGATCTCCAGTAGCATATTGGGTACCTCCTGACCCAGGGAGTTCCCCTTTCAGTATCCTATTATTTTGCCTTTTCATACTGTTCATTGGATTCTCAAGGCAAGAATGCTGATGTGGTTTGCCATTCCCTTCTCCAGTGGACTACATTCTGTCAGACTTCTCCACCATGACCTACCCGTCCTGGGTGGCCCCACAGGGCATGGCTTAGTTTCATTGAGTTAGACAAGGCTGTGGTCTGTGTGATCAGATTGGCTAGTTTTCTGTGATTATGATTTCAGTGTGCCTGCCCTCTGATGCCCTCTCGCAACACCTGCCGTCTTACTTGGGTTTCTCTCACCTTGGATGAGGAGTATCTCCTCACGGCCACCCCTCCTGACCTTGAATGTGGAGTAGCTCCTCTCAGCCCTCCTGCGCCTGTGCAGCCACTGCTCCTTGGATGTCAGGTTGCTCCTCTCGTTCCAAATAGGAAAAGGAGTATGTCAAGGCTGTATATTGTCACCCTGCTTATTTAACTTATATGCAGAGTACATCATGAGAAACGCTGTGCTGGAAGAAGCACGAGTTGGAATCAAGATTGCTGGGAGAAATATCAATAACCTCAGATATGCAGATGACACCACCCTTATGGCAGAAAGTGAAGAGGAGCTAAAAAGCCTCTTGATGAAAGTGGAACAGGAGAGTGAAAAAGTTGGCCTAAGCTCAACATTCAGAAAACGAAGATCATAACATCTGGTCCCATAACTTCATGGCAGATAGATGGGGAAACAGTGGAAACAGTGTCAGACTTTATTTGGGGGGGGGGGGGCTCCAAAATCACTACAGATAGTGATTGCAGCAATGAAATTAAAAGATGCTTACTCCCTGGAAGGAAAGTTATGACCAACCTAGATAGCATATTGAAAAGCAGAGATATTACTTTGCCAACAAAAGTCTGTCTAGTCAAGGCTATGGTTTTACCTGTGGTCATGTATGGATGTGAGAGTTGGACTGTTAAGAAAGCTAAGTGCCAAAGAATTGATGCTTTTGAACTGTGGTATTGGAGAAGATTCTTGAGAGTCCCTTGAACTGCAAAGAGATACAACCAGTCCATCCTAAAGGAAATCAGTCCTGAATATTCATTGGAAGGATTGATGCTGAAGCAGAAACTCCAACACTTTGGCCACCTGATGCAAAGAGTTGACTCAATGGAAAAGACTCTGATGCTGGGAGGGATTGGGGGCAGGAGGAGAAGGGGACGACCAAGGATGAGATGGCTGGATGGCATCACGGACTCAATGGACGTGAGTCTGAGTGAATTCCAGGAGATGGTGATGGACAGGGAGACCTGGCAGGCTGTGATTCATGGGGTCGCAAAGAGTCAGACACAACTGAGCAACTGAACTGAACTGAACTGAATAGGACTGGATGCCATGATGTTAGTTTTTTTTTAATGTTGAGTTTTAAGCCAGCCTTTTCACTCTCCTCTTTCACTTTTAGGAAGAAATCTTCAGTTCCTTTTCACTTTCTGTCATAAGGGTGATGTCATCTGCATATCTGAGGTTATTGATTTCTCCCAGCAATCTTGATTCCAGCTTGTGCTTCATCCAGCCCAGAATTTTGCATGATATACTCTGCGTATAAGTTAAATTAGCAGGGGGACAGTATACAGCCTTGGTGGTGGTAGTTTAGTTGCTAACTCATGTCTGACTTTTGCGACCCCACCAGGCTCCTCTGTCCATGGGATTTTCCAATCAAGAATACTGGAGTGGCTTGCCATTTCCTTCTGCAGGGGATCTTCCCGACCCAGGAATCAAACCCAGGTCTCCTGCATTGTTGGCAGATTCTTTACCTACTGAGCTATGAGGGAAGCCCTATACAGCGTTGACATACTCCTTTCTCAATTTGGAACCAGTCCATTGTTCCATGTCAGGTTCTAACTGTTGCTTCTTGATCTGCATACAGATTTCTCAGGAGGCAGGTCAGGTGGTCTGGTATTGCCATCACTTGAAGAATTTTCCACAGTTTGTTGTGATCCACACAGTACACCCAGGAGTTGGAATAAAATTGAATATCATAACAACTGTAAAAATCTTGAGAACAGAAACCATGCCTTTTCTTGCAAACTAAAGATATCTCACATTTCCTCCTACAATATTGTGGTTCCTAGTCCTCTCATCTCTCCATTTTCTTCCATTTAGTATAGATCATTATGTCTATGACCTTTTTAAACAGTGTCGTCTTGACGCAAGCACAGCTATAGTCTGAGTGACAAAATGAAAAAAGACTCTTCTTGTATCTAAAGAATTCTGTACCACTTTGATCATCTTCTCGTGAGACTCACCATCTATTTGTGTATTTTCCCTCTGACATTTCCACTTCCTACATAGAAGCATCCTCAATCTCACTGTATGTCCTACACAGATATTCATTTTTCTAGGGATGTTTCAGTTCCTACAGTGACAACTAATAATAACAAACTCTAGCCACCTGGCTTGATCATTTCCTCCCAAACTCCTTGCAGTAGTTTGAGGAGACGGACTATCAGTTGAATTTGAAAATTGACAACATACTTCAATATTCCTTCCTAGATAACAAAACAAAACAAAAACCTCCATCTGTTTGTGGTTTTGGTCCCACTGGCTGAATGCTTTTATTCAGAGGGTCTGGAGCCCATTGAAATATTTACTTCCAAACAATATTGCTAAGTCAATGAAGAGAAACTGAACTGACCCAATTTCTCCCAATCCAGGTATCACAGAGGCGCTCTAGGTGAAACATTCCCCCTCTCAGAAGGAGTGCATTTTGACCATGCCTTGACTGAATGAATTGTTTAATTTTGCTGACAAGAACCAGTGAGTGTTCTGTCCATTGCATTATAATGAACTTTCAACTGGACTTCACCACAGCCAATCAAATAAATTACAAATAATGTCCGAACAACTCCCTGCTTTGGAAAATATGTCCAGTTATGGTCAGTGCTTTCTGTATAGTAAACCACCCCCCTGCAATGGGAGAAGTACTCATTTGTTCAGATATTCAGGGAGAAAAAAGGAACACATGGCAACTTAATAGTTTTCACTATCATTTTAGAACAATTTTAGGTTTATAGAAATATTCCAAATACAGAGTGTTCACATAAACTGCACATCCAGATTCTCCCATTAAAATACCCACATTAGTATGGTGCATTTGTCATGTTCAATAAACCAGTGTTGATACATTATTATCAGTTAAAGCCCATGCTTTATTCAGATGTCATTCATTTTTCCCTGATGCCCTTGTCTCTGTCCCAGGATCTCATTCAGGAGATCACATTCCATTTAGGCAACGTCTCTTCTTAGCCTAATGCTGGCTGTGACCATTTCTCAGACTTCTCATGGTTTTATGACCCTAACAGGTCATATTGATAAGAGTGGTATTGAAAAGATATTTTATAGAATATCCTTTAATTAGGATTTATCTGATTTTTCATAATTAGATTGGAATTATGAGTTTGTGGTAGGAAGTGCCATTCTCATCATATCCTATCAGGGGTGCATGCTATCCACATGACTTATTACTACTGATGTTGACCTTGATCACCAAGCTGAGGGATCGAATTCCTTGCTATATTAAAAGAACCAAAATTAGAACTACCTCTGATTTAAGCAATATTTTTAAACATTTGTGCACAGCACCTAAGGAATGGGAAGTTATGCTTACCCCCTGGAGGGTGGAGTAGCTGCATAAATTATTTGTAATTCTTCTAAAGGGGTTATTTTTCTATTCTCACTCATCGATTTATGTAATCATTCACTTATATGAGCATGGGTCACAGATATGTACTTTATAATCAGGGTTATAGTTCAATACAGCTTTATTCTGTTGCTCAAATTGTTTTAGTTTGGCCATTGGGAGCTATTTCATTTGGTTCTTATATCCCTTTGACTTACCCCCATCATTGTGTGTTTGTGAGAGAGAGAGAGAGAGAATTTCCTTATGTTGTGACTCTACAGGATATTCTAGGCTCATCTTATATATTTCCTACTTTGGTCCTATAATCATCCATTTCTGCAGGAACCCCTGATTACTTTGTTGGAGAATGGCATTAAAGACCTTGATTACAGCGTTAGGTGTACCTACCGCTACAGAGGTGTCATTGCTTCTTGCTGTTCAGTCGCTATGTTCTGTCTGACTCTTTGCAACCCCATGGACTGCAGCATGCCAGGCTCCGCTGTCCTCCACTATCTCCCAAAGTTTTCTCAAACTGATATCCATTGAGTCAATGATGCCATCCAACCATCTCATCCTCTGTTGCCCCCTTTTCCTCTTGCCCTGAATCTTTCCCATCATCAGAGTTTTTTCCAATGAGTCAACTTTTTGCATCAGGTGGCCAAAGTATTGGAGCTTCAGCTTCAGCGTCAGTCCTTCCAATGAATCTTCAGGGCTGATTTGCTGTAGGATTTGTAGCCATTGCTTCTAGTCCTCTCAATTGACAGAACATGGAAATATGTGTGTGTACAATAAAATCATATACATGCCTATTAATGTTTCTTTTACCTAACCACCTGTAGAGATGCAGATAGTATGCTAAGTAACATAGATTTTTAACTGATAAATATAACTTATTTGCAAAAAAGCAAAATGGCTGTCTAGAGAGGCCTTACAGATAGCTGTGAAAAAAAGAGAGGCAAAAAGCAAAGGAGAAAAGGAAAGATATAAGCATCTCAATGCAGAGTTCCAAAGAATAGCAAGAAGAGATGAGAAAGCCTTCTTCAGCGATCAATGCAAAGAAATAGAGGAAAACAACAGAATGGGAAAGACTAGAGATCTCTTCAAGAAAATTAGAGATACCAAGGGAACATTTCATGCAAAGATGGGCTCGATAAAGGACAGAAATGGTCTGGACCTAACAGAAGCAGAAGATATTAAGAAGAGGTGGCAAGAATACACAGAAGAACTGTACAAAAAGGATCTTCATGACCCAGATAATCACGATGGTGTGATCACCCATCTAGAGCCAGACATCCTGGAATGTGGAGTCAAGTGGGCCTTAGAAAGCATCATTATGAACAGAGCTGGTGGAGGTGATGGAATTCCAGTTGAGCTATTTCAAATCCTGAAAGATGATGCTGTGAAAGTGCTGCACTCAATATACCAGCAAATTTGGAAAACTTAGCAGTGGCCAGAGGACTGGAAAAGGTCAGTTTTCATTCCAATCCCAAAGAAAGGCAATGCCAAAAAATGCTCAAAGTACCGCACAATTGCATTCATCTCACACACTAGTAAAGTAATGCTCAAAATTCTCCAAGCCAGGCTTCAGCAATACGTGAACCGTGGACTTCCTGGTGTTCAAGCTGGTTTTAGAAAAGGCAGAGGAACCAGAGATCAAATTGCCAACGTCCACTGGATCATGGAAAAAGCAAAAGAGTTCCAGAAAAACATCTATTTCTGCTTTATTGACTATGCCAAAGCCTTTTGTGTGGACCACAATAAACTGTGGAAAAATCTGAGAGAGATGGGAATACCAGACCACCTAACCTGCCTCTTGAGAAACCTATATGCAGGTCAGGAAGCAACAGTTAGAACTGGACATGGAACAACAGACTGGTTCCAAATAGGAAAAGGAGTACATCAAGGCTGTATACTGTCAGCCTGCTTATTTAACTTCTATGCAGAGTACATCATGAGAAACCCTGGACTGGAAGAAAGGCAAACTGGAATCATGATTGCCGGGAGAAATATCAATAACCTCAGATATGCAGATGACACCACCCTTATGGCAGAAAGTGAACAGGAACAAAGAAGCCTCTTGATGAAAGTGAAAGAGGAGACTGAAAAGCTTGGCTTAAAGCTCAACATTCAGAAAATGAAGATCATGGCATCTGGTCCCATCACTTCACGGGAAATAGATGGGGAAACAGTGGAAACAGTGTCAGACTTTATTTTTGGGGGCTCCAAAATCACTGCAGGTGGTGACTGCAGCCATGAAATTAAAAGACGCTTACTCCTTGGAAGAAAAGTTATGACCAACCGAGATAGCATATTCAAAAGCAGAGACATTGTTTGCCGACTAAGGTCCGTCTAGTCAAGGCTATGGTTTTTCCAGTAGTCATGTATGGATGTGGGAGTTGGACTGTGAAGAAGGCTGAGCGCTGAAGAATTGATGCGTTTGAACTGTGGTGTTGGAGAAGACTCTTGAGAGTCCCTTGGACTGCAAGGAGATCCAACCCGTCCATTCTGAAGGAGATCAGTCCTGGGTGTTCTTTGGAAGGAATGATGCTGAAGCTGAAACTCCAGTACTTTGGTCACCTCATGAGAAGAGTTAACTCATTGGAAAAGACTCTGATGCTGGGAGGGATTGAGGGCGGGAGGAGAAGGGGACGACCGAGGATGAGATGGTTGGATGGCATCACTGACTCGATGGACGTGAGTTTGAGTGAACTCCGGGAGTTGGTGATGGACAGGGAGGCCTGGCATGCTGCGATTCATGGGGTCGACTGAGCAACTGAACTGAACTGATACAAAATTGCTATTTTGTATATAAAATGATCAGTTTTACATAGCTCAATCTATTAGATACAGTTTAACAAATATCCATGTAACCCATACTCAGTAAAAAAAGAAAAAAAAGAGCATTGACAACACACATCCCCATCTTGGACTTGTTCTCGCTAGAGGCAACTTCTTT
Source organism: Capra hircus (assembly GCF_001704415.2). Lineage (NCBI taxonomy): Eukaryota > Metazoa > Chordata > Mammalia > Artiodactyla > Bovidae > Capra > Capra hircus. Next base: position 23,857,920 of record NC_030834.1, read on the forward strand.
CCTAATGTTTAAAATTATTCTTTTTCTACCTACTTTATATGTAATGTAAGCTTTGACAGCATCCCATAGATAGACAGTAGTTCCTATTTTACTTTTATGAAAAAAGGAGTCGTAATACATTTAACAATGTCTTTGAGATTTATCATGTGGTATATATAGCTTTGATCTATCTATTTTCATTGCATACAGTAATTTGTGATATGAGTGTGCAATAACTGATGTACCCATTTTACTGTTGATTGATATTAGGTTAATTTGGTTTGAATAGCAAATGAAGAAGCAGCATGACCACATTTTGACTGATCTTCAGATTTATTGTTTTCATGAAACTTCACGTTTATTGCTATTTTAGAACAAAAATGAGGACTACCTCTGGTTTAAAGAGTGTCTTAAAACACATAATCACCAGGAAACCTTCTGATTGTAATGTGGCCTCTCAAGTAATTCTGCCCATTGAGAGAAAATTACATGATCCATTATAAGTATCTGAGTTTCAGCGACAATTGAACTTCTTTCTCATTGTGAACAAAATAAATTGGCAGTAGGTTTTCATACATCTGTCCCAGGGGTTTGCTTAATGAGTCCACCTAAGAGAGATGGATCTTCTTTTGGTACATTGATAAAACCAGGTAATAAATTCTGATTCATGAGTCCTCCTGGCATGCAAGCCTTCCACAGACAGGCATATATTGCTCTCCTTCGACTGTGAACATGATCAAGCAAGAGTCCACTTGAAGTTGTACAACATCTAACTCCTATGCTCCCAACTGTGGGAAAATTGAATAAGACAAGTCAACAGAAATCCTGCCAGAAGTTTATTAATGTTTCTTACTTATAAGGATTTTAATAATAGTCTTTCAAGAACTTTCTACTTTCCATAATTTACTCATCCTTTTTTACCTGTCTGAATTATACACTATTGTCTGTGACAGACGTTTTTTTTTTCAGAGCACAAATTTCAACATATAGCATTTTAAGAAAAAGGCATTAAAGATTTTAAAGAAAGAAGATACTAACTGTATTTGTAAAAGTGCTACATGTGTTCAAAATACCTTCAGGGGGTTGCATTTAATCAGAGAAAAGTAGGTCAAACCTTCTAAGATCAATTTCTAATCAAATAGCTACTCTGTACTCTTATAATATTTATTTTATAGCTCTTTCATTAATGTCATCTGTCTTTCCCAAACAAAATTACATGACTTTGATGTTAACTACTATAATATTTTTCATTTCTTCTATGGATTTATATTGTTAGAACAAAAGCAAAAACAATTTATATTTAAAATGAATCATACAGAAAGCTTTAATTTTAATCTTCCCTAAATATACTTTGATTATTTTTGTAACAAAATCTGGGAAATGAAAGAGTGGTAATCTATTTCTTTAATTCCCCTTTTTCTTATTAGGCTCTTCAAATGCATGTCATCTTACAGATGTAAACAAAGTTTTATGAACCCTATCAGATGAGTTCAATATACTCCAAGCATTCAGTCGGTTTCTGAGATAATTTTATAGTCCTGCTAGAAAGCTGCCAAGTAGAAATGAAGGCTGAGAAATGGAAAGCTTGACTCAGATAGAACTGTCACTCACCATATATCGCCATCTGGTGGGAATATTGGGCACTGCAGTTGTGTGCTGGATCACATTCATACAGCTTAATGTAGCTTGAAGAAAGCAAAATAAATAAATCTGCAAGGATTAAATTTATTCAAAAATACCAAATGTGTTAAATTAATTCCATAATTGAATACTTTGTGTTATATTATTACATTCTATTTTTAAAATAATTTTATTCATTGCCCTTTTAAAAATTAAAAAAAGTCATTGCACTTTCCATGAAGGCAGATGCCTTGCCCTGCTATGCCTATTTTGTCACCAGAAGAGGACTTCTAGCATAGTTTCCAGTAAAGTCTGTTGAATGATTGAATGAAGTTCAGTCACTCAGTCGTGTCCGACTATTTGCAACCCCATGGACTGTAGCACACCAGGCCTCCCTGTCCATCACCAACTCCTGGAGCTTACTCAAACTCATGTCCATCGAGTCAGTGATGCCATCCAACCATCTCATCTTCTATCATCCCCTTGTCCTCCTGCCTTCAATCTTTCCCAGCGTTAGGGTCTTTTTCAATGAGTCAGTTATTCGCATCAGGGGCCAAATATTGGAGTTTCAGCTTTAGCATCAGTCTTTACAGTGAACAGTCAGGACTGATCTCCTTTAGGATGGACTGGTTGGATCTCCTGGGACTGGTTGGGTCCAAGGGACCCTCAAGAGTCTTCTCCAATGCCACAGTTCAAAAGCATCAATTCTGGCAGCCCCTATATCCAAGGAGTGACTTGTTGACATATATCCTAAAGCACAAAATGATTTCTGTAAAGTGCAATTTGAACAGAAAGCATTACCTAATTGAAAACTCTCTTAATTTCCACTATCATGCTCTACAGACTAATTTTGGAGCAAATCCATATAAAATGGATATTACCAGAAATTTAATGGGACCTTATAAATATCTAAACACTATGAAACACTTTGAAATGACTAAAAGATTTTCATGAGATAAAAATGTTGCAAGTACATTACATTATGTGATTAATTGAAGTGTCAATTTGAATTATATCCATGCCCAAAGACCTTTAGACATACTCAGAATATTATTAATGACTCACTTATGAGTTTGTAATTTTGACACTACTATAGATGAGAATATAAACAGAGAATATGACATATATGACATAAATGAGTTTAGAATTTTTAATGTCTAGTGTTAGCGCTTTGAATAAGAGCAAATTCAATAAATTCTTCTCCAGGCACCACTGTCTTTGTCACCCTGGCTCCTAACATAGTGCCTATCAGAAAGTAGACACTCAAGTTTTACTCATTATTTGAATTTAATTTAGGTGCTATATATAAACGTTCAATGCAAGCAATACGTAGAAAACTATTTATATGTCCTTTCCATCAGTAGAATAGAGAAGCTTATTAAGAACAAAAAACATGCCTTCAATTGTTTTTTATATCCAACAGCCACTTAGTGCTTTTAAATAGTCAACCCTTCATAAAATGCTTGTAATTCACAGTTAATGAATGGAGATCGCAAAATACTTGAAGAAGTAAATACGAAATGGCAGTAGATGGGACTTGGCAAAGTAATGAGCTTTCTTTGGAGCATATACTACCCTTACCTTTCTAGAAACCTACCATGTCTCATATTAGCGTTATGCAGCGAAGACTGGAAGTTAAGCTTAATCAAGGCCCTGCAACCAGGAAGGTTTAAGGCTCAGGTTCAAGCCTGTGTGCGGTTCTCCCCTCCCTCTCCGCCTCATTCCCTCTCTACCTTATCATTGTGTATGCCACCACACTGAAACTGCAATCACTTCTTACCCAGTGGTTTCAGAGTGCTCTAAATCCCACAAGTTCTATTGCTCAGTCAAGTGCCTCTCTCTGTCTTTCTCTCTCCTCCCGTTAGAGACTAGGTTCATGCTAGAAACAGCTAAGAAAAAAAAAAAGTCAGGATGGATGTTGTATAGGTAAGCAATCAGGCACAATGAACTTTTCTCTTAGAAGTGAAGAACCCAATCTCCTTTTATTTTTTTTAATATAAATTTATTTATTTTAATTGGAGGTTAATTACTTTACAATATTGTATTGGTTTTGCCATATACCATATACCCGTGGCAGATTCATGTTGATGTATGGCAAAACCAATCTCCTTTTATGTAAAAAATATTCACAGGCTGCTAGAGAAAGAGGGCGGCGCCAGTGGCCAAGAACCACGGGTTAGATCCCGAGGCTGGGAAGATCCCCTGGAGGAGGGCATGGCCACCCACTTTGGTATTCTTGCCTGGAGAATCCCATGGACAGAGAAGCCTGGTGGGATACGATCCATAGAGTTGTCCAGAGTCAGACACGACTGAAGCAACTCAACAGGCATGGACACAGAGCAAGGGATTCTGCATTTCAAGGGGCTTGTGTATTCGCCTTTGCCCTTCAGCATGTCTTTAGCAGCACACCCCAGTGTAATGTTACAGCATAATGTTTACAGCTGCCTGGAAGTGTTCATTGATTTACCGGTCAATTGAAACAACTGCCACAGTTCTACAATGAATTGTACCCCCCACCCCCCAATTCATATGTTCAAGCCCTAACCCCTATTACCTCAGAATGTGCTGCAGTTAGAGATGAGACTTTAAAGAGGCGACAAGGGCTAAATGAGCTACAAGGATTGAGCTCTAATCTGATGTGACTCAGGTTCTTATAAGAAGCAGAAGAAACACCAAGAATTTGCCCACTCAGGAGATGGGTCATGTGAGGACATAGGGAAAACCCAAACCTGCCAAAACCTTGGGCTTGGGCTTGAAGCCCTTAGAACTGTGAGAAAACACATTTCTATTGTTTAAACATCGTGGTGTTTCAGGACGGCAGCTCTGCTAAAACAACTAGGGAGATTCTAATTTCAGCACAATCTGTGGCCTTCTGTTACACAGGTGATGCAAAGTGTGTGTGTGTATGTGTGTGTAAGGAGGAGGTGACACTGGTTGGTTATTTCATTTCTACTGAATCTCTGGAAAAATACTGCTATGATTAGTATCCACTTTCATGATTTACATATTTTGTATATTAACTATCTGAGAATAACTCATGTTAATTTTATTACAGCTTACTATAAAGGAAACCCTTTAAAAACTTAGGAACATTACAGTATGGCCATCAGTCATGAGGTTATATGATCGTCTTGTGAAACGTGCTTGCTAGTGATTTGTTGGCCTATTTCTTGGCAACTGAATGGCTTCTGGAGCATCAAAGGATAAGGTGCAAGAAAAATAAGGTTTTGTTCAAATACAATGAAAGCTGAATCTATATCACAGCAAATGTGCATTGATGATTTCTTACTTACTCAGAAGCGCCATATCAAATTCTGGCAGACTGCATCATGCTATCAAATTTAACTTCTCCCTTGTCAGCACTGTTTCTGAACTTCTACGATCAAAGCTGTATGTCTCTTTAGTAATTTTCCCTGTCTCTTCTTCTATATCAATGTATTTGTGGTGAGTCCAGGGCTCCAGGCAGAGGTAAGGATTGTCTTCTCCCCACCTAAAGTCACTTCCCCCATCAGCTTATGCATAATATAATTCTGTGCACCCCTGAAGGCACTCAATAAATATTAGAAGAATTAATATGATGCAAGTGTTTTGAAATTGAGTTTCAGTTACTGAGATAAGTCCTATGAATACAGATAAAGTGAACTGAGAAAATTAAGCAATTTTGAAGTAACTTGATAAGGTGTGGCAGGGAGCAGCAAGTGAGGGAAAGTCAAGTTTTCTAAGAAAAATAGAGTCTTGGAGCTTTAATTACCTTAATGGAAGTAAGGAGACATCCTCTTAATTCTAGTGCGCATACAAAACTTACAGCTATGAAAATTTACCCAAGATTGATGGTTTTCTTTTTGTATGCTGATGGAAATTTGTTCATTCCTGTATTATTGCTGGTGTGAAGTGCTAAATTGTAACTATCATCGTTGGTTGGATGAGGAATATGATTAAACTTGATTCACGAGCAGTGTCATAGCATGAACCAAGAGGGCTGGAGGTTGTTTTTGGCTTGAACCCCAAAGAAAAAGTGACCTTCTTATTCAAAAGGAGCTAAATAAAACCTCCTCTTTTGAGATTAAAAAAATCCAAGCTAGAATGAAAAGTGAACTCTCAGATTGTAGCTGACAAGATAGGAACAGGGTTGACTACTCAGATTAGAAAAAGTTCTGTGGATTCAAACAGAAATGAAGCAGCGCTTACGGACAACATGTAGATCAGGCCACAGGCATCTCACTGAGCATTTCCTGGAGCAAACCAGCCCGATGATAACTCAGGATGCACATTTCATTGCGTCTGCCTGTGGTGGTTATAGCTGGAAAAAAACACACCAAAAACTAGAAAGATTTACTAGGAGTATGATAAGTTAAAATAGCATTTAAGTAGCGTTGTTCTGGAGAAATGTATAAATTCTGATTTAAGGCGCATCTCCTGTTGTGATAATTGTTTTCTCTGTGTGTCTTTTTAAGTCAAGGGTTCTCAGCAGAAGGGCTGCCTGCACTGGCTGCTCCGCTTAGTTGTAGAACACGCTTTCTCTCACACACCCCTTCACAGCTGGCTTTTCATAGAAGCCACGGAGAGTTCTATGCTCCTGTTGCCATTATCCTCACCACCCTGCTAAGAAATAGTTGCAAGTTCAGAACTGTCCATGGTCAAGTTCTACACAGGCATTTCATCATAGCTGGATTTTTTCCTTCTTCTTCATCTTCTTTTCGTTTTTTTTCTTTCTGGAATAGACTGGAGTTGTCACACTTCTGAAGCAAGGCTCAGGGATTTGTTTTGTCCTTTTGAAGCAGACCGCTCCCGGAGATCTCTCTGATACACATGTCTGAAGTCAGAGTCCATTTCCTTTTTGATCTGCTAACACTGGTGAGAGTGAGGTTTTCTCTGAGCTGCCCTTTATTATATCAAAGATCTCTGGTGAGCTCATTCTGCCTGACTGGTGTCAAAGCAGCGATTCGTCCAACTAGTATTTGAGATCTTACTATCAGCTACACACCATGCTGAGATGTGCTCTAAGGTTACACAAGGCTGTGCCTCACATACAATGAATTCAGAACTTCACGTTTAATATTCAGAGTTTAGAGACACACAAACAGGTGGCAGAAGGGGTTCCTTCTGCCCAACGGAGCCAAGCAATGCTGGATGGAGTATTTGGTTCTCATTCTAGGTCTCAAAGGATGAAAGAGAATTTTATAAAACCTAACTCTAGAATTTAAACAAATGAAGGGGTAAATGAGGGAGGAAACCTGTGAGTGAGAACCACGGGCTTGCAGGAAAGTCAGTTTCTGCTGTGAGTAACGGGAATCCACAAACAGGAGCTGAAGCGAGTGTGCAGAGGCAAGCAGTCTAGATCAGTAGGTCAGCAAGTTCTGTCCCTTAGAGTTCTCAGGGACTTTAGCTTCTTCTGTTGGGTTGCTTTGTTCTACGTCAATGATATCATCAAGGTCACAGACAGGTCCAACATAGTTGGATGTTTCTGACCCAATACGATGTTCTCATTCCAGCCAGAACAGGGACAAGACCAATCTATGCCTCTCAATTTCTTGAATTTTCTTTTGATGATCACATCTCTCATTCTGACATCTACTCTCAGTCTGATGCGTATATTCAAGATCTAGTCTCTATAGATTCCTGCAACCAACCTGTAATCTCCATTGCCTCCCACTCACTGGCTTCCATTGCCAGACTCATCCATGTACTTCTTTTAATACTTCACAAGTATTTCTGGTTCTCTAATCTTACCAGTTACCCTTAATTTCACAGCAGCCTCCTTAATGAGCTTGAACTTTGCTGTCAAAAATTGTATTCATCCTTTGCATACACCTCTCTGTCAATCTGTCATGCTCCCTGAACAAAATCAAAACTCTGGTTAAATTCAACTTTCTGCCTTTTGGATGCTGATGATTGTTTGAGAAAAACAACTACATCAAATATTCTCAGTAATGAACTGTAAGCAGGTCCCAGCAGTTATACTGTAGTTCCCTAGACCGGTTATTCTTTACATCTCCTAGACCTAACATATACCTTCTCCTGCATCCTCAAACCTCCAACACGTCCTCCTCCATCCTCTCTCTCACTTGATGACCTCTGTTGTTGTTCAGTAACTAAGTCGTGTCCAACTCTTTGTGACCCCATGGACTGCAGCTCGCCAGGCTTCCCTACCATTCACTATTTCCCAGAGTTTGCTAAAATTCGTGTCCATTGAGTTGGTGATGCTATCTAACCATCTCATCCTCTGTTGCCCCCTTCCCTCCTGCTTGCAATCTTTCCCCACATCAGGGTCTTTTCCAGTAAATCAGCTCTTCATATCAGATGGCCAAAGTATTGGAGCTTCAGCTTCAGCATCAGTCCTTCCAATGAGTATTCAGGGTTGATTTCCTTTAAGATTGACTGGTTGGATCTCCTTGCAGTCCAAGGGACTCTTCAAGAGTCTTCTCCAACACAACAGTTCAAAAGCATCAGTTGTTTAGCACTCAGCCTCCCCCTTCCACCTCTCTGCACCTATCCACTCTGCATTCCTATTTCATCTTCTGTCCAACACTGGTCTTTTCTCCCATTAACCAGACCAGATCCACTCCCTTTCCAGGAAGCAACTCTGTCCTTTTTCTTCTGTATTGTCAGTATTTCCTTCTAACGCTATAAATTTCCAGCAGTCTTTTCTTCATCCCAGTCTGCTCAGAGCTACTAAGCCCATCCCTCTGCCTGTTTATATAGAAACCTACTGCTCTTTGGCTATAGTAGACACGATTCTTTATAGGATGACTTTGGCTTTTTGCTTTGTCTAGCATTCTCTTCCTCCAGGTATCTTGCTGCCTAACCCTCACCTATTTCAAGTCTCTGTTTAATCACCCCCTCAGTGAGGCAAATTTATTGTGATTATGTTGGATTGACTATCTCCCCCAACTAAGATGTAAATTTTAAAAGGACACAGTTTTTGTTTTTAATCCTATGTACCTGGAATAGAGCCTGGAACATATTTGAAACTCAGTTAATAATTATTTGTTAAACATATTGAATTTACTTTCAATTTCCCAAGCCTTGGTATTGAGATAACATGATGTGTTTATATCAGGTAGGACTCAATTTGAAGTCCCAGAGCCTATAATTCCAACCATCTTAAATAACAGAGGTGTGTTCATTTGTTCTGCTGTTTTGCTTTAATCTAGTTTGTTTGGGTTTATTTGGTTTGGTTTGGTTCATGTAGCGCAGTGGTCCAGGATTTGCCCTTGTTTCAGTCTCAGCTGAATCCAGGTCCTCAAAGAGGCCAACCCGGTTCAGTCTGTATCTCATAACTCTCCTCTCCTCCCTTCTTTGCTGCCTTGTTCAGGGAGCTCTCCCTTGGAGGAGCAGTGGCCACGGCAGCCTAAGGTCTACGTGATCTTTGGATCCCAGACATCGAAGGCTCACCTCAAGGTCCTGGGGTTGAGGGAACACTGTATGGATCAATGAATGAGCCCACCACACTGGTAATAGTCTAGTAGGGCAAACCTGGGTTACAGGCCCCTCTCTAAAAGCCTGGGGGGAGGCATGGTGTAAATGCATTAGGGTAACGTGATGTGGGATGCTACCTCTAGGAAGAGGAAGACATGATTTCCCCGAGATGGAATGCTGGATAGACAAATGTTTATCTACTCTAGAACTGAAGAAGACCTAAAAAACATTTTGTTTATTTCCTTTATATTTTCTTTAACATGAAATTCAGCCCCTGGAAAATCTAACATAAAAAAAAAGAAAATATTTTCTTATTTGAGTAATTCCATTTTCAAATTAATGACAAGCCCCATCAGAAATACTTCTAGAAGTTCTCAAACCAAATATAAGTAATATTTTAAATAGTATTCTTTTTCAATTTTAGGAAAAAAAGTTAAGCACTGAAATTTATTAAGCAGAAGATGTAGCTTTTTTCCTTAGCAAAACTCCAAAATTACCCTAACAAAATATCTTACAAATTTTTATTAAAATTTTATTATTATATAATGTAATAAGATTATACAAGGCTTGGCTTTGTATCAAGTTCTATATACTCTAAAGATGTTTTTCATTTATATACGTGTCTTTGCCCACATGGAAGTAACTGAAATTTAGGTAATCATGTTAATAAATAAAATAAAATTTTAGAAAGCTCAAATGGAGTAATTATGCCTAAACTTACTTTGAGGAAATGTGTCTGAATTTTAAATTTTTTAAAAAATAATTATTCTCTGTATTTTACCATTATGTAACATAAAGAATGAGCTTCCCTGATGGCTCACTGGTAAAGAATCCACCTGCAGGAGACAGTGGTTCAATCCCTGGGTTGGGAAGATCCCCTGGAGTAGGGCTTGGCAACATACTCCAGTATTCTTGCTGGGAAAATCCCATGGACAGAGGAGCCTGGCAGGCTACAGTCCATGAGGGTCACAAAAAGTCAGAAAAGACTAAAGTGACTGAGCACACAATGTAAGGAATACTGTCATAATTTATTAAAATAACATATAATCTATTTTCTTAGTAGAGATTATCAATATGTATAGCAGAATTGTTTACAATTAGTATCACATTAACCTTCTCTGATCTACAAAAACACCATTGTCTTAGAAGGCATTAACTTACTTCTGTATAAATGAGTATTTTATTTCTAATTAGTCAAGGCATTTATTTTTAAATACTTTTGGTTCTTCCCTCAAATATATAACCATTACAATACAGCAGAGATCATAATTTAGACTGTATTTATGAGGTTATCCCATTAATTAAAATTCTATCTATGACACAAAATAATTATAACTTTAAAATAGTCTAAGTAAGTTTCTGTGTCCTAAAGGCTAAATATAAATTATAATTGAATATATGCAAAATAATTACAGGGAAAAACCTAGTATGATGATGATATAGTCACTCTAAGCGACACATACTCTCTCAGAAAGTTGTGTGTAGATTAAACTATATTTGAAATGATATATAAGGGAAACTTACAATTGATTTCTCTCTAAAATTACTTTTTTGAGTTTTCAGTGTCTTTATGAAATGAATGAGTCTTAACTTCTTTCAAATTTCTGAATTTTGTAAATCTCATATGCGTGAAGTGTTGTCACTAACCTAGAGCCAAACATCCTGGAATATGAAGTCAAGTGGGCCTTAGGAAGCATCACTATGAACAAAGCTAGTGGAAGCAATGGAATTCCAGCTGAGCTATTTCAAATCCTAAAAGATGATGCTGTGAAAGTGCTGCACTCAATATGCCAGCAAATTTGGAAAACTCAGCAGTGGCCACAGGGCTGGAAAAGGTCAGTTTTCATTCCAATCCGAAAAAAAGGCAATGCCAAAGAATGCTCAAAGTACCGCACAATTGCACTCATCTCACATGCTAGTTAAGTAATGCCCCAAATTCTCCAAGTCAGGCTTCAGCAATATGTGAACCATGAAATTCCCGATGTTCAAGCTAGATTTAGAAAAGACAGAGGAACCAGAGATCAAATTGCCAACATCCATTGGATAATCAAAAACCCAAGAGCGTTCCAGAAAAACATCTACTTCTGCTTTATTGACTATGCCAAAGCCTTTGACTGTGCGGATCACAACAAACTGTGGAAAATTCTTAAAGAAAGGGGAATACCAGACCACCTTACCTGCCTCCTGAGAAATCTGTATGCAGGTCAATAAGCAACAGTTAGAACTGGACATGGAACAGCAGACTGGTTCCAAATCAGGAAAGAAGTATGTCAAGGCTGTATATTGTCACCCTGCTTATTTAACTTTTATGCAAAGTACACTATGTGAAATGCAGGCTGGGTGAAGCACAAGCTGGAATCAAGATTGCTGGGAGAAATATCAATAACCTCAGATATGCAGATGACACCACCTTTAGGGCAGAAAGTGAGGAAGAACTAAAGAGCCTTTGATGAAAGTGAAAGAGGAGAGTGAAAAAGCTGGCTTAAAACTCAGCATGCAAAGAACTAAGATCATGGTATCCAGTCCCATCATTTCATGGCAAATGGATAGGGAAACAGTGGAAACAGTGAAACTTTACTTTCTTGGGGTCCAAAACCACTGCAGAGTGACTGCAGCAATGAAATTAAAGGGCACTTGCTCTGTGGAAGAAAAGCTATGACCAATCTAGACAGCATATTAAAAAGCAGAGACATTGCTGACAAAGATCCATTTGGTCAAAGCTATGGTTTTTCCACGGGTCATGTATGGATGTGAGAGTTAGACTATAAAGAAAGCTGAGCACCGAATAATTGACGCTTTTGAACTGTGGTGTTGGAGAATACTCTTGAGAGTCCCTTGGACTGCAAGGAGATCAAACCAGTCAATCCTAAAGGAAATCAGTCCTGAATATTCATTGGAAGGACTGATGCTGAAGCTGAAACTCTAATACTTTGGACACCTGATGTGAAGAGCTTACTCATTGAAAAAGACCCTGATGATGGGAAAGATTGAAAGTGGGAGGAGAAGGGGATGACAGAGGATGAGATGGTTAGATGGCATCACTGACTCAATGGATATGAGTTTGAGCAAGCTCTAGTAGTTGGTGAGGGACAAGGAAGGCTGGCTTATTGCAGTCCATGGGGTTGCAAAGAGTCAGACATAACTGAGCGACTGAACTGACTGAATTACCTACCTCCTGAGAAACCTTTATGCAGGTCAAGAAGCAACAGTTCAAATCTTACCTGGAACAACTGACCAGTTGAAATTAAGGAAAGGAGTAAGACAAGGCTGTATATTGTCACCCTGTTTGTTTAACTTCTATGCCAAGCACGCCATGCGAAATGTCAGGCTGGATGAATCACAGGCTGGAATGAAGATTGCTGGGAGAAAGATCAACAAGCTCAGATATGCAGATTACACCACTCTAATGGCAGAAGTTAAAGAGGAACTAAAGAGCCTCTTGATGAAAGTGAAAGAGGAGAGTGAAAAAGCTGGCTTAAAACTCAATATTCAAAAAACTAGGATCGTGGTATCAAGTCCCATCCCTTAATGGTAAATAGAAGGGAAAAAAGTGGAAGCAGTGACAGACTTTATTTTCTTGGGCTCCAAAATCACTGCAGACAGTGACTGCTGCCATGAAATTAGAAGGTGCTTGCTCCTTGGAAGAAAAGCTTTGACCCACCTAGACAGCATATTAAAAAGCAGAGACATTACTTTGCCGACAAAGGCCCATGTATTCAAAGCTATGGTTTTTCCAATAGGAAATTAGTCCTGAATATTCTTTGGAGGGACTGATGCTGAAGCTCCAGTACTTCAGCCACCTGATGCGAAGAACTGGCTCATTGGAAAAGACCCTGATGCTGGCAAAGACTGAAGGCAGGAGAAGGGGATAACAGAGGGTGAGATGGTTGGATGGCATCACTGACTCGATGGACTCAATTTTAGCAAACTCCGGGAGACAGTGGAGGCCAGGGAAGCCTGTTGTGCTGCAGTCCGTGGGGGTCACAAAGAGTTGGACATGCCTTAATAACTGAACAACAACAGCAACAACAACTGTAACAAGTGACTCCATTTTAGCCTAATTACCTCTGAAAGTCTATCCCGAAATACAGTCACATCCCAATGTGGGCTTGGATATCAACATATGATTTGGAGAAGCACACAATTCAACACAAAACAAGCCACTACTTCGTTGGATTGCCATATGTATTAAATAACATTTATATAAAATCCAGCATAAGGTCTAGGCTGTAGCAAGAACATATTAAAATTTGTTTTTTTTTTTTTTCCTATTGGCCCAGACTGTTTTCATTTGAAAAATGTAGTGGTCTGAGATTTTCAAATGAAACTCAAGGTTCTTGGAAATAAGATAGCACACTGAGAAAAAAATATGATAAATGATGTAATTTTGACCATAAGGAAATAGATTTGAGGGGAAAAAGTGTCATTAGATTTCCAAATGTGGCGATCATGAACTCATGCTGAAAACCATCTGTATTTTAACTGCAGCATCTTCCTAAAAGCAATTTGTAAAATGTGCAGTTCCTAAATCAATTGAAAGTATAATTTATACACACAAGTTTTTTCTTTTGCATAATCCTTCAAATTGTATGCTCGTATTGAGCTGGATTCTTCTAGTTATCAGTCTCCTGTTATAGTCAATGACTACATCAAAGCAGAAAATATGTGCAGTTTACCAGAAATGAGAATCACAAAGCGGGCACTGGAATTACTCCCTGAATGTTAAACATGGCTTCAGTATCACCTGAAGGGACTAAGTATAAATAGTAGCTAATGAAGAGGATTTTTTTTTTAAGTATTAAAAGAAAGTTAAAGTAGATTCAATACTAAGAGATAATTAGTAGGTGAGCATGAATTGAAGATCTGGAACTTTTAGCCGAAAAAGATATATAATTTGTCATTCTAATTATGAATGGGCTATGTCCCATTTTTGGTTCAGCTGAAAACATTTTTATGTTTTCATGACTTTCAATTTTGTAACAACTGGTGACTGACCAACATAGATATTGAGCTCTGGAGGAAGAAATGTTTGTTACCAAGCTGACCAAGAAATCAACCAAATGTGAGCAGCTGGTCTCTCATCTCAAATAGATTTTCATTTATGGTTATTGAAAAAGAAAGGAGTGGCAGGGGTAAATTAGGAGTTTGGGATTAGATATACACACTCCTATATGTAAAACAGACAGCCAACAAGGACCCACTGTATAGCCCAGGGAACTCTACTCAATATTTTGTAATAACCTATAAGGAAAAAAATCTGAAAAGAATATATATATATATATATATATACACATGCATATTTATATATGAATCATTGTGCTGTACACTTGAAACTAACATGACATTGTAAGTCAACTATACTTCAGTAGAAAAAAGATATGCTAACCAGACTAATTAATTATTAAAATATGTTGATGAAACTATCATACCCGTACTCAGATGAATAACAATAGAATCTATACTTTTAACTTGAATATAAACAATTACATATTTTGTTAATTAAGCTTGTAAAATAGAGTCACACGTCCACTGCACATCTGTGCTGTGATATCAGAACTGCTACTTTGCAGTCGTCAAGAAGGGAATCCATTTTTCCACTACCTAAATACCTTCTGTTTTCTGACTACACTGCCTTGATCCTGTTGGGTATTCTCCGGTGCTAAGATATTTCCAAGTACCATCCCAGTCTTTTCTATCCATTTTGCTGTCCACAACTGTCTAATTCTCACTCTTAGGACAGCGTGATCAAGTAAGACTGATGATAAGCTAGTAGAAGTTTAACAGCCCACTCTTGAGGAGGGGTCCTGATTTGTAGAGTTGTTGATTTCTGTGGTGTAACCTGGCTGATCTCCAGCTACCAGAGTGATATCAACCGATTTACCAAATTTCTGGCAATCTCCTCCGGCCAGGCTGCACAAGCCAGCTCTGCCATTCCTCTGAGGAGGGCAAAATTAGACTTTTCCCCATTTTCTGACAAAAGTGACTTAGGAGCCGAAGAATTTTAAACAAACTTTGAACTAGAATGGTCTGTGAGCGTCGCCACACCACCTTGCTTACTTTATACAGGTGAAGAAATTGCCATCCAGAGAGGTTAATGGTTACATTTCCTTGCCCTGGATCTTTAATGGCCGTTGTCTTTATGCCAACATAGCTTCGCAGACAAAGTGGGCTCAGATGTTCTTTATTCACGGTGCTGGATTAAAGGTCAGCCTTTGACTTGAAGCTATGGTCACTTTTTGTTGAGCTTTTGCTGTTTCTCACTTAAATTAATGACATTACTAAATCTAAGTTCGCTGGGACTTGCAGAGTTTCTCTCTTGAGCAGGGCAGTCCTGTCTATACCCTGTCAGGCACGTGGTCATCCATCTCTTATTTAAAGCACTCTACCTTCTTCATTATTGGTCATCCCTAACTGTGAGAAAATGCTTTCAAAAAAAAGAGGTATGTCAATGTATGGCAAAATCAATACAATATTGTAAAGTAAGAATAAAAAAAGACAGGTAATAATAACAACCCAATTTTAAAAATGAGGCAGCAGAAATCCAGGAAGCCTAGGTCCCAAAGAAAGCCAGTAATATAACAGGAATTAGAACCCTGAGTATAAATCTAAGCCAATAATCTCTCTCCTATACCATGTAATACCTTACTTGTTCCTGCATATGATTTGAAGAGAGTAAGACAGAGATTGTGCTATATAGATTGATTCCACAACAGGAGTAACTTTTCAGAAGTACAAGGCAGTTTTCTATTCACATATTTTTGTTCAGTTAACTATAATATGCCCAAAATTCTGGGTGCCACATGGCTCGCAAATAAAGATAAAAGGGGCTCTTTTGGAGGGAATGATGCTGAAGCTGAATGAAACTCCAGTACTTTGGCCACCTCATGCGAAGAGCTGACTCTTTGGAAAAGACTCTGAAGCTGGGAGGGATTGGGGGCAGTAGGAGAAGGGGACGACTGAGGATGAGATGGCTGGATGGCATCACAGACTCGATGGACATGAGTCTGAGTGAACTCCGGGAGATGGTGTTGGACAGGGAGGCCTGGCGTGCTGTGATTCATGGGGTCACAAAGAGTCAGGCACGACTGAGCGACTGAACTGAACTGAACTGAACTCTTTTTAAAAAAACTTACAATCTAGTTGGAGAAATAACAAACAGATATGAAAAGATAGCTGATGGCAAAAGCTATAAATAATAAATGTTTATGAATAATACAGATACAAAGTGTTAGTAGGGGTCAAAGGAAAAAAAAAAAAAAAAAACAGTCTTAACCTCAGCAGGTACAAAATGCCCAGAAGATTTGGAATTAGACTTTACAACCTGATCTCAACCTAATTTCCAAAATTATTGTTTCTTACTTTTCTACACAAACAGCTCAAAGGAAATGTATTATCATTTTGAGATGCCTGGCATTTTCCTTCCTGTGGGCGGGTACTTTATTCCCTTCTCTTCTCTGCTCTCCCTAGCCTAGCAATTTCCAAGCTCTGATTTAATTGTATCTCTTTATATTTACCATCATTATTTAACCAGAGGAAGTCATCCCCAAACATTTGCAATGCTATGGCACTCCTTCATAACATTTTTAAGGTAATTTTCCTTTAAACAAAACATTGTATTTGCATATGCAATAAATACTTTAAAAGTAAAACCTAGGGAGTATCTACATATTTATTATAATGTAGTTACCATTGCTAAAAATGTTTTTAAGAATTCTACTTGGGAATTAATCAGAACTAATTTTAAAACCAAAGGAAGGTTTTCTTTGTTTTTGTTTTTTTAAATTTTACTGCCAATTGTCTTTTGGTTGTTCTTTCTTTCCTTTTTAAATCTAAGTTTTAAAATTTTTTAATTGTAGTATAATTGCTTTACAATGTTGTGTTATTTTCTGCTGTACAACAACGTGAATCAGTTCTAAGTATACATATAGCCCTTCCCTCTTGATCGCCCACCTCACGCCCCATCGCACCCCTTCTAGGTCATCACAGAGCACTGAGCTGGGCTCCTTGTGCAGTACAGAAACTTCCCGCTAGCTGTCTATTTTATACATGGCAGTGTATGCATTTCAACACTACTCTCTCAATTCATCCCACCCTCCCCTTCATCCACTGTGTCCACAAGGGCACTCTCTACATCTACAGTTCTATTCCTACCCTGCAGATAGGTCCATCAGTTCCATTCTTCCAGTCATCTTATTACTTGAGGACTACAGTAGACCATTGTCTTCCTGAATTCAACTTTATCATTTCAGCTGTTATAAGAGACACAGAGAAGTAATGACTCACGTGAGATGCAGTTTCTCTAAAGTAATACATCGAGTAGTATAGGACAGAAGAGGGCTATGCAGAAGCATATTACTTAGCTAATGAGCAAACTTACATAACTGTCCAGCATCCATATCTCAAGATTTTGTGTTCTCCACCCATCACTTTATATATATAAACAGGTGTGAAGTGATTTTTTTTTTAAATGATTTTGAAAATAAAGCAAATTCTTTGCGCCAGTTTAACTGGAGTTGAGATCTTTGAACTAAAACATGAAATGTTTCAACTGATAGTGAATCAAATCGATGATGTGGTTAGGGTACTGTAAACTTTGTATGGAAATAAGTAAGAGATTTTTGAAACTCTATAGTGATTGCTCCAACCAGAACAATACGCACATAACAACTGATGGATATAACTGGAAAGAAAATTGAGGTTGTGAATTTTTTTTATTACTTTGACAGAAGTGTTGCTTTGAGTTCTCAGTCATTAAGTCATGTCCGACTCTTTGCGACCCCATGGACTATAGGCCACCGGGCTCCTCTGTCCACGTGATTCTCCAGGCAAGAATACTGGAGTGGGTTGCCATTTCCTTCTCCAGGGGATCTGCCTGACTCAGGGGTTGAACCCATGTCTCCTGCATTGCAAGAGAGTTCTTTACCACTGAGCCCCCTCTGAAGCCCTGACAGAAGTGTTATGCAACAGAAGATTCTTGCATTTGTTATTTTAATTAGTTTAGATTCATATTTATATATTCAGCATGAAAGAATCATTTCCTGTGTTTTATGAAGGAAATGATATATCTAATTCAGTAGTTATCAACCCCTTTGAAATTAAAAACACTTTAGCAAATTAAGAAAAGTTTGGTGAATTAAGAACACTTTGTCCTAATCTCAGAAACATGTTTTTATATGTAAACAAAATTTTGCACACAAGTTCAAGATTTTACAGATCCCTGAGGATCACCCAGGGATCCAAGATAAGAAAACCAGCCATCACCAAAATTAAAGTTTATATAGAAGCAGGATAAATACCTCAAGAATATCAAGGAGTTTGCTGTAGTTTATATTTCTTGTCATACTTAGCACATTGCTTTGTAGTTGTCTGTGTCCAGGAATATCGCAAACATTCTCAACTGTGGCAGCTTTTGAGTCTAACCAAGAGTTATTGACAAGTTATTTCCAATCAGTTTTATTCCTTTTATTTAGCTAGTATACCAAGTATGATCCTATTAAAATTTATCATTGCTCATATGGTTACAAGTAGACAAATAATGGTAAGCCATCATTTCTTTCTCTTTCAAATGATGCGAACCTCCAGCATGAATTCATGACCGCAAGATGAAGTGAGGCAGAGCCCACAAGACACGATGAGCAGCATGCTATTCTGTATTAAGTGATCTTCACCATTTGTTATCTACTTGACATGCAGTAACAACACATCAAAGTTATTAAGATTAATGGCCTAATGATTAATGCTGGAGTGCACATTTATAATCAGTCTGAATTAAGATTGCTGTGAGGCATATGGAAAATATCTGAAACCCAAATTCACTGGAGGGGTATTTGTACCATTGAGTATCTCACACCTAGTTAATATAAAAATGAGATCATGTACTGATATGAAACATAAAATAAGGATTCTTATCATTATTGCTTTCTCACTAATTTAGGGGAAATGTAAAAGTAGCAAAATAAAATTTAAAAGAGTGTAAGTCATTTCTTTAAGAAATGGGGGAGTTTCATTCATTCATCCATTCTTTCATTCAACAAAATTGATGCACATAAAGGAGTGTGCTCTGGTTTCAAGATCATGATCATAGACAGTAATCTATGGATGCTTATCAATGAATTGCTTTTCCATTGCAATTTAGGGGTAAAGGTGTCATCAGAGAGCAAGCATGTAACACTTGCTCAGCTGGTACATGTTTTTAGAAATTCCTTTCCTGGCTTATTCATTGAAATTCTTTAGACAGAAAACTACTGATTTTTAAAACCCACACTAATTTGTTTTCATCGACTAAGCAAAGTCTTCACAATTATGTCCCTTGACTTCTGAAACAGCTCAAGTTATAGCACCCAGCACATTCAGGTCAAAAAGTCTTGATTTGGATTGAAATAAATTGGTGGAAAGCACTTTTAAAACATGGAGACCATGAAACAGATTTACATGTCTTTCAAAATAGCCTGGAAAAGAATAATTGGAATTCACTAGAGAAGAGTTTATCACTAGCAGACCCACAGTACCAATGCATTTGCACTGTAAATATTTCACCTGGTTGAGAATGGAGCAAGTTTCCTTCTGGAAAAAAGATACATAAGGTAACTATGAAATAGCCTTTCCTATAACTGCTTGTAGTAAGTCCCCTAGTCAGTAATTTGATTCTGGCAGCAATTCTTTATCATTTTCAATCTATATAGGACAGATGAGTTAACTTAGCATTAGGATGAATATGAATTTTTAAGCAAAAAAATGATAATAGAAGTGGTTAAAACTATATTTATATTCTTACATAAGTCCACTCTAAAAGACCTGTACTTAGATAAGCCTTTCTTTTATTTGAACCAGGAAATCATTTGAGGTTTATCCCTGTAGGTTTGAGGATAACTTTCGCCTTGAAGAACTCATCTGAACTCACAGGATCTTTTTGAAGACAGTTATTCAGTTACTGCTGCTGATAGAATACAAAAGAAAAAGAACTCTGAGTTGCAGACTTTCTATATGAAAACAAGAAATGATTCACCTCCAAAAATATTACATGCATATCCTTGATTAATATTCTGCATTATTCTTATTTCAGCAATTGAATTTTCCAGTGCTTTAAATAGCTGTGTCCTCTGACAAAGCCACAGACAAGCCAGCCACTGTCCAGTCACTGGGGGTAATTCTAGCTCCCCATCCTTAAGCAGTGCCATGGTTAGGGGCTGAGGCCAGCGTGAGATCCAGTTCAGTAGCTTCAAATGCCCATTGGGTCTTCATTCCCTTGAATATCCCACTATGAGCTCAATGTCATTATTGAAACCAAAAATTAAAGCCAGCTGCTTACCCACCCTTTATCCTATCCTCCTCTTTGTCAATTACTCTTCATTTGGCAATGAAGTTCATCATCAACTTCAACTTCTTTCCAATTCTGGTTTGAGATATTAATTGTCTCTTTTATCTCCCCCACCAACCATCTTTAGTCATAAAATCCTGTCCGTTTTTCTTTTGAAGTATGTTTAACATCTGACCCCTCTTACATTGTTTATTATGACAATGATAGTCATAGCCTCACTGATAATCCTAACAGCCAACTAACTGGTCTCCCAGACTATGGTGTCTTCCTTTTACAATCCAACAAATAAAATGACTTCATCTTTCTTATTATTCAAATGGTGGAATTGCAGCCCATTGTAGCCACTGATTCTCCCCCACACAGATCATGAACTCATCCATTTTGTGTCGATCCGTTGTGTGCATGTGTGTGCGTGTGTGTGTGAAACTTTTTATCTTATATTGGAGTATAGCCGATTAACGATGTTGTGATAGTTTCAGGTGGACAGCAAAGGGACTTGGCCATATATATACGTGTATTCATTCTCCCTCAAACTCCTCTCCCATCCAGGTTGCCACATAACACTGAGAGAGTTCCCTGTGCTGTACAGTAGGACCTTGTTGGTTATCCATTTAAATGTACCAGTGTGGACATGTCGATCCCCAGCTCCCTAACTATCCCTTCCTCCCATCCTTTCCCCCTCCAGCAACCATAAGTTTATTTTCTAAGTCTGTGAGTCTGTTTTCTGTTTTGCAGACATGTTAATCTGTACAATTTCTTTTCAGATCCCTCATATAAGGGATGTCATGTGGTATTTCTTTTTCTCTGTCTGAGTGACTTCACTCAGTATGACAACCTCTGATCCATCCATGTTGCTGTAAATGGCATGGTTCATCCTTTTTAACGGCTGAGTAATATTCCATCGTATATATGTACCATCATTGAATATATGTACCATCCCATTGTTTATATGTCCATTCCTCTGTTGATGGACATTTAGATTGCTTCCATGTCTTGGCTATTACAAGCAGTGTTGCAATGAACATTGGGGTGCATGTACCTTTCAAACCAAAAGCACATCTGTTTTAAGCACAAATTTGTTTTCTTCAAGCACAGACATAAGAGACAGTAAATGGAAGTGTAAATGTTCTGTCCTTCCAGAATCATTGTATCACCTTATTTTAAAAACTTAGGAGTAATCTCGAACTCTTCTGTCCCCATCCCTTCACCTTGTATCAATTCCTAGTCCTCTTCCCAAATACCCCTAGAATTAAGCTCTCCTTGCTAAACCCTCTCATCTAGAGAGGTCAAACTCCCCTCTCTTCTTGAACAGCTGGAGTCAATTTCAGTCTCCCTCCCAACTGCCTCATTTCCAGCTTCTCATAATCCACCTTCCAAATTGCTACCAGAATTTTCATTCTAAAATAGAAATTTAATTGAGTTTTCTTATAGAAGTTCCTTCAATAACTCACCATCACGTAATCAACGTCTCAAAACATAACCAAAGATCGCCTGCATCTGAAGAATCGGGGCATTTTGTTTAAAGCGTAGATTCCCAGATCCTGCTTTAGACTACTGGACCAGAATTTCTGAAAGATTCTGAAATGATAATACTGGCCTTTAGGTTAATGTCTAACTCACGTGCTATAATGATCTTGTTGCTGTCTACCTTCTAATTTTACGTCCTCCTGCACCTTCAACCTATACTTGTATTATAGCCCTTAAGAATCAGGTGGGTCCCTTTAAAATGTGTGCTCTTTCCTACATCTGAATTTTCAAGCATAATGTTTCTTCTCTTCTGGCTACCTTGCCACCATACCTGTATAATAAATATGTCATCTCTCAAAACTCAGTAGACACACCATCTTTACTTGGGAAGCTCTTACTGTCCTCAACCTTCTAGTTCAACCTGGTGACTCATTTCTTATTTATCTGATGGTCGCTGTAACACTGTGTGTGCAGGCTGTCGCTTCAGTCATGTCCAGCTCTGTAACCCCATGGATGGTAGCCCTCCAGTCTCCTCTGTCCAAGGGATTCTCCAGGCAAGAATACTGCTGTGGGTTGCCAAGCCTTCCTCCAGGCCTGATAACACCACTGGGCCACTGTTTGCTTGCACGCTTGTTTAAAAGACTGTGGGCTTCTTAAGAACTGCTAATATATCTTGGCTAAGGTTTTATTTTCAGTACCTACCACAATGCTATATAAACATTTGTCAAAAGGATGAAATGAGCAAATTCATAAATAAGTGAAGGAGAAAGGGAAGATGAGAGTGTGTGAGTGATCTGTCTCTGAAATAGTATCTTACCAAAATATCCATTATAAATTTTCTTGTATGGTATTTAAATTGAATAGTAAATATCCATGTATTTCAGGACTATCAAACTCATGCTTCTTTTATATTCTCTCCCCAATTTCTTTTTTCCCATCTGCTACTCTGGCATAATTACAATTTCTACCTCAGGGTAGTGAAAATTAATTGGCTTGTAAATAATGATAAATTAGTCAATGTTCATAAAATGCTCTCCAGATGAAAAGTACTCCATCACCTCTAAGCATTTTTATTTATTATAAAATAAACTGATGCATTATCAATACTTAGACCACCCTTGTGATATATGCCCTAAATACAATGAAGCGTTTTCTCTATCTAGTTCTAAAATCTGCTCTACCTTTCATTCTGGTCGGGCCTTACATCACTGTCACTGAGGTAAGACATACGATGAAATTAGATACCATTTTGCAGAGCCTGAAACAATATTGTGGATTGGAGAGTTTATGATGCTCAGCATATTCAGGCTTTTATTCCAACTCTGGCACTGGTTTAAATTTTATCTCCAACCTTGGAAGGCCTTGGGCTGGTTGGGTTGCTTACGACTAGTTTGGGAAGCATGTTGCCTCACGTTCAGGATCTCTCAGGAGATACAGAAACCCACAGGTCTTGGCAAGCTCAAAAACCATGCTGAAGTGGTAACTAGGGTTTATAGAGTATCCTTTCTCTAAAGAGAACCAGAAGCACGTTTCAAATAAGACCCCATTCAAGGGACTCATGACTATACATATGCTTCCCTGATGGTGCTGGTGGTAAAGAATCCACCTGCCTATGCAGGAGACCCAGGAGACACAAGTTTGATCTCTGGGTCTGGAAGATCCCCTGGAGTAGAAAGTGGCAACCCACTCCAGTATCCTTGCCTGGAAAATTCCATGGACAGAAGAGCCTGGTGGGCTGCAAGGAATCAGACATGACTGATTGACTGAGCATGTGTACACGTGTGCAAAATGAGAAAAGCACTGCTACTTTTAGAAGTAAAAGGTTAAGGATCTGGAAAGCATGCCAGCATCCACTGCAAGCTAACTCTAGACCTTCTTGTCTTTATGTTCAGTGTTCAAGCCTGCCCCTTCAGCTTGGTTTCCTTGTTTTGACCTTACATATTTTCTTGGACACCAGTCAGGTTCCATCCTCTGGTTCTTCCTTCTCTTTGCTATTCTAGATTACAAGATACACTTACCTAAGGAGGAGCTAGAATATTATGACTAGGATTAAGACAGGAAAAAAAAAAAAAAACGAATTGAGGCACACTTGTCAATCGTACCACAAAGTAATTCCTCCACATTCTGCTTCAAGAATGATGATACATAGTTAAGTTGAGGGCATGTGACTTTCCTGTCTCTGTGTACCTGCCCTTCTGGTTTTGTTGTTTGGTTTTTTTTTTCCACTCTCTGTGCAACTAAACCAGCATCTAAGCTTCGAGATCTTTCCTAGAGCTTTTACTTTCATGATGAATGATGATGTCCTTCTCCTGTATGTATGTCTAAATCCAATGCCAAGCTTAAGTTTTACCTCTGTCTCAAATATTTCTCCAGCGTTCTTGCCTCCTTCAGACTCTTTAAGCACGCATCACCTCTGTCACTTACAGTAGCGGCTGTGTCAGGCGCTCAGTCGTGTCCGACTCTGTGCGACACCATGGACTGTAGCCCTCCAGGCTCCTCTGTCCATGGGATTCTCCAGGCAAGAATGCCGGAGTGGGTTGCCATTCCCTTTTCCAGTGGATCTTCCCAACCCGGGGATCGAACCCAGGTCTCCTGCACTGCAGGCAGCTTCTGTACAGTCTGAGCTACAGGGAAGCCCATGTCACTTACAGAGTATTTGATAATAACCTTTGCCATTTTTACACTAGTTGTTGTTCATGTTACTAGCCATGTATTTCTTACACTTTTTTAATATCAGCGCTTAGCACAGTATCTTGCCTATTGCAGATTTTGTTTGGCTGGTTGATAGCTTCCTTTTTCTTTCTAAGGTTCTTAATGTTGTCAGTTGTATTCCCTTACTCCTGTCAGGAACCATCCAATCTATTGGTTTCTGTAAAAGAAATGGATAATCATTAGCTTTAAATTTATATTTCTCCAGCTTAATTGTGAAATACTTGACATATGTGTAAGCATAAGGAGTACAGTGTGATGGTTTGATACACAAATATGTTGCGAGACATTTACCACAATACGGTTGGGCAACACCTCTGTCACCTCACATAATCACCATTTTTGGTGTCTACTGATCACATATAAGATCTACCGTCTTAGCCACTCATTATTTTTCATAGTGAATGTAGCTATTTATATAGCCATCAACACTTCTCAAAGTTTCTCTTTTCTCCACATCCTCAACAACATTTGTTATATTTTGTCTTTTCGGTGATAGGCATTCTTACAAGCACGAGGTGATATCTCGTGATTTTGATTTGTGTTTCCCTGACAGTTAGTGATGTTGAATATCTTTCCATGTGCCTGTTGGCCATTTGTCTGTCTTCCCGGGGAAAATGTCAGTTCAAAACCTCACCTGTCAACCTACCTCACCTTTCATAAAGATACACTCCTTGACAACCCATCCAAAGTAACTCCAAACATAGCCAACTGTTTCACTATAACTCTTGATTCCTTGGTCATGAGGCCCTTTCCACACAGCCTGCTGCCTACCCACTATAGTACTGCTAGTGTCAATTAGTGTACATAGTATATACTAAATACAATAAATATTTATTGAATGGATGAAATCACTCGTTAACTAATATTTATCATCTCTTTTCTGTGTGGTGCAGTATTGTTTGCTGTTGATGAATGGTGCAACCATCATCCCTGCCTTCATGTGGCTTATATTCCAATAATCAGAATAAACAGTTATTAACAATCACACAAAGAAACATAGGAAGCCTATACATTATTTAGATGATGCTTCAGTGCACTTGTAAATCAGTCAGTTTTGCAAGTAAACAGGATAGAATTCCAATGATCCAAAAGATTTATCTAAAAGGAATACTTACAGAGGCAAGGACAGTACTAAGGGAATGAACAGAACCAGTGGTGCTCAGAGACCAAGAGGATAAAGCCACTGCTACCTTCAGAAGTAAACAGTTAAAGAGAAGAAATAATATTACTGGAATCCAGTGAGTGCTGAAGCCCCAGAAAGGGACCAAACAACAGGTACTGCAAAAAAAGAAGAGGTGATGGCCACCGCCAGGAGTACAACCAGATGAAATAATGACCAGGAAAACGTATCCCAATGTCTTGCTCATCCTCTCCTCTGACCGGCCTATGTTTACCATTGGCCAATCCAACTGGAATCCAGGTGGCAAGACAGTCCCTACCTGTCAGCCTTCTAGGACACAGGCTGAAGCAGGGAAAGGTGGAGATTGGATTTGGGAGTAAGTACACTGAGGGATGAAGGGTAGAAAGGAATCAGGAACAGAGAACAGCCAGGAAGGATTCAGTTCAGTTCAGTTGCTCAGTCATGTCCGACTCTTTGAGACCCCATGAATCGCAGCACGCCAGGCCTCCCTGTCCATCACCAACTCCCGGAGTTCACTCAGACTCACATGAATCGAGTCAGTGATGCCATCCAGCCATCTCATCCTCTGTTGTCCCCTTCTCCTCCTGCCCTCAATCCCTCCCAGCCTCAGAGTCTAGAATGGCTAGAAACTGAAAACTCCTCTTCCCCAGATACTTCAAGGGGAGAAAATTTACTAATTATGATTCTGTGGGAAAGGTAATAAACTAGTCCCGAAGCAGTAATTATATGAAGTGATCAATTCATTAACATGTGTTTATTATGTAAGTTCCAGGTGTGCAGCATTGTAGTCCAGGTTCTATATGCATTACAGAGTGGTTCACCACCACAAATCTAGTTTCCATCCATCATACAAAATTGACCCCTTACCATTTTGCCCACCCCATCCTCCTTCCCCTTTGGTAGCCACTAATTGTCCTTTGTGTCTATGAATTTGTTTTTGTTTTGTTTTGTTTACTGGTTTTTTTTTTTTTAATGCCACCTTTGAGTAAAATCACATGGTATTTATCTTTCTCCATGTGACTGTTCACTTAACATAATACCCTCAAGATCCATCCATGTTGTCATCAATTGCAGAATTTCACTTTTTATGGCTGAATAGTTTCTGGTGGCTCAGAGGTTAAAGTGTCTGCCTGGAATGCAGGAGACCAAGGTTCGATCCCTGGGTCGGGAAGATCCCCTGGAGAAGGAAATGGCAACCCACTCTAGTACTCTTGCTGGAGAATCCCATGGAGGGAGGAGCCTGGTAGGCTACAGTCCATGGGGTCGCAAAGAGTCAGACATGACTGAGCGACTTCACTTTCACTTTTACTTTCAGTGTTCCATTGTACACAAGATATGCATCACATCTTCTTTATCTATTCAGCTACTACTATCAATGGATACTTAGGTTGTTCCCATGTCAGAGTGATCTATTTTAAAACTAGCTAATAAAAAGGTCATTTAAAAAAAATCCTGAATTATCTTTTAAATAAAAATTACTGTGTTACGTATGTCTTGCCAAATATTTGCATTGCTGGCAATTCACTGTAACAGGAGTTGTCATTCTTCCTCTCGCCTCCTGGGTCAATTTTGAAGCTCTTGTCTTCCAACTCTAAGCCTCCCCATCTATACTCTGTTCTGTGATACTGGAGCTGGGACACAGGCACGTGCTTCCTTTTTCACCTGTTAATTTCTGCCATTGGGATGAGACTGGAAGGCAGGCTGAGGGAGAGGAAACCTGGTGGATGCTCTCTGTTCTTATCAGTGTTGCCTCAGCAGCAGCTGGCTGTTTCAGGAGCAGTTGGTGCCAGTTCCAACCTTTTTCTCACCCAGAACAAGCCTCCTTGTTACCTGTGTGGGGAACCAGCACCAGCTGAGCTGCATACTCTTGAGTCCCTGCCCCACAGAGTACCCTCTCCAAGCTTCTAAATCCTAATGGTCTCACCTTCTCTCCTTGTTTCCAACCCTGAAGATGGTGATTGTTGCCTATGTTTGCTATCTCTATGCTTTCTCTTGGGCTTCCCAGGTGGTTCAGTGGTAAAGAACCCACCTGCCAATGCAAGAGAAAAAAAGAGACAGGAGTTTGGTCCATGGATTGGAAAGATTCCCTGGAGTAGGAAATGACACCGCCTCCAGTATTCTTGTCTGGAAAATTCCATGGGCAGAGGAACCTGACGGGCGACGGTCCATGGTGTCACAAAGAGTCGGACATGACTGAGCACGCACACATGCTTTCTCTGGGTCCCCCTTTGCAGTTTTCTGTACTTTTTTAAGCAAGTCCCTGTATTCGGTTATTTGTTAAAATAACGGGTGTGCTTTATGTTTTCCTGACTAGAATTAGACAGATAAGCTCTTTCTCACCATGCTATATCCCCATTCTTCTTCCCTAACCCAACCCAATCCATTTTTCAAAAAGAGTGGAATAGTTATCCTTGTAGCCATAAATAGATGGCTTCATATAGCTCAAGGCAGAGTCTCAGGGATTCCAGCTAGATCAGATTTATCTGTGCATCTTCCATGTGTCAGATGCCGTGTTTAGCATGGTGGGAAGTATTTCTGTGTCATCATGAACCTACAGTCAGTTAGGGAAGACAAATCTCACAGATGTGGGAGAAAACCTACCATAAATGCAAGGTGTGTGTAGCCATGATACGTGAAATTTGAAAAAAAGAGGAATTGGGTGAGGACTGAATAGTTAAACATCATTTCATAGCACTTCCCTGATGGTCCAGTGAATAAGACTCCATTCTTCCACTGCTGGGGGCGTGGGTTCAATCTCCAGTGGGGGAACTAAGATCCTACATGCCATGTGGTGCAACCAAATTAAAATAAAAACAAATAAAACTACTCTCCTCTCTTCTCCACCATCCTTTAAAAAAGAAAAATCACTTCATGCAGGAGCTGGGATTTGAACTCTCTCAGATTATGAGAAGAAGGTAACCAAAATACCAAAACCCAGAGGACATTATATGCAGAAGAACAGTTTGGATAGACATAGTACTTGTGGGTTTTATTTTCATTCATTCATCCACTCCACTCATCTATTCATTTATTCCACACTTTTTTTCATGTGCTTCTCTATGCCAGGCCCTCTGAGATCGATGGGAGACCCTGAGCAGAACAGAAATATCAATAACCTCAGATATGCAGATGATACCACCCTATGGCAGAAAGTGAAGAGGAACTAAAAAGCCTCTTGATGAAAGTGAAAGAGGAGAGTGAAAAACTTGTCTTAAAGCTCAACATTCAGAAAACGAAGATCATGGCATCTGGTCCCATCACTTCATGGCAAATAGATGGGGAAACAGTGGAAACAGTGTCAGACTTTATTTTTCTGGTCTCCAAAATCACTGCAGATGGAGACTGCAGCCATGAAATTAAAAGATGCTTACTCCTTGGAAGAAAAGTTATGACCAACCTAGATAGCATATTCAAAAGCAGAGACATCACTTTGCCGACTAAGGTTCGTCTAGTCAAGGATATGGTTTTTCCACTGGTCATGTATGGATCTGAGAGTTGGACTGTGAAGAAGGCTGAGTGCTGAAGAATTGATGCTTTTGAACTGTGGTGTTGGAGAAGACTCTTGCGAGTCTCCTGGACTGCAAGGAGATCCAACCAGTCCATTCTGAAGGAAATCAGCCTGGTTGTTCTTTGGAAGGAATAATGCTAAAGCTGAAACTCCAGTACTTTGGCCACCTCATGCGAAGAGTTGACTCATTGGAAAAGACTCTAATGCTGGGAGGGATTGGGGGCAGGAGGAGAAGGGGACGACCGAGGATGAGATGGATGGATGGCATCACTGACTCGATGGACGTGAGTCTGAGTGAACTCCGGGAATTGGTGATGGACAGGAAGGCCTGGCGTGCTGCGATTCTTGGGGTCACAAAGAGTTGGACACAGCTGAGTGACTGAACTGAACTAAACTGAACTGAGCAGAACAGACATACCCGTGTCCTGAGAGGCTCATGTTCGTTTGTTTTAATTGGGGTATAATTGCATTACAACGTTGTGCTAGTTTCTGCTGTACAACAAAGTGAATCAGCTATACATATGCATATATCCCCTCCCTCTTGAGCCTCCCTCCCAGCCCTCTCGGTCATCACAGAGCACAGAGCTGAGCTCCCTGTGCCCTACAGCAGCTTCCCACTAGCTGTCTATTTCACACAAGGTCATGCATACAGGTCAGTGCTACCCTCTCAGTTCAGCCCACCCTCTCCCTTCCCTTTCCCCGTGTCTGCAAGTCCGTTCTCTATTCCTGCCCTGCAAATAATTTCATCAGCACCAAGGAGGTTTACACTTCAGTAGGAGAAATGGAGTTTGTCAAATGATCATACCGCAACTGCGTAGTTGCCATTGCGCTCTGTCCTATATGGTAGAGGAAACTAAGCGCAATGAGGAAGGAATAGCGTTCCAGTCTAGCAAGTGGCATGTGCAAACATCTGCAGGGAGAAAGACTAAGGTGACTGGAAGGAGGTCTGTGTGTCTGGACGGAGGAAGCGGTGGGGAATATGAGTTCTAGGGAATGATATCCACTGCCATCTTCCCAGGTGCAAAATTAGAAGCATTGCAAATCCATAGGTACAGGAGACCAATGGAAAAAAAAAAAAAAGGAAAGAAACTGCCAGAGTCACCTGCAATTTATGTAAACCATCAGCCCTTGGTCAGAGTCTCGGCCCCAGGAAATAACATTCCAGGCCACAAGCTGAGAGTATAGAAGGCCTGAGTCCTCACCCCAGTGTGCTCTAGTGGAATTGTGCTCACTAATGATTCCACAGGGGAGAAAGAAACAGGAGCCGTAGCAGGTGTGGAAACAAAAGACTAGCTCTCTCAAGCAGGCCTTTGAATTTAACATGCGCGAAGTAAAGCAGGCTAGCATCCTCCACTCACCTAGCCTGTTGGTCTCCAAAAAACATGAAGTGATTACCAGTTTCAGCAAACAGTTTCAGCATTTGGCATAATTAATGTAAATATTACTTCAGTGGAAAAGTAATCTGACACCTTATTTATTTAAAAAGATCTTTAATTAATGTCAAGTGGCGTAATGAGTGGTAATCTTCCCCTGCTTGCCTCCCTCCTCCCCTCGTGTGTAGACACTCCTCGCTGGCTTGTTTACCTGCAGACTTAAGAATCTAAACACACAGGAGGGAGTTTTAGGCTTTATTTCTAAAGCTTTTTCTTTTCTTTCCTTCAGAGAGAGCTCCTTCATTTCAGTAGGAGAAACTATTCCCAAAGCGTCTTGAAAATTCTTTTCTTGTAGACAAGTCCTGTGTCTTATACTCTTTGCAATGACTTACGCAGACTCGCTCCAGGTTTATAAGCCCAGCCATCAGGAGCAGGAATGTAGGTCATCCTTATTGGCCACCACCTAACCACTAGATGCGTCCTTCCTCTCCTTCAGATTGACTCCACGGGGATCCTAAACAAGACAAGAAACTGGTTGAGGTGTCAAAAGCAACTGTCAAGAAAACAGAGAGCATTGTATTAGGCGTACAAAATAGCCAGGAGGGAGTTTTTCTGGTGGGCTGTCTTCCTTTAGAAGGAAATGGACTGCCCACTTAGTATGTGCAGTTTAATATTAACAAAGAGGCTAAAGTTGCTGAAAAAAACCTGTCTCTTGGATCTCTTGGTCTAGTAAACATTTGCATCCTCTTATATAATTTCTAAAGCAAGGCACATTAATTTTCGTGGTGATCTCCACGATATTTTTAGGCTTGGACTGCTAAAGAGGTCTTCTAGGGGTAGGTCTTCAAATAAGATTTCTTCAATCTCTTGGCTGAAGGTTGAGTATTGCCATAGAAGAAATGTTCAGTGTTATTTTCTAATTGCTTGGAACATCTTGGAAAATAGTTGCTGCTGCTGCTAAGTCACTTCAGTCATGTCCGACTCTGTGTGACCCCACAGATGGCAGCCTACCAGGCTCCCCCGTCCCTGGGATTCTCCAGGCAAGAACACTGGAGTGGGTTGCCATTTCCTTCTCCAATGCATGAAAGTGAAAAGTCAAAGTGAAGCTGCTCAATCGTGTCTGACTGTTCGTGACCCCACGGACTGCTGCCTACCAGGCTCCTCCATCAGTGGGATTTTCCAGGCAAGAGTACTGGATTGGGGTGCCATTGCCTTCTCCGGGAAAATAGTTAAGGTGTGAGAAATGGAGTATTTCCTCTCACATCAATAAACAAGGATGTCACAGTCATCAGCAACTGTAGCCCTCCAATGTGAGCTGGTGAGCCCTAAGGGCACTCAGGAAGGAGAAGAATACCTACAACCCAACAGCTATTAGATCAGCCACTCCCTACATGAGCCCCAAGGGAGCTGAAGATGTGAGAAAACAGAATACTAGTCCAGAATTGTAGAGATGCACCTGAAAGGAATGATCTCAATGAGCCCAGACTCTTGCTGCTTCCCCACACAGAGAAAAGTGCTGAATTCCTTAACTTGCGATATCTGGTTTTCTTCAATTAACAATAATTGATGCTCAGACTACCTGCCCTTTGTTGTAAAACTTCTATATAACCTGGTTCCTCCCCTGGCCTCCTTGGAGCAGTTCTCCCTGGGTGACTTGAAACGCTGTCTCCTGTCTTGAAGTCCTAAACCTCCCACTGAATAAAACACAAATCACAACTGTGGAGTTGTGAATATTTTTTAAATCAACAGGTGGTTACCAGGTAACTGGACATCATCAGAATGAAATGATTGAATGTCAAACAGCCTGTTACCATAGCTCTTCTAAGGATTTAGAGCCTCTTATCTTACAAGTGGCAGATTCTCTATCTTGCTTCAGCAATTTTGTTTCAAGACACAGTTTCCGTTTAAAACAGAGACATAGGCAAACACGAAAATCCCTTTAAATCAGAGACCTTCAATTCCAGAGCCCTTAACCTGGTGAGATTATTTCCAAACCTGAAATGACTGGATGTGTTCCTTGTCAAGAAGTGTCAGTGCTTCAAGGGTTACCTGCTGTTTCAAAGATGTGATGTTCCTTCATATTTAAACATGAAGAAAAACATTGGCACTAACAAGTACTTTTTATAGTAAAGTTTCATGTTGGCATAAAAATACTCTGATTTGCTTAAAAATCATTTAGTTATTCCAAATCAAAATATATTCATAATTTATAGGAGTTTATTTCTTAAAAATGAAGAAGCTAATCTTGATTTATCCTACATATAATTTAAGAACACTTGCACTTTAAAATATATATCTGTTAAATTTGCTGGCTATTTTTATAGAGGACTCGCGTGTCTGATTTAAAACCAAAACAGTGCAAAGGAGTGGATCAAAGCTGGAGATGTTTTTAATCGCTTCTGTGAAAAGCTCCTTGGGCTCTTCTAAAAACAATTTCTTTTAAGTATTTGTAATATATTTTCTATAATGTAAAAGCTTTCACAAATGAAGCAGAAATCCAGATGAACACACCCACCTGTCAGATGAAAATGGAGAAAGAAACAACCCAATTCTCCCACCAGAGATCAGCCTTAAGAAACTGCCAAAGTTGGTTTTCCCACATCTGACTTTACCTCTTGATATCTTCCTGCTGGTTGACCTCCTTCCCTCCTAGGGGCCCCTCTTCTGCTTCTGGTCACTCAGAGGCTTCTCCTGGAACAAAGGGGAATTGTTTTCTCCAGACCTCTATCTCCCCTTACCTGAAACCTCCCTTCACTCCCACTCCTTTCTGTCTCTGAGCTTTACAAGGGTAACAAGGAGTTAGTACTTATACTATGTAAAGTGACTTCTGGGCCAGTTCCCCAATATATTCCATCTTCCATTTACCAGTTAGAATTCAGTATCTCTCAAATGTCACTGAGAAGAGACTCTAATGGACTTTGTTCCAGGACTCTTCAGTCAACAGCTGGGATGTGACCAACTGAGTCTTTGTGACCCCATGGACTGTAACCTGCAAGGCTCCTCTGTCCATGGGATTCTCCAGGCAAGAATATTGGAGTGAGTTGCCATGCCCTCCTTCAGGGGACCTTCCTGACCCAGGAATCAAACCCGAGTCTCCTGCGTTGCAGATTCTTTACCACTGAGCCACTAGGGAAGCCCCAACCAACCCTCATCAACACCACCACCAGCAATAAAGCTCTGAAGAATTTTCTTCATGGATTTATGACAACTGCTTTCCTGATGAAAAGGTCAAGAATCAGTTAATCAGTAGGTGAAAAGCACCAGGATGCTCCTTACCATATGCTAGGTACCTGGGGGATATAAAAAGAAGTGACCACTTCCAGCAGTTGTAAAACATGAATCCTAATCCCAGATGACGATCAGAAAAGAGGATGGGCCAGCAGGCTCTCCTGGAGTCCTTGTAACAAAGGCTGAAGGGGTTAGAGAACACCAGCGTCCTAAAGTACCTGTGCTGCTTGAGGGGATGCTGGAGGACATGGAACTTGCTTGAAGCCTCAGAGAGGTAAAATTATTTAGATGAAGAGTTAGCAAGCAGCCCTACAAGGGTACTCAGAGGTTAAATTTGCTAAGCCAGAATAGTAACCAAAAATGTCACAGGAAAATTTGGATGGGCCAGTGACACAGGAATCACTGGGCTTGGCACTCTCTTGGTGCACAGCCATTGACTCCAATAATCCTAGGAGAATGGTCTAAATGAGATGTGAGTTTGGAGAATTTTTTTTTAAAGCTATGCCATGCATGCCTAGAATAGTTGTTCAGTTGCTCATTCACGTCTGACTCTTTGTGACCCCATGAACTGTAACCTGTCAGGCTCCCCTGTCCGTGGGATTCTCCAGGCAAGAATACTGGAGTGGGTTGCCATTTCTTTCTCCAGGGCATCTTCCTGACTCAGGGATTGAACCCAGGTCTCCTGCATTGCAGGCAGACTCTTTACCGTCTTCTGCGTCATCTGGATAACCCTAGAGAGCTGGTCACAAGTGGATTTCTAGTTCTGGAGAGCTTTGGGCACTGGTAACGCCCAGGACAGCTCTCCTGGGGCTAACCCTACCCATGACCCCCTTCCAAAGTCACTTCCATGAATCGGATGGCTTAAAACAGTAGAGAGGTATTCCCTCACAGTTCTAGAGGCTAGATGTCTGAAATCAAAATTTCAGCAGGATTGGTTCCTCCTGAGAACCCAAAGGGAGGGTCTCTTCTACCCCCTCTCCTGGCTTCGGGCCGTTATTGGCAATCCTTGGCGTTCCTTGACTCCAATCTCTGCCTCTGTCATCTCGTGGGCATCGTCTCTCTGTGTTTCTCTGTGCCTTTACAGGGCATTCTCTCTCTGTCTTTCTCTCTCCTCTTCACGTAAGTACCTTAGTTATACTGAAATAAGGGTCTACCATACCTACTCTGGCATAATCTCATCTTAAGTAATCACATCTACATTGACACTATTTCCAATAAGAGAGCATTCTGAAATATATATCTTCTTGGAGGACATAATTCAACAGTAAGTAACTCAAAAAATGTCAATAACTCCAGGTCTTTTAGGCATGATGGCCCTCAACTAGGTACGATAATGGAAAATTGTTCTTTCAAAAAGAACCATAGAAAGGCAGTCGCTGGAGAAAAGAAGTGTTTTTATTGCTAAACTATAGACATGAACCTTCAAAACAGATCTGTGATACAGGTGGGTTCTTCGTATTCCTACAGTCTCTGTCTTTGCCCGGAAAACTCACTTGTTTTAAGGATTGTTGTTGTTTAGTTGTGAAGTCATGTTCGACTCTTTTGCAACCCCATGGACTCCCCTGTCCGTGGGATTTCCCAGGCAAGTATACTGGAGTGGGTTGCCATTTCCTTCTCCAGGTGTTCGTGTGCAACTAGTAATTCTGCAGTCATATTTACCAGATCATCATCTGTTTAAATAGAATCAACTTAGCCTCCCATAACTCCTGCATTCAAAGTGCAAAGGTTTGAAAAATATTTAACATAAGCATTCTGGTCACTTTGACTTGGAACCCACCTCTCAAGACTTAGCTGCTCTTTTGCGGCAGATTAATTCCATTAGTGGCCAGACTTTTCGTGTCTTTCTGTGTCTATGCCTGTATATGTATATATATATATATATCAGAAAAGGCCCTGATGCTGGGAAAGATTGAGGGCAGAGGAGAAGGGGACAATAGAGGATGAGATGGTTGAATGGCAACACCAATTCAATGGACATGAGTCTGACCAAGCTCTGGGAGTTGGTGATGGACAGGGAAGCCTGGAGTACTTCAGTCCATGGGGTCTTAAATGATGGGGTCTGAATGAATGATTTTTCCAGGGAGTATCTCATAAGATAATTGAAACTGCAAAGGGAAAATCATGATGTCTTGTACATCTTAGGTTTCCCAATTTTGTAATTATAGTGGTGACTGTGTAGTAAGAACTCAATAAACAGTACTTGCTGATTTGCTAATTGATTGATGAGACTAAGCTACTATCAATTACCCTTGAGGAATGAACCAAGAAACAGAATTAAATTTCATTAAGAAGATTTCATCTGGCCCATAAGAAGACTTGTGTGACTTTCAAGGTTTCTAAACACTAGGAAGAACTGATGCCTCTTATGTGACTTGTGAGGAGCACGCTCTTCTATACAGGATGTAGAGTATAATCCACAGTCATGGAATTGCCCAATTATCATTCATCCCCCTTTCTTTTTTAATAATTCTGCATTCATTGTCCACTTTAAGTTATTAAGACAAAAAAGGAGTTCTGAATTATATGCTATACAGATCAAAGGGAGTGGTATTTTATGAAGTAACACTAAAGCAAAAATACTACCAAAAACTATCTATTCATTAAACATTGAAGATATCCAGGTGTGGTGCTTGCATCTGGACAAGAAATACATAAGCTCTAATTTTGACTCGAGTGGAGGGACAGGCAAATAACTGTTACCAAAAGATGTGGAGTTGAGCTGCGTGCCACACAAAAGCCAATGAACAGGCAAGATTGGTGGAAGGGAAAGTTTGCTTTATTTCAGATGCCGGCAGTGGGGGTCAGGGGTGGGGCAGGCAGGGGAGGGCAGCTGGGGTATTTTTAGTGGATGCTCCTGGTGAGTGTTGGCTGATGGCTAAGTTGTACTGTCAAATAAGACTGTGCTCTTTCTCTTCCATTCTCAGTAGGAAACTATCTTAATTCAGGTGAAGAAGGAGAGGAAGGTGTGAAAACCTGCCAATGTTAGTGAAACAGGAGAAAGCTCTTAGCAACATTACTTAGCCAATTATTTAAACTCTGTATGGCTGGAAAACTGTGGCATTTTATAACACTTGGAAACAAAGTCTCTTCAGGTATCCATTCCGTTAGATAGACAGTTATGAGATTTTCAGACTCAGTGAACAAAAGAGAAAGCCTGTACTATTTCATGATGAAGAAAAAGAAACAGCATCAGTTACAAAGAAGCACAATGAGTCAGCTAGGCAACAACAGTCCCTGAGTGTTCATCACTGAACACTCTTGGGGCTCTGGTGGTTCACTGTCAGCTCCCTTGCTTACCTGTTAGAAATCCACGCATGGCTTGTATTCCCTGTTGTAAGGAGAAGTGGTCTTCTTACCTGGATAGGCTTTCGAGCTGTGCTGTGCTCTGCTCAATGGCTCAACCATGTGTGACTCAGCAACCCCATGGACTGCAGCCCATCATGGCATTTCCCAGGCAATAAAGCTGGAGTGGGTTGTCATTTCCTTCTCCAGGAGATCTTCCCAACCCAGGGAGTGAACTCACATCTTCTGTATCTCCTGCGTTGGAGGCACTGCAATTCTTTACCCACTGAGCGACTGGGGAACACAAGAATGTCAACAAAAGGTACTTTTTGATAGACTTTTTTTAATAGACTTTTCCAATTCAGATTATACTGTTTTCCAAACAAACCCATCTTCATCTGCTAGAGTCCTAAAAGTTCTAGGTCTTTACAAGTAACTTAATTCAGGTTATATTGCTCCAACTCCTGCTACATGTGAAATGTTTATTCACAAATCTGTCATTAACGGCACAGGACTATCAAAGCACACTATTAATAGATAGAGAAGGGGAACACTTAGGAATCAAAGATTTGATGTCAGAAAACAAAACTTTAAAAATTTGGCACCAAGAGGCAATGAGAAGGAATGAGAAATAGTGGGAAAGCAATGGGTGTAATGAGAGTAAACTCAGTAAATTTAAGAGTTCATTGCTGGTTTGGGGCTAATACTAAAGAGTTTAAATTAAAAATAAACATTAAAAGTACATTGCAGTGAAATTTCATCTGGGCATCCTAACACAGAATCGTGATACATTTCCCTTTTTCCAAATATTTCCTTTGACTTCCCTGTGTAAAGATATCCTTCTGTCTTATCTCAATGAACAAAGACTCGGAAGGTAACTGTGAGAAAGGATAAAGCATTTTCTGTCTCATGATAAAAGATATGGCAAAAAAGATTTAAAATGCTTTGAAAAATTGTCAGGCATTGCAATGATTTAATTATCAGAGAGAGAAATGCAACTGATAAAGATTGAGCTGTTGCATTATCTTAGCTGTTCCATAATGTTTTGATACACTAAATATCAAGAAAGACAGTTTGGATTTTGTATATTTTAAAACTACAGTCAGTTTTCCTCTGATTTTATTCTTTGCTTTAAGAGATAGCAGTCATAATATTTTAGACTGTTTATTCCAAAATTTTACAAATATGTGTTGAATACATATGGTACAAAGTTTGGTGTGATGCACATATGAACGAGAAATAGCAGCACAAAAGTTCCTCCTCTCAAAAAGTTTCCAGTCTAGGAATATATATGCATGAAAAAATGCAAAGCAATAAATGCAAAGAACTAATAGGAGTTGATGCTTTTGACCTGTGGTGCTGGAGAAGACTCCTGAGAGTCCCGTTGACAGCAAGGATATCAAATCAGTCAATCCTAAAGGAAATCAGTCCTGAATATCCATTGGAAGGACTGATGCTGAAGCTGAAACTCCAATACTTTGGCCACCTGATGCGAAGAACTGACTCATTGGAAAAGACCCTGATGCTGGGAGAGACTGAAGGCAGGAGAAGAAGGGAAGACAGATGATGCAATGGTTGGATGGATTCACTGACTCTATGGACATGAGTTTGAGCAAGCTCCAGGAGTTGGTGATGGACAGGGAAGCCTGGCATGCTGTGCTCCACGGGATCACAATGAGTGGGACACAACTGAGATACTGAACAAGAACAACAATATAAACATAAATACCAAAGAAGTTCATCCCTAAGATTTAGAATTTAACTTGAAGTGTTAGAAGACTGTAGTATCTGTACAATCTTCTACAATTTGCCTTTTGTACATACTAAGCATCACATCTATAAAATAAGCATATATGTTTAATATCATATATATATTCAATTCCTTGGAAAGTACAATGAAGAAAAAGGTCATTTAGTACAATGCATTGTAAATACATTGAGAAAATTTACATTTTTGCAGAGCAAAATGTAATAAATCCATATTCTTGGGTTTATATATATATGGATTCTTTTATAAATCCATATTCTTGGATCACTCAAAATATTCCACATATTCAATGAAAATCACCAGGTAAAGATCAGGATATTGCAATGGACTCATCGAAAACATGCATTTTGAGTATTCTTTTTTTTTTCCATCAAAAAACAAAACATAGCAACAGGTGTCTTGTAATCAATGTATTAGTTGTTTTTTTAAATGTAATGTGGCAAAAGATAACATTTTAACCAAGCTAATACGCACTAAATGGAATTTTGCATTGACCTTTGGAAATTCACCTTTAGAAAGTTATATTTTAGTGATAAATCTTTGGCTTTTATAAAGGTCATGTTAAGAAAAAGTCATGTGGAATATGTTTCTGTGTCAAACAGCCTCCTCTGACCTCATTTTCCCCACCAGTTACCACTCCATTTGTCAGCTCCTCTTCCCTAGAAAACCCCTTTAAGGACTTTAACCTCGCTCTTTGCTGATTTTTCCCCATTGTCTCTCCCAGCAGTGCCCAGTCAGGCTTCTCTTCCCTGCTTCAGTGCCTCGGTCAAGGTGCCCTACAGCCTAAATTATGAGCAGATTTTAACAATGGTGTCTACTCGCTCTTCACTGATACATTGTCTTGCCTCAGCCTTACACCCACTCCTTCATCTGGCCTTACAGGTCATTAGTCCTGAGTCTCTTCCAAGGACGCTTACTCATCTCCCTAGCATCCTAACTTTGGAGTGGCCTGGGGCTCAGTCTTTTATCTTTTGTTCTTTACCAATATGCAATCTCTTGGTGGCTTCATCTAGTCTCTTTGATTTCATACCCTTTATATGATAATGAATCTAATTCTTTTTTTTTAATATCCTGCCAAGTTTTCCATCCTGAATTGTAGATTTGTATATCCAACTGCCTACTCAGCATCTGCTAGGATGTGGTATAACCATATCCAACTTAAGATGTCCAAAACAGAACTACTAGTCGTGGCTCCCTTTCCCGAAGTATTCCATTTATAATCTTCCCTATCTCACTTGATAGAAACTCTATCCTTCCAGTTACTCAAGCTAAAATTCTTAGGGTCATCCTTGATTCCTCATATACTATCCAATCAGTCTTAAAATCCTGATGAGGTTCAAACCCTATGTGGAATAAGTATCTCTTGGCATCAATTCCATTCATGGCCAGAAACACCATCATCATTTAGCTTTATTTCTCCCCAATAATCTTCAAAATGGTCTTGCTGCTTCCAGCTCTGACTTCTCTACAGCCTGTTCTCAACAGCAACCAAGGTGATCCTTTTAA
This sequence comes from Capra hircus, assembly GCF_001704415.2. Classification (NCBI taxonomy): domain Eukaryota; kingdom Metazoa; phylum Chordata; class Mammalia; order Artiodactyla; family Bovidae; genus Capra; species Capra hircus. The sequence goes on from NC_030834.1 coordinate 23,898,240, forward strand.
AGCAAAGGTTAGATCTTGTCATTCCTCTACACCTCCAGTAACCTGCCATCTCATTGAAAGGAAAATCCAAGGTCCTCACATTGGCCAACAAGGACCTACAAGGACTTCTGAGTCTCAATTACATTCTGATTGAATTTCTACTACTCTCTCATCTACCAAGAAGACATGAGGCACTCACTGTGTTAGGGCCATTATGCTAGCTATTCTCTGAAATGACCTTTCTAGATATCCTGACTGCCAACTCCTTCACCTTCTTCAAGTCTTTGCTCAGATGTCACCTGCTCAAAGAAGTATCCTACCATCCTATCTAAAAGGACAACCTGTACTCCCAGGTTCCCTTGCCCTATTCTATCTTTTGGTACCACTTCCTGCCATCTAATAAGCTATAAAATTTAATTTACTTATTATATTTATTTGTTACTGTCTCGATTTTCCAACTGGAATGAAAGCTCCATACAGAAGGGGATTTTTGTCAAGTTTTATGCACTCATGAGGTGATGAACAAAGAGCAAAGCAGGTACTGAACTCTACAGATACCGATTCACTAAACAGAGCTGAAAGAGAAAGAGAATGAGGTCTACATCATCTGAGGCCCTGGAATATGGGCATATATGGCATTGTGACAGGGTAACACACGTGTCCAGAGTTATATCATCCCCAAAATTCCAATTTAGTTGTAAGTAGTGTGATTTAATTTTTTCTTATAACGCCACAAGTAATCATTAGCCATTATCTTTAAATTCTAAATGTTCTTCTCTCAGTATCCATCTTCGTTTGAACTTGGCTCAATAATTTTTCAATTCCATTTCTGATCCCAGTGTTTGTGAAGTTTTAGTTGATTTTCTAGTTGTCCCCAGCAGGAGAGTAGGTCTGGAGTAGCTGCTGACCATCAACAGGAGCACAAGTCCCTCCAAGGATCCACTCTAGACCCTCCTATGGGAGATGGTAGACCCACTCCTAGTGAAAGGACCATCTCAAGGTCACCTTTACCCTCTCCTTTATGAAGTACGCATGAGATAAATGAGTATTTTTCTGAGCTCCACAGCCGTTCCTGCCCTTGTGAGCCCTCATAATAAGGAAATAACTAGTTTCTAAGGTCAGTTTTGATCCCTGTTTGGGAGTAGGGGAGGGTGTTTGGAGCTTTTTGTTAACCCCAGATGTTTCTGGGAATATCTTCATTTTTCTCTTTCAGTAGTCATACTTGACACAGTCAGAGAAGATGGTCCCTTCCAGTTCCAGAATGACACCCTCCTGACTTAGCAACTCCAGCAAATGGGAAGATTTCTTCTCTCTCCCAATATTTATCAGTCTCAACATAGGACATGACTAACCAAATCTGGACGATGTCTAAAGGGAGAGAAGGAGGAGAAACTACAGTTCTCTAAATAATAACCCAGATAAACAATAGGAAATGGAACAAATGTGACTTCACAAATAAAATTTTCTGGGCAAACAGAAGCGCCATCTGCCCACTCCAGCTCTTCATGTGCCCACTATAGCGATTATCCTTAGGGAGGCAAAGCTGAATAAAAAAAAACTAGTCAGTGCCCCTCTCCATTACTAGCTTTAGGGAGTGAGTAGGCATGTGGAAAACAATTATATCAGTGACGATGCTATAGCAAAGGTATTAAAAACATGCTATTTCCTTAGGGCTAGAAGTGCTCAATTCCACTTGTGGAGGTCAAAAAGTTTGCTTGAAAAAAGAGGTAAAGCAGAGAGCTTTTTAGGAGTAAGTAAGCTTTGCCAAGGTAGGCAGAGGAGCTGTTGTTTAGTTCCTAAGTTGTGTCCATCTCTTTTGCAACCCCATGGATTGTAACCCTCTGTCCATGAGATTTCCCAGGCAGGAATACTAGAGTGGGTTGCCATTTCTTTCTCCAGGGAATCTTCCCTACCCAAGGATCAACCTGTGTTTCCTGTGGCATTGGCAGGGGATGGGAATTAAGTGGAGTAGTCAAGTTTGGGGGCCTACAATAAGGAATGTCAGACGGAAACCAGTGAAAAAATTACTAAGCCATATTCAGGGCCTGATTGTGTTTGGAAACTAGAAATTTGTTATGATACCAACCTTCATAGTTATGTGATTCTGTTTTTCTTAAAATGCTGGAGCAGTCTCTGATTGGTAAAGACAGGTGGCTATGCAGCCAGGTGAAATTTCCTCCCAAAAGAAGTGCCACAATCCTATGATAAAAATTAAGGGAAGACTTCTGAATTGAGAGAAGGGGAGATTTCTTTATTTGGCGGGCAAAAGGTAAGAGAGTTGGTTTTCAAGTAGAGTGTACGTATTGCCCAGAAAACGCATCCCTCAAGGACTACAGGGAAACCCTGGGGAACAGATGTTTGTGTATAAGTTCAAAGTGGTGCTGAGTCTGAGTCATCAGTGCTTGAAGTTCAAGAGAGTGCATGTTGAGGGCCCTGTGGACCACAGCCAAAGACTGTATTATTCTCAACCTTTGATTCAGATAAATCTCTCATTGCCTTGTTCATGTGGCTAGAAAATTCTGCACTAGTTAACTGTATCTGTAAAAGCATGGGGATTATTCCAGGTTGCCTAATCACCAATACCCTCCCACCACTATCGATTGTCCTGCATCACAGATCACAGTTAAAATATGCAAATTTATTCATTTAAATATTCAAATTAAACAGCCCTCTCTTACCATTCCTGCCATCCAGAAATCACCATCCTTGTCCCCAGGTGATAACCCTACCTCTCTCAAGGATGTACCTCATCTAGGTGGTCAGTTCTGCTGATCATGCACTCAGATTGAGAAAACTAGGCCATTTTTCAGTTGTTCTTTAGGAATGTGCTGCTGATATTGTCAGTTAGTCATGTCTGACTCTTTGCAACCCCATGGACTGTAGCCAGGCTCCTCTGTCCATGGAATTCTAGAGGCAACAATACTGGAGTTGGTTACCATTCCCTTCTTCAGGTGATCTTCCTAACCTAGGGATCAAACCCGGGTCTCCTACATTGTAGGCAGATTCTTTACCATCCGAGCCACTGAGAAAAAGCCCGATATTGACAGAGCAGTGATGAACACAGGCAGTCTACTGACACAACTGTCATTCTTCTCGTGGCAGTAAATTTCACTGCAACTTTTAGCTTAGGGATGGTTTCTTCTCTATTTTTAAATCAATAGACTTTGGAGCAGTTTTAGATTCACAGCAAAATAGAGCAGAAAGAACAGAGAATTCCCGTATACCTCTGTCCCCTCACAAACACAACCTCCCCAGCATCAACACTGATCACAGTGGGTGAACCTCCACTGACACGCCATCATCACCCAAAGCCCATGGATCACAGCAGGGTTCACTCTTGGTGTTGGACGTGCTATGAGTTTGGACAAAATGTATAGTGACATATTCCACCACTGTAGGATCCTGCAGAATGGCTTCCCTGCCCTAAAGACTCTTCACTTTCTGCCTATTCATCCCTCCCTCCTCCTTAACCCCGAAAACTGCTGATCCCTTTTTCTGTCTCTAAGTTGCATTTTCCAGAACGTCACATGATCGGAATCGTGCAGTGTGTAACCTTTCCAGGCTGGGTCTTCTTCACTTAGTAATATGAATTCAAGGTTCCTGTTTGTCTTTTCATGACTTGGTTACTCACTTCGTTTTAAGTACTGACTAATATTCCACTGTCTGAGTATGCCACCGTCTGTTTATCCATCCACTTACTGAAGGACATCTTGATTGCATCCAAGTTTTGACAATTATGAATAAAGCTGCTATAAATATCCTTGCACACGTTTTCATATGGGCATAAATTTTCAAGTCATTTGGATAAATACCAAAGGGCAATCATATGGTAAGAATATGTTTAGTTTTATAAGAAACAGCCTTCCAAAGAGGCTATACCGATTTGTATTCCCACTAACAATGAATCTTATTGTGCCACATTTTCTCCAGCATTTGAAGTTGACAGAGTTTTTTATGTTGGCCATTTCAATAGATGCGTAGTGGTATCTTACTGTTGCTTAAATTTGCAATTCCCTCATCTGCTTCCCTGCTGGCTCAGATGGTAAAAAGTCTGCCTACAATGCAGGAGACTTGGGTTCAATCCCCGGGTCAGGAAGATCCCCTGGAAGAGGAAATGGCAACCCACTCCAGTATTCTTGCCTGGAAAATCCCACGGATGGAGGAGACTGGCAGGTTACAGCCCATGGGGTCGCAAAGAGTCAGACGCAACTGAGCGACTAGACTTTCTTTATTTCTTTTTTCATAACATATGATGTTGAACAGCTTTCCATAAACTTATCTTTCATCTGCATATCTTCTTTGATAAGGTGTCTCTTCAGGTCTTTTGTCCAGTTTTGAATCAGGTTGTTCATTTTCTTACTGTTGAGTTTTAAGAGTTCTTTTTATATTTTGGAGAACAGTCCTTTATCACATGCGTCTTTTGCAAATATTTTCTCCTAGTCTGTAGCTTATCTTCTCATTCTTTTGATAGAGTCTTTCACAGAGCAGAAATTTTTAATTCTAATGAATCCCAGCTTTTCAGTTTTTTCATGAATCATACCTTTGTGGTTCCAATTGTATAATTACCTCTTGAGAAGCTTATAATCTATAGGGTCAAAACCTGTTTTATTATTATCTTCTGGTCTTAAGTTTCATTTTCCCCCCTTCTATATTCTGGGATAATTGTGTGGCTTGTCTTAACCTTTCACCAATTACTTTTCTTTTGGGTCAAATCTATTCATCTGCCTCCTTCAATATTTTTTATTCAGCATCTGGGTTCCTCATCTTTCTGAATTCTTTACTCAGCTGAGATTATTCCTTTTCCGTGGAAGACTTTCATGGAAAATAATTTTTTATTCTTTTTTATTGGAATATAGTTGATTTCCAATATTGTGTTAGTTCCAGATGTACAGCAAAGTGAATCCTTATACATTTACATATATCCACTTTTTGAAAATTGTTTTCCCATATGTCATTGCAGAGTATTGAGTAGTATAGTAGGTCCTACACTACTATAGGATGTAGTAGGTCCTTACTAGTTATCTATTTTATATACAGTAGTGTGTATATGTCAATCCTGATCTTCCAGTTTATCCCTCCCTCCTTACCCCCTGGTAACCATAGGTTTGTTTTCTACGTCTGTGACTCTTTCTGTTTTGTAAATAAGTTCATTTGTACCATTTTTTTAAGATTCCACGTATTCTTGATACATGACATTTGTCTTTCTCTGTCTGACTTACTTTACTCAGTGTGACTCACAGGTCTATCCATGTTGCTGCAAAGGGCATTATTTCTGTCTTTTTTACAGCTGAATAATATTCCATTGTAAGTGTCCCATATCTTCTTTATCCATTCCTCTGTTGGTGGACACTCAGGTTGTCTCCATGTCTTCACTATTGTAAATAGTGCAGCAATGAACACTGGGGTGTATGTGTCTTTTGATTTATGGTTTTCTCTGAGTGTATGCCCAGCAGTGGGATTGTTGGTAGTTTTTCTGTTGTTTTTTCTTTTTAGTTTTTTAAGGCACCTCCATAGTGTTCTCCATTATGGTTGTCCCAATTTGCATTCCCACCAATAGTGTAGGAAGATTCCCTTTTCTCTACACCCTCTACAACATTTAATTTTGTATTGGATTTGGAAATAGAGTTAAAATAGTTTGTGAATATTACTTAAAGTACATATTCAGAATCTCTTGAATCTCTAGGAAAAACAAAACTCCTTCTACTGATATAAAGGATATTTTTACACACTCACTCATTTTTCTTTGTTTCTTCATTCTTCTCTAAAAGCCCCCGTGCCGCTCCAAGGTTGTAGTATAAGCTGGCATGAATTGAATTACTTACCACCAAGATGAGTAATACTTCAAAATCCAAATATTTCCTAAACAAAACACCAGATGAATTTATTGGGGGAGGGGGGAGTTTGACAGTACCCAATCCTTCCTAATTTGAAAGAGAGGAAAGGAAAATGAATCTGTCTTCATTGGCAGAGCTATAATCATGAGTCATCTCTCTGCCTAGATATAGAAAGAACCGTTAGAGGAAGGTTTATGACTATGCCTGTATTTTTTGTTTTGTTTTGTTTTTGAAGGATTTCAGTCTCAATGCTCCTGACCCAATGTTATTGTCCATAGAAGTTTTGTGTAATGAAATGGAAATCCTTTATTAGCCCCTCAATTCCCTGTGGGCTTCTGTGTCTTGGGAAAGCACAGCTTTTACCTCTCTGACAAAAGGGTCTTCTGTGGGATTCTCTTGGAGCATTCATCTTCTTTTCTGGTTGGAGGAGAGAAGACAAACATTCTGTCTCTCTCAGGAAGATTAGTACACAATAATCTTCAGTTTTGCTCTTCTACATGGTCTCATCAGCAGCACTTGGCAGAAACACTTAAGATTTCTGATAGGGACATAGTGTTCATTCTTTTTAGTTACTAATCCATGTTATATTATCTAGAAGAGTTGGCTCATTGGAAAAGACTCTGATGCTGGGAGGGATTGGGGGCAGGAGGAGAAGGGGACGACAGAGGATGAGATAGCTGGATGGCATCATTGACTTGATGGATGTGAGTCTGAGTGAACTCCGGGAGTTGGTGATGGACAGGGAGGCCTGGAGTGCTGTGATTCATGGGGTCACAAAGAGTCAGACACGACTGAGCGACTGAACTGAACATTGTATATACCTATTTATAGGGATTGCCTTGTGACTCAGAGGGTAAAGAATCTGCCTGCAATGCAGGAGACCTGGTTTCAGTCCCTGGGTCAGGAAGATTCCCCTGGAGAAGGGCATGGCAACCCACTCTAGTATTCTTGCCTGGAGAATCCCCATGGACAGAGGGCCCTGGCCGTCTACAATCCATGGGGTTGCACAGAGTTGGACATGACTGAGGGACTTTCACTTCAACTATTTATAAATTATTTTCTATTATGTAGTCCATTTTTTATATTAACACCACCATCTAGATTCAAGTGTTTTAATTTGTATAGCATGAAGTTACAAGATTTTTCTATGGCAAAGAGAGTAAGTTGTATTTTCAGACTGTAAGGAATGTTGTAGGAAAATATTGTGGGTAAGTCCTAAGTAAGAAGCAGATTTATGAAAAATAAAATACAGTGTACTGAAAACAGATGAGAGGTAAAAGAGAGATAGGGAAGAAAGATAATCCAAGATGACTGATTACACAAAAAAGGACCTTAAAGGGTCAAAGACTTCAGGGAAGAGTAAAGTCAAGCCATTAGCCACTTATTCATTTTCATAGATGAATTTACCATACTGGTAGCAGTTTTTACTAGAAGCCAAATAGGTGTGTTCCTAAGATCCAAAGAAAATACTTTATTTTTAAGGACTAACTTCCATTGAAAGTGGAGGTAAAAGCAAGATAAATTAGCGGAAAGAACTGCAAACACAGACTTAGGAATTAGAAAGTGTTCTAGTCTAAAGCAGAGTTATGCAATAAGGCTGTATTTGTTATTTACTATAGTTGATTCTCTTTTGTTGACCATGATGGCTACTCCATTTCTTCTAAGGGATTCCTGCCCGCAGTAGTAGATATAATGGTCATCTGAGTTAAATTCACCCATTCCAGTCCATTTTAGTTTGCTGATTCCTAGAATGTCAACGTTCACCCTTGCCATCTCTTGTTTGACAACTTCCAGTTTGCCTTGATCCATGGACCTGACATTCCAGGTTCCTATACAATATTGCTCTTTACAGCATTGGATCTTGTTTCTATCACCAGTCACATCCACAACTGAGTATTGTTTTTGCTTTGGATCCATCCCTTCATTCTTTCTGGAGTTATTTCTCCACTGATCTCCAGTATCATATTGGGTACCTACTGACCTGGGGAGTTCCTCTTTTGGTATCCTATCATTTTGCATTTTCATACTGTTCATGGGGTTCTCAAGGCAAGAATACTGAAGTGGCTTGCCATTCCCTTCTTATAGGGGACTGGAATGCAAAAGTAGGAAGTCAAGAAACACCTGGAGTAACAGGGAAATTTGGCCTTGGAATGCGGAATGAAACAGGGCAAAAACTAATAGAGTTTTGACAAGAAAATGCACTGGTCATAGCAAACACCCTCTTCCAACAACACCAGACAAGACTACACATGGACATCACCAGATGGTCAACACTGAAATCAGATTGATTATATTCTCTGTAGCAAAAAATGGAGAAGCTCTATACAGTCAACAAAAACAAGACCAGGAGCTGACTGTGACTCAGATCATGAACTCCTTATTACAAAATTCAGACTAAAATTGAAGAAAGTAGGGAAAACCGCTAGACCATTCAGGTATGACCTAAATCAAATCCTTTATGATTATACAGTGGAAGTGAGAAATAGATTTAAGGGCCTAGATCTGATAGGTAGAGTGCCTGATGAACTATGGAATGAGGTTTGTGACACTGTAGAGAAGACAGGGATCAACACCATCCCCATGGAAAAGAAATGCAAAAAAGCAAAATGGCTGTCTGGGGAGGCCTTACAAGTAGCTGTGAAAAGAAGAGAGGTGAAAAGCAAAGGAGAAAGGGAAAGATATAAGCATCTAAATGCAGAGTTCCAAAGAAGAGCAAGAACAGATAAGAAGGCCTCCTTTAGCAATCAATGCAAAGAATTAGAGGAAAAGAACAGAATGGGAAAGACTAGAGATCACTTCAAGAAAATTAGAGGTACAAGGGAACATTTCATGCAAAGATGGGCTCAATAAAGGACAGAAATGGTATGGACCTAACAGAAGCAGAAGATATTAAGAAGAGGTGGCAAGAATACATGGAAGAACTGTACAAAAAAGATCTTCACAACCCAGATAATCATGATGGTGTGATCACTAATCTAGAGCCAGACATCTTGGAATGTGAAGTCAAGTGGGCCTTAGAAAGCATCATTATGAACAAAGCTAGTGATAGAATTCCAATTGAGCTGTTTCAAATCCTGAAAGATGATGCTGTGAAAGTGCTGCACTCAATATGCCAGCAAATGTGGAAAACTCAGCAGTGGCCACAGGACTGGAAAAGGTCAGTTTTCATTCCAATCCCAAAGAAAGGCAATGCCAAAGAATGCTCCAACTACCGCACAATTGCACTCACCTCACATGCTAGTAAAGTAATGCTCAAAATTCTCCAAGCCAGGCTTCAGCAATACATGACCCGTGAACTCCCTGATGTTCAAGCTGGTTTTAGAAAAGGCAGAGGAATCAGAGATCAAATTGCCAACATCCGCTGGATCATCGAAAAAGCAAGAGTTCCAGAAAAACATCTATTTCTGCTTTATTGACTATGCCAAAGCCCTTGACTGTGTGGATCACAAGAAACTGTGGAAAATTCTGAAAGAGATGGGAATACCAGACCACCTGACCTGCCTCTGGAGAAATCTGTATGCAGGTCAGGAAGCAACAGTTAGAACTGGACATGGAACAACAGACTGGTTCCAAATAGGAAAAGGAATACGTCAAGGCTGTATATTGTCCCCCTGCTTATTTAACTTCTATGCGGAGTACATCATGAGAAATGCTGGACTGAAAGAAACACAAGCTGGAATCAAGATTACTGGGAGAAATATCAATAACCTCAGATATGCTGATGACACCACCCTTATGGCAGAAAGTGAAGAGGAGCTAAAAAGCCTCTTGATGAAAGTGAAAGAGGAGAGTGAAAAAGTTGGCTTAAAGCTCAACATTCAGAAAATGAAGATCATGGCATCCAGTCCCATCACTTCATGGGAAACAGATGGGGAAACAGTGTCACACTTTATTTTTCTGTGCTCCAAAATCACTGCAGATGGTGACTGCAGCCATGAAATTAAAAGACGCTTGCTCCTTGGAAGAAAAGTTATGACCAACCTAGATAGCATATTCAAAAGCAGAGACATTACTTTGCCGACTAAGGTCCGTCTAGTCAAGGCTATGGTTTTTCCTGTGGTCATGTATGGATGTGAGAGTTGGACTGTGAAGAAGGCTGAGCACCGAAGAATTGATGCTTTTGAACTGTGCTGTTGGAGAAGACTCTTGAGAGTCCCTTGGACTGCAAGGAGATCCACCCAGTCCATTCTGAAGGAGATCAGCCCTGGGATTTCTTTGGAAGGACTGATGCGAAAGCTGAAGCTCCAGTGCTTTCACCACCTCATGTGAAGAGTTGACTCTTTGGAAAAGACTCTGATGCTGGGAGGGATGGGAGGCAGGAGGAGAAAGGGACAACCGAAGAAGAGATGGCTGGATGGCATCACGGACTCAATGGACGTGAGTCTGAGTGAATTCCAGGAGAGGGTGATGGACAGGGAGGCCTGGCATGTTGTGATTCATGGGGTTGCAAAGAGTCGGACATGACTGAGCGACTGAACTGAACTGAACTGATAGCTGATTCTGATTAGAATGGGTTCACGCAAATTCATTCACATCATGTTTTCCAACCAATTTGTTGACTGAGTGAGTCTAAAACAGAAAGGTTATTGTGAGAGAAGGAAATCAATAGAGAAATGCTCATACTTACATTTTTTTGACTAAACTTTTCTGTTTGGTACCTTACAATAAAGTAAGAATAAATCTCAATTAGGATGTCATCCCAATGCACATTAAATTTTGTTGACTACCTTTAAAAAAAGAAAACCATCAGTGTTGCCTTTTACTCATTCACCAAAGATTTTATTGCTTTTTATCAAATTTATGTGCCTTCTCTGAATCCTTTCCAAACATCCCAAAGCTCTTAAACTGTGTAGCCAAAATGTGTATGTATCCTGGTCTCTCCTTTTCTGCATATAAAGGGAAAAGCATTTCACAAATGTCAATGAAGTGACAATCAAAAGGAAGGTAAAGTCATGAATTTAAATAGAAACTAAGTCCTTTAACTGAAGGGAAGAAGTCTTTCATATAAGGGGCCAACGGCAGCCATGTTGAATGATCAATGCTCCTTGCTGTGACAAATTAAAAGTGGAACAATTGAGAATTCTATCATGACAAGGAAAAGTACAGTTCACTGTAAGAAAACCAGGAAAAAAAACAGTGAATTTAAAAAGAATGACTCACTTGAAACCAAAAGCAAACAAAGAAAAGCAAATAACATTCGCCTTTGTCCTGTACTCACAAGTGCAAAAGAACATTTAAGAGATGACCGGTTTAAATTAGATAACTAGTTTAGCTATTTGTTAGATAACTAGTATGTGAGTTGAAAGAAAACTGAAAGTCTTTTAGCCAAATGTTAAGAATAAAAACTGTCTCAAGATTCTTATTAGCTTAATTGTGCATGCAATTTTGAATTTTACTGAAAAAATAAGCTAAGAATCACTTTTTAAAATTTTATATAAACATATTCCCTATGTTGGATGCACCTCCTTGACTGTAAATTTAGGCTTTTATAATTTTGAAATACTGAGTTAACTCATACAAGTTTCCAAAGTATATTAAGTTATATAATTACTTTGAATATTAAGAACTGCACAACATAAAAAAACCTCTTCAGTCCCAAGAGATTCTCTAGAGAAAGGTAATTTTTATGTGATTTTCTCTTGATGTAAAGAGTTCTTTAGATGTATTGAAATTGTTCCAAAGGAATGCATCTGCTATAGTTAGGCCCTGGTAGAAAAGATATTATCTCGAAGAGAAAAACAACTTAAAAGCACACCTTTCAGAATAATAGTGACTTCATCACAGTTTGTTTCAGTAAAACTAATGTAACATTATTTGACTATTTGTTATGTGAGGGTTTGTTCCCAGGAAGTAAAAGAAGTATATACTAAGCTTTACAAACTCAAAAGTTCCCCCAAACAAAAATCTTTGAATTTGAGTTTTTATCAAGTTACTCTAATAATGTTTTTTTGAGAGGTGTACTGTAAACCAAAACATTGCAAAGCATGGATATAATTTATTTTAATGTGTTGTGTGTTCACTGAATATTCTGTACTGAACACTTAGGGGGCACTAAGTGGATTGTGACCAAAAAAAAAAAAAAATTAAGTAATACTTGTTAACTTTGAGGACACCTAGAACCTGAAGCAGGCCCAAGAGAAAAGGAACCAATTCAGCATATAATCCTTTTAAGACAAAGGAACAGGTATGTACTACAGAAAAGTAACTATTTCATAAATGGCCTTTAGGTTTGACCTTTAATTTCAAAATATTGTGGCTTATTTTAAGCATGTCTTGATGAAAGAAGGAGAAGGCAATGGCAACCCACTCCAGTGTTCTTGCCTGGAGAATCCCAGGGACAGGGGAGCCTGGTGGGCTGCCGTCTATGGGGTCGCACAGGGTCAGACACAACAAGCGACTTAGCAGCAGCAGCAGCAGCAGATGAAAGAAGTTTGTAAATGAAACTACTACATGATCTTGACTTCCTGATCTAAAAAGTCAGTCTTGAATAACTCAATATCAGGGATAATAAATGCAGTTTTATGCAGTAAAACTTTCATCATATTTTACTGAATATAAAGTATATTTTTAAAACATTTTAACATTTGTTAAATCAGTTTGCACTTTATAATCTGCAGTGTCCTTCCACTGCTGTTGGATAAACTAAGACCAGTTTAAATTAAAACTTCTTCATGAGTATTTGGACCACACTGATGGTGTGAATTCAGAACACAACTCTGGCTGTGTTTCAAATTCTCGGAGGAGTTACACTTTTTTCCTCCCACTACCTGGTAATAAGATGGAGACATGTAATTTTCCTTGCTCTCTCCCTCTACATATTGGTTTCATCTATTTTTGCTCTTACACTTAATTTTGTGACCATTTGTTATCCCACCTTGGGTATTTCTGCTTTCATAATAATGCAAAAATAATAGTCTGTCTGACAATGAAAGATTTCTTACATTCAATGCTAACTTGAAATTTGTCTTACAAATTTTCAAGAATTCCTAGAAGATATCAAGCATGACCAAATTTGGGGCAGAGAAAAGAGCCATCGTATGCCTCACAAAGGTGAGGAGGGATAAGAGACTGGCTACAAATAAAATGGTTTATAAACCCATTTGCTTTACAGACAATAAAAGTTTAGAACTCTATTATACACCTGCTTTGGTTAAAGGTGAAAGTGCCATATGTTCAACTTAACAAGTAAAACTTACTGATAAAAGGAGGTAGATTAAAAATTCCTTGGTAAAAAAATAATATATTAACAAATATATAATCATATAGGTAAATACTTAACTTTATCTTAACACATATTTGTTTTATGCTTCAAATAGATTATTTGAGAGCAAGCATCATGAAAATAAAGAATTTCATCTCTCTCTCTGTTAAATACTGTTCTGCCTAGATTTAGAATATTATTTGGCATTGGAACATGTATAATATCATATATGAAACGAATTGCCAGTCCAGGTTCGATGCATGATACAGGATGTTTGGGGCTGGTGCACTGGGATGACCCAGAGGGATGGTACGGGGAGGGAGGTGGGAGGGGGGTTCAGGATGGGGAACACATGTATACCTGTGGCAGATTCATGTTGATGTATGGCAAAACCAATACAATACTGTGAAGTAATTAGCCTCCAATTAAAATAAATAAATTTATATTTAAAAGAATATTATTTGGCACATGATAAACACTCAAGAAATATGTGTTGAGTTAGTTAATGTGTCAAATCACAGCCATTGATACATAGCCATTTGCATATATACATATATTATGGTCCCTCCTGAATTATCAAGTGCTTGAAGCTTGAGTCTATGTTTATTTCATTCTTGGGCCTATTTAATGAAACTAGTTAGCATCCCTGACTTAATGGACATGAATTTGAGCAAACTCCAGGAGACAGTGAAGGACAGGGAAGGTTGGCATGCTGTAGTCCATGGGGTCGCAAAGAGTAGGACATGACTTAGCAACTGAACAACAACAACTCTGTAAGCAGAACCACCAACCTAGCTGACATTAGTCACTCCATATCCCCTCTGTTAACAGACACACTAGTTAAATAGACTCTAGTTCTTTTCTGGAAGAATCAATAATCTTGGTAACTAGTAAACCATATTGACCATGGTCCAGTTCACTGTATACACTTATGGTTTGACTTATTCTGGGGCTCTTAGAATACAGTTTAATAGATTCTTACTAATAGCATCATACAGCAACTTCAAGAGTCCTTTTATAAGTCCAACAGTTCCTTCATTTGAAAACTGCATGCCACTAAAGAAAGGCACAAGTGCTGTAATAATTAAAAGGCAGGTAGAGCTTCATGGGAAGGAAATAATAGAAGTTTCTATCCACTTTTTAAAAATATGTGATGTCATAGCAAACTCGTGAGTTTGATCGTGAGTATAAACAGCTTCACTATAGCAGCATAATCATCATGGTTTTAGAGAAATTGTTAATATAAACTGATAACCATTATGATACCAGAAAAGAAGCCAAGCTACTGCGTTTTCCCCTGCTATCCTCTTTAATGCAGGTGGAATGGAAAAGATAACTTAACTTAATGATGCTTCGCAGCACTAATTATTTGGTAATAATCAAAAGGTTTCATGATCTGAAAAAGTTGTTTCAGTACAGCCCATTAAACAATATGAAGAGCTATTATTCCATCCTGCTGCCTTGCTGCCACTCAGGTGATCACCTGCCAGCTGCTTCCTAATTAAGAGCATATAAAAGGAGAATAACAAGAAGTGCACAATTGCATAAGCTTATCCAGTCCCATTTTGGTGCCAATAAATGCTATCTTTTATCATAATTTTGACCAAGACACTTGTTAATGTTCATACTGACACTATTCTAAGCCAGTGAAAAAAAATTTCCTGAGCCTAGTTTATTATAGAGATGAAGCCCTCTCTACTTGTAGTTAAAATAACAACATATATTTTTATTCTTACCAATATGTAGAAAGTAATTTAAAACTCAGGCTAAATCATTCATAGCCAGCTGGTCTCCTGATGAAAGATTTTACTCCATGCATTTTACCGTTACTCAACTGCAATACTTACGTGTTGATGGATCAAAATAGTAGCCTCCTAAAAGTGAAAGTCCCATCCGACTCTGCAACCCCATGGCCAATACAGTCCATGGAATTCTCCAGCCCAGAATACTGGAGTGGGTAGCCTTTCCCTTCTCCAGGGGATCTTCCCAACCCAGGGATGGAACCGGGGTCTCCTGTATTGTAGGTGGATTCTTTACCAACTGAGCTATCAGGGAAGCCCTATATGTCTCTAAACCAGAGAAAGAAGAGGAAGGCAAGAAAAGGAAGAGAAAATAAAAGAATTGAAGTTATTACCCAAGCACATTCTTTTTATTCTCTCCGTTTACTTTTTGTTGTTCAGTTGCTCGGTTCTGTCCGGCTCTTTGTGACCCCAGGGACTGCAGCATGCCAGGCTTCCCTGTCCTCCACCATATCCTGGACGTTGTTCAGACTCATGTCCATTGACTCGGCAGTGCCATCTCTTTACTACCCTTTTACAATTGAGAAATTGGTTCTGAACTTGTTTCATGTTCACTTAAAAAAAAAAAAAAAGTAAATTCTCTTTCTCTTGGCTTCTCTGATCTAGGGAGTTGGTGACTCAGAATTATCCTTAAGAGAACAATATCCTTTCTGCTCATTGTTGGATTGTATTTCTGAAGCATGAGCTTTAACAGCTCTGCACAGGTACAAAGGTAAATCGTTAGGCAGGGAAATAGATCTCAGTGCCACCACAGGCCAGAAAAATAGAATTTTAAGAATAAAATGCCTCTAAACCATTTCGTTGCTATGTCTGCTAAAAAAAAAAAATTCCTGGTTTAAACACAGTGTTGCCTGCTATTCAAAATAATGCAGTTTGTTAAGGCATTAATATTTAGATTCTTCCAGAGAAGTATATGCTAAATTCTGAAAATGAATTCAATGCCATAAAGGAGATAGCTTCAAAAAGTAGTCACCAGAACTTCCCTGGTGGCCCAGTGGTTAAGATTTCACCTTCCAATGCAGGGGGTGCAGATTCAGTCCCCGGTGGGGGAGCAAAGATCCTACGTCCCTCATGGCCAAAAAATATAAAACAGGAGCAATATTGCAACAAATTCATACAGACCTTAAAAATGGTTCACATCAAAAAAATCTTTAATTAAAAAAAAGTAGTCCTCTTGTAGATATTATGATCTAGTTTCATAGGTTCAAATCCTGACTGTTAGCTATGAGTAATCTTTTTAGCCCTCATGTGTCTTTCCTTCCTCATCTCTAAAATGAAAACAGCAGTTGGTCATTTGTATATATTCTTTAGAGAACTATCTGCTCAGATCCATTGCCCAGTTTTTAGAGTCGTCTTTTTATTATTGAGTTGTAGTAGTTATTTATATGTTTTAGATGCAAGTCACTTATCAGATATGTAATTTAAAAAATGTTCTGCCTCCTAAAATTGATGTGGGGATTAATTTTTTTAAGATATGCAGGTGCTCAAAATTAGGAAATATTTAGTACTGTTCAGCTTGGACCAGGTTCTCTTAGTGAATTAATGGTCATGACCCTTAAACACTTTTCATCTATTAAAGAGTCATTGATATTTCATAGAATCCATATAATTTTCTCAAGAGAAAATGAAGAAAGCAAGCAATTATGGCCAAAGGTTTTGCCAGTTCCACCACCTGAAGGAATGTTACCCACACTCTAGCCATCTATTCACTTTTCACCCTCATAATTTTGGTATAATATACAAATACCTGGATTATATTTTCATAACACTTTTCCTTATATTGAGTTAAACTTATTTTAAAATAAAGTTTTATATAATTTTAATCTTTTAATTTGAGCACATGTGCAAGCTTGCTTTTTTTCAGCCTTTAATTTGACATACAAACAAATGTCTATGTTAATTGGTTATTAGAAGCAGAGTTTCTTCAATTTCCAACTGAGCAAAACTACTGCCAGTCATTAATAGCAGCAAAACAAATATCTGAAATAATTTCCATTATTGCTTTATACCTGAAGAATCTTCAGAACTAGAAAGTTAACACTGTTATTGGATGCAAACTAATATTAATTCAACTAGAAGTTCATTGATAGCTTAAAGCTAAGCATGATAAATGTCATACTGATGAAACTTTGGTCATGTCAGAAATATTTCCAGGGCTTTCTTAAAATCTGAAAAAGGTAAAACTGAGTAATAAGGCTATGAATATAGATACTCAAGGAAATATCAGATGCAGGCTATTTGGGGAGATCATAACAGGGTTAGTTATCTCAATGGGTATTTAATAAAAATGAATCTGCTTTATTTGGTGACAAAAGTCAAGTTGAATTTATATCCAAAAAAGCAAAATTAGGCTTGGTGTTGACACTCTAAGGCATCTGTAAAAATATGACCTGGAAGAAACTGGCTTTTGTCCTAGCAAATACAAACTGATGATTCTTCCCTACAGAAGATTAGTTTTCAGTCCCGAGTTACTTATTCTGAATTTTATAGGAAATTCGTTTCTATTGGAAAAAGTGGGAGGAAGGATGTGTACTCTCTTTTTAATTAGACCTCAGGTGCAAGAATTGGGTTATAGATTCATCTTAATCATTGATACATGACACACTCATCACTGGCCCCTACATAGCCTGATTTTATCTAACTGACTACTTGTAATAGCAAAATTTGCAACTGCAAGTACATCATCCCAAACAAAAGTGAGGATCTTGATCTTTATCCTACTCTTTGCCACATGATTTCAACCCCAACCCATCCCTCCAGTTCTCCCAACATAGGTAGCCCCCATTCTGAATTCCACACTCCAATTTCATTGTTTTCCTTTTTACTTGGTGCAAAGAGATCCAACCAGTCCACTCTGAAGGAGATCAGCCCTGGGATTTCTTTGGAAGGAATGATGCTGAAGCTGAAACTCCAGTACTTTGGCCACCTCATGCGAAGAGTTGACTCATTGGAAAAGACTGTGATGCTGGGAGGAATTGTGGGCAGGAGGAGAAGGGGATGACAGAGGATGAGATGGCTGGATGGTATCACTGACTCGATGGAGGCGAGTCTGAGTGAACTCCGGGAGTTGGTGATGGACAGGGAGGCCTGGCGTGCTGCGATTCATGGGGTTGCAAAGAGTCGGACACGACTGAGCGACTGAACTGAACTGAGCTGAATGCATCTACGTGTGTGCTCAGTCACTCAGTCATGTCTGATTCATTCTGACCCCATGAACTGTAGCCTGCCAGGCTCCTCTGTCCACAGAATTTTCCAGGCAAGAATACTATATACATTCCTAAAAGTGTATATTGTTAAACATTAGGATTTTTATAAACTTTATAGAAAGTGTATTAGGCTGTATGTTGTCATCTGGAACATTTTTTTAACTTAGTATTGTACAGTTAAAATTTGTATATAACAAGTGTTGTAAATTATTCTGATTTGTGAATATAACATGATTTGTTTATTCACTTTCTTGTCATGGAAATTATTGCTAAAAATTCATCTGAGGCTTCAGTGAGTTGTAATCCTTTTGCCACTGAAAAGTCTTGCCTTAATGTATCCCTTCCTTATTTTAACCAATTGCCACAACCATCCCAACCATCATCAGCTACATCAGGTACAAGGGAATATTACTCAGCAACTTTAGCCCCTAACAGGAGAGTCAGTCTGTCCTTTGAAGCTTTGAAGTCAGGGGTTGACTTCTCCTTTCTAGCTATGAAATTCCTAGAGTCCTAGATGGCATGCTCTTCCGATAAAAGTCTGATAAAAGTCTGTTTTGCCCACATAGAAAATCTGTTGTTAAGTGCAGACCCTTCTTCGTTAATTATTTTGGCTAGATCTTCTGCATAACTTGTTGCAGCTTCTACAGGACTTCTTGCTTCTTCACCTTTTAATTTTTTTTGTTATGCTTCGGCTTTTTTGTTATGGAGATAGCTTCTTTTCCTAAACCTTGAAACTTTTCTTCTATAGCTTCCTCACCTCTCTCAGTCTTCATAGAATTGAAGAGAGTTAGGTTTGTTCTGGATTGGACTTTGGTTTAAAGGAACTTGGTGACCATTTTGATCTTTTATCCAGATTACTAAAACTTCCTGCATATCAACCTTAAGGCTATCTCACTTTCTTATCATTCCTTTACGTTTACTGGAGTTGCACTTTTAATTTCCTTTAAGAAGTTCTAC
Source organism: Capra hircus (assembly GCF_001704415.2). Classification (NCBI taxonomy): domain Eukaryota; kingdom Metazoa; phylum Chordata; class Mammalia; order Artiodactyla; family Bovidae; genus Capra; species Capra hircus. The sequence goes on from NC_030834.1 coordinate 23,917,216, forward strand.
TTTGTATTCACAATTTACCTAATTGTTTGGCACAAGAAGCCTGGATTTCAGCACCTATCTTGGCTTTCATCCTGCCTCCCACAGTAACCATCTTCATTTCTAGATTTTGATGTAAGGTGAGAGATGTGAGACCCTTCCTTTCACTTGAACACTTAGAGGCCACTACAGAGTTGTTTGTCAACCTAATTTCAATATTGTTGTGTCTCAGGGAATAGGGAGCCCTAAGGAAAAGGAGAAAGATGGGGGAATGGCCAGTTGGTGGAGCAGTCAGAATACATGTAACATTCATGAATTAGGTTTGCTGTTTTATATGGATGTGGTTCAGAGCACCCCAAAGCAATCACAATAGTAACATCAACGATCACTAATCCCAGATCACCACAACAAATATAATAATAATGGAAAAGTTAAAATATTGTGAGAATTACCAAAATGTGACACAGACGCAAAGTGAGCAAATGCTACTGGAAAAAAAATGGCTCTCAATGTCAGGCTGCCATAAACCTCTGTTTTGTAAAAAATGTAAAGCAGAGCACGATAATGTGAGGCATGCCTGTATATGACAAAGGCCATCTGTGACCCACAGAAACTAAAGTCTATTCTCTGGCCCTGTACACAAAAAAGAAATCTCCCAACTCCTATTCTAGAAGATTTTCTCAGTTTAGATTTCCAGCACATTATTTCATTCTTCAATTTCATGTTTTCAGTGTTTAGTTCATATTTTTTGTTCAATCACTCAAAAAAATTATGCCTGATATTTCTGTTTGTTTTTTTTTCCCTTGTTTGTAGACTTATGGCTAATCCCATCCTAAAAACTTCTAGAACATTGTATTAGGTTAATTTTCAATTCTCAGTTCATCATTCTGTTAGGTTGGTGCAAAAGTAATTGCACTTTTACATTGTTGGATTTTGCTACTTGATATTGGAGTACATTCTTGAATAAATGTGGTTATGTTATACATCATCTTAATGTGTATTTCTCACTTTATGTTTTTTGGTAATGACTTATTACTTGCTGTGTATTTTCTATTTATTTTAGACTATGGAAATGATGTTAGACAAAAAGCAAATTTAAGCTCTTATTCAAGTTCAAATGGGTTGTGAAGCAGCAAGACAACTCGCAACATCAACAATGCCTTTGGCCCAGAAACTGCTAATGAACGTTCAGCGCAGTGGTGGCTCAAGAAGTGTTACAAAGAAGGCGAGAACCTTGAGGATGAGTATAGTGGCCAGCTATCAGAAGTTGACAGTGACAACTGAGAGCCATCATCAAAGCTGATCCCCTTTATAACTATATGAGAATTTGTAAAAGAACTCAATGTCAACCATTCTACGGTCATTTGACATTTGAAGCAAATTGAAAGGTGAAAAAGTTTGGTAAGTGGGTGTCTCATGAGCTAACTGAAAATCAAAAAGATGTCAAAGTGTCATCTTCTCTTATTCCCTGCAACAATAAACCATTTCTTGATCAGATTGGGATGTGCTACGAAAAGTGGATTTTATACGACAACCAGCTCAGGGGTCGTACCGAGAAGAAGCTCCAAAGCACTTTACAAAGCCAAACTTGCACCCACAAAAGGGTCATGTCACTGTTTGGTGATCTACCACCCATCTGATCCACTACAGCTTTCTGAATCCTGGTGAAACCATTATATCTGAGAAGTATGCTCAGCAGATCGATGAGATGCATCCCAAACTACAACACCTGCCGTTGGCGGTGGTCAACAGAATGGGCCCAGTTCTTCTCCATGACAATACCCATGCACATGTCACACAACCAAAAGGTGTTGGTTGTGTGACACACAGCTTCAAAAGTTGAACAAATTGGGCTACAAAGTTTTGCCTCATCCACCATATTCACCTGACCTCCCACCAACCAACTACCACTTCTTCAAGCATCTTGACAACTTTTTTCAGGGAGAACACTTCCACAACCAGAAGGAGGCAGAAAAAAAAATGCTTTCCAAGAGTCTATTGAATTCTGAAGCACGGATTTTTTACTACAGGAATAAATAAACTTATTTCTCATTGGCAAAAATGTGTTGATTGCAATGGTCCCTATTTTGATTAATAAAGATGTGTTTGAACTTAGTTATAATGATTTAAAATTCGCAGTCTGAAACCACAATTACATTTGTACCAACCTAAATAATATGTCTGCTCTTAACGGGAATCCACAGTCCAATCTGCCTTTTCCCCTCTTTTAAGTAGTTTCACGTCTGAAATATCTTCTCATTCTAACCTGTAGGCCCTATGATGAAGAAACTCAGGCAGCAGAAAGGCGGTCAGTGGCTCCTCAGTATGTAATACAGATCTACAGATTAGGGATTATCTCTCTACTTCCCAGAGAGAGACCACATGGAATACTCCTTAGATCTTGATTTGCCAGCTTTCGGGTTTTGGAGAAGAAGCAGTGGGAAGCAAATACTGGAGCTCAGTCAGTGTGTCCTTATTTTTCTGAGATCCTCATTCACAGGGTTCTATCTCAAGGCAGTAGTAGAGAAATGCAAAAACAGAATAAATGTCTCCTTTGCTGTTCTATTCTGCCTTAGCCCACTGATGCTGCCCTCTCCCCCAGGTCAAGGTCATCACCTTGCTGTGCTAAGTCACTGCAGTCACGTCCAACTCTTTGCAATCCCATAGACTGTAGCCCGCCAGGCTCCTCTGTCTGTGGGATTCTCCAGGCAAGAATACTGCAGTGCGCTGCCATGCCCTCCTCCAGGGGATCTTCCCGACCCAGGGATCAAACCAGAACTCTTGTGTCTCCTGCACTAGCAGGCAGGTTCTTGACCGCTAGCGCCACCTATTATCTCAAAACACTCTCCTCCCCACCACCAGCCATTGCCTGAAGTTTTTCCATGGTTTTCTTTGTCTTTTCCTCTTTAGTTCCTTCAGGACTCATCTCTTTTTTTAACCTTTAATTTTGTATTGGGGTATACCCAATTAACACACTGCTGTGTTTAATGTGGATAACCAAAAAGGTCCTACTGTACCGCACAGGGAATTCTGCTTAATGTTGTGTGGCAGCCTGGAAGGGAGGGGAGTTTGGGGGAGAATGGATACATGTGTATGCGTAGCTGAGTTCCTTTGCTGTTTGCCTGAAAACTATCAGGATTCATCTTGAAAGAGGAAACTAATAATAGCTATTTAGAGAATATTCTGAAGTTTTAAACTGATACGCTTTACATTCATTGGAAAAGACCCTGATACTGGGAAAAAGTTGAGGACAGGAGAAGGGTCAACAGAGGATGAGAAGGTTGAATGGCATCACCAACTCAATGGACATGAGTTTGAGCAAACTCTGAGGTATACTGAAGGACAGAGAAGCCTTGTGTGCTGCAGCCCTTGGGGTGGCAAAGAGGTGAACACAACTGAGCAACTGAACAAGAACCGCAATGGGAAAAGTTTATATTTAGTATGAAAAAGACACACAAGGCAATTAACATGCTTATTGAAATCACTGATTAAATTATGTCCTGACAGCTTTAAGATATAATTTTCCAAATCAACTCTGCCCACTTAACTGTAAGAATTGGGCAGGCAAGTTCAATATCTCTTTCTCAAAATAATTTCTGGTTATATAACACATCCACAAAAAGGACTCCCACTGAGTTCCAGCAATATTTCATTGATTTTATAAAGTAAAAGGAACCTTAAAAGAAGAAAAGGAACAGCTAGTCAGAGAAAGTTGTGTTCCTGATAGACAACAGATGTGAATCAAATAACTGGCTGGAGGCTAGTTTTACCATCAATACCTGACAGAAAATCTGGAAAGACAAAACAGAATCCTTTAGCTAAAATCATCTATGTCTAACCTATAGGTTCCATGTTGGGAATAAATAGCTACCCTATCCCTGAGAATTAGTCCTCTGTGTGACTTTATAAAGTCCCAAGTGATTGCCACAAGTAGAATGCTCTATGAATATATTTAAATTCTGTCTGTCTACTCCTTGGCGATTCAAGAAACCCATGCATTTATGCATGTGTTGAAAATGTGGCTACTGTAGCTAATGAATCTACAACTGGGTGGGAAAAGAAAGTGATTTGTTAAATGCTTAATAGTAGCTGCATGGAGTCAATTTGCTCAAGTTGACAAGTCAAAGGTCTGATGGAAAATCACCACTTTTTCCAGAAAGAGGCTGACAGGAAAGGAGCTACTTGCTATTTCAGCGGTCCCATAAAAGTAAACAGCCAATGTCATTGAGAGATAAATGAACACTGAATAAATTTACACCCTTATTCAATTTATTTGAATGATTGGGAAAGAAGAATCTATTGCTTTCATGGTTTGGGATCATTATTAAAATTTGAATTAATTATGAAAGTAATCATTATTACCATACTAATGTAAAGTCACATGCCCAGGCATTCTTCAAAAAAAAAAATTACCCCAGCTGGGACTTTTTGTGCAATCACATGTATAAGCTATGCATTGACCTTTACAGAAAAGTGAAATGGATGGACGTGGTCACCCATGTCTGCATACTAAAACCATCAAACTATGTGTATGTTACATTCTAGCCTAGCTACTGATTTTAGTTACATAGTTCATCTGTATACTACAGTATCTCTATGTGAAAAATAGTCATAGTAATATGTTGTGCTTTAAAGTCTGGGAAAGTTGTAGAATTTAGGTAGATATCTGATATAACTGTTAAAACTATTACTCTGGGAGGGAAAGAGTAATTTCTACATGCATATATTTAAAAGAATTAGTAAGCATTGACCTGTTGCCTTTGCTGGTGAATCTTCTGATAGTTAATTTACAAGTTCATCCAAATTTATTTTTTGAGAAATGCAGTTTTTAAACCAAGAACTCAAAAAAAATTTTGGGGGGGTTTGGAAAGAAGGGGAAGTAAGAAGAAAGTCAGCAAAGAAAATGTTCCATTGTTGACAAATCTTTTCTTTCCTGGAAAAGACAAAAACAAGAAACCTGACATTTTGCACACCTATCACAGCCTCAAGTACAAAATAAACCAAAACAAACAAGCAAAAGAAAAAGCCAAACATCCCCAGACTCACTCAAGTGAAAGTGGTGAAAGTTGTTCAGTTGTGTCCGACTCTTTGTGACCCCATGGACTATACGGTCCAGGGAATTCTCCAGGCCAGAATACTGGAATGGGTAGACTCACCCAAAGCAAGGTAAAATAGAGCAGCTACACTGATAGAAAATGATAATTTTTTTCTCACTTCTTTATGACTGGCATGGAAAAAATATTCTAATAAATCTGGGTAAGAGTAAATATAAATTCATCTCCCATTACCATGATAGCAATATTCTTTGAAGATATGGGAGATAGTATAACCTCAGACTTAGAGGTATGAGCTCTGGAACCAAATTAGAGGTGTGAGCTCTGGATTAAAATCTTTGTTATACTTCTCATCAGCTCTGTGACCCTTGTCCATTTTCATTATTTCTCTATGGCTAAATTTATGGGGCTACTAATAAGAGGGCTTCCCTGGTGGCTCAGCTGGAACTACTTGATATAGCTGTTTGCAGAAATTAAATGTGATTTTATAGCTAAAACATTTAAAAGAGCATCTTTTACACACATAGCAAATCTTTGATGATTTCATGGTTCAATTCATACAAAATCCTGCTTGCATTAAATTCGCATCATAATTACTGCAGACACATGAAGGAGCTATCGGAAGGCACACAGTGACGATGGCGCTGGGTGCATTCCTGTTTTACTCTATAATTACTCTTGTGGGATATCATCACCTTTTGGGGATGCCCATGATCTAGAAACACCTCACATTATGAAAGCTGGGAACGCCACGTACCTGCTCCTCTAGCCTCCTTTGCAGGGAGGATATGGACTCATGACCCAACATCATCAAGTGAAATTAGAATCAAAAGCTAATGATGTCTGGGAAAGTGGTTTGTAGGGAGTCCTCTCTGGCAGCTGCAGTTCTCCAGCTGAAGAAGCGGTGCTGTTAGGAGTGGCAACCAGTCCACTGCCCACAGGGTCAGCAAACCAAGTTGCCCATCCAGAGCCCAGCAGTGTCCAACCAATGGGCTGGCCCAGGTGTATCTTCTGGCTGTGGAAGCTCTAATCCCACCTACCAAGTTCTGTAGAGTTTCTATGAGCTACCCAGTGTCCTTTTAAAGAGTTTCTTTTCTGCTTAACACAGCCAGGGTCCGTTTCTCTTTACATGTAATTGGTCTGCAAGAAGATCCAACCAGTCCATCCTAAAGGAAATCAGTCCTGAATATTCATTGGAAGGACTGATGCTGAAGCTGAAACTCCAATACTTTCGTCACCTGATACAAAGAACTGACTCATTGGAAAAGACGCTGATGTTGGAAAAGATTGAAGCCAGGAGGAAAAGGAGATGACAGAAGATGAGATGGTTGGACGGCATCATTGACTCAACGGACATGAATTTGGGTAAACTCCGGAAATCGGTGATGGACAGGGAGGACTGACATGCTGCAGTCCATGGGGTTGCAAAGAATCAGACACGACTGAGTGACTGAACTGATCTGAACTGAAGATCTGTGACTGATAGAGCTTGGATGTTATTGAAGCTCCCTTCATAAGAATGTATTCATTGTATGGTTAAAAAAAATAATCTCTACAGTGAGGGAAAAAAAGAGCCCTAAATACTCAGTTCACCAAATAAAATATGTATCAAATACATATAAACTAGCCTTTAAAAATTACCTTTTAATAATAATTTTAAACACTACACAAAGAAACCTGATCCCTGTTTTAAAAAAGAGGGAAAATAGTGATAAACATGTAAACACACATACACATACAAAAACTCTAAAATTCCACTGCCTCCAGAGATAAACATGGTTTAGAGTGTGTGCGTGCTCAGTTGCTCATTCATGTCTGACTCTTTGTGACCATGTACTATAGCCTGCCAGGCTCCTCTATCCATGGGATTCTCCAGGCAAGAATACTGGAGTGGGTTGCTATTTCCTCTTCCAGGGGATCTCCCTGACTCTGGGATCATGCATCTTCTGCATTGGCAGGTGAATTCTTTACCACTAAGCCACATGGGAAGCCCATTGTTAAAAGTAAATCCTCCTAAACTTTTCTCTATGATTTTGTATGTGTGTATATTATATATATATATAAAATTATTTGTCCATTTTCACACTATTCACTTATCTTTTTTAAAACAATGCATCCTAAATGTCTTTCCACCTCATTAAAGTCTAAATATACTTTAATGTTTGCCTGAAAGTGTTATACACATTATTTCTGTAACTAAGTCTGTAATATTACTGGCAAAACATTATATCTAGTATTTCAAGCTTGTAAATAATAGTATAATGAAGCCTACATATATTTTTTCACACCTGCCCAACTATTTTCTACAAATAACAGAAAATTTGAATGACTCTCTGGATCCATCTGCAAAATAGGAGACGGTTCCCAAGCTGATTCTGACTTGTGCCTCTTACCTTGTATTAGTATTTATACACTCTGTTTTTTAAGATATTTTTCTTGGCAGAAAGTGAAGCGGAACTAAAAAGCCTCTGGATGAAAGTGAAAGTGGAAAGTGAAAAAGCTGGCTTAAAGCTCAACATTCAGAAAATGAAGATCATGGCATCTGGTCCCATCACTTCATGGCAAATAGATGGGGAAACAGTGGAAACAGTGTCAGACTTTATTTTTTTGGGCTCCAAAAATCACTGCAGATAGTGACTGCAGCCATGAAATTAAAAGACGCTTACTCCTTGGAAGAAAAGTTATGACCAACCTAGATAGCATATTCAAAAGCAGAGACATTACTTTGCCAACAAAGGTCCATCTGGTCAAGGCTATGGTTTTTCCAGTGGTCATGTATGGATGTGAGAGTTGGACTGTGAAGAAGGCTAGCACCGAAGAATTGATGCTTTTGAACTGTGGTGTTGGAGAAGACTCTTGCGAGTCCCTTGGACTGCAAGGAGATTCAACCAGTCCATTCTGAAGGAGATCAGCCCTGGGTGTTCATTGGAGGGAATGATGCTGAAGCTGAAACTCCAGTACTTTGGCCACCTCATGTGAAGAGTTGACTCTTTGGAAAAGACTCTGATGCTGGGAGGGATTGAGGGCAGGAGGAGAAGGGGACGACCGAGGATGAGATGGCTGGATGGCATCACAGACTCGATGGGCATGAGTCTGAGTGAACTCCGGGAGATGGTGATGGACAGGGAGGCCTGGCGTGCTGCGATTCATGGGGTCGCAAAGAGTCAGACACAACTGAGCAACTGAACTGAACTGAACTGAACATTGGTGTATCACACAGTATGTTGCATGTCTATACCATTATATTTCTAATTCTTTATACACGATTGTGTGATCACCACCAAAAATTTAGTTTCCGTCTATCACCATTCAGTTGATCGCTTTGACCCATTTCACCCCTTCCCCGCCTCTTTCTCTCTCTTCTCTGTATCTGCATGTTTGGTTTGGTTTATTCATTATTTTTATTTTTTTGTTTGTGTTTTATATTCCACAGTTGAATGAAGTAATGTGGTATGTGTTGTTTTCCATCTGACTTATTTCATTCAGCATAATACCCTTTAGAACCTTACTGTTCAATAGGATTTTCTGCCATGATGGAAATGTTCTGTGTCTATGCTGTACAATACAATAGCCACTAACCAAGCAAGGCTATTGATTGCTTGGAATATTGCTAGTGTAATTGAGGAACTGCACTTTTAATTTTGTTTATTTATTTCTTGTATTTTGGCTGTGCTGGGTCTTCACTGACACGCAGGCTTCCCTTTAGTTGCAGTGAGTGGGGGCTACTCTGTTGCAGCGTGCAGGCTTCTCATTTTGGGGGCTTCTCTTACTGCAGAGCATTGCCTCTGGGACACGCTGGTTTCAGGAGTCACAGCTCCAGAGCTCTAGAGCATAAGCTCAGTTGTTGCGGTGCCTGGGCTTGTTTGCTCCAGGGCTTATGTGATCTTCCTGGACCAGGGATTGAACCCTGTTGCCTGTACTGGCAGGTGGATCCTCTACCTATGAGCTACCGGGGAAGCCCTTTAATTTTTAATGAAACTTTAAAAAATTTAAATAACCACATATATCCAGGGGCTCCCTGGTCAAATAGGGTTCCCTTTGTGGCTCAGCAATAAAGAATCCACCTGCCAGGTTCGATCCCTGGGTTGGGAAGTTTGCCTGGAAAAAGGGACGGCAACCCACTCCAGTATTCTTGCCTTGGAAACCCCGTGGACAGAGAAGCCTGGTGAGCTACAGTCCATGGGGTGGCAAAAGAGCTGGACATGACTTAGTGACTAGACAACAACAAATCACGTCAAATACTGCAGCTCTTATCCTTTATGACTTCTTTTTTGGACTATGCATTATATTGTATGAAGCTATCTCTGCTTTTGTGCGTTCTTTTGTGAAATCCCTTAACATTTCTTTTATTGGCAATGATTTTTTGACATTTTACATCACGTACATTTGATTTCCTGCAGAGAAGCTAGCATAATGTCCCCTTAAAAGGAAAAATAAAAATAACTGAACAAGTGACATAATTGCCTTTATATTTTTCAAAGGTAATCATAAGCTTATATATATTTCTGATGCATCTTAGTATCAAGAGTGTCAAAGTGGCAGAACCTGTGTCAAATCTATTTTAAACAAAGCATTTGCTACATTTATACTGCTTCTTTTCATTGCTCCTGAACCATCAACTTTTCAGTTTTTCAGCATTTCAATTTAGAAATATTCTATTACAGTTAAAATGTTTTAGAAAAATGTTTAATGTTTATTCTTATTTTATAATGAGGTGTGTAACAGTAATTTAAATTTGTGTCTTTAATCTAAATTTTTGCCATATCTTCCTCATTCATGTGCTTTTATTTATTTTCAATTTTTGTTTTCTGTTTTTTCTGGCACCTGAAGTACTGTCACGTATATAAATTGAATTATAGCATTTTCTCATCAAAATTCCTCAGATATTGTTCTATTATCTTCTAGATTTTAAGGTTGCATTCCTTGAATTATGATACTGCTTGTTTGGGGAGCTGGGGAGTTGAAACCTGTTTTTTTCCTGAGTGGATATTGTTATGGACTGAATTGTGTCTCCTCCAAAATTTGTATGTTGGAGCACTAATCCACAATGTGACTATATTTGGAGATAAGTCTTTCCTGGAGGTGTTAGGTCGTTGTCACTAATGTCATGAATTCCTTATAGATTGTACTATCAGGCTATTTATCAGTCTGACTTTTCAATATTGCATATATTCATCCTATACTACATTGTTATGGAATTTTAGTAAGAATGTAAACAAATAATCCACTGGGATCAGATAGTTAGAGATTCCTACCCAACAGCACTGTATTAGTTTTATAGAAGGTAACAAGTTCACAGTCAACGCCATATTTCATTCACTGAAATTTAAAATAGAAAGAGGAATAAAATACAGCGCTCAATAATTGGCTCAATATTTTAAATCAGCCATTCTAAAAATTTAATCCTTTTTTCTATTCTTTACTCTTCCCTCAGTTCAGTTCAGTCGCTCAGACGTGTCCACCTCTTTGCGAACCCATGGACTGCAGCAAGCCAGGCCTCCCTGTCCATCACCAACTCCCGGAGCTTACTCAAACACCTGCCCACTGAGTATGCCATCCAACCATTTCATTCTCTGTCGTCCCCTTCTCCCCTCGCCTTCAATCTTTCCGAACATCAGGGTCTTTCCAAATGAGTCAGTTCTTCACATTAGGTGGCCAAAATACTGGAGTTTCAGCTTCAGCATCAGTCCTTCCAATGAATATTCAGGACTGATTTCCTTTAGGATAGACTGGTTGGATCTCCTTGCAGTCCAGGGGACTCTCAAGAGGCTTCTCCAACACCACAGTTCAAAAGCATCAATTCTTCAGTGCTCAGATTTTTTTATAGTCCAATTCTCACATCCATACATGACTACTGGAAAAACCATAGCCTTGACTAGATGGACCTTTGTTGGCAGAGTAATGTCTCTGCTCTTTAATATGCTGTCTAGGTTGGCCATAACTTTCCGTCCAAGGAGTGAGCATCTTTTAATTTCATAGCTGCAGTCACCATCTGCAGTGATTTTGGAGCCCAAAAACCAAAGTCTGCCACTTTTCCCACTGTTTCCCCATCTATTTGCCATGAAGTGATGGGACTGGATGCCATGATCTTTGTTTCCTGAATGTTGAGCTTTAAGCCAACTTTTTCACTCTCCTCTTTCACTTTCATCAACAAATTCTTTAGTTCTTCTTCAGTTTCTGCCATAAGGATGATGTCATCTGCATATCTGAGGTTATTGATATTTCTCCCGGCAATCTTGATTCCAGCTTGTGCTTCCTGCAGCCCAGTGTTTCTCATGATGTACTCTGCATGTAAGTTAAACAAGCAGGCTGATCATATACAGCCTTGACATACTCTTTTTCCTATTTGGAACCAGTCTGTTGTTCCATGTCCAGTTCTAACTGTTGCTTCCTGACCTGCACACAGATTTCTCAGGAGGCATGTCAGGTGGTCTGTTATTCCCATCTCTTCAGAATTTTCCATAGTTTATTGTGATCCACACAGTCAAACGCTTTGGCATAGTCAATAAAGCAGAAATAGATGTTTTTCTGGAACTCTCTTGCTTTTTGGATGATCCAGTGGATATTGACAATTTGATCTCTGGTTACTCTACCTTTTCTAAAACCAGCTTAAACATCAGGAAGTTCACAGTTCACATATTGCTGAAGCCTGGCTTGGAGAATTTTGAGCATTACTTTGCTAGCATGTGAGATGAATACAATTATGTGGTAGTTTGAGCATTCTTTGGCATTACCTTTCTTTGGGATTGGAATGAAAACTGACCTTTTCCAGTCCTGTGGCCACTGCTGAGTTTTCCAAATTTGCTGGCATATTCTTGTCTATAATTTGTGAAATAAACACTTTACTTACAAAATACTTTCTCAAGTTACTTTTAATTACTCTCCTACAGAAAACAATATTTAGCTTAAAATTGTAAATAAAATAGTATAGATAGCATACATTTAGGTAGAGAGAGAACTGAAAAAAATCATATATATGTGTGCATATGAACACATATATAAGAATACACATTTGTAACAAAAGAAGAAAAGTAAGCAGGAATGTAGGAAAAGTGAAATCCATGAAAGAGTCTAACAGCTTTTACATTTAATAGTTCAATGTCAGTTTTGACGCTAAACCTTTCTCCCAAAAGGGAAAAATCTGATCAAGATCCCAGAAGACACAAATAAATGAAAAACAAACACAAGTTTTTAGGAAAAGAGCAACTATTTGGAAAATGATATTGGATAGAAATCTCTCCTATGAATCTACTTTCAGATTATTATTCATTCATATGGTTGGGATCTATGAAAATCCTTTCTTTACTTTACCTTTTGCTTATAGATATACAATCAAAAAGCTCTAAGTCATTCACCCTTTCAAGTCATTCACTGTGAATCACATAGGACAATTCATGGCAGCTTCCATTACTACTTCAGTGTATACCTCATTTTCTCTCTAGCGCACACAGTAACACATTTGACAGATGAGAAAACTGATATTCAGAAAAAGTGAACAACTTGCTAATGAAGGGTAGAAAAAGTTTAAAACAAAGATCTGGTTGGCTATGCAGCCATTATTCTGTCTACTTCTCCCCCTACCACTTTGTCATCACTATTCAAGTTGGAATTATCCTGCTCTCTGAATAGAGTGTGTTCATTTTATGCATCGGCAGGCATAACTTAAATACATTAGAATGCAGAGAAGGTGTTTGTCTCCTGAGTTCTTGAGAATATGTCTGCAGGAGAAAATATGGAACTAGAAATATGGATACCGGTGTCCATGAAGAAATAAGATGTCCTGTTTGGGAGAATGTCCAAAGGTCATGGCCGACAGGATACAGAGACAAACTGTGCCTCTTCCTATGATCACAAAGCTGGTCCTGTTTTTAGCTAAATACGTATACTTTTTATGTCTAGGTATGGCTTGTATCTTAATATAAGATGATTGTCCTAATGTATTTCATCTGTATTACATTTTCCTAACGCTTTCAGAACTCTAAAATTGCACAAGGGTTGGGGGGGGTGGGAAATCCTTATCATTGCTACATCCTTCAAACTCAAACTAAGTAGCTGAGCTCTAAGCACTTATAACAGCCACCGGATAAAATTGTGAATCTCTTCCAGGATGACATTAGCCATGAAAAATTAAGAAACATGGCACATACATTAGGAAAAATAAAAGCTGCTTAGAAATGCAGTGTAGCATGTACTGAGAAGACCAAACAGCCTCAAGCTTTTATCCTCTTTTGCTTTTATCTGATGAAATAAAAGGAACACAACAACTGCTGAAAAATTTTTGCCCTTTGAACCTTGCAGAGATCTACTATTTTTTTCATAAATCTAATTAATACAATTACAGTGGAACTAATGATTAGTGCAGTGTTTCAAAGCAAACATAGAACTTGTCAGGACTGCAATTTTAGGGATGACTTTATCTCAAAAAGTTACTTTTTCTCAAACTTTAACACAATGGCAAACAAACACCTTTAAAAAAATTTACCCATTTTCTGTATCTCTGCATCAATTTTAAGTGGCAAATTGTTTAATAGTGTCAAAATTGCCATAAAATCAAATCTGATGGTTTAGTCACTAAGCCATGTCCAACTCTTTGCGACTCCATGGACTGTAGCCTGCCAGGTTCCTCTGTCCATGAGATTCTCCAGTCAAGAAGGTTGCCACTTCCTACTCTAGGGGATCATCCCCACTCAGGGACCGAACCTGGGTCTACCAACTGAACTACCAGGGAAGTCCCAAAATCAAAATCAAATGTGCTTAATGAAAAAATTTTATTGAATTAACAGCAAAATGGAACATAACAATAAGAAAATATTTATTGAGAAATGGATACAAAACAGTTTGCATGAAATTTATTCCCCGGTGCTCATTCATTATAACACTTGTTATAATTGTTATTGGAGAAGGCAATGGCACCCCACTCCAGTACTCTTGCCTGGAAAATCCCATGGATGGAGGAGCCTGGTAGGCTGCATTCCAAGGGGTTGTGAAGAGTCGGACACGACTGAGCAGCTTCACTTTCACTTTCCACTTTCATGCATTGGAGGTGGAAACGGCAACCCACTCCAGTGTTCTTGCCTGGAGAATCCCAGGGACGAGGGAGCCTGGTGGGCTGCTGTCTATGGGGTCGCACAGAGTTGGACAGGACTGAAGCGACTTAGCAGCAGCAGCATCATAATGGTTATTATTTTCATTTTCTGGTTGTTTCCAAACTGGAAAACACTGTTTTAAAAGAATATATTAGTGTCCCTGGAAGAAGATATTTTCTATCTATTTATTACCATTAACTTTTTTTTTCAGTTCACTTGTGAGAACAATTATCTTAAATTTACTCAATTTTCTAGGGAAGAAGAAAATTCACATAGAAGACCTCATGAATCATGGCATTATAAATTTACAACTGTGAAAGTTTTTTCCAGTTCCACTGGTTTAATACCATAATTGAATAACAATTCACAATTTCAATGTATCTTCTGGCTATGTGCATAAGAAAAAATTAATTAAAATAATAGCTCAGTTGGTAAAGAATCTGCCTGCAGTGCAGGAGACCTGGGTTCGATTCCTGGGCCGGGAAGATCCCCTGGAGAAGGAAATGGCAACCCACTCCAGTATTCTTGCCTGGAGAATCCCATGGACAGAGGAGCCTGGCAGGCTACAGTCCCTGGGGTCACAAGAGTCGGACACGATTTAGTGACTAAACCACCACCACCACCCTATTCAATAATAATAACAATAATATGATAATAATAATCATAGTGAACAAAATTTTATTCAATAATACATGAGAAATATATAAAATAATTCTTAGCTTTGAGAAAATGTCTTTGATGTATTTCTGGTGGGAACATTTGTGGAGAATTTTCCAAATTAAAACTTCTTGTTCATGTTGTTGCTCAGTCACTATGTCATGTCCAGCTTTTTGCAACCCCATGGACTGCAGCATGCCAGGCTCCCCGTCCTTCACTATCTCCCGGAGTTTGCTCAAATTCATGTCCACTGAGTCCGTGATATCCAACCTTCTCATCCTCTGTCGTCCCCTTCTCCTTTTGCCTTCAATCTTTCCCAGCATCAAAGTCTTTTCCAAAGAATCAGTTCTTGCTTCAGGTGGCTAAAGTACTGGAGCTTCAGCTTCAGCATCAGTCCTTCTAATGAATATTCAGGGTTGATTTCCTTTATTGAAACTAGTCTATCTTAAATCTTATATGGTGAAAGCAAAATAGAGGTCTCTCTAACTTATGCCTAAAACTCGCCTTGCTTTTCCAGAATACCTGCCTCAAAAGATCTCTGTAATTCAGAGCCTACAAGATGGTGAAATATTTTTAGATCAAGAACAATTGGCCACAAAATCAAGATAAAATAAATTTCTAAAACTCTGTCATACTTGAGATTGAACCAAAAGTTATATAACATACTTACATCAATTTAGATATCACCATGAATAAGTCGTTTTTGAAAGTGACTTTTGAAGGTCTCACTTTTGTCACTGCATGGTCATTCTTCCACTGTGGACCAAAGTATGTTTGAAGTAGTCAAAACCTCTTTCATCATCTTAATGTCCTTCTTAAATATTCATTAAGCCCAAACTTTCCATTCCAGCTGGGGCATCAAAGTGAACCATATCATTTTTTTCTTAAATCTCACTGCAATGATGTACAGGATAGCACAAAGGCCTTTGCAAGAAGGTGGTTGCCTGGGACTCTTGAGTTGTGAACTGGAAATGATGTCAGTTTTAAATCTTTTACTCCACGTGGTCAGTTATTCATATTTCTATTTCTAAAAGAAAGAAAGAAATGAAGTCGCTCAGTCGTGTCCGACTCTTTGCGAACCCATAGTCTGTAGCCTACCAGGCTCCTCTGTCCATGGGATTCTCCAGGCAAGAATACTGGAGTGGGTTGCCATTTCCTTATCCAGGAGATCTTCCTGACCCAGGGATCGAACCAAGGTCTCCCACTTTGCAGGCAGACACTTTACCCTCTGAGCCACCAAGGTCAAATCATTATGCTGCAAAAATATGTTCAAGTATTTTATGTAATGAAATAGTAAATGAATTACAAATATAAGGTCCTTTAAATATATGTATAAGCCTATTTAGAAGCGCTCTTATTACACTGATCAATATGAGTCAAGGTCTCATAGTATAGTATAGTATAATATACCTTTATCGTATGCCTTGATACCTCTTCAGAAAGTTCCTCTGGCTTTATCTTCAAGAGTATTATGCCTGGTTTTTGTTTTGTTTTGTTTTGTTTTTATTGAGGTCTACCTGATATACAATACTATAGAAGTTTCAGGTGTACACGATAGTGATTCACAATTTTAAAAATTGTATTCCACATAGTTATTATAAAACATTGGCTATATCCCTTGAGCTATACAATATGTCCTTGTAGCTTATTTATTTTATACATAGCAGTTGATATCTCTTAATCCCATATCCTTTACTACGTTTCCCCTCTTACCTCCTCCCACTGATAACCGCTAATTTGTTCTCTATTTCTGTGAATATATTTGTTTTTTTAATGTTCATTAATTTAACTTATTTTTTTAGGTTCCATATATGTGATTCCATAGAGTATTTGTCTTTGTCTGATGTTTCATTTCACATACCTTCCAAGACCATCCATGTTATTACAAATGGCAAAACTTCATCCTTTTTTACGGCTGAGTAGCGTTATACTGTGTGTATGTTTGTCCATATACCGCATCTTTATCCGCTCATCTGTTGATGGACACTTTGATTGATTTCATATCTTGTCTGTGGTAAGTAATGTTGTTATAAACATTGGGATGCACATATCTTTTCTAATTAGTGTATTTGGTTTTCTTTTGGATATACACCCAGGAGTGGAATTGCTTGGTCATATGACAGTTGTAGCTTCAGTTTTGTTGATAAATATCCGTACTGTTTTCCACAGTGACTATACCAATTTACGTCCTCACCAACAGTGTAGGAGGGTTCGCTTTTCTCCACATCCTCGCCAACACTTGTCATTTGTGGTCCTTTTGATGATAGCCGTTCTGAAAGGTGTGAGGTTGTTATGCCTAGTATTATACCTTGGTTTTAGAATCAAGTTACAATTCAAAAAATTCTGCTGGAATTTGGAATTGTAATATGACTTTTTATATCAATCTGAAGAATAGCTATTTTCAATATGGTATTATACAATATCAGCATTGATGTTACCTCTAAAAATAATCAAATTACCATGGTAAATAGTGAAATATCAGAGGTTTTGATGTACAGAGCAGGATCCATAAAACCAGTAGTGGGGCTCCTTATAAGGTGTTGCTTTAATATTAAACAAGCATGCTTCATCTGAATTTGTTCTTTAAATTGAAGTCTTGTTGGCACTGTTACTCAGAGCATTGGTTTGACATTAATAGGTTCATAGAACAACAACAAAATAAATTCAGCTCTACTGAGCAAAGTTACCTAATTTCATTGACACAGTAATTGAATTTCACTAGGAGTAACAAATGGAACAGATATGAGAGAAGCGCATGCATCCTGGAATTTAACTGCAGGAAAATTCAGGTAAAAAAATACTGCGTAATTTTACAGCTGTGGATTTCTGGTGTTTTTTTTTTTTTTTTTTTACCAAATAAATATGGGTGTTTATTTCTTCGTAGTAGAAAAAACTTAAAATTGAATGTTCAGAGAAATGAAAATGCATTTAAAAAACAGGTGAAATAACTAGGAAACGTTGGTAGTTTAGAACTCGGGGTTCCTTTCGTAATCTTACTTTCTGTATTCTTCCGCTGTACTCACACACCACATCCCTTCTCAGGGGTGCATGCCTGCTCAGTTGCTCAGGCATGTCTGACTCTTTTCAATCCCATGGACTGCAGCTCACCAGGCTCCACTGTCCATGGGATTCTCCAGGCAAGAATACTAGGGTGGGTCACCATTTCTTTCTCCAGGGAATCTTCTCAACCTAGGGATCAAACCCATGTCTCCAGAGTCTCCTGCATTGGCAGGTGGATTCTTTACCACTGAGTCACCTGGGAAGCCACATCCCATGCTCATCCCACTCCAGCACTGAGCATCTTAGCCAGACTCTGTTCAAATCGCTCTGTTAATGAAGGCATTCTTCTGTCTTCAAGCCACCCCTCTCCTCTGTGACATATGTTGATACAGAGATTTATTGACTTTCTTTTGCTATTACCTACTAAAATGTTTGGATAATTGTCAACTGCTACAGGTCCCCCTTATATGGGATTTGTTGCTACGTGGTAATAATAGTTGGGGCTTCCCAAGTGCTGCTAGTGGTAGAAAACACACCTGCGATGCAGGAGACATAAAGAGACGTGGGCTCAATCCCTGGGTGGGGAAGATCCCCTGGAGTAGGAAATAGCAGCCCACTCCAGTGTTCTTGCCTGGAGAATTCCATGGACAGAGGAGCCTGGCAGACTATAATCCATAAGGGTCGCAAAGAATCAAACACAACTGAAGCAACTTAGCACACATGAACACAGGATACTAATAGATAATTAGTTGTGCAATTATTACATTGCCAAGTACTGCTGCTAAGTTCTGAAGGCTTAAATTGTCCTATGTTGTCTTCACAACAATGACTGAGAGGTTTATATGATTATTAGATCCATTTTATAGATGAGCCTAGAGCTGTTAGGACGCTTACCTGAAGTTATAGAACTGGTAAAGGGCAGAGCCAAGGCCTGAATCTAAATTAGTCCATCCCCTGAGGTAGGCACTGTTTCCTATGCTCTTTTATGGAGCTTACACAGTTAAGGCAGCATTTGAGATCATTTTTAGGTAGTATCATTTTTGGATTCAGTTAATTAGTACCAATATTATTCTTCCCATCTGTCAGTTTTCTGTTTATCTCTCAGCCTCTTAACCAAATCCCAAAAGTGGTTTTAAATTCCCCTAGATAAATTTTGAGATCAGAAACAATTTAACCCTGTACAGATACTTTCATTTTTAGAGAGTTGAAAGAAAAAGTATAAATAAAGAAACTGGAAAATTGGAGCATTAAAGTATTTGGGCAAATATGCCATCACAAAGGCTATTTTTTAAAAAATAAACTCATCATTTTGGTTTCATATGAACATTATCGACTTAAGCGTGTTTTTGCCTTCGTTTAAATTATGCACATTAACATAAATACACAGAGCAAAGGGAAGTAAGTAATTTGCATTTTATAAACGTAATTAGCATTAATAGGATGTATGCACTCTGAAATTCGAGATGATATAGTTGCATTAATTCTCTCCCCCTGATAGATTTAAATGATTCCAGAATATATTCCTTTCTAATTAGATTGTTCTAACAAGGATAACTCAGTTTGATGAGCATTTAGAGTTCAATAGAATAGAAATAGAATTTTAACAACTTAATGAGGTATTTTTTGGTTTTCTGTACATCAAGCTTTCAAAAATATCCTTAAAATTATTCCTACAATATTTGTTTGCTCCTACTTAGAAATTTTATTCTGAAAAAAGTGAATTTTTTTAACACACCTGTACCAAAAGTGCAGCCTGTACCAAAGGAACAACTACATAATTGTGTGATTTTTCAAATAGGTTTTATGTTCTTATGTAAGAAAAAATCCATTTAAAGAAAAAAAAAACAGTAATATCTAACTCAATATGAGCACTGAGCAGGCTATAATAATACTTTAAAAACCGACAGTAAATCCTAGCAAATACTTTTAATCACCCAAAACGTGTGTTATATTTCTTAATGTATTCATTTGTGTTCTATTGTAGCTTATTTTATTTAATAGTTTAGAAGTTTACAGAGTGTTTTGATTTCAACAAACTATGGTCTAACTGATCGATTAAAGTGATTCATTGATTAATTGATTGAATAATTTATTGATTAATCCCCCCCTTTAAGAAACATAGTAGCTATATCACCAAAGCTAGTAAGTCCTCAGATATTAAGGTTTAAGATAGCACTCACTTATATTTAGAGAATGTCATTTACAATGGAATTTATTCTATGTTTTGCTCAAAGAATGGAATTTTTTAATTCCATTGCCCAGATAACCTCCCTTTAGCTGTCTATGAGGTTATATCACCCCCCAACCCCCCAGCCTCACCCTTTTTTTTAAAGTTTTTTGGAATGGACACTCAAAAAACTTTGCCTGTAACCTAACATCAACCTTTTATTGTAGAAATAGTTTAATTCTGCAAATAATGACTTGCAGTCAGTTAACTTCAAAAATCAACCTCACTTTCACTGGAAAGTTTACAAGAAATAGGTATAGTGAGAAATATATTTGTTATACACATATGGTGTTTTCATATAAATTCTCAAAGAACTGTAGTCCTAAATCATGTGATATTGGCTAAATTTCCTCCTTGCTTTCCTGCTTTATTGAGTTTTCTTCTTTTTCTCTTGCTAGCCTATTTCTGAGTTGGAACTTTCATGAAGACATACTGGTTTTGACTTGTCTTGGGTGGCTTCTTCTGAGCCCTCTCTCCATGGCTTGCAGGTGGCCATCGTCTTGCTCCCTCCCTCTGCTCATGGCTGTCTGTCTGTGCACACAGGCCCCTGGTGTCTATGTGTTCTAAACTCCTCGTCTCATAAAGATATTTGTCAGATTGATTTAGGGACCATCCATTCAACCTCGTTTAACCTTAATCGTGTCTTTGACTCTGTCTTCAGTCGCTCTCTAAGCAGGGGACTTCAACATATGAATTTGGCAGGGAGATGGAAGGGAGTACACCGTTCAGCCCATAACACGACTAAACTACTTTTCTGCCAAATAATCTACTTTCCCTCACTCCAGCACTCTTCCCGAAGGAGTGATTTTCATTATACATGCCTACTTCTCGGTCCTTGGTCTGGCCCATGAAATAGAAGCAGAACTTTTGCTGTTGTTGTTGGAGTATGGTTGCTTTATGGGTCTTCCCAGGTGGTACAGTGGTAAAGAACCTGCCTGCCAGGGCAGGAGGCACAAGGGACACGGGTTCGATCCCTGGGTTGAGAAGATCCCCTGGAGTAGTAAATGGCGCCCCACTCCAGTATTCTTGCCTGGGAAGTCCCATGGACAGAGGAGCCTGGCGGGCTACAGTCCATGGGGTCACAGAGTCAGACATGACTGAGTGACTGAACACACACACAAACACACACATAGTTGATTTGCATGGCTGTGTCAGTTTCTGCTGTACAGCAAAGTGGATCAGCCATACGTCTACATAAATGTATCCCCTCTTTTATTGATTCCTCTCTGTTTTGGTCACCACAGGTCACTGAGCAGAGTTCCCTGCGCTATACAGTCGGTTCGCATTAGTTATCTATCTTATATATAGCAGTGTGTATATATCAGTATCAATCTCTCATTTCATCCCACCCCCCTCTTCCCCCTTGGCTGTCCATATGTTTGTTCCCTATGTCTATGTCTCTATTTCTGCCTTGCCAGTAAGATCATCTATGCTAATTTTTTAGATTCCACATATATGCATTAATATATGATATTTTTTTCTTTCTGACGTACTTCACTCCATCTATGTCTCTGCAAATGAAACAGTTTTGTTCTTCTTCATGGCTGAGTAATATTCCGTTGTATATATGCACCATGTTTTCTCTACCCATTTCTCTGTCAATGGACATTTAGGTACCTGGAGATTTTAAATTACATATTCCATTTCCTCATTTGTTAAGTACAATTCAGGTTCTCTATTTATTTATAACCTAAGAGTAAAAATTGGGTACCTGATCTCTCATTTTATTTACAAGTAGCTTTAAAAATGAGGAATTAAATTATTTCATTGATTAATAAAGTGGGTCCAGGAATCATGTGCCTTCAACCTAATTCTAAGACCTTATTTTTCAAGACATGTAAAGAAAAAATTTTACAGGTTCTGGGTTAAAAATTAATATAATTAAGAAAAATGAATACCAATATGCCCATCGTTGTTCCTTTAATCATATGTTTGAACCACTACAGAATATTCAAGGCTATTTGTATATTCTAGGCCCCTTTCAACTGTGTTAGATGTACTTAATCTAAATCACAGTGTATATACTCAATGAAATAGTATATAGTCATTAAAAAGGTACTTTTAAAACATTTATGACTGGAAAATTGATGCTGTGGTAGAGTAATGCATATCATACAACATAGTAACAAACTTGTCTGCACTGAAATTCTTTGTCATTGTGAAGTCACCCAGTTGTGTCCGACGCTTCGCGACCCCATGGACTGTAGCACACCAGGCTCCTCCATCCATGGTATTTTCTAGGCAAGAGTACTGGAGTGGGTTGCCATTTTAGGAATAGGAAAACATTTTTAAAATCCAAGAAACATAGTTTTAATTGCAGTGTCAATATATGATAGAATGAGTGAGTTTTTCTTCTTTTTGACCCTCTTTTGGGTTCCAAAGTTTGTATCTTGAGCACATATTACTTTAAGCAATGACCCAATAAATTAAAATAGTACCTATACAAAACATAGAATTTCAAATCACATAAAAATGTCAAGGAAAAAATCATTTTAAACTACAAACACTCACAGATTAAAAACCACCTTAAACATTTGCAGAATATACGAAATATATTTCTGTTTATATATACTGACTAGGAGAAAAGAAAGAGGAAAAGGAAAAAATTTGTTAATACCATATGCTCTTTTTAAGTTAAAACCTATTAACTTTTATTGTTGATTGTGGTTCACAAAAGAAAATCTGGAATAAAACTTAATCCATTTCAAAATTTCAGATAAATGTTTTTTAAGTGGTATAAATTATTATTTCCCTAGGAAAAAGTCCCCTGAGTTTAAGAACAAAGGAACTGTGACTTTCCTGGTGGTCCAGTGGTTGAAACTGCATGCTGACAATGCAGGGCACATAAGTTCAATCCCTGGACTGGGAACTAAAATCCCATATGCTTCATGGTACAGCCAAAAAAATTTAAAAATTATTAGCTAATTTAAAACAGAATAAATTTAAAAAAAAAATAAAGGAAACCATTCTGATTTTTAAATACATGCTATTTCTCTACTATGAAAGATAATTAACACTGTCATATTTTCTTTTCCTTTCCTCTCCCACTATCATATTAGATTATGTTATACTATGTCTACTTTAGTGACATTTTTAATATTTTGATTGTTGTTTGTAGTTGCTAAGTTGTATCTGACTCTTTCACTTCAGTTCAGGTCAGTCGTTCAGTTGTGTCTGTCTCTTTGCGACCCCATGAATCGCAGCATGCCAGGCCTCCCTGTCCATCACCATCTCCCGGAGTTCACTCAGACTCACGTCCATCGAGTCAGTGATGCCATCCAGCCATCTCATCCTCTGTCATCCCCTTCTCCTCCTGCCCCCAGTCCCTCCCAGCATCAGAGTCTTTTCCAGTGAGGCAACTCTTTGCATGAGGTGGCCAAAGACTCGAGTACAAACTCTAGCTGAAACTAGAGTTTCAGCTTTAGCCTCATTCCTTCCAAAGAAATCCCAGGGCTGATCTCCTTCAGAATGGACTGGTTGGATCTCCTTGCAGTCCAAGGACTCTCAAGAGTCTTCTCCAACACCACAGTTCAAAAGCATCAATTCTTCGGCGCTCAGCTTTCTTCACAGTCCAACTCTCACATCCATACATGACCACAGGAAAAACCATAGCCTTAACTAGACAGACCTTAGTCGGCAAAGTAATATCTCTGCTTTTGAATATGCTATCTAGGTTAGTCATAACTTTTCTTTACAACCCCATAAACTGTAGCCTACCAGGCTGCTCTGTCCATGGGATTATCCTGGCAAAAATGCTGGAGTGGATTGCCATTTACTTCTTGAGGGGATCTTCCCAACCCACATAGATAGAACCCAAATCTCCTGCTTGGCAGGCAGATTCTCTACCACTGAGTCTTCTGGAAAGCCCTAATGTTTGGTTGTTTTTGATCAGTCACTAAGTCGTGTCTGACTCTTTGGGACTCCATGGACTGTAGCACACCAGGCCTCCCTGTCCTCACCATCTCCTGGAGTTTCCTCAAGTTCATATCCATTGAATCAGTGAAGCTATCCACCCATCTCATACTCTGCCACTGTCTTCCCCTTTTTCCTTCAATCTTTCCCAGCATCAGGGTCTTTTCCAATGAGCTTCACCTTCAGTATCAACCCTTCCCCTGAGTATTCATGGTTAATTTCCCTTAGGAAATGACTAGTATGACTAATTTGATCTCCATGCAGTTCAAGGGACTCTCAAGAGTCTGTTGCAGCATCAGTTTGGGTTCAGTTAAGTTCAGTTCAGTCGCTCAGTCATGTCTGACTGTTTGCAACCCTATGGACTGCAGCACGCTAGGCCTCCCTGTCCATCACCAACTCCTGGAGCTTGCGCAAACTCATGTCCACAGAGTTGGTGATGCCATCCAACCATCTCATCCTCTATCGACCCCTTCTCCTCCCGCCTTCAATCGTTCCCAGCAACAAGGTCTTGTCAGAGGAGTCAGTTCTTCACATCAGGTGGCCAAAGTATTGGAGTTTCAGCTTTAACATCAATCCTTCCAATGAATATTCAGGACTGATTTCCTTTAGGGTGTACTGGTTGGATCTCCTTGCAGTCCAAGGGACTCTCAACAGTCTTCTCCAACACCACAGTTCAAAAGCATCAATTCTTCGGCGCTCAGCTTTCTTTATAATCCAACTCTCACATCCATACACGACTACTGGAAAAATCATAGCCTTGAATAGATGGAACTTTGTTGGCAAAGTAATGTCTCTGCTTTTTGATATGCTATCTAGGTTGGTTATAGCTTTTCTTCCAAGGAGTGAGAGTCTTTTAAATTCATGGCTGCAGTCACCATCTGCAGTGATTTTGGAGCCCCAAAAAATAAAGTCTGTCACTGTTTCCACTCTTTCTCCATTGATTTGCCATTAAGTGATGGGACCAGATGCCATGATCTTAGTTTTCTGAATGTTGAGCTTTAGGCCAACTTTTTCACTCTCTTCTTTCACTTTCATCAAGAGGCTTTTTAGTTCCTCTTCACTTTCTGCGATAAATGTGGTGTCATCTGCATATCTGAGGTTATTGATATTTCTTCCTGCAGTCTTGATTCCAGCTTGTGCTTCATCCAGCCCAGCATTTCTCATGATGTACTCTGCATATAAGTTAAATAAGCAGGGTGACAATATATAGCCTTGACATACTCCTTTCCCAATTTGGAACCATCCTGTTGTTCCATGTCCAGTTCTAACTGTTGCTTCCTGACCTGCATACAGATTTCTCAGGAGGCATGTCAGGTGGTCTGGTATTCCCATCTCTTTCAGAATTTTCCACAGGTTATTGTGATCCACACAGTCAAAGGCTTTGGCATAGTCAATAAAGCAGAAATAGATGTTTTTCTGGAACTCTCTTGCTTATTCGATGATCCAGTGGATGTTGACAGTTCGATCTCTGGTTCCTCTGCCTTTTCTAAAACCAGCTTGAACATCTGAAGTTCACGGTTCACATACTGTTGAAGTCTGGCTTGGAGATGAGCATTACTTTACTAGCATGTGAGATGAGTGCAATTGTGCACTAGTTTGAGCATTCTTTGGCATTGTCTTTCTTTGGAATTGGAATGAAAACTGACCTTTTTCAGTCCTGTGGCCACTGCTGAGATTTTCAAATTTGCTGGCATATTGAGTGCAGCACTTTCACAGCATCATCTTTCAGGATTTGAAAGAGCTCAACTATTGAGGTAATAGAATTCCATCACCTCTTCTAGCTTTGTTCATAGTGTTGCTTTCTAAGGCCCACTTGACTTCACATTCCAGGATGTCTGGCTCTTGGTGAATGATCATACCATCGTGATTATCTGTGTTATGAAGATCTTTTTTATATAGTTCTGTGTATTCTTGCCACCGCTTCCTAATATCTTCTGCTTCTGTTAGGTCCATACCATTCCTGTATTTTATTGAGCTCATCTTTGCATGAAATATTCCCTTGGTATCTCTAACTTTCTGGAAGAGATCTCTAGTCTTTCCCATTCTACCAGTTGGGGTACTCAACCCCAAATTTTCAAATTGTTCATTTGCTTTTGACTTAAGTGCATTCAGTGTTCTCCACAAGCTCTTCACCACACACTTTTCATTTCTGGATTCTCTTGGCTGGCTGGGATTTTTAAACCTCATGTAGTTTTTTGTTGTTGCTTTTTTATTTATTTATTTTAAGAGAGCTTATATCTGATCTTAAGGGAGGACCTGCGGTCTTCATGTTCAAGGAAATCTGCTTCCTACATTCACACTTTTTCTAAAGTCAGGCTTTCTTTCCTTAGTAGACATTACTTCCTTTCTTTCTCACAATGAATGCTGCTATGAAAAAATCTAAGGCCAGTCTGATTTTCACTGCTTATAGTTGACTTGTTTTTATTTCGTAAGATCCTGAGGAACTCTTTCGTTATCAGAGACATTCAATTATATAATAGGATATACATCAATGACAAGATATGAATGATGCCATTTAGAATTTTAGAATCTGTTTTTTCTCGTTTCAGGAAAATAATGCTGTATTATATCTGATTACTTTTGCATTACATTTTTTAGAGTCAGTGCATTAGGAAGCCAATTTTTCTTTCTTTCCCTATTTTTGGCCATGTCTTATCTGTTCTTTGTCATAAGCTTTTGTTTTATTAAATTTATATTCTTTAAAGATTTTCTACTACATAAGACATTACCAGATAGGAAATGTCTCTATTGTTTGGTCTATCTTTTATAGCATGGTCCTTTTTATTCCCGTTTTCTCTCTAATTCTTGATTCTGTAGGATGTTTACATAGTTACCATGTTATCTTATACATCTTATTCATGATTACATAAAGCAGGTCTGTGCAGACTTTTTGCTCTAATATATTAAACTATCTTTGACATTCTTTACATTAATTAGAGAATTATGTATCATATTCTACGTGTTATCATTTGAAAACTAGGTGGTATTTCCTCCACTTTTTCATAGTACAATTGTTTATCAGGCCTTTTGCTCATACTCTGTCAACAGTCATCTTATCCCCTTCCAAGCTTCTCATCTCTCTTCCCCTCATTAATTTAAGGCCACCGATGCAATGCTGCCACCTTCAGTCCCAGGCAAAATACAACTGGAAATTATGAACTGATGCTTTCCTTAAAGCTTCCCTTAAAAGCAGAGACATTACTTTGCCAACAAAGTCTGTCTAGTCAAGGTTATGGTTTTTCCAGTAGTCATGTATGGATGTGAGAGTTGGACTGTGAAGAAAGCTGAGCGCCGAAGAATTGATGCTTTTGAACTGTGGTGTTGGAGAAGACTCTTGAGAGTCCCTTGAACTGCAAGGAGATCCAACCAGTCCATTCTGAAGGAGATCAGCCCTGGGATTTCTTTGGAAGGAATGATGCTGAAGCTGAAACTCCAGTACTTTGGCCACCTCATGCGAAGAGTTGACTCATTGGAAAAGACTCTGATGCTGGGAGGGATTGGGGACAGGAGGAAAAGGGGACGACAGAGGATGAGATGGCTGGATGGCATCACTGACTCGATGGATGTGAGTCTGAGTGAACTCCGGGAGATGGTGATGGACAGGCATGCTGCGATTCATGGGGTTGCAAAGAGTCGGACATGACTGAGCAACTGAACTGAACTGAACTGTGGCTCAGCTGGTAAAGAATCCACCTGCAATGCAAGAGACCTGGGTTCGATCCCTGGGTTGGAAAGATCACCTGGAGAAGGGAAAGGCTACACACTCCAGTGTTCTGGCCTGGAGAATTACATGGACTGTATAGTCCCTGGGGTAGCAAAAGGAAAAGTGTATTTTCTAATGGAGTGTAAATGTAAGTCAGGTACAAAAATAGTATTATTAGAGTTCACACTACAGTTCCAATTCCTAACTATTTTTCTAGCCTTTGGAATTTAGTATGTACTTTGTATGGTCCTTGAAAAGTGGTTAATTCACTTTCTATTTTCTCACACTGATTCTTCTCTTGTTCTGACCTAGGCACTGACCCACAGAGGGTAACACATTTGACTCCAGATGACCTATGCTATGCTCTATTTTGTCCATGGACTTGCAAATATTTATTTGTATATTTTAGCAAACTCCTTTGCTGCTCCATGCCCTAGGAATATCAGGTGCATGGACAGAGACAACATGATCTTGTGTGATCTAATGTGCCCCCTTATAATATAATTGTCTCTACTTTTCCAAATTCTTCTCATGATTTGCAACTGAACTCAAATCCCCAATCTGCTCTAAGCCTCTTTCCCCAGGAAACATAACATCACATTAAGCTCTTCTTATCAGAAATGAATATAGTCCAGTACTTATTTGTTCTCTGGTTGCTTCATTTGTGCTCATTTATATTTATGATTATTTTATAAAGCCACTGAAGTAAAGGCTTCTTTAGTTCCCCACATTTTCTGGCAAAAGAGAGAACACACAATAAATGCTCAGTAACCCCACACGTATTATTTATGTGAGATACATCTCAGTCAAATGAGATCTAGAGCATCTACCTTTCTCATTCCCTGATAGGAATGAGATAGATGAAATGTAATATTAACTGTGCGCACCTTGCTCATCACAAAAATAATTAGGCAATATAATATATTATTCTTAGTACATACAAACCAGTTGCTTAATGTAGGCAGTTTTTACTGTGCAAAACAGTTCAATCATGAAAATGACTGTGCAAGCTAAAGCCATGCAAAGTAATCTTAAAACTCTTTGGGAGAATGTTGATTATGTAAAGACCCTTACAATTTTATTTCAAAATATTAAGAATTCTGTTAGGTATAAACATATGGGGAATTGAAAACTAGTAAAAGAAGTGTGTTTCTTCCAGTCCAGCGTTTCTCATGATGTACTCTGCATATAAGTTAAATAAGCAGGGTGACAATATACAGCCTTGACGTACTCCTTTTCCTATTTGGAACCAGTCTGTTGTTCCATGTCCAGTTGCCGGGAGAAATATCAATAACCTCAGATATGCAGATGACACCACCCTTATGGCAGAAAGTGAAGAGGAGCTAAAAAGCCTCTTGATGAAAGTGAAAGAGGAGAGCAAAAAAGTTGGCTTAAAGCTCAACATTCAGAAAACGAAGATCATGGCATCCGGTCCCATCACTTCATGGGAAATAGATGGGGAAACAGTGGAAACAGTGTCAGACTTTATTTTGGGGGCTCCAAAATCACTGCAGATGGTGATTGCAGCCATGAAATTAAAAGATGCTTGCTCTTTGGAAGAAAAGTTATGACCAACCTAGATAGCATATTCAAAAGCAGAGACATTATTTTGCCAACTAAGGTCCGTCTAGTCAAGGCTATGGTTTTTCCTGTGGTCATGTATGGATGTGAGAGTTGGACTGTGAAGAAGGTTGAGTGCGGAAGAATTGATGCTTTTGAACTGTGATGTTGGAGAAGACTCTTGAGAGTCCCTTGGACTGCAAAGAGATCCAACCAGCCCATTCTGAAGGAGATCAACCCTGGGATTTCTTTGGAGGGAATGATGCTAAAGCTGAAGCTCCAGTACTTTGGCCACCTCATGAGAAGAGTTGACTCATTGGAAAAGACTCTGATGCTGGGAGGGATTGGGGGCAGGAGGAGAAGGGACGACAGAGGATGAGATGGCTGGATGGCATCACTGACTCGATGGACGTGAGTCTGAGTGAACTCCGGGAGTTGGTGCTGGACGGAGAGGCCTGGCGTGCTGCGATTCATGGGGTCGCAACGAGTTGGACACGACTGAGCGACTGAACTGAACTGAACTTATTGATTTTTAGGAACTTTTTCTATATTCCTTATTTCAAAATTTGAAGTTCATAGCAGTGCAAATATACCTGCAGTTCATTAAGCATGCTTCTTATTCAATAACAGGAATGTATCCCAGTACTCTCTATATTTTCCTAGGAATTTGGTCTAGCAATCTTTTGAAAATAATTGGAGCATAATTCACCCAGTCATTAAACACGTAAGCTTATCTGAAGAGTATATATTGAATGTATATATTCAGGAATATATATTTTGGAATGTATATATTGAAAACCTTCAGGTTTTATACTTCTGTCTATTATTACTTTCCTTTCTTCTCTGGCAGAGCAATAAAATTCTATTTTTTTCTTCATTGCCTATTATATTTGAGGAATAGTTTCCTGATTTAATCATTTGTTTAATTTTATTTTTGTATTTTAATCCTCTCAGCTAATTTCATATTTTTCTTCTTTCAATGACCTAACCTAATTTCTACTACTTGGATTTTTTTTTCCAGTTAACCTGGAAATATTAACTTTAAACATACTATGCTATTGTTTTCCAAAGATTTTGAATATCTTCAGAACCAAATGATTTGTTGTGTTATTTATTCCTTTTAATATGTTAGTGAGTAGTCATACCAAAATTTGAAAACCTTATTATTTTCTATTTCAATTCTTTCTTTCTCTAGCATCCATTTTGATATAGTCACTGATACTGGTTAGAGTCTGTCCCAAATTTCCTTATTGAGTTGACCAAAGGAACAATTAACTTATTCTCTTATTTTACTCAAATGCTAAACATTTAAAGAAAATATTAACACCCAATAAAACACAAGTTCATTTTAGTTTCTTACTATTTTAGCTCAGCACTTAAATTTTAAGTGCCATGCCATCTAATTTGTTATTCTAATATCAGCACAAATTACTTCATAAGCTAAAACACTCATTTGCCTAAATAAATTCCATCTCCCTGCATTTGTATACAAAACATTTCTAAGCTATCCTATTTTTTTCCTGAATTCTACCTTCCAGTTACATATTTCCAATCCTCATGTATTTTTGGCGCAATTGCCTTAAAATTTCAAAGCAAGCTTTACCTAATTTAATCTAATCTTAGTTTATTGTTCTTGTCACTAGACTAGTCAATATACAAATAAGGTATTTTCCACTAAAAAGAAGATGGGCAGCATTCAGTTGTTGAGAACACACTCATCTAGAATTCAGGTGACCTGAATTCTACTACTATCTCTAGACTAAGCAGCGTGGCCTCTAGACAATCAGGTTTTCTGAGGATCATCTTGTTATCTATATAACGATGTGCACTTGGGAAGGAAAGATTTAAAGCAGACAACTTATATGTTTCTTTGACTATATGTATGCTCAGTCGTGTCCAACTCTTTAAGACCCTATGGTCTGTAGCCTGCAAGGCTCCTCTGTTCATGGAGTTCACCAGGCAAGGATACTGGAGTGGATTGCCATGCCCTTCTGCAGGAGATCTTTCTAACCTGAGGATAGAACCTGCGTTTCCTGGGTTTCCAGCATTGGCAGGCCGATTATTTACCACTGCACCACCTGAAAGTCCCTTTGACTCTGTGTCCCATCCTAATTGAAGTTTCCTTTTCCTCTCTCACTTAAAATTTTCCCTCAATATCAGCTTTGAATATATGCATTTATCTCTAAAATATTTCTATCATTATGGTAACTTCTTTAAACTATGTAAGTATGCTCATTTTGAGGCTCCTCCCCTCCCATTGTTTCAATTATTGTTTCTAAAGATACCTAGCTATTGAAAATGTATTATATCAGAATCTATTTTATCCCCCCCAAATCAGACATATAAGGTGCTAAAGAATAATTTTACTATGATTAGCTGATTTCATTTATAAAGCATTATTGTTCTGTTGATGCTGATGCAGTGCAAACTGTGTTCTTTTGTGTTGCTTTACTAGGACATTAGATCCATTCAGTTCAGTTCAGTCACTCAGTCATGTCAGATGCCATGATCTTAGTATTTCGCAAGATGGAAAGACATTCACCAAAGCAGTCTAATGCAGGAGATATTTTTCTCATAATTTTATTAGCTAGATCTGTCTTTCACAACAGAATTAGTCTCTGGGGAGTCCAGTGCCTACCTAAGACAAGACTGGATTTCTAGTGGAGAGAGATGATTACAGACCTCCTCCACAACCACTGAATTCTCTCTCTGCTTCACACACTCTGCTAAATATGTTTGACTATCCTTAGCAAATGACTCCCTAACCTTTCTGTGCTATACTCTGTCTAGCAGACTCACAGTCAGAGGCTGGAGATACTGAAGCTAAGCATCCTCTGGGAGCCTTAGACGTCTTTAGCCACTACTCAACAACCCAAGACATTAGCTAAAGAGAACAGAGCCAACACACAAGGCTATATTGTAAGTAGTTCACATGTATGAGCCATTCTAAATGATTTTCTTTTTATATTGACAACTTAATATTCTGTAGTGCAGCTAGTTTTACCTGACTACACAGATTTAGCTCAAATAACTATGCTGCTTCAGACTTTCAGATTTTTGCACACGGCTCTCACTTCCTGAAATGCCTTTACCCCTAAACTACCATATTCATTAATTTATTCGTGAAAGGTATATTGCATACTTACCACATGGAAGTCTGTCACTATCTCACCATCTAGGAGCTCATCGGTCTATTGATTCAGGCAGGAACACAAAGGAGCGGTGTGTGAATTCTGTTTGGGCAAAGTGATGACCTGTAGGACCGTAAGAGTTAGCAGCAACTTAAGAAATGTCCACACTTTGAAATCTTCCCTGACTGACTACCCCTCTTTCAATGAGTATGACAGTTAACATTAGCTTCTCAATATTAACATTTTTTCCATTTTATCATTTGAAGGTCATATATGCAATAAAGTCTCCTCTACATAGTTGCAAAGGGTCTAAATGACCGAAGCAACTTAGTACACATGCACACAGGTTAGAGACAGGATGAAGGCCAGTGGGAAGAAGATCACCAGCTCCACGGAAAAGAAATGCAAAAAAGCGAAATGGCTGTCTGGGGAGGCCTTACAAATAGCTGCGAAAAGAAGAGAGGCGAAAAGCAAAGGAGAAAAGGAAAGATATAAGCATCTGAATGCAGAGTTCCAAAGAATAGCAAGAAGAGATAAAAAGGCCTTCTTCAGCGATCAATGCAAAGAAATAGAGGAAAACAACAGAATGGGAAAGACTAGAGATCTCTTCAAGAAAATTAGAGATACCAAGGGAACACTTCATGCAAAGATGGGCTCGATAAAGTACAGAAATGGTCTGGACCTAACAGAAGCAGAAGATATTAAGAAGAGATGGCAAGAATACACAGAACAACTGTACAAAAAAGATCTTCATGACCCAGATAATCATGAGGATGTGATCACTAATCTAGAGCCAGACATCCTGGAATGTAAAGTCAGGTGGGCCTTAGAAAGCATCACTATGAACAAAGCTAGTGGAGGTGATGGAATTCCAGTGGCGCTATTTCAAATCCTGAAAGATGATGCTGTGAAAGTGCTGCACTCAATATGCCAGCAAATGTGGAAAACTCAGGAGTGGCCACAGGACTGGAAAAGGTCAGTTTTCATTCCAATCCCAAAGAAAGGCAATGCCAAAGAATGCTCCAACTACCGCACAATTGCACTCATCTCACATGCTAGTAAAGTAATGCTCAAAATTCTCCAAGCCAGGCTTCAGCAATACATGAACCGTGAACTTTCAGATGTTCAAGCTGGTTTTAGAAAAGGCAGAGGAACCAGAGATCAAATTGCCAACATCCACTGGATCATGGAAAAAGCAAGAGAGTTCCAGAAAAACATCTATTTCTGCTTTATTGACTATGCCAAAGCCTTTGACTGTGTGGATCACAATAACCTGTGGAAAATTCTGAAAGAGATGGGAATACCAGACCACCTGACCTGCCTCTGGAGAAATCTGTATGGCCAGGAAGCAGCAGTTAGAACTGGACATGGAACAACAGACTGGTTCCAAATAGGAAAAGGAGTACATCAAGGGTGCATATTGTCACCCTGCTTATTTAACTTCTATGCAGAGTACATCATGAGAAACGCTGGACTGGAAGAAACACAAGCTGGAATCAAGATTGCTGGGAGAAATATCAATAACCTCAGGTATGCAGATGACACCACCCTTATGGCAGAAAGTGAAGAGGAACTAAAAAGCCTCTTGATGAAAGTGAAAGAAGAGAGTGAAAAACTTGGCTTAAAACTTAACATTCAGAAAACGAAGATCATGGCATCGGTCCCATCACTTCATGGGAAACAGATGGGGAAACAGTAGAAACAGTGTCAGACTTTATGTTTTTGGGCTCCAAAATCACTGCAGATGGTGACTGCAGCCATGAAATTAAAAGATGCTTACTCCTTGGAAGAAAAGTTATGACCAACCTAGATAGCATATTCAAAAGCAGAGATATTACTTTGCTGACTAAGGTCTGTCTAGTCAAGCCTGTGGTTTTTCCAGTAGTCATGCATGGATGTGAGAGTTGGACTGTGAAGAAGGCTGAGTGCCGAAGAATTGATGGTTTTGAACTGTGGTGTTGGAGAAGCCTCTTGAGAGTCCCTTGGACTGCAAGGAGATCCAACCAGTCCATTCTGAAGGAGATCAGCCCTGGGCATTCTTTGGTAGGAATGATGCTAAAGCTGAAACTCCAGTACTTTGGCCACCTCATGCGAAGAGTTGCCTCACTGGAAAAGACTCTGATGCTGGGAGGGATTGGGGGCAAGAGGAGAAGGGGACGACAGAGGATGAGATGGCTGGATGGCATCACAGACTCGATGGACATGAATCTGAGTGAACTCCGCGAGTTGGTGATGGACAGGGAGGCCTGGCATGCTGCAATTCATGGGGTCGCAAAGAGTTAGACACGACTGAGCGACTGAACTGAACTGAACTTGTCTTCACCTTAAAGATGAAATATTCTAACATTAAGTGTGGCCCCCCAACAGGGAGGCATGAAGACTTGAGATGGTAGAAGCCCTGTTTCTAGGAGCATTTCAACAGAAACTGGGTGGTCCTAAGAACATCATAGATAATACAATGGGTAGGAGATTTAATGTAGTAATTTTCAGATTACTTCAGGCATAAATTATGTAAATTTTAAAATATCACTTAATTATAATATTTATAAAGTTTTATCCTCATGGATACAGGTAAAATATTCAAAACGTACAGACATACAAAAATAATGGAGTTGATTTTTTAATGATAATGCTTTCCTCTCCACACCAATTCCTATCTGTTGTTTTGTTGTTCAATTACTAAGCCATGTCAAACTCTTTGCAAACCAATGGACTACAGCATGTCAAGCTCCCCTGTCCTTCACTATCTCGCAATGTTTGCTCATATTCATGTCTGTTGAGTTGGTGATGCTATCTAACCACCTCATCCTCTGCCACCCCCCTCTTTTTGTCTTCAATCTTTTCCAGCAATAGGGTCTTTTCTAATGAGTCATATCTTCACATCAAGTGGCCAAAGGCCAAAGTATTGGAACTTCAGCTTCGGTATCAGTCCTTCCAATGAATATTCAGGACTGATTTCCATTAGGATTGACTGGTTTGATCTGTTTTCAGTCCAAGGGACTCTCAAGAGTCTTCGCCAGGAGGACAATTTGGAAGCATCAATTCTTGGGCACTCAGCCTTCTTTGGGGTCCAGGTGCCACATGTGTACATGACAACTGGAAAAAACATAGTTTTGACTACCCGGACCTTTGTTGGCAAAGTGATATCTGTGCTTTTTAATATGCTGTCTAGGTCTGGACCTTCAGAAACTGGGCCTGGAGGTCAGTGAGGTGTTTTCCTTGTCGGTTCGTTGTTGCTGCCCAACTGCTCTTCCTCCTCTTGCATAACCTCTGCCCCTGTCAGTTTCAAATCTCTTGTTACCACCAGTAATTTCCATTATGCTTTCATCTTAATGCTTTAATTCCTGATTCAGTGTCAGTCTCTCCAATGCCAAGCCAACCTCCTTGTCCCTTTTTTCCTTTCTCTTTCTATCTTTTTCATATCTGAAAATTTTAAACATTTTTATTTTTTAATATTTTTCTTACCAAGGTGTACTTTCTATATAATAAAATGCAGATTAAAGTGTGCAATTAAGTGAGTTTTGTCAGATCCATGATACATTCATGTTACTATCACCAAATCAGATATAGAACTTTTATATCATCCTACAAATTTCTCTGCATCTTCATGCAAAAAACTATGAGGCTTCTCTCACATTTTGTTTTCCCTTTTGAGCCTCTGCTTAACCCCTCTTCTTGGACTTATAATACCATCTCTCTGTTTCTTAATTAAATCTATGAAGACACTCTCAGGATGTAAATAGAATATGTACCGCCTCCTCCATGAGCCCTTGCCTGAAGGCAAACCCGGGCCAGTTGTTCTCTCTTCGGTGCACATGCGACACTGCCTATACTCCACTTCAGTAATTAGCAAACCTTTATTGCTTCCGTTGTGGCTCAGCTGGTAAAGAATCCGCCTGCAACTTGGGAGATCTGGATTCAGTCCCTGGGTTGGGAAGATCCCCTGGAGAAGGGAAAAATTCCATGGGGTGGCAAAGAGTCGGACACCGCTGAGCAACTTTCGCTTTCTTTCGCTTTCACCCCCTTTATTGTGCTCAGTAAGTCTGCAGTGATTGGAAAGTAGGACAATGTCCTGTTTATCTTGGAATCACTAGTGTATTGACAGAGAAGGCGATGGCACCCCACTCCAGTACTCTTGCCTGGAAAATCCTATGGATGAAGGAGCCTGGTGGGCTGTGGTCCATGGGGTTGCTGGGGGTGGGACGCGACTGAGCAACTTCGCTTTCACTTTTCACTTTTATGCATTGGAGAAGGAAGTGGCAGCCCACTCCAGTGTTCTTGCCTGGAGAATCCCAGGGACGGCAGAGCCTGGTGGGCTGCCGTCTATGGGGTCACACAGAGTCGGACACGACTGAAGCGACTTAGCAGCAGGGTCTTGAAAACGGTAGCTGCTTAATCTGGAGTGGTAGGAGGTTTTCTTTTCATCTTTTCAGGTTGGTTGCAATATTTGGGAGCAGGAAGGAAGAAGCCAGATTGACCGTGGCGGTGGTCCTCAACCTGGTGCAAGACTCCCATAGGCATCGGAAGTGTTGATGAGTCTGCAAGTCAGTCTCTTCCTGTAGTGTTCCTCCAGCAACAGGCAACAATAAGAATGGCAGAGAAGACTTGTTGAATGCTTACTGTGTATATAACAGAATGCTGGTTGCTTTACTTAGGTGTTTCTAGTGCTTTTGAAAAATAAATAAATAAAAAGGGAATAACATTTGTTTTTTTTTTTTTTTTATTTTGGCCAAGCCCATGGCCTGTGGGATCTTAGTTCCCTGACCAGGGGCTGAACCTGCATCCCCTGCATTGGAAGGGAAAGTGTTGACCACTAAACTGCAAGAGAAGACCCTCCAGAGCTCTTTTGAAGTTTTTATTTTCAGAAAAGTCATTCTGGTACAAAGTTAAAAAGCAAATTGTATTTCAAAACATACTTAATAACAGCAGACTCTTACCCTACCTGTCCTCCCCTTCGCCCAGTATTGACCCCTAGAAGTACCTCTTACCTCTTTACTCTGTTCCTTCCGGTGTTTACCTCTATATTTCCAAACAATTATGCTCATAATTCCACTTCTCGATTTTTCCATTTTAGTTAGCAATCATGTATTGGTTTCATGTGTTATGAATATTTAACTCTTTTATGTCATCATTTCTTGTATCTTATAAACATCCATCCTATCAATGTAGTTACATCACAATTTCTAGTTAAAGCTGCAGTTTTGATGATCTTGACAATGAAAACAATGTTCACATTGAAGCCAAATAGTAAACTATGATTGTGTCTTCCTTGTATCATTTTTTGCTGGAGTCTATATAGTCATTATTTCTTCACTTGCTCTCTTTTATTTTTAATACATACGTTGCTATTTTCCCCTAATTGCCTCAACTAATTTGACAAATACCTAAGCAATAGGTTTTCTATAATTCAAATATATCATATAATCTATCACTCCTTTAACCCTTCTTAGCACTGAGACCTCTTCCCAGAATTCCACTGTTCTGCTATTGGAACTGGATTGGAACCTCCTTTCCCTAGAGGTCCTTTATTGGATTACCATTTCCTGGATCCTACATTTTTTTTTTTTATCTATCTCTTCTTTATCCTACATTTTGCAGAACCACAGCTTTCAGTACCTTCTGCAAGCAAGATACTGTTTTTAGTTCTTATATTTTTAAAGGTATCTTCATTCTATTTTTCATCTGGTCAACAATTTAGCTAGGTTTAGAAACCTCAAGATTTTGAATCTATTTCTCCATTGATTTCCAGTGTTGTTAGAGACATTTGGTACCATTTTGAGACTGATTCTTGCACCAGAGTCATTTTTCTTTCTGGATACTTCTAGGATCTTCCTTTCATGCCGTATTGTCTGTAGTTTCACTATAATATGCCTTGACATGGGTTTTTTTTTTTAATTTACTGTGCTGTGGCCTCAGAGAGAGTTTTAAATCTTGGGATTCATACGCTGTACCACATTTGACTGGATGCACACAATTTGTCACTTTTGAGTGATTGTATGAAAGACTTAAGAATTGTCAAGCGCATGATCTTATCACTGTAAAAATTACATAAGTAAAATCATCTGAGATGGAAAAAAGGAATGAGAGTATTTTTTTTTTTTGCACAACTGCTTATCTCAACCAGCCTCTTATTTTCATTTTCAGTTGGCTCATGTGTAAACATGTGGCCACATAATTTCTATTTTCTCATCTAATTTAAGATTTTAAAAGAAACTTGAAAAGCTTAAGCTATTTCTCAGCACTCTCATATTCTTTCTTGACCTCAGTTTCTACATCAGTATAATCTTTTTCTGCAATAAAATTCTGTGGGATAAATATCAGAGTTACACACAATATCTTTGACTTTATCTATATTAATCCAGCTGTTGTAGGCTGAATAATGGCCCTCTAAAGATGTCGTATCCTAAACTCCAGAACCTGGGTTAACTTACCTGGGAAAGACTTTGCTGATGTAATTAAGTTCAGGATCTGAAGATGGGAGGTTACTCTAAATAATCTTGATGGGCTCAACATTATCACAGGGTCCTTACAAGGAGGAGGCAGGAGGGCCAAGGGGAGATGGGGAGATGTGTTGGTGGAATCAGAGGTCTGAGAGAGAAGATTTGGATATGCTATGTTGCTGGCTTTGAATATGAAGGTCAACCTCTAGAAGCTGGAAAAGAAAACATTCTCCCCCTAGAGACTCTAGGAGGAACTAGTGTATGCGTGCTCAGCCGTGGCCAACACTTTTGTGACCCCAAGGACTGTAGCCCACCAGGCTCCTCTGTCCGTGGGATTCTCCAGGCAAGAATATTGCTGTGGGTTGCCATGCCCTCCTCCAGGGGATCTTTCCTGCTCAGGGATTGAACCTGCTTCCTGCACCAGCAAGCAGCTTCTTTGTCACTTAGCCCAGTGAACTCTAGACTTCCTGGAACTTTCGCTTTCATCTCACAGTGAACACAGGACTTTCTGGACCTATAAAATAATGACTTTGTATTGGTCTGAGCCACTAAAATTGTGATATTTTATTACAGCAAAAATAGGAAATAATGTCAGTTTACTAGCTCACTTTTCAAGATTATAATTATTCTGATTTTAACATATAATTATAGTACTGATTGACTGATTCTGTAACAATATCTTTTGGGAGATTGATACTGACCTTTCACTTTATAACCAAGAACCTCACATGCCTGGGTTATAGGATCCAAGAGGTATGGTTATAAAAAGAATTTCTGTAGAAGAGAGAACACAGTTCATTTCACCATCCACTGCTCTCTTCAAGCTAGATTTCAGTCAGACAAGCAATGTTTCCAGCAAAGGCGAATCTTTAATTCTACACAAAACTGATTAAACAGTATGGACCTGGATTCAAATGCTGATTCTGCTACTAGCCAGTTTTCTGTTTCCTTGATTATAAAATAGTAGAGGTCATTACAATTCCCAACTCATAGAGGTTTTGTGAGAATTAAATTAGTCCATATAAACTACTTAGCATAATGCCTGACACAAGGTAGGCATAAGCCCTCAATAGGGATAAATAATTGATAATAGTTATCATCATTATTAACACCAGTTTGTTAAATTATTCAAAAGGATTCCTATTATGCCATATTGTTACTGCTCTTTCTTCAGGATTATGTCCCCTTTTGCCAAACCAAATTCTTCTATTAAAGATAACATTTGAGCTACATTTTTTTAATGTATTTTTGATTGGAGGATAATTGCTTGAAAATGTTGTGTTGGTTTCTACCATACAACAACGTGAGTCAATCATAAGCATACTTATGTCCCCTCCCTCTGGGAGAGTCCCTTCCACCCCCACCCCATCCCGTCCCTCTAGGTTGCCACAGAGCACCAGGTTGCACTCCCTGTGTTACACAGCAATTTCCCACTAGCCATCTGCTTTACTTATGGCAGTGTATATGTCTCAATGCTACGCTCTCAATTAGTCCCACCCTCTTCTTCTCCCACTGTGTCTGCAAGTCTGTTCTCTCTGTCTGCATCTCTAGACCTGCCCCGCAAATAGATTCATCAGTACCAGTTTTCTAGATTCCATGTATATGTGTTAATATGCTTCATTACTGAAATTCATTTTTTCTTTTTTGTAATTCATGTGTTTTCCATTCCAGAAGAGTTAGAGACTTCCTGAAGTTAAGTGTTAGTCACTCAGTTATGTCAGACTCTTTGCAACCCCATGGACTGTAGCCCGTCAGTTTCTTCTATGCATGGGGGTTCTCCAGGCAAGAATACTGGAGTGAGTAGCCATTCCCTTCTCCAGGAGATCTTCCTGACCCAGGGATCGAACCCAGGTCCCCTGAATTGCAGGTGGATTCTTTACTGTCTGAGCCACCAGGGATGCCCCAGAGACTTCCTAAACAATACTATTTCAACGTGCATTAAACATTAAACAAAATCTTAAAAATCTTATTGCCATATGGTAAGAGTCAAGAAATCTGCTCCCACATAATGAAAATATAACAGACTGCCTTCCATCCACCAAGCCTACAAAGTATCCATCAGTTGGAATAAATCATCTCAGTAATCAACCATGAGAACTGGCTTGACTTTGCAGTTGTTTCCTTATATGAATCATACCCTTTGCCACAGCTACTTTTTTTTTGTGATAAAATATTTTAGGAATATTTCTTCCAAAGAAGACATCCATGTCAGTAAGTGAAACTGCACTGTCAGTTCAAAAGAAAGGAAGGAAGAGACGGGGGAGGGAGGGGGTCAGGAAGGAAGAGAGGAAGGCAAGGAGGGATCAGCACGCTATTCTGATAGTCTTGAGAGCCAGGGGGTTGATCTGCTATCATGGCAATGTACCAAGTCCAATTTTCTGACATAGTTTTAGGTTTGCACTTAATGTATTTATACCAAGGCTATTTCTTGATCAGTCAGTGTGAGTGTTAATTGCTGTTGCATAATCTTAGCAACATTGTTATTCCTGATTGCATGTTCTGTTGCCACGCTAGTCATTCCTTCTCACTCTGGGGCTGCCTTCACCACAGAATTTCCCAGACTTGTCTGTCCTAAGGATTATCAGCTAAAAATAGAGGTACCCATGCCTCTCCTATGGAGAATCTGATTTAGTCGGTCTGAAAGAGGGACCAGAAAAACATATTTTTAACTGATGAATCCTATGACAAATTGGGAACACTGCTTTTTACTACTTTCTATTTGTAAAGTTACAGTGTTTTGTTTTTCAGGAGGTTTTTTTTTTCTGTGTGTGCTTTTTTTTTTTTTTTTTTTTTTTTTGCTTTAAACTCTCAAAGGAAGCAAGGATTGAAAGTAAACACATGAAAAGATTTGATAGGCTTCCATGGTTGAGGGTGAAACATTCCTTTCTTGTACTTTATTGCAGATGTCTGTAACATCCTAAGGAACATATTCTTAACTAATCCGGTCACGCAAACAATAGGATACAGTGAAGAAGTCAAAAACAATTTTAAAATAATCAATTTACCAACTTGTGATCCCTGTCCACAATAAACTGGTTTGCTAGTGTTTGCAATGGCTTCTAGTTGAGAGATACTGCACCAAAAATTGTAAAAATGCCTTGAGTGAAGAGTGGGTAAAAAAGAGACTAATTCCCACTTCACATCGGAACACATAGTGTATTGTTTAAACTATAGAAGAACTTGGCATCTGCATTCATTACATGGACAGAAAGAATAATGTAAGCTTTAGCTTACCATTTAAAACATGGTTTCTCCTATTGCTAATTTTAATTCCCTGGCCTCAGGTCCTTTTTAATTGGGAGGAGGAAGTGTCTATTGGTTGCTATTTTTGTTGTTTACCAAAATTCTCTTCGTAGAGATCTGTATAGTTGAAAGTGGAATATTTGTTGAAAATCAGACAGATGGTGATCTGGAAAAAATGGGAAAATATCCATTTTCCTTGTAGCTTTTAGATTCTAGCTACTTTTTATAGTTATAGAAAATTAAGAGTTTGTGCCTTTTCTGAGTTTTATGAAATTTTTCAAAAGTTAAATAAAGTTCTTTTGAAAATTGAATTCAAAGGAATCTATAAGAACAAAGAACAAAGAAAATAAGATGTAAATGAGGGTGATTTCTGTAACCTCCCATATTCTAATTCAAGAATTATTTCACAAGCACTAAGAATCTGATAGGTACTGGAGATTTAACTAATAAAAGCTTTTGAACTCTTGTAGTTAATACTAGGAGTGAGGAGCAGAGAGAGACACACACAGAATTATAGTTCTTTGAAAAGCATGCATAGGGAACAAAGGTGAGAAATTGCCTAACCAAGGGGTAAAGCCAGACAGAAAGGAGGGAGGGGAACAAATCTTACCAGAAGAGGAAGTGAGTGAGCCAGAGTAATAAAAGATAAGCTGAAACTTACTCTGGGCATTCTTTATTCATGGGACAGGTTTGAGAATATTCCAGTAACTGAAGTGAAGGACCCTATGGAGAAGAAAAGGGATGGATGATTGACAAGATCTCAAAGAGGGAAGGAAGGCATAGGATCTAAAGAGCAGAAAGTCAAATTAGCTAAAATTGGAGATGGAAGCCTCTTCCTTAAAGAACTGACAAAATGATTGAATGGAATTAACTGAGATTATGGGTGAATATATGGTCCAAAGGCAAAAGCTGAGGAAGTTTAGGAATCTAGACTTTCTTTGAAA
Organism: Capra hircus; assembly: GCF_001704415.2. Classification (NCBI taxonomy): domain Eukaryota; kingdom Metazoa; phylum Chordata; class Mammalia; order Artiodactyla; family Bovidae; genus Capra; species Capra hircus. The sequence goes on from NC_030834.1 coordinate 23,960,149, forward strand.
TTCCAAAAGGAAAAAAGACACTAGTAAAGGCAACAAAAGTCAGTTTATTGATCTTACTATGCTACCCACTTTGTTGAGAGCTTTAAATGTATTTTTATTGGAGTAGAGTTGATTTACAATGTTGGCCAATCTCTGCTGTAAAGCAGAGTGACTCAGTTATACACATAGCTATCCATATGTATACATTCTTTTTATATTCTTTTCCATTATGGTTTATCCCAGGATATTGAATATAGTTCCCTGCACTATACAGTAGGACATCATTGTCTATCTATTCTGTATGAAATAGTTTGCATCTACTGACCCCAGTCTCTCAGTGTACCCCTCCTCCAACCCGTCCTCTAAGGAACTACAGGTCTGTTATCTGTGTCTAGGAGTTTGTTTCACAGATATGTTCATTTGTGCCATACTTTAGATTCTCCATATAAGTGATATCATATGATACTTTTCTTTCTCTGTCTGATTTACACCACTTAGTTTGATCATCTCTAGGTCCATTCAGTTCAGTTCAGAGGCTCAGTCGTGTCCGACTCTTTGAGACCCCATGGACTGCAGCACTCCAAGCTTCCCTGTGCATCACTAACTCCTGGAGCTTGCTCAAACTCATGTCCATTGAGTCAGTGATGCCATCCAACCATCTCATCCTCTGTCGTCCCATTCTTCTCCTGCCTTCAATCTTTCCCAGCATCAGGGTCTTTTCCAAGGAAAGCATCAGGTGGCCAAAGTATTCAAGCTTCACACTTAAAGGAGGTGCTTTAGGACTGATTATTCCAGTGAATATTCAGGACTGATTTCCTTTGGGATTGTCTGGTTTGATCTCCTTGCAGTCCAAGGTACTCTCAAGAGTCTTCTCCAACACCACAGTTCAAAAGCATCGATTCTTTGGCACTCAGCTTTCTATACGGTCTAACACTAACATCCATATATGACTATTGGAAAAACCATGTTTTGACTAGACCTTTGTTGGTAAAGTAATGTCTCTGCTTTTTAATGTGCTCTCTAGGTTGGTCATAGCTTTTCTTCCAAGGAACACACATCTTTTAATTTCACGGCTGCAGTCACCATCTGCAGTGATTTTGGAGCCCAAGAAAATAAAGTCTGTCACTGTTTCCATTGTTTCTCCATCATTTGCCATGAAGTGATGGGACCAGATGTCATGATCTTCATTTTTTAAATGTTGAGTTTCAAGCCAGTTTTTCACTCTCCTCTTTCACTTTCATCAAGAGGCTCTTTAGTTCCTCTTTGCTTTCTGCCATAAGAGCGGTATCATCTGCACATCTGAGATTATTGATATTTCTCCCTGCAATCTTGATTCCACCTTTGCTTCATCCAGTCTGGCATTTAGCACGATATGCTCTGTATATAAGTTATCAGAATATAAGTAGCTTATACTCTGCATATGGCATTATGCCATTCTTTTTTATGGTTGAATAGTATTCCATCATAAATATATACCACATCTTTAGCCATTCATCTGTCAATGGGCATTTTATGTTGTCTCCATGTGTCTCCATGTCTTGGCTATTGTGAATAGTGCTTCTATGAACACAAGAGTGTGTGTATTTTTTGCATTATCAGCATTATAGTTTTGTCCAAATATATGCCCAGGAGTGGAATTACTGGATCATATGATAATTCTATTTTTAGTTTTTTGAGGAACTTGCACCAACTGACATTCTCACCATCAGTTCAGAGGGTTGTTTTTTTCTCCATACCTGCTCCAGTGTTTGCTGCTGCTGCTAAGTCGCTTCAGTCGTGTCCGACTCTGTGCGACCCCATAGACGGCAGCCCACCAGGCTCCCCTGTCCCTGGGATTCTCCAGGCAAGAACACTGAAGTGGGTTGCCATTTCCTTCTCCAATGTATGAAAGTGAAAAGTGAAAGTGAAGTTGCTCAGTCGTGTCCGACTCTTAGCGACCCCATGGACTGCTGCCTACCAGGCTCCTCCGTCCATGGGATTTCCCAGGCAAGAAGATTGGATTGTGGTGCCATTGCCTTCTCCAGTTACTTGTAGATATTGTAATGATGGCCATTTTGATTGGTGTGAGATGGTACCTCATAGTTTGGGTTTGCATTGCTCTAATAATTGGTGTGCTTCCGTTGCAGTGCAGGTGGTTACAAACCCGCCTGCAATGCAGGAGACCCAAGTTTGATCCCTGGGTTGGGAAGATCCCCTGGAGAAGGAAATGGCAACCTGCTCCAGTATTCTTGCCTGGAGAATTCCATGGACAGAGCAGCCTGGCTGGCTCCAGTCCATGGGATCGCAAAAGAGTCAGACCTAACTTAGAGACTAAACCACTGATAATTAGTGACTTGAACATCTTTTCCTGTACCTATTGGCTATTTATATTTATACTCTTCTTTGGAGAAATGTGTATTTAGGTCTTCTGCCCATTTTTTTTTTTTGAGTTTTATTTTATTTTTTACTATTGAGATGTATGTGCTGTTTGTATGTTTTGGAAATTATTTTTTTTATTTGCATATTGTATTTACATAAGGAAAAAGGTGCACTGAAAATGTTATAGAAAGAAATACACAAAACAAGGTCATATTAAAGTATGGTCAGCATAAAAAGAAGGGTAGTTTCAGGTCCCGTGCATCAGTTCCGACCACGTCCCGTAACTGTTCCTCAAGGCCCACTGGGGACAGGACAGGAGACGCTGATCTGTCCTGCAGGTAAGTCTCTGAGCGCCCTCCTGCCTCAGCCACGTGGACAGGGTGGGTGTGTTTGCACAGGTCTGCAGCCGTGACTGGAGGTAGAGCGGCTCCTGAGCTCGGTTCAGCACAGGTGCAGCAGGAACCGGGATCCGTTGTCGGTACTGAATCGACGCTCCTGACCATTTTCTTGTTTACTGTGTTTACTCAGTAATTCAACAAATTATCAGATCACTTATGTTCACAGAATTCAGAAGGGACAGCACTATTCAGCTGGACTTGGATAAGCACAACAGTGGTCAATTAGCCAGAATCAGACATTTCCCATTTCAGGTGTGGAATTGTCCCGCCAGAGAAAGTAAACAGAAGTAAAATAATTTAATTGCTCATGCCCTGGATTTTAAGATTCTGAGCTATGGAAAGTGGAAATTAAGTTTTGGTAATCAATGCTAGTGTCTAGGATAAAGCGAGGCTACGGTAAACGCTTCTTCGTGACATAATCCTTCTAAGAGCCGTACTGAAGTTACATGTGGAAACACTGGATCTCGGGACACCAGTCTGGTGGACCAGACTCTAAGCTGCTGGGGGACTGTGCATGGCGCACAGCAGTGAGAAAGGACCTCGACCCCTCTCGAGACATTCCTGTGCGCCGGGGCAAAACTGCATCAGCCTGTGGGCGTCTGTCCTCACCTGTCCTCAGGAGGTAAAGGTCAGATATTCTTGTCCTGGGTGTGGGGAGAGAGGAGGTCTCATGGGCCTGTTCTCCAGGGAGGCGGCTCCAGTGTCTAAACACAGAAAGGCTGCGGGTTTTGGGGCTGCTTCTGCGTGGCAGGAAGAGCAGGGCTGAGAGGCAGCGGCCTGTGGCACTCGGCGTCCGTCAGCGGAGGGTAGTACTGCCTGTAGCAGCTGTACGCGAACGTCAGGCCGATGGCGGATCCAGCCAGGGCGTCTGAACGAAGACAGAGGGGAAGCCTTCCCTCACTCACAAGTCATGCTTGCCGGTGGAGGGAGCTTGACCCTCCAAGGCTACTCGTTTAGCCTGCAGAACCCCCTGCCAGTGATGCTTGTAGTCACAGGTGCGGGACAGTGCAATTACAGCTGCAAAGAGTAGGGGTGACAGAAAGGAACAGAATCTCCAAGATTTCCCTCGGCCTCGTGGTGTGAAGCAGTGTAACTTCCCAGCCAGGTAGAAGGATGCGAAGGCCAGGCCGGCAAATGCAAAGGAAGAATGGCCACTGGGGAAGCTCTTGCGGCCCTCCTTCACCACGGCCTTGTCTCCTGTGCACATCAAGTCTCCACGGGCTTGCCCATCCGGGAAGCAGCGGTAGAAGAAGTCTGGGCGTGGCCTCCCCACTATCAGTTTGATTGTGTTGGTGAAGACGCCATTCAGGGCCAGGGCCAGGCTGGCCGCCAGGCAGGCTTGCCGGCTGTCGGCTGCATCTGCCACCTTGAGACACCTGGCCAGGAGTACTGGAGCCAGCGGGGCGAGGAAGGCGATGACAGATTCCGGTAAAGCCACATCTCTTCAGGCTGGATGAGCCTCTGGAAGGGCGGCAGCAGCTCCGTCACCAGGAAGGCCGCGAACAGTGCAAGTCGCACGCCCACCTCGGCCGCGAGGGCCGTCGCCGCCCTATGTTTTGGAAATTAAAACCTTGTTGGTCACATTGGTTGCGAACAGTTTCTCGGATTAGGTAAGCTGTATTTTGATTTTGTTTATTGTTTCCTTTGCCGTGCAAAAACTTGTCAGTTTGATTGGGTCTCATTTGTTTATTTTTGTTTTTATCACTATTGCCTTGGGAGACTGGCCTAAGAAAATGTTGGTATGATTTATGTCAGAGAATGTTTCACCTATGATCTCTTCTAGGAGTTTTATGGTGTCTTTTCTTATATTAAGTCTCTAATCCATTTTGACATTATTTTTGTGCATTGTATGAGGGTTTGTTCTAACTTCATTGACTTACATACAGCTGCCCAACGTTCCCAGCACCAGTTGCTAAAGAGACTTTCTCTTTCCCATTTTATATTAAATAAATATAGAGTTTTAAATGTGTTGCCTTAATTAATTCCTCCCATCAGTACTGTTACTGATTTGATTCTAGTAAATAAGAATTTGAAAATCGAAGAAATTATTTAACTGCCCTGGGTTGCACAAGTCTTGATTGATGAAGCTGTAGTCCAAGAAGAGAGCATTGGCTCAGAATGAGAGGGACGGTTAGGGAAAGCTGTGAAAGATGTGCATACGCTGTCTTGAGAATGGGAGAAGCAGCTAAAAGAGCAAGAGAAAAGAATAGCTGAGGAACGCTGGGGGCCCAGGGAAGGATGAAATCCTTTGGTCTGTTAAACATCAAGTTTCTTTACCAGTGAAAGAGAAAAGAGTGGATATTGGAGAACATTAGTGACAGTTTTGTTATGTTTTTTTAAATGTCTTTACTTGTTAATAAATAGACAGCAACACCCAATGTTAAGTTCCTTTTTTTTCCCGATGCTCTGTGAAATTTGAAATTGTGATGTAACAGTGCAAAAACATCAGATTAAGTATTATCAGAATGAACTTGTAGTCCTAACTTTGGATTTGTAATTTTTAATATCTCTGGGCTTCAGTTCATCTTTAAAATGCAAACCATCTTGAAGTTTATATTCCGTCCCTTTAAATGGACTGATCTGATCATTTAGAAGTGAAATGAATGTGACTACGTGGAAGGACTATATTCTTCTGTATTAGTTGATAAATATGCATATGTATATATATATTATTTCAGCGAGTTATTTTCTATTTATGATGGGTCTCCCTGACAGCTCAGGTGGTAAAGAATCTGCCTGCAATGCAAGAGACCTGGGTTTGATCCTGGGGCCAGGAAGATCCCCTGGAGAAGGGAGTGGCAACCCACTCCATTATTCTTGCCTGGAGAATTCCATGGACAGAGGCTACAGTCCATGGTGTCACAAAGACACTACTGACAGACTAACACTTTCACTTTTCTATTTACATAATGCTAAGTAGGAGATTTGAGAAAACATTGATAGTTCAAACATGTAAAATAGTAATAAAACTAACCTTTTAGTTTTGTAAGTGCTTTGGGGGTAACAAGATCTGATTAATCTTCTATCTTCTTAAATATCTAGTTTCCAGTTTAATTCAATAGTCAGATTTAAATCAGGCCTCAAGGCAAAGAGAAGCTCCATGTCTGAAGTTACCAAAGTAATTGGAATGGGGTACTATTTAGTAACATCTCGCCAATGATGAACAGCTTCAGGAAACTTGTAGGGTAAACTTCTGCTTGGCTTAAGTTATTTACTGGAGCACTATAACTCAGGTTCGGTTTGCATTTCCCTGGGAGAACAACTAAACTCCTTAAGCTTATAAATAAAAATAAGTTTAAAATAGAATAACTATATTTTTTCAAGTGCACATAGAACATTTGCCAGATAGAGTGTATTCTGGACATAAATCATAACTCAATAGATTTCAAAGGCGTCCAGAGATACAAAATATATTCTCTATAAAAACAGAATTGAAGTAGAAATGAATAACAGAAATATATCTGGAAAATCCCCAAATATTTGGAAACTAAATAACATACTTCTAAAGAACATATAATTCAAAAAAGAAATTAAAATGGAAGTTAAGTATTTTGAGCTGAATGAAAATGACAATACAGCATACAAAACATGTGGTCAGCTGCTAACGCAATACTTAAGGAGAAATTGTGGGCCCTGAACACCTAAGATAGAAAAAGAAAAATATGACTTAAAATCAAAGTCTTCAGCTTCATACCTTAAAAATCTAAAATGAAAAGAATTAATCCCAAATAAGTAGTGAGGATATTATTAGAGATCAAAGCAGAAAGCAAAGTAATAGAAAGAAGAAAAAAAATTGAAGAAACCAAAGGCTGGTTCTCTGTGAAGATCAATAAAATTGATAAACTTCTAAAAGACTGATCAGGGAGAGAAAAGATACACATTATCAATACCAGAAAGAAGACTGATAACATTACAGAAATTGCAGGTATTAAAGTGATACCTGGAGAATATTATATACAAACATACACCAATAATTTCAGCAACTAGTAAGAAATAACAACTTACTTGAAAGATAACTGTGAACATTCACTCATGACGAGCTAAATAACCTAATAATTCTATATCTTTTTTTAAAAAATGAATTTGTGATTTAAAGTCATCCTACATGAGAAACTCCAGGCTTCAATGGTTCTACTGGTGAACTTAATGAAATGTTTGAAGAAAAGATGACACCAGTTTCACACTAACCAACTTAATAAAGAAAATATAAGATTGTTCATTCTTGTATCATATTTCAAAGTTATAAAAGTATTTCTCCAGTTATCATCTCTCATATTCTAATCTCTCCTGGTATCTGCTTATAGTTGAATCATTCTAATGTATCAACAGGAGGATGCCTGAATCTGTAATGACACTACGCTTCTTACCAAAAAATATTTGCACTTCTCAGATTAGTGCTGCTTGACAGGCAAGTTATTGATTTAGGAAGAGATACCATCCACACTGTAAGTTCTGGATTTATGAGGCCTGAAGGAAAGATTACAACAAAGCAAGGTAGTTACAAAAGCACGGATGGATGGACCCACTTTAGCATGGGTAGATGGTATGATCATCTATGCAGATCATCTTTGGTCCCAGAGGGATTCATTCTTGCCTGTAATTCTTCACCGTTATACAATTGGGGGCTCCTGTGAGAGTTGAGAAAAGTGATGACATCTCACTACTCAATAGCTCTGCTATAATGAGACTTAGATCACCTACTCAGAAAGGCAAAATAGTCATCAGGGACATGTGCCTCTCCACCAGATTCATCATCAGGAAGGCCCCATCTTCCAGGGATTAGAATCACACTCACAAAAGTGTCATTTCAGTATTCAAATGTACCAAAACAAACAAGCAAACAAGAACAAAAATGAGAGGTCACAGATAATTAAGACCCTAAAATGTGAGACAAATTGAGCAGTCGGGTCAAGATTTGGGGGAGGCAATTCTTCATGGATAGCTTGTCTGCCTTCCTCTTCTGAGTAAAAGGAAGTGACAGCTGTGTTGTAGACTTTGGAAGACAAACACAGTGTCTCCCATCAGGACTGAGGGCATATTTGCTTCTTGACCAAAATAATAAAGATAATTTCTCTCTTTGGGACAAAGTTTATGCAGATTTGCTCTCAGCCCATTGATAGATTGCTGGTTTCTTAAGCTTGGGGTCTCTGGGCAGTGTGTAGAGTATACACCTGGGATACTCTGTGTTTTGCCCTTGTGAGACTTGCAGGATAAGGAGAAACTGTAGAAACAGTGAGCCCATGCTGCCCATTGTGCCATAATTGATAAAGTCCTGTGTCTCTAAGTCTTGTGTCTTTTGCCAGCATCCATGAAATTGTCATAGGCTAATTGTTAGCTTGCAAGCATGGTAAGAAAAAAAATTTTTTTTCCAGACCTCTCACAGTTTGTGACAAGGGTGTATCATGCTTTTCTATCGGCCCTGCAAAAGGCAGCGACCAGGGGCTCCTATGAAGGGTCCTTTTTTAGAAAGTATATGCTAAGCAGTATGAGTGGACCATGAGGGAGGCTCCCAGAACTCAAGGAAATATATTACTTACTAGATTACTGGTTTATTATAAAAGGATGCAACTCAGGAAGAGCCAGAAAGAAGAGATGAATAGGGTGGGGTGTAGAGAAATAGTACAGCGTTTCTGTGGCCTCTCCAGGTGCCATTCTCCAGCACCTCATGTGTCTGCCCACCCAGAAACTCTCTGAACCCTGTCCTTATGGGTTTCTATGGAGGTGTCATTACATAGGCATGATTGATTAAAATCACTGACCACTGGCAACTGATTCAATCTTCACTCATCCTCCTCTCCCCCACCCCAGGGGTCAGGTGGCAGGGCAGAAAGTTCCAACTTTCCAATCACGTGATTGGTTCTCCTGGCCACCAGTCCCCTTCTGTAGGTATTTTCCAAAAATCACTTTGCTAACATTAGACACCTTTATTACTCTCAAACACTTAGGAAATTCCGAAGGTTTTAGGAGCTTTGCACCTAGAACTGTGGTATGTGTGCTCAGTTGCTAAGTCGTTTCTGACTCTTTGTGACCCCATTGACTGTAGCCCACCAGGCTCTTCTGTCCATGGGATTTCCCAGGCCGGAGTACTGGAGTGGGTTGCCAGTTCCTCCTCCAGGGGATCTTCCTGACCCAGGGACCAAACCCATGTCTCCTGAATTGGCAGACAGATTCTTTATCACTGCACCACCTGGGAAGCCCAAGAACTGTTACCCAATATATGTGAGAAATGTATTTTGATCATTCGACTACCTTTTCCCTCATCCTTGAGTAGACGTCAAGCTTCCATCATCAGTTCCTCTTCCATTTCAGGCAGGGGAGTTTTATAGTCCCTACATAGTCAAACTGAGATTGTCATGAAGCAATGGAAACGAACAAAAAGATGGTAACATATACTAAAATACGGTAAATCATATCAGGTTTCAGTATAATGTCACCTTTTCCTTATTTTTTTGTTGTTATTGTTTTTAGTGATCATAGGGGAGTGTCTCCTATGAATCATTGACTTCCTGAGCTCACTAGGAAGGCTGTGGGGCTCAGGCCATCATTGTTTTCTTATTTTGGGAGCATGTGTTATGCTTCTGCTGCATGGTTTTGCTGCTGAGCAAGCCTGCTTGGTTTATGGTTAAGCAAACCTGCTTTCTTGTGTGATCATTAACTTACAGGGTCTTCCATAATTTTTTTCTACATACTATCCCCTAGTGGAATTAACTATTTAGTTACTTACTTTGTCCCTGTCAAAACTGGAAGAATGAAGAAGATGAAGAAAAAATAGAGGGATCAGGAGGAGGAGGAAGTAGAGGAGAAAATCAAAGTGTCAACACAGTAGAAGGAAAAAAAAAATGTGATGGATCCTTTTGTGCACCAATTTGGCTGGCCTGTGGTGCCCAGATAGTTCAGTTCAGCTCAGTTCAGCCGCTCAGTCGTGTCCGACTCTTTGTGACCCCATGAACCACAGCATGCCAGGCCTCCCTGTCCATCACCAACTGCCAGAGTCTAACCAAACCCATGTCCATTGAGTCGATGATGCCATCCAACCAGCTCATCCTCTGTCGTTCCCTTCTCTTCCTGTCCTCAATCTTTCCCAGCATCAGGGTCTTTCTCAATGAGTCAGCTCTTCGCATGGGGTGACCAAAGTATTGGAGTTTCAGCTTCAACATCAGTCCTTCCAATGAACACCCAGGACTGATCTCCTTTAGGATGTCCAGAGAGTTGGTCAAACATTATTCTAGATGTTTCTATGAAGGTGTCTTTTGGATGAAATCAACATTTTAATAAATGGACTTTGAGTAAAGAAGATTTTGCTCCATAGTGTGGGGTGGAGGCATAAATAGAGCAAAGACTGATTTCCCCTGAGCAAGAAGAAATTCCACCAGCAGACTACTTTGGACTCATATTTCAGCTTTTTCCTAAGTGTCCAACTACCAGCCTCCTCCATCAGATTTTGGGTTCATTAAGCCTCCACAATCACATGAACCAGTTCCTTAAATTAAATCCCCTTTTCTTTATGTGTGTTTATGCATGCACACACACACATAAATCTCTATACATATTATATGTATAATATGTGTGTGTGTATCCTCAGTTCTGTTTCCCTGGAGAACTGTAACATATGACCCCAAAAGTTTCTGCTCAGAGAGGATCTCTAGTAATCCTAGATGTTTAAAAAAATTGTGAACTACCATATTCATGGATCTAATCGAAAATATTACCTGAAATTAACACAGCCACCTCTTCCAACAACACAAGAGAAGACTCTACACATGGACATCACCAGATGGTCAACACCGAAATCAGATTGATTATATTCTCTGTAGCAAAAGATGGAGAAGCTCTATACAGTCAGCAAAAACAAGACCAGGAGCTGACTATGGCTCAGATCATGAACTCCTTATTACCAAATTCAGACTCAAATTGAAGAAAACGGAAAACCACTAGACCATTCAGGTATGACCTCAGTCAAATCCCTTATGATTATACGGTGGAAGTGAGAAATAGATTTAAGAGACTAGATCTGATAGATAGAGTGCCTAATGAACTATGGAATGAGGTTCGTGACATTGTACAGGAGACAGGGATCAAGACCATCCCAATGGAAAAGAAATGCAAAAAAGCAAAATGGCTGTCTGCGGAGGCCTTACAAATAGCTGTGAAAAGAAGAGAGGCAAAAAGCAAAGGAGAAAAGCAAAGATATAAGCATCTGATTACAGAGTTCCAAAGAATAACAAGAAGAGATAAGAAAGCCTTCTTCAGTGATCAGTGCAAAGAAATAGAGGAAAACAACAGAATGGGAAAGACTAGAGATCTCTTCAAGAAAATTAGAGATACCAAGGGAACATTTCATGCAAAGATGGGCTCGATAAAGGACAGAAATTGTATGGACCTAACAGAAGCAGAAGATATTAAGAAGAGATGGCAAGAATACACAGAACAACTGTACAAAAAGGATCTTCAGGACACGGATAATCACGATGGTGTGATCACTCATCTACAGCCAGACATCTTGGAATGTGAAGTCAGGTGGGCCTGAGAAAGCATCACTACGAACAAAGCTAGTGGAGGTGATGGAATTCCAGTTGAGCTGTTTCAAATCCTGAAAGATGATGCTGTGAAAGTGCTGGACTCAATATGCCAGCAAATTTGCAAAACTCAGCAGTGGCCACAGGACTGGAAAAGGTCAGTTTTCATTCCAATCCGAAAGAAAGGCAATGCCAAAGAATGCTCAAATTACCGCACAATTGCACTCATCTCACACGCTAGTAAAGTAATGCTCAAAATTCTCCAAGCCAGGCTTCAGCAATACGTGAACCATGAAATTCCAGATGTTCAAGCAGGTTTTAGAAAAGGCAGAGGAACCAGAGATCAAATTGCCAACATCCGCTGGATCATGGAAAAAGCAAGAGAGTTCCAGAAAAACATCTATTTCTGCTTTATTGACTATGCCAAAGCCTTTGACTGTGTGGATCACAATAACCTGTGGAAAATTCTGAAAGAGATGGGAATACCAGACCACATGATCTTCCTCTTGAGAAATCTGTATGCAGGCCAGGAAGCAACAGTTAGAACTGGACATGGAACAACAGACTGGATCCAAATAGGAAAAGGAGTACATCAAGGCTGTATATTGTCCCCCTGCTTATTTAACTTCTATGCAGAGTACATCATGAGAAACGCTGGGCTGGAAGAAACACAAGCTGGAATCAAGATTGCCGGGAGAAATATCAATAACCTCAGATATGCAGATGACACCACCCTTATGGCAGAAAGTGAAGAGGAACTAAAAAGCCTCTTTATGAAAGTAAAAGAGGAGAATGAAAAAGTTGGCTTAAAGCTCAACATTCAGAAAACAAAGATCATGGCATCCGGTCCCATCACTCCATGGGAAATAGATGGGGAAACAGTGTCAGACTTTATGTTTTGGGGCTCCAAAATCACTGCAGATGGTGACTGCAGCCATGAAATTAAAAGACGCTTACTCCTTGGAAGAAAAGTCATGAGCAACCTAGATAGCATATTCAAAAGCAGAGATATTACTTTGCCGACTAAGGTCCATCTAGTCAAGGCTATGGTTTTCCCAGTAGTCATGTATAGATGTGAGAGTTGGACTGTGAAGAAGGCTGAGTGCTGAAGAATTGATGGTTTTGAACTGTGGTGTTGGAGAAGCCTCTTGAGAGTCCCTTGGACTGCAAGGAGATCCAACCAGTCCATTCTGCAGGAGATCAGCCCTGGGATTTCTTTGGAAGGAGTGATGCTAAAGCTGAAACTCCAGTACTTTGGCCACCTCATGCGAAGAGTTGACTCATTGGAGAAGACTTTGATGCTGGGAGGGATTGGGGGCAGGAGGAGACGGGGACGACAGAGGATGAGATGGCTGGATGGCATCACTGACTCGACGGATGTGAGTCTGAGTAAACTCCGGGAGATGGTGATGGACAGGGAGGCCTGGGGTGCTGCTATTCATGGGGTTGCAAAGAGTCGGACACAACTGAGCGACTGAACTGAACTGAACTCAAATATTAAATAAAAAGTAGAAACTCACAAATGAATATAATATATAAAAAACTTATTATGAGAATTAGATCCACATATACCAAGTTGATAGAGTTGTTAGTGAGCTATTTAAGTATTACTTGCTGTTGTGTCCGACTCTTTGTGACCCCATGAACTGTAGCCCACCAGGCTCCTCTGTCCATGGGATTCTCTAGGTAAGGATACTGGAGTAGCCATTTTCTTCTCCAGGGAATATTCCCAACTCGGGAATTGAACCTGGATCTCCTGCATTGCTGGCAGACTCTTTACCATCTGAGCCATCAGGGAAGCTTAAATAAACATAGATTAAGTGTAAATAACTTGATAGCTACAAATATAGTCTAGTTGTAATTCATGAAAAGAATAGTATATAATAAACAATAACTTGATGGTACTGGATTTTTAAATCTCTGAAAAAATCATTTTAAAAATGGTTATTAATGGAGAGATGGGGAGTTGGTGGTAGGAAGTAAAGTTTGCATTTTCTTTGTCTTTGATGGAGAGAATCAAAAGGTAATATTTAATCTGTTGGACATAAATTGAGAATTAAAGATTATTATTTATTATTATTTAAAGATATGGAGACATATCTAATCTGAAACCAGATTGGATTCAAAGTTTTCAGAAAGTGCTTTATGAAGCTGTAGATCAGGGGCAAAGGAAGAATATGGCTAATTTTATATATTGTTTTTATTCATTCAGTTTTGGCTGCACTGGGTCTTGTCTTGGTTTCTGCACGTGGGCTTTCTCTAGTCACGGTGAGCAGGGGTTGCTCTCTAGTTGCCGTATGCGACCTTCTCACTGTGGTGACTTCTCTTGTCATGGAGCACAGGCTCTAGGGGATGTGGCCTTCAGTAATTATGACATGCAGGCTCTAGAACAGGATGTCTAGGTAGTTGTGGTGGAAGGGGCCAGTTTCCGTGAGGCCTGGGGAATCTTCACAGAGCAGTTGGCAGGTGGACTCTTAACCACTGGGCCACCAGGGAAGTCCAAAATATAACTAACTTTAAACTCAAGAATTTTATTGAGAATTTAGGTGCTGTCTTGCTGACAGTAGATTACATGGTTGTCAACTTGATCTTAGCCAGAAGGCCGAGAAGCAATGTCAAGATGCTTTAAATACTTGTAGAAAGAAGGCAACTTGTAAATGACTGTTATGGGTAGAGTGTGTTGTGTCCCTGCGTCTATGCAGATTTTCTTCCAGTTTAAAAAGCAAATGAGCTCTGGGGACAGAGCAGGAAGCACGTGTAGGAAGCAGAAATCACAGAAGCAAAATGTACCTCTAGTTGGCTATGGCTGTTAGGCAGGCTCTCTTTTCAATCTACCTATTACTTGAGCCCAATTTTTCCTCTATTTGCCTCCATTTTCTGGTGCCTCCGTTTGTCTTCCTGTCCCCCTTCCTCCTCCTGCTTCTCTTCTGCTCTTAGCTTCCTTCGTCCACTCCTTTATGGACACCTGTGGTTCTCTTATAGCAGAGAGGAACATATGATGCTTTCACTTGAGCAGCCTAGAACTCCCTTCTAGGTGCCATCACTTCTCAGTTACTCATTAACAAAGACAGTTGCTTTTTGTTGGTGTTTATAATCGACACTATCAAACCTAACTAGATTCAATGAAATGTCATTTGAATGTTTCTCTATGTGTGTTACTTAAGGAAGTGTTATGCTCCTGTAATTATGTAGATACTCAGATCTGCTTTGTTTTGCGGGTTATGAATGATGACAGAGTCATTAGGTATATGCTGACAAAACAGGTGTTTTCTTTCACAATAACATTCACATCTGTAGTAGCCATTTACTCTTATATTTTAGGTTTTTTTTCATAACAATATCAAGAGTGAGTTGAGCAAGAAAGTAATTATCTTACAAGGACTCAAAAAAGTCTTCATTACAAAGCATGCAAAATAAAACATATCCCTTGGATGCTGTAATATTTTTAATTATCTTAACTACAGAGGTCCAGAGTAGAAGATTATAAATCTGAAAGGCAGACTCACCTTGAATCACACTGGAGGCAAAACTCCACTCTCCATAGTGTAGACCTTCACACCTCTTGAACATTCAAGGGATCTGACGGCTGTGTTTTGTTTAGATTCTTGGTATGGAATAGCCTCCTATATTTGTTTTCTAAACTATTTTTACACTTATTTTTATTTGGTGTTAATAATATTTTAATAGCCACCTTATCTTATTTCTTTTATAAAGACACATCAAGGTAAGCACATAATTCATGACTCCTTTAGAATAGGGCTCTTGCTTCACTTCAGTTGCTCAGTCCTGTCTGACTCTTTGCGAGCCCATGAATCGCAGCACACCACGCCTCCCTGTCCATCACCAACTCCCGGAGTTTACTCAAACTCATGTCCACCTAGTAGGTGATGTCATCCAGCCGTCTCATCCTCTGTTGTCCCCTTCTCCTCCTGCCCTTAATCCCTCCCAGCATCAGACTCTTTCCCAATGAGTCAACTCTTCACATGAGGTGGCCAAGTATTGGAGTTTCAGATTTAGAATCATTCCTTCCAGTGAACACCCAAAGAGAATGGATTGGTTGGAACTCCTTGCAGTCCAAGGGACTCTCAAGAGTCTTCTCTAACACCACAGTTCAAAAGCATCAATTCTTTGGCGCTCAGCCTTCTTCATAGTCCAACTCTCACATCCATACATGACCACTGGAAAAACCATAGCCTTGACTAGCGGACCTTTGTTGGAAAGTAATGTCTCTGCTTTTTAATATGCTATCTAGGATGGTCATAAATTTCCTTCCAAGGAGTAAACATCTGTTAATTTCATGGCTGCAGTCACCATCTGCAGTGATTTTGGAGCCCCCAAAATAAAGCCAGCCACTGTTTCCCTATCTATTTTCCATGAAATGATGGGACCGGATGCCATGATCTTAGTTTTCTGAATGTTGAGCTTTGAGCCAACTTTTTCACTCTCCTCTTTCATTTTCATAAAGAGGCTTTTTAGTTCCTCTCCACTTTCTGCCGTAAGGGTGGTGTCATCTGCATACCTGAGGTTATTGATATTTCTCCCAGCAGTCTTGATTCCAGCTTGTGCTTCTTCCAGCCCAGCGTTTCTCGTGATGTACTCTGCATATAAGTTAAATAAGCAGGGTGACAATATACAGCCTTAACGTACTCCTTTTCATATTTGGAACCAGTCTGTTGTTCCAAGTCCAGTTCCTGACCTGCATACAGGTTTCTCAAGAGGCAGGTTAGGTGGTCTGGTATTCCCATCTCTTTCAGAATTTTCCACAGTTTATTGTGATCCACACAGTCAAAGGCTTTGGCATAATCAATAAAGCAGAAACAGATATTTTTCTGGAACTCTCTTGCATTTTCCATGATCCAGCAGATGTTGGCAATTTGATCTCTGATTCCTCTTCCTTTTCTAAAACCAGCTTGAACATCTGGAATTTCACGGTTCACATATTGCTGAAGCCTGGCTTGGAGAATTTTGAGCATTACTTTACTAGCATGTGAAATGTGTACAATTGTGCAGTAGTTTGAGCATCCTTTGATATTGCCTTTCTTTCGGATTGGAATGAAAACTGACCTTTTCCAGTCCTGTGGCCACTGCTGAGTTTTGCAAATTTGCTGGCATATTGAGTGCAGCACTTTCACAGCATCATCTTTCAGGATTTGAAATACCTCAACCGGAATTCCATCACCTCCACTAGCTTTGTTCATAGTGATGCTTTCTAAGGCCCACTTGACTTCACATTCCAAGATGTCTGGCTCTAGGTGAGTGATCACATCCTCGTGATTATCTGGGTCATGAAGATCTTTCTTGTACAGTTCTTCTTGTATTCTTGCCACCTCTTCTTAATATCTTCTGCTTCTGTTAGGTCCATACCATTTCTGTCCTTTACTGAGCCCATCTTTGCATGAAGTGTTCCCTTGGTATCTCTAATTTTCTTGAAGAGATCTCTAGTCTTTCCTATTCTGTTGTTTTCCTCTATTTCTTTGCATTGATCGCTGAGGAAGGCTTTCTTATCTCTCCTTGCTATTCTTTGGAACTCTACATTCAGATGCTTATATCGTTCCTTTTCTCCTTTGCTTTTCACTTCTCTTCTTTTCACAGCTATTTGTAGGCCTCCGCAGACAGCCATTTTGCTTTTTTGCATTTCTTTTCCATTGGGATGGTCTTGATCCCTGTCTCCTGTACAATGTCACGAACCTCATTCCATAGTTCATCAGGCACTCTATCATATCTAGTCTCTTAAATCTATTTCTCACCTCCAGTGTATAATCATAAGGGATTTGATTTAGGTCTAAAGGAGATCAGCCCTGGGTATTTTTTGGCAGGAATGATGCTAAGGCTGAAACTCCAGTACTTTGGCCACCTCATCAAATAGTTGACTCATTGGAAAAGACTCTGATGCTGGGAGGGATTGGGGGCAGGAGGAGAAGGGGACAACAGAGAATGAGATGGCTGGATGACATCACCTACTAGATTGACATGAGTTTGAGTGAACTTCGGGAGATTGTGATGGACAGGGAACCCTGGCGTGCTGTGATTCATGGGGTCACAAAGAGTCGGACACTACTGAGCGACTGAACTGAACTGAATGGTCTAGTGGTTTTCCCTACTTTCTTCAATTTAAGTCTGAATTTGTCGATAAGGAGTTCATGATCTGAGCCACAGTCAGCTCCTGGTCTTGTTTTTGCTGACTGTGTAGAGCTTTTTCCATCTTTGGCTGCAAAGAATATAATCAATCTGATTTCGGTGTTGACCATCTGGTGATGTCCATGTGTAGAGTCTTCTCTTGTGTCATTGGAAGAGGGTGTTTGCTATGACTAGTGTGTTCTCTTGGCAAAACTATTAGCCTTTGCCCTGCTTCATTCTGTATTCCAAGGCCAAATTTGCCTGTTATCTCAGGTGTTTTTTGACTTCCTACTTTTGCATTCCAGTCCCCTATAATGAAAAGGACATCTTTTGGGGGTGTTAGTTCTAAAAGCTCTTGTAGGTCTTCATAGAACCGTTCAACATCAGCTTCTTCAGCGTTACTGGTTGGGGCATAGACTTGGATTACTATGATATTGAATGGTTTGCCTTGGAAACGAACAGACATCATTCTGTTGTTTTTGAGATTGCATCCAAGTACTGCATTTCAGACTCTTTTGTTGACCTTGATGGCTACTCCATTTCTCCTAAGGGATTCCTGCCCACAATAGTAGATATAATGGTCATCTGAGTTAAATTCACCCATTCCAGTCCATTTTAGTTTGCTGATTCCTAGAATGTCAATGTTCACTCTTGCCATCTCCTGTTTGACCGCTTCCAATTTGCCTTGATTCATGGACCTGACATTCCAGGTTCCTATGCAATATTGCTCTTTACAGCATTGGACCTTGCTTCTATCACCAGTCACATCCACAACTGGGTATTGTTTTTGCTTTGGCTCCATCCCTTCATTCTTTCTGGAGTTATTTCGCCAGTAGCATATTGGGTACCTACTGACCTGGGGAGTTCCTCTTTCAGTATCCTATCATTTTGCCTTTTCATACTGTTCATGGGGTTCTCAAGGAAAGAATACTAAAGTGGTTTGCCATTCCCTTCTCCAGTGGACCACATTCTGTCAGACCTCTCCACCATGACCCATCATTCGTGGGTGGCCCCCACGGCATGGCTTAGTTTCATTGAGTTAGACAAGGCTGTGGTCCATGTGATCAGATTGGCTAGTTTTCTGTGATTATGGTTTCAGTGTGTCTGCCCTCAGATACCCTCTTGCCACACACCTACCATCTTACTTGGGTTTCTCTTACCTCGGACATGGGGTATCTCTTCACGGCTGCTCCAGCAAAGTTCAGCCACCGCTCCTTACCTTGGACAAGGGGTATCTCCTCACAGCTGCCCCTCCTGACCTTGAATGGGGAGTAGCTCCTCTCCGACCTCCTTCGCCCGCGCAGCCGCTGCTCCTTGGACGTGGGGTTTCTCCTCTCAGCTGCCGCCCCTGTCCTGAGGCGTGGGGTAGCTCCTCTCGGCTGCTCCTGCACCATCACAGCCTGGTGCTCTTGGCCCCAGAATCAGGCTCTAAAATCACCTAAATCTGGCTTCAGAATGGCTCAGCCACTTAACTAATGTGTTAACTTACACTCTCTTATACTCTTACACTCTCTCAGCCTCAAATTTCTTATCAATAGAATGAGTATAATAAAAGCTACTTGCATGGGTGTGGTTAAGATAGAAAGATAATATGTAAACATTCTAGCTCAACCCTGGCATGTAATGAATATTCCATAAATGATATTTTTATTTAATTTTGGCTGAAAAAATCAATAGACCACAGACGTTGGGTTTATTTCTGTAATCAAAAATTTTTCCCCATTGATAATCTGTATGTCTATCTATATGACAAGACCATATTCTTGATTATTGTGTCTTTGTAGAAAGTTTTGGAGTCAGGAAGTATGAGTCTGCTGACTTTGTTCTTTTCCAAATTGCTTTGGCTATTTAGGGTCCTTTGCATTTCCATATTAATTTTAGGATGAGTCCATCAATTTCTACTTTAATGTTTCTTAAAGAACAGTTCCTTTTTAAAATCCAGCTCTGTCAGCTGCCAATCCTCAGTGAGATATTTTAAAAAAATTTTTTCCCCTAATTGGCTCCACTGAGGAATGAAAATAAGACCTCTGGATAACAGACTAACTTAAGGGAAAGTGACTGATAATCTAGATGTGTATTTTACTCAAATTATGCTCCCTTATTTCAACATCTTCCTGACTCTAGCAAAAGTCCAAATCTTATGTTTTCCTTGGTTCATTTTTAATTGTAGAATTTGAAAACGAAATTGGAGGCTGTTCTGTTAACATCAGCATAGAGCAAAATGCTAATTAAGTTTTTGTTAATCAAGTGCTTTCAAATATGAAAATTCATGTAGTTTATTATACAAGAAACATAGTATTCAAAAATTTTACTATACCCCCTTGGAACTTTCCCAGAATTTCCTATTTTGTGAAATTATCCAACCTAAAAAGCTTTAGAGGACTTTGGAGTAATGTATAAAAAGGTCAAGTTAGTATAGATTTTTGTAGTTACCTCTTGTTAGTGACTTTCATGGTTGAGTTAACTGAGTTTGACTTATCCTCGTCTCTCTTACCAGAAATGTTTCATTGATTTTAAGCCAGAGAAAGAAAAACAAAATCGTATATTAACGCATATATGTAGAATCTAGAAAAATGGTACAGATGAACCTACTTGCAAAGCAGGAATACAGACACAGACATAGAGAACAAACGTATGGACACCAAGGAAGCAGGTGGGGTGGGGTGAATTGGGAATTGGGATTGACATATACACTCTTTTATGTGTAAAATAGATAACTAATGAGAACCTACTGTATAGCAAAGGGAACTCTAATCAATGCTCTGTGGTGACAAAGAAGAGATACATGTATAGCTGCTTCACTTTGCTGTACAGCAGAAACTAACACAGCATTGCAAAGCAGCTAAATGCCGATAAGAAATGTCTCACTCATTTCAGAATTGATACATATTTCCTGTAGTCTCTCAATATATTCAGCATATACGGGGCCATTAAAGCAATTAGAGAGGAATGCACTGCCAACCAATTTAGAATCCATGATCTATTCCAGCTTTTCAAAGCAAATGATTAAAATGTTTCTGGTGTTCTCACCTGACGTTAATGACTGACAATTTCATTTTGTTTAGTAGCGTCCTTTGTTGAAGACTTGCTTCTCACTTTGATTACTTCATGGCATTATTCATTTACAGTGCGTTGCACTTGGGCTCTGTGGATTTCTCTTGATAAGTACGTTGCTTCTTGGTACTCTGGCAGGTGATCCCCCCTTCCCTGCAAATGGTTTGAGTTTCTATTACCATACAGATTACTTTTCTTAATTAAAGTGGGTAGGTTTATAAATTGGAGCTGAAAGCGTTTGGTTCCTCCATGAAACTCTCTGTTCTGCCATTCATTATGTCAAGTGTTGGCTCTCACAGTCACATTACCATTAACCAGAGCACAAAAATGCTTCTGATTTAGACAAGGTATATTTAGACAATGAATTCTATGAAATATAAAATGTCATTCACTCTTCCCTCACTGTTTGTTGAGGGAAAAAAAAGGATGAGTAATAGACCATCAGACAAAATATAAAAATGTGGGTTATCCATTACAAAGAATATATTTCTAAATGAATCTGTGGTTTTAACAGTAATATATACTGTTAGAATGTCATATCATTTACATTTAATTTTAGGGAGTGAGATAATTAACTTTATGCTTCTTTTAATCTGATTATTTGAATTGTATCAGAACTGGGGGAAAATCTTAATAAATGTGATTGAACTTTAAAGATATGAAGGGCTTTAAAGATCACCTAGTTCCCAGTATCAATGCTTAGGTTCGCTTTTAGCTGCGACCTGTTGTTAATCAATGTTCCCACTTTCCTTGGAAACCTGAACTTCCTTCTGAGCAAAGAATTCTAGGGACCCTCACCAGTAGCTCAGAATTTTCTAGTTCTTATATTTACCATAATCTCAAATTATACACATTATGGTTTTACTTTTATAGTGTGTGATATTGAGAAAAAAGTAGAAAAATACAGAGAAAAAAAGAGAAGTAGAAAAAATTTTATTGGGCCTTTTTCAAATCTTTCTTCATTATCTTAATGGAGGTAAGATATATACATGCATATAATATATTCACATACCTATTTATAACATCTTATTTTAATATAATATTACTTTATAGATGATGGCTCAGATGGTAAAGAATCTTTCTGCATTGCGGGAAACCTGGGTTCGATCCCTGGGTTAGGAAAATCCCCTGGAGAAAGGAATGGCAACCCACTCCAGTATTCTTGCCTGGGGAATTCCATGGACAGAGGAGCCTGGTGAGCTTCAGTCCATGGGGTTGCAAAGAGTCTGACACAACTTGAGCGACTAAGCACAACAAAAATATGTTAATATAGGGAGAATATTACATAAAGAATTATTTTAACTAATTGAATTGATTATCATCAAGCCACTTCTTATCAAAAGATACCCTCAGTTTCTATAAAATTTATGCCTTTTCTCTTTTTTTTTTCAGAATTATAAGGAGACATTAAATAAGCCACATATGTGTAGGAATAGTTACTACTCATGGCAGTAAAGTTGAATTTTGAGAAAAA
This sequence comes from Capra hircus, assembly GCF_001704415.2. NCBI lineage: Eukaryota > Metazoa > Chordata > Mammalia > Artiodactyla > Bovidae > Capra > Capra hircus. The sequence continues at coordinate 23,982,045 of NC_030834.1, forward strand.
AATAAAGGGTTAAAGTATATCACTAAAAGGTTTATTCAGGGGTTCTTTTATTCACTTTCGTTCACTTTCATGCATTGGAGAAGGCAATGGCACCCCACTCCAGTGTTCTTGCCTGGAGAATCCCAGGGACGGGGGAGCCTGGTGGGCTGCCGTCTATGGGGTCACACAGAGTCGGACACGACTGAAGTGACTTAGCAGCAGCAGCAGCAGCAAAAGAGTATTTAAAGTTAGAAATGCTGGGAGAGAAGAAATGGGAGTTTGGGATTAGCAGAGGCAAAGTATTATATATAGGAGGGGTCAACAAGCTCCTACTGCATAGCACGAGGAGAATGAAAGTGAAACGGTTAGTCATTCAGTCCTGCCTGACTCTGCAACCCCGGGGACAGTAGCCCACCAGACTCCTCTGTCCAAAGAATTCTCCAGGCAAGAATACTCGAGTGGGTTGCCATGCCCTTCTCCAGGGACTGTATAAAACAGGGAACTATATTCAGTAACCTGTGACATGGAACTCCCCTGCAGTTCCAGTGGTTAAGGTTCCATGCTTCCGCTGCAGGGGTGCATATTCCCTGGCTAGGGAACTAAGACCCTGTATGTTACATGGTGTGACCAAAAATAAATAAATAAATTATAAAACTGATCCTGTGGCAAACTATAATGGAAAAGAATATATAGATAGATAGATAGATAGATAGATAGATATAGATATGGACATAGATATAGACATAGATGGGTTTCCCTGGTAGCTCAGATAGTAAAGAATCTGACTGCGATATGGGAGACCCAGATTCAATCCCTGGGTCAGGAAGATCCCCTGGAGAAGGGAGTGGCTACCTATTCCAGTATTCTTGCTTGGAGAACTCCATGGACAGAGGAGCCTGGCAGGCTATATAGTCCATAACTGAGTCACTCTGCTGTCTAGAAGAAATTAATGCAACATTGTAAATCAACTATACTTCAATAAAACTTAAAGAAAAAAAATTAAGTTAGCAACGCTAATAATCCCTCCTCTTTTCACAAAACTAAAGTTTTATGCATCTGAATATGAAGAATTGGTTCTATTATAAAAAATAAAAATAGAATCAATCTAAATTATTTTGTTCTCTCTTCTCTATTTGAAAATGTTTATTGAACAATGCCCGTGACACTACAAGACTATCCTAAAATTGAAGCAATAAATGAAATCTCTGTATGCAAATAAGACACAAAATAGCATTTGCTTATACAACAAAACACCATTACAACAGTGTTGTGTCATCCTGTATTTTGGCTCATTGACTTGGCTTCCTACTCACTCTCATACACACATCTACCGACATAAGATTTATCACTCATTTTTTAATTAAACTGTTGAAGCATGATGTAGGAGCCATGATTGTGAGAATAATGACTGCATTTTATTCTATTTGGCTAATTTTAGAATAGTTTTAAAACTTTTTGGAGATAGAACCCTAATTGAAACTTACTGAAGACTGTAAAGACATTAGTATCTTTTGGTATTAATCCTAGAAGCATATTTTATATAATCAGCATTTTTCATAGTTCATTCTTTCAACTAGTTTATTACTCATAAGTTATAGAATCTTGAAGCTACAATAGACTCAGTGGTCATATAGATGTAGAAAGTTCTACATCTACCATCAAAGACAAGTGGATGCTTGCTCTATTTTAAAATATTTTTATGCATAGAAATTCTCTAAGTTCGTTGACTAGCCTGTTCAATATGGAGTGATAGTGTTAGTATGTTGTTGTATGCAGTATACCTCTCAATATATTTAGAAGGAAAAACTGTATGTACTTATGAATAAAATAATTAGGAGATTCTATACCCCTGGTATACCTAATGATTCAGACAGATTCCGAGATTTTTATAATACAGTTTACCTTTTCAGCCCGCTCTCCTTTCATCTCCTAATTTTTCTTTAATCACATGATATCTATGCCAATCTCATTTTAGGTGAATTCAAATTCAACAAACACTCCCTCTTTGAAAGGTATTATGGAAACACTGAGAGAGGGGGAAAAAAAAAGAAGCATGGTCTCTGTCAATAAGGATTTTTGATTTTATAAGTAGATAGACATGTTTAAATATCCTTAACATCATGAAGACTGAGAGTAATGCTACAGTAAAATTGGATTTTACTTCCAGCTGTACCGCTTAACAACATCATGACCTTGAGTAAGATATTAAACCTTTGAAAGCCTTCATTTCCTCATTTGTCAATGTGATTCATGCAAACCACTTGGTCCAGTGCCTGGTATAGTTCTGAAAAAATAGCTACTTACAGCTACTTGTTATTTAAATGATATCAATCTGTATTTCTATCAAATCAGAAGAGTCCTATAGAAGACCATGAAACAGCCCTTCCTCTGTATTGAATGAAACCTCTACATTATATGATAACAAACACAATTTTTATTGCATGTACCTGGAAATATAGAGACACAGAAATCATAGAGTAGATTCATGGGTTTATCACTCATAATTTTGCTCATGCATTCGTATTTCTCTCTACCTATTTAATTCTAGCCTGCAACCTGCTATTGCTTCTACTCAGGAAATTTTCCACAAATGCTATCATGTATTTTTTTTTTTAATTACAGTAAGGTTTTACCATGTGCTAGGCCTAGGGGATATAGAAATGAATAAATGAAAATTCCAGTTCTTACAGTCTTGTGGGGAGAGCAAAAAAAAAAAGTAAACCAATATATACAATAAAATGATGAAAGTGATTGCCAAAGCAGGATCTGAAGCAAAGGCTATGTGCAGGTCCTTTATTTGGGAAGTAATCATAGGAGATGAGTAAGGGGTAGGTAGTGGAAGGAAACAGGGAAGAGAGAAAGTCTTTACAAAGAAGACATTCTCCAGTTGGCCCCAACTCTTGGAGACTGGCACACCATCCCATTGGACCTTCTGAGGTACTTTATGAATGTGTCTCAAAACTGATGTCCCCTTTTGGCAGTTGACTCTTCTTCCTCATTGGTCAGTGGACTGACCAAGGCTAATCTAGGACTTTAATTCAATTTTCAAATTGTGTGTGATTGAGTGACTAGCTGATCTTGCAGGTAAGCCATGCCACTGGGGCAGGAAATGAGAAATAAGTTCTGTATTCTCACCTCCCTAGCCTAGGATTCCTTCCACAATACCATGCCAGAGTGTTTTTGGAATACCTGCCGTGTTTTCTATAGAAGATTATTGTACCAAAGTGTCAAAGGAATCTTTCACCAGGTTTTAGGTCAGCTCCAAGAGGCTTTACCCACATATTGCATCCCAAGTCATGGGTGTGCATGCGTGCTTCCGTCATGTCCGACTCTTTACAACCCTATGGACTGTAGCCCACCAGGTTGCTCTGTCCATGGGGATTTTCCAGACAAGAATACTGGAGTGGGTTGCCACGCCCTCCTGCAGGGGATCTTCCCAACCCAGGGATCAAACCAGCATCTATGTCTCCTGCATTGGCAGGCAGGTTCTTTACCACTAGTGCCACCTGGGAAGCCACAAGTCATGGGTAAATGCTCTTAAATCAATAAATACCCCACTATCAAGACTTTTTCCCTAATTACCTTGAGCCAACATACACAAGCTCCACTCTCACATGTGTTCCACTTATTCCTGGCTACCTACTAACCCAACTGCAAACACTTTGGGTGTGCCAGCTATTTCCTCCTGAAATAGGGGCTGTTTCCTATTCTAGTTTTGCTTAGATCTGATCCAGGCTGGAGGCAGTGAGGAAAAAAGCATCATCAGAGAAGCTCTGGCTTCTGGCAGAGTTTTTGCAAAGTCCCCAGGTAAACAGAAGCTGCTTTCCTTTAGCAAGAGAATTACACCTGCCAACGTCAAGGGTTCTTCTAACAGATTAAGATCCTCAAGCTTGTCCACACACATGCCCTATTTCAGGGTTTATGTGTAGGGTGTTTACTTGGGAAATGATTTCAGGTAGCAGGAGAGAAGAAGCAGTGGGAGTGAAAAGGGGAAGAGTAAAAACAATACAGAGGTGTGTCCCCTGAGGAGACTGATGCTCAGTCCTCAATCCTTATGAATTTTATGACTCAGAATTATGTGCCAGGATGATGAAATAGGGAAACCATTTCTCAATTGGTTCTCATCTCCCAGTTGTCAAGGGTTATTCCATAGTATTAAGCCCCTGCATCTGCGGGTATCTCTACCATAGTATCAGGCAGATGCTGAGGCAGGAAGTGCGAAGCATGTGAGACAGTCTGAGCTGAAGCATTGCCCAATGCATCTGTGTAAAGCCTGGAGGAAGTAGTCACTGAATGTGTGGCTGAAGTGGGGGAGAGTGTGAAGAGTGGAGTGGCATGCCTAGATGTCTGAGTGTCTTATAATAAAGGCGTTCCCTAGTAGGATTATCTATTTAATCACCCATTCGCTCCCTTTCCTCTGTCCCTATCTTTCCAAAGCGAAACTCTTTTCTCTATCATTCTCTCATGAGTGTACAGTGAAGTTTTCCAGAAGTTATAAATCAGATCATATATGTGATACCATGACAGATTAAATGAAGAAACAATATGAGAATATAGTTGTCATTTACAAACCCAGACAGTAAGATCGGCAAAACTCTAATAAAAGAGTTATTCTTTTTGCTACTATTTTTTAAAATAAAAATGTTATTTATGTTAACCAATTCACTTACTATTATTTTTAAATAAGTTTAATTTTTTCTCAGTTTTAATTTAGAACGTGGCAAACATTGATCAATACAGCCCACATAAACAAAAGCTCTTTGAGCCTGCAGTGGTTTTTGAGACCCTTTATGGTATACTGAGTTCAAAATGTTTGTGAACTTATGGGACTAGGCAAAGAATTCAGAAAGAGTTCAAGGTGAACTAGAAGATTCTGTGAAGATTTTAGGCGGAAATACGTATTTGAATTGAGTCTTAAATGATAAAGGGGGATTTGAGCTTTGTAGAATATAAAGGGCCTTAAAGTCAGGGAACCAAAAGCAGAGGTGCAAACCGTGGAATGGGTGGGGGGTAGAAACTGGATGTGTTTCACCAAAAGAGGAAAGCAAGTAGTAGCAAAACAATGAGAAAGTAACAAGAGATAAGAAAAGACAAAGGCTGGAACACAGGACATGCGGAATTTAAATTTCATCATATTGGCTTTAGGGAGCCAGTGAAGGTTTTCAAGCACATTATTGTTTGTGGTTCAGTCACCAAGTCCTGTCCAACTCTTTGAGACCCCACGGACTCCAGCAGGCCAGGCTTCCCTGTCCCTCACCATCTCCTGGAGTTTGCCCAAGTTCATGTCCACTGAATCGGGGATGCCATCCAACCATCTCATCCTCTGCTGCTGTCATCTCCTTGTGCCGTCAGTCCTTCCCAGCATCAGAGACTTTTTCAAGCATGAGGGTGACATAAATGTTATTTTGCTTGGGGGAGATTCATTTTCAAAGCGGATTAGATTCTACATGGAGGGAAAGTAGTTGAAATGCTATCTTAAGAGTAGATGTATAAAATGATAAGGACCAGTGATGGCGTTTCAGGTTTGGAGCCTGAGTCAAGGGTGAGAATGGAGTAACATTAAGGGAAACAGAGCACACTGGAGGGATTCGAAGAAAAAAGGAAACATGATAATGACGATAAATCACCATTGAAAAGGTTGCTGGATTTTTTGAATCATAACTACTAAATGATATTTGATATGATTTAAATATTGTGTATTTTTATCATTAGAATTTTTAACTGTGCAAATTCATAAACAAAGCATATGAAACATTTAAAAACTAATTTGAATAACTGATGAATTCATTTCAATCATGCTAGGTCACTAAAAGTTTGCTATAATTTGCACAGTGATATCAACTGTTGATCTATTTTACTTCATAATCAAGAAAATACATTTCTTGTTGATTTAAAATGGTCTGTTCATGCATTATTACCCCTTTTGTAGGTGAAGCTTGAATGTTCCTGAAGCTTGCTTTATTCTCAGTCAGAAAGGCACTATATGCCGTTACTAAGTTACCTCCCTGCAGCAACACCTTCAAAATCACTGGACAAAATAAATCCCGACTTAAAATGTCTTTTATCTCATTCTTTGAAAGCTCCATGTGCATTCCCCTCACTCTACTCTGTTTTGTTGTTCAGTCACCAAGTCCTGTGGGACTCTTTGAGACCCCCTCAGGACTCTTTGAGACCCCCTGACCTATAGCCCTCCGGGTTTCTCTGTCCATGGGATTTTCCCAGGCAAGAATAATGGAGTGGGTTGCTATTTCCTTCTCCAGGAGATCTTTCCGGATCAGGGACTGAACTTGAGGCTCCTGCATTGGCAGGTGGATTCTTTACCCCTAAGCCACCAAGGAAGCCCTCATCCTACCCTATACTCATTTATATATAATTTTAATGAATAAAATGATTTTTAGTAATAGTCAATGTGGATTAAACCTTGTTAACTAATAAACTGGGCTACTTACATTTTGAGCTTCTTGGTTAGTCCTGGTTTTAGTAAAAAAAATATCCTTGGACATATTGCTTAATTACTAATTTAGTTCCTAGAATATGACAAACTCTTGCAGGCAATCAACTGAATCTGCCATAATATTCTACCAATAAAACTTAATGACTGATTATAATTTAACACTTATATTAATCAATATTAATCAAGTTAAATACTTTATTTTGTTAATATGAAGAAAATTAAACTTACCTCAGCATATGTGATGTTTAAAAAAAAACTACTCCTTATTTCTTTCCTTGAAAATGATAAAGTTAAAATGAACATTTATTCAGTGAAATAAAATTATTGGCATGTGGATATTAGCATATAAGCTCCCTCATTTGGTGAGTTTAGGAAATAAATTAGGAAGAAAGCCATGTGTTAGTATCTGAAGATTCAGTGTATAGTGTACTCATTACATTCTGAAGTTCAATTTAACCTTTTATATATAATTCAAAAGAGGAGATAATTGAAAAAAAGTAAAAATAAGTTAAATTGGCCACTTGTATCCTAACAAATTATAGCATTTTTAAACCCCGAGAACTACAAATCACAATAACCCTGTTAAGTATTCTGCAGCAAACTCTCTTCTGTCCAGGCTCAGGCGATTTGTTTGGCATAATAAGGAGAGTGAAATTATCTCTTCTGCTCACCTGGTTTCATAGTTTCCTTTCCAATGTTTTCTTGGCTCTGTGGAATAGTTCTTCAATTATTTCAGAATCTCTGAGATACTCTCTGTGCACTCCTGTGAACCTCTTGGATTCGTTTCTTCTTTAAATGAATTGCTACCGATTGCATGAATTAAAGAGCTTCAATCATTGGTCCGTATCTCTATCTTCCTTCTATATAATTTCATTAAGATGAACTGCATTCTTTTCATGAGTCTGGAATATTTGGGAAGCATTCTGCCAAAAAGCAGAAAGATTCTGGACTTGGACCTCAGGGTATCTGGTATACAAGAATTCAAGAAAATAACACCCTTCCTGTTGGTCCCCACAGTGGACCCACCAGTGACTAACCAAAGCACAGTTCTTCGAAATGATATTTCTTGACTCCATCTTATGTTCCACTGGCTGCTCCAGATACATAAAACATGCTGAACAAATAAGTCAAATGCTATTTGAGATAACCAAACATTCTACATTATCAAATCATTTGCTGGAGGATATTTCTAAAAACATCCCCAAGACAAACATTAGATTCTAAAATAGAATTATACAAGTCCTTCCCTGGTGGCTCAGCAGTAAAGAATCTGCCTGCCAATGCAGGAGACGCAGGAGACATGGGTTCGATCCCTGGATTGGGAAGATCCCCTGGAGGAGGAAATGGCAACGCTCTCCAGTAGTCTTGCCTGTAAAATTCCCTGGACAGAGGTGTCTGGTGGGCTACAGTCCAAAGGGTCAAAAAGAGTTGGACTCAACTTAGCCTCTGAGCATGTACACACATGCTCTTTAATACTGTAACTCCATTTGGTGGATCTTTTACTAGACTATTTCTTAATATTTGTGTTTTAAATATGAATTTATATTGAGTTTGATAGATATTCTAGGGCAGATATTTAACGATAAGGAAAAGATCATATGCAAATGATTTTTATAAATGTTACTGAATTATATGAATAAAAAGGAATGTTTTAATGCTATGGGAAGTATCACTAGGGTGAAGTTTAACAATACTTATAAAAATAATCTAATTCCTGTTGGTTACATGGAAACAGTACTTCGAATAAATTTTTCAGTTACTAAGATACACTTTAAAAATAATTGAGTATAATTTATGATCACATAAAAATCATTTTAATTCTAGAATACCTCTAAGAAACACTCATCATAGAAAACTTGTTTTAAGTAGCCAAGTGTTTGAAAAATACTACAATTACTTAGATATACTATCTGAAGTGAATATGTTTAGGAAAATGAGAAAAGGCTAATATAATTAAATATTAATACCTAATGTTTCCAGTCATTGGTTTTCAAACTGTTTCCTGCGTTGTGTGTTTTCTCTTTACACTTTACTCATACTCCAACATCTGGGATCTAATGGATGATGATTCAAGGTGGAACTGATGTAATAATATTAAAAATAAAATGCACAATAAATGTAATGCACGGGAATCATCCTGAAACCATTCCCCACTCTCTGTCCACGGAAAAATGGTCTTCCATTAATCGGTCCCTGGTATAAAAAAAGGTTGGGGAACACTGTCTAACACAGAGGGGCATCTGTGTAACACTTCTGGGGGAAAAACTTTCTAGCCTCCTGTATTGCAGCATGGATAGTATTAGGAACGTGGGACTGAAGTCTCCGGTCATAGTCTTATTCCCTCGTAACCTGTCCTCCACCCAGAAGCTAGAAGTATGTTTCTTCACATCACTGATCGGCTCCTCTCTCAAATGGAACCATGCTGAATATCTGCATGTTTCTTAGGCAAGGGTGATGCCTGTTAGTGTCTGTACATACTAAATATCTCAGTTCAGTTCAGTCACTCAGTCATGTCCGACTCTTGGCGACACCATGAATCGCAGCACTCCAGGCCTCGCTGTCCATCACCAACTCCCGGAGTTCACTCAGACTCACGTCCATCGAGTTAGTGATGCCATCCAGCCATCTCATCCTCTGTCATCCCCTTCTCCTCCTGCCCCCAGTCCCTCCCAGCATCAGAGTCTTTTCCAGTGAGGCAACTCTTTGCATGAGGTGGCCAAAGACTCGAGTACAAACTCTAGCTGAAACTAGAGTTTCAGCTTTAGCCTCATTCCTTCCAAAGAAATCCCAGGGCTGATCTCCTTCAGAATGGACTGGTTGGATCTCCTTGCAGTCCAAGGGACTCTCAAGAGTCTTCTCCAACACCACAGTTCAAAAGCATCAATTCTTCGGCGCTCAGCCTTCTTCACAGTCCAACTCTCACATCCATACATGACTACTGGAAAAACCATAGCCTTGACTAGAGGGACCTTTGTTGGCAAAGTAATGTCTCTGCTTTTGAATATACTATCTAGGTTGGTTGTAACTTTTCTTCCAAGGAGTAAGTGTCTTTTAATTTCATGGCTGCAGTCACCATCTGCAGTGATTTTGGAGCCCAGAAAAATAAGGTCTGACACTGTTTCCACTGTTTCCCCATCTGTTTCCCATGAAGTGATGGGACTGGATGCCATGATCTTCGTTTTCTGAATGTTGAGCTTTAAGCCAACTTTTTCACTCTCCATTTTCACTTTCATAAAGAGGCTTTTTAGTTCCTCTTCACTTTCTGCCATAAGGGTGGTGTCATCTGCATACCTGAGATTATTGATATTTCTCCTGGCCATCTTCATTCCAGCTTGTGCTTCTTCCAGTCCAGCGTGTCTCATGATGTACTCTGCATATAAGTTAAATAAGCAGGGTGACAATATACAGCCTTGACATACTCCTTTTCCTATTTGGAACCAGTTTGTTGTTCCATGTCCAGTTCTAACTGCTGCTTCCTGACCTGCATACAGATTTCTCAAGAGGCAGGTGAAGTGGTCTGGTATTCCCATCTCTTTCAGAATTTTCTACAGTTTTTTGTGATCCACAGTCAAAGGCTTTGGCATAGTCAATAAAGAAGAAATAGATGTTTTTCTGGAACTCTCTTGCTTTTTCCATGATCCAACAGATGTTGACAATTTGATCTCTGGTTCCTCTGCCTTTCCTAAAACCAGCTTGAACATCTGGAAGTTCATGTTTCACGTATTGCTGAAGTCTGGCTTGGAGAATTTTGAGCATTACTTTACTAGCGTGAGATGAGTGCAATTGTGTGGTAGTTTGAGCGTTCTTTGGCATTGCCTTTCTCTGGGATTGAAATGAAAACTGACCTTTTCCAGTCCTGTGGCCACTGCTGAGTTTTCCAAATTTGCTGGTGTATTGAGTACAGCACTTTCACAGCATCATCTTTCAGGATTTGAAACAGCTCAACTGGAATTCCATCACCTCCACTAGCTTTGTTCATAGTGATGCTTTCTAAGGCCCACTTGACTTTACATTCCAGGATGTCTGGCTCTAGATGAGTGACCACACCCTCGTGATTATCTGGATCATGAAGATCCTTTTTGTACAGTTGTTCTGTGTATTCTTGCCATCTCTTCTTAATATCTTCTGCTTCTGTTAGGTCCATACCATTTTTGTCCTTTACTGAGCCCATCTTTGCATGAAGTGTTCCCTTGGTATCTCTAATTTTCTTGAAGAGATCTCTAGTCTTTCCCATTCTGTTGTTTTCCTCTATTTCTTTGCATTGATTGCTGAGGAAGGCTTTCTTATCTCTCCTTGCTATTCTTTGGAACTCTGCATTCAGATGCTTATATCTTTCCTTTTCTCCTTTGCTTTTCGCTTCTCTTCTTTTCACAGCTATTTGTAAGGCCTCCCCGGACCGCCATTTTGCTTTTTTGCATTTCTTTTCCATGGTGATGGTCTTGATCCCTGTCTCCTGTACAATGTCAGGAACCTCATTCCATAGTTCATCAGGCACTCTATCAGATCTAGTCCCTTTAATCTATTTCTCACTTCCACTGTATAATCATAAGGGATTTGATTTAGGTCATACTTGAATGGTCTCATGTTTTCCCCTACTTTCTTCAATTTAAGTCTGAATTTGGCAATACGGAGTTCATGATCTGAGCCACAGTCAGTTCCCGGTCTTGTTTTTGCTGACAGTATAGAGCTTCTATATCTTTGGCTGCAAAGAATATAATCAGTCTGATTTCAGTGTTGACCATCTGGTGATGTCCATGTGTAGAGTCTTCTCTTGTGTTGTTGGAAGAGGGTGTTTGCTATGACCAGTGCATTTTCTATATCTGGATTCTATTAAATATTTATTGAGCAACTACGACCACAGTGAGAGATAACATATGGGATTTATAATGTTTTCGAGTACCTTTCTTAATTCTTGGCATGCAGTCACTTCTTTCATCTCCATTGTACCATTCTTATCCTCATTCTACAAGTGAAGAAACTGCGGCACAGAGAGGTGGTATAATCTGCCTAAAGTCACACAGCTAACTAAGAAGTACAGGAAGTAGTCCAGCTCCAGCATCCATGCGCCCAAACACTCCACTATAATTGTAGCTGGGAGTACAAAGATAAATTAAACACAGTCTGAGTGTTTGCTGTTCAGCAGAGGGCAACGTATTTTCAGTGTAATGTTAAAAGATAATCATAGAGCTAGAAATGTTTATTAAGAATTTATAAATTCTGAGCTCTGTAATAATTCACTTATATGCATTGTTTGGGCTTCTTCGGTGGCTCAGCAGTAATGAATTTGCCTGCAGTGCAGGAGATGCAGGACATGTGGGTTTGATTCCTGGGCCTGAAATGGGAAATGGCAGCACCCTTCATTATGCAGTCCATGGGGTTGCAAAGAGTCAGACACGGCTGAGCATGCACGCATGCATGCACATGCACTGTTTAACTTCATAAGAATCCTATACTTTTTCAATTAGAAAATTAAGATAATTTTGCTCAAGATGAGAAAGAACAAATTGCATCCTGATTCCAGTTAGCTTGGATTCCTCTGGCTTTAACAGGCCTTAGTTTTCCTCTGTTGAATATTAAAAAACTTCTTAGAACACACCGACCTTGGACAAGGCCACTTTGTGACTATGACTGAGCAAGACAAAAATGAGTCCCTTTCATAATCTTGTCAGAACACAGACCAAAAAAAAAAAAAAGGAACACAGTACAAACCACAAAAATGACCAAACATTCCCCGTCTCAGCCAACAGCAGTGACTGCCCCCTTTCCTGATCAATTTTATCTTGAGCTCTACTTTGTTCCTGTAACCTTCTAGACAAAAATTTTCAGAGGCGATCTTTTCCCTGTTATCTGCTCCTAATCCAGAGGAAAATCATTGTTTTAAAAATCCTTCAAAAAAATTAAAAACAAGCCTAAATCCTATAGCAAGTTTGTTCTAACACCCTCCCACTGAGATTCCCCCCAGTTCCTCATGGTAATCTATCTTCTCTGTTTGCAATGAGCCAATAAACTCAACTTGGTTCCACTTCAGGTCTGTTCTTTAGCTGGAGGATATTATCAGTTAGATCCCACTGAGATTGGGCTGAGACCCTCACCTAGGACAGGACACTAGATTCAGTAATAAGGTGCACATTGGGGTCACTTTGAAATCTCTTCCCACTCAAGTGTTTAAGGTGTCACCCTGGCCACATATGGGAAGCTAATTTCACTCTGAACTAAGCTGTGATTATTATTTCATTGTGAGTCTTTGGCATTGGATTTTTGTTTTGTTTTGTTTTTTGACTTAGGAATAAGTTCCCTGGTGGCTCAGACAGTAAAGAACCTGCTTGCAATGCAGGAGACAAGGATTTGATCCTTGGGTTGAGAAGATCCCCTGGAGAAGGGAATGGGAACCCACTCCAATATTCTTGCCTGGAAAATGCTGTGGACAGAGAAACCTGGTGGGCTACAGTCCATGGGGTTGCAAAGAGTCGGATACAACTGAGTGATTAACACTTCTTTCATTCTCTTGGGACTTATTGGTTATATGAGCAGATTTATGTTGTTTTTTAGTGAATTGTTTTCTGGCCTTATTGTATGCATTTCTGTGGTCTGCTTGTTTATTCTATAAGAAGAAAAGTCTATAAGGAGGGGATGGACATAGACCTGATAAACCTGTCTTTCACCCAGTGCTGGGGAAGGAGTTCAGAAAGTATCATCAGACTAGTGTTCTTTGAGTAAAAATGCTGTAGGTCAGCATTTCAAAAACTTATAAGAAGTTTCCCCTCAATCTTGTGAGAAATAATTTATTTAGTTTCCTCTGTCTCGGGTTGTTTGGTTCCTGATCAGGGCAAGTTTCAGAAGTACAAGGTTGTACAAACACCAACGTTACTGACCACTGGAGTTCTCATGGGGCCATCTCTTGATCTAAACCTGCAACTCTTTCAAGCCAAACTTCCATTTTCTTTATGTTTTCTAAATATAAGGTAAAATATCTATATATATGTCTGTATATAGATAGATAGATAGGTCTGTATATAGATAAATATATATATATTTATATTTATATGTAGACATACCCTCTGACTGGTGAAAATTACTACAGGTAATGTGAAACCATAATGACTGCTGGGAGAATTGTGACATTAGCAAGATGTTAATTTGATAGCCCCCTTAGAACAAAAGAGGAAGAAACACTCAAGGGGAGATTGTCTTGTCTACAACAAAGAGATTATTTTATTCAATGTAGAAGACTCCTTTTTCATTTCTTCAGGGTTAAATAATCCCTGGCTTTTAAAATGAGTGGCTTGATAAAATTGCCAATCACTTTTTCTCTCTTTTGTATGTATACATGTCAAAATGGGTTTTTTTGCATCTAATCTTTGTTACCTCTCCTTGCAAGCAACAGGTTTTTATAATGATATCAATCTAATATTTGTCGGAAATTGGCCCCTGCTTACTTATTTTTCTACTTATGTTCCTCACTCTCTTTTTCTTATGCTTGGGAAATCTTAAAGAGAAACCGGTTACAAAAATCATTTTGCCGGTACAAATGCACTCTGGGGATATCTAGTGTAGACAAACACTAAAAGTTGTTTTAAAATAATTATTGTGTTATATTTGCTCTAAAAATTGTAGAGTTTGAAAATGTGCGTTTACTTAACAGCCTTCACTACTATAATTATGAGATAAAAATATATTAGCTTTAATATATGAAATAGCTTTGGGCATCATTTAAAGAAGTCTGCTAAATTTAGTTTATCATATAAAAATATTAGCACAATATTTAGATTTATATAAACCAGGTTTTAACTTCACAGCTTAAATTCCCTAAAATAACTTATGGTTTAAGTATATTACTACTGTTTTCTTAAAAAATTAGACATATATAAAAACATATATGTGTATGTACACACATATATGTGTATAATATATACTGATAATAGTGGATATCTTTTTAAATGTTTGATTTTATGAAATTTTTACAATGTTGCAATCATGAGGATTTAATATATTGACTAAGCTTATAGTCTAACTTTTCCTAACAAGAACTTGGACTATTCAAGACAGTAGTGACTACTATAATAGCCACTGTACCTATTGAAATTTAATTATTTAAAATTAAATAAATAAATATTCAGTTCCTTAGTTGCCCTAACCACAAGTCAAGTGCTCAGTAGTCACATATGGCCAGTGGCTACCATATTGGACAGTACACATATAGAACATTTAAATAATTAGAGTTCCATTGATATCACTGTTCAGTTCAGTTCAGTCACTCAGTTGTGTCCGACTCTTTGCGACCCCGTGAATCGCAGCACGCCAGGCCTCCCTGTCCATCACCAACTCCCGGAGTTCACTCAGACTCGCGTCCATCGAGTCAGTGATGCCATCCAGCTGTCTCATCCTCTGTTGTCCCCTTCTCCTCCTGCCCCCAATCCCTCCCAGCATTAGACATATGATTAAGCTAATAAGAAAATAATCTTTGGGTGCTGGGTAATTTTTAAGTAAGAAAGATAGAGAAACACTGATTACTGAAAATGTTCTGCAATCAATTCTGATGTGTGGCAGGATTTTCCACAACACCAGGGATTTCTCAAATGCTATCTGGGTGTCCTAGAGTTGAACTGAAAAAAAAAAAGTTCTGGCACTATTAACCGCAT
This sequence comes from Capra hircus, assembly GCF_001704415.2. Lineage (NCBI taxonomy): Eukaryota > Metazoa > Chordata > Mammalia > Artiodactyla > Bovidae > Capra > Capra hircus. The sequence goes on from NC_030834.1 coordinate 23,997,117, forward strand.
AGTTAGGAGATGGCCTCAGATCACACAGGTTAAGTCCTCATCCCTGCATGACTACACACCTCCCTTCCTCGGTCCTTACCCCTCCCCCCATCCCTTCCCAGACTCCAGACACAAACCGAGGTTAACATCTGTGCTTCTAGTGAGTGAAAGTCACTCAGTCATGTCTGACTGTTTGCAACCCCATGGATTATACAGCCATGGAATTCTTCAGGCCAGAATACTGGAGTGGGAAGCCTTTCCCTTCTCCAGGGGATCTTCCCAATCCAGGGATCGAACCCAGGTCTCCCACATTGCAGGAAGATTCTTTACCAGGTGAGCCACAAGGGAAGCCCAAGAGTACCGGAGGGGTTAGCCTATCCCTTCTCCAGTGGATCTTCCTGACTCAGGAATTGAACCAGGTGTTCTGCATTGCAGGCGAATTCTTTACTAAGTGATAGTCCATAAATTGTAAGTTCTAATGATCTGAATTCTATTGATTTGCTAGAGTGTCTCATAGGATTAGGGAAGCATTTTACTTAATAGCTTTTAAACATTCAGTTCAGTTCAGTCGCTCAGTTGTGTCTGACTCTTTGTGACCCCATGAATCACAGCATGCCAGGCCTCCCTGTCCATCACCAACTCCCGGAGTTCACCCAGACTCGTGTGCATGGAGTTGGTGATGCCATCCAGCCATCTCATCCTCTGTCGTCCCCTTTTCCTCCTGCCCCCAATCCCTCCCAGCATCAGGGTCTTTTCCAATAAGTCAACTCTTCGCATGAAGTGGCCAAAGTATTGGAGTTTCAGCTTCAGCATCATTCCTTCCAATGAACACCAGAAACTGATCTCTTTTAGAATGGACTTGTTGGATCTCCTTGCAATCCAAGGGACTCTCAAGAGTCTTCTTCAACACCACAGTTCAAAAGCATCAATTCTTTGGCGCTCAGCTTTCTTCACAGTCCAACTCTCACATCCATACATGACCACTGGAAAAACCATAGCCTTGACTAGAGGGACCTTTGTTGGCAAAGTAATGTCTCTGCTTTTGAATATGCTATCTAGGTTGGTCATAGCTTTCCTTCCAAGGAGTAAGCGTCTTTTAATTTCATGGCTGCAGTCACCATCTGCAGTGATTTTGGAGCCCCCAAAAATAAAGTCTGACACTGTTTCCACTGTTTCCCCATTGATTTGCCATTAACTGATGGGACCAGAGGCCATGATCTTAGTTTTCTGAGTGTTGAGCTTTAACCCAAATTTTTCACTCTCTTCTTTCACTTTCATTAAGAGGCTTTTTAGTTCCTCTCCACTTTCTGCCATAAGGGTGGTGTCTTCTGCATATCTGAAGTTATTGATATTTCTCCCGGCAATCTTACTACTTATTAAGCATTTTATGTATTAGGTTTATTAGAAAAGGATGTAACTTTGGAACAGTCACATGGAGGAGATACATAGGGATAGGGATGAGCTAAGGTGAGTAGAGCTCCCACGTTGTCTCCAAGTGCATCATTCTCCCCAAATCTCCATGTGTTCACCAACCTAGAAGCTCGCTGAACTCTGGCTTTTGTTAGGTAGGCATGGTTGCTTAAATTACTGTCATCCGGGATTAATTTAACCTCCAGTCCCTTTCTCTCCTCCCCCGCCAGAGGTCAGATGGAGAGACTGAAAGTTTCAACAAAGTTTCTTCAGTCACCTCGTGGGTTCTCCTGGCAGCTAGTCCCATTCTTAGGTGCTTTCCAGATCTCACCTTACCAATGTTATTAATACAAAAGACACTTCTTTCACTCTCATCACTTAGGAAGTTCCAAGGGTTTTAGGAACCCTGTGCCATTTACAGGAAGAAGGCCTAATATATACTTCTTATAAATCACAATATCACAATCAGTAAACATAATTTTAATTTACCCTTACTTAGAATAGCTGAGATAGGCCAAATATGCAAATATCTGTGAATTATATATATGCATGTGTGCATGTATGCATAGAGTGGTTTTTGCTGCTCTACTATAAAACTAGTGCCTTAAGAAATAAGTGCTTTTGAAGAAAAGATACCTAAACACTTCTTACTTTTCCATCTTCTAGTTTTCTCTTGTATCTGAAGGAAAGAAAAGTAGCTACTTTACTTGAAGAGGTATTTAATATAAATGGTTGACTATTCCAGGCACTCTGATTATAGAATTAGACAAATATGTATACAAAATAATGCATGCAATTTTCTGTTTATTAGGAAAGTTATCATAGTTTTTTAATATAGTACACTTATATGATATATACATTGTTTTATTTAATATACTGACAGGTTATATTTTAAACCTACAGTTAAAAGTTTGAATTTACAGATTTATGCATTTTATACCTTAAGTGCATTTTATACCTTAAGTATAGGAAGATACGTTAGTAAATCATTTACCATATACATATTTCTTCCAGAATAAAGTACAGAAGAGTTAAATTATAACTTTAAACTCTTTTGTAAAATCACCTGTTATTTTATGCCTAGATTAACAGTTCATTTTCATCACACTTTTTTTCGTCTTTTCAAATCATTTTTTAAAAGATTGCTTATTTTGAAAGAACAGTTAAGATCCCAGTAATCATAATTGTTTATTTTAGTGTTTTGACAAGACTATAATTTTTTTATTCTTAGTTAATTATGACATAATTAATATTAATGTATATCTTGTATTTTCTGACAACTATGTCAAATGCTAAATATGTGTTTTTATATAAGCAACTTACAAATATCTATGGAAGCAAAAGGACACTGACTACTGCTGGCTAGGAATCAGGAATCACAAAGAGGTGATATCTGAGTTGTTCATGGAAAGATGGGCAAGATTTTGAAGGGCAAGTAACATAGACAATGTTATCATTGCAGAAGGATGCAACAGTGACAGAGGCAGGAATGTCCAGAATTTAGTCTTCAAAAATGCTTTGATAACATCTCTCTAAATACGGAAGACCAGATTTTCTTTTGTGCATTTTAAAGCAAATACCTAAACATTTTCATACTAAGTTTAAATAGTTGCAAAAAAACCATTTCCCACAAGTTTTAAATACTGACATCTAAAAAATAAAAGTCACAGCATTCTTTTAAATATTTTTAAAGTATAGAAATAATGGTCATCATTATCCATTAAAAATTAACAAACAAAAAGGAGCTCTTCTTTTTAATAGTTGAATAGTTTATATCACATTTTTATCATTCTGAACTTGTATTTTCAGCCTGTTGCCTCCAAGGGATTTTAAATATATGTTTTTCATAAAATTCTTTATTAAAAAGTAACTTTTGTATTGAGATATAATACACATAAATACATCATAAGTTTCTGGTCAATAGATTTTTATGAAGAGCATCTATTCATATAATGAGCAGCATTCAGATCAAAAAATAGGTCATAGAATATTTTTAGCATCATGAAGTTTTCTCTTGGGACCTCTTTCACTATCCTGACTTCTAATCTGTGATAATAAATATAATAACCAACAAAGGCCAGATCATATATAAAAATAGAGGTTGGATCCACAACCTGCAGCAGCTTGCTCAGGAAACCAACCCCTTATCTATCATAACCCAATAAAGCAGGTTGCTTTAAGTTGGACTAGACTGCTTAGTCCTAATAACTATTGTGCTGTATATTTAACAGTTGCTACATGTCAAATCTTTCACTGTCATATCTTTTTTTGCCTCTTCATACTATTCATGGGGTTCTCATGGCAAGAATACTGAAGTGGTTTGCCATTCCCTTCTCCAGTGGACCACATTTGTCAGAATTTTCCACAATGACCTGTCTGTCTTGGGTGGCGCTACCAGGCATGGCTCACAGTTTCATTGAGTTAGACAAGGCTGTGGTCCATGTGATAGTTTGATTAGTTTTCTGTGATTATGCTTTTCATTCTGTCTGCCCTCTGAGGGAGAAGGATAAGAGGCTTATGGAAGCTTATCACAGTAATCCAAATCTATGCCCCAATCGGTAATGCTGAAGAAGCTCAAGTTGAACAGTTCTATGAATTTACAAGACCTTCTTGAATTAACACCCCCAAAAGATGTCCTTTTCATTATAGGGGACTAGAATGCAAAAGTAGGAAGACAAGAGATTTCTAGAGTAACAGGCAAATTTGGCCTTGGAGTACAAAACGAAGCAGGGCAAAGGCTAACTGAGTTTTGCCAAGAGAACGCACTGGTCATAGCAAAGACCCTCTTCCAACAACATAAGAGAAGACTCTACACATGGATATCACCAGCTGGTGAATACTGAAATTAGATTGATTATATTCTTTGCAGCTAAATATGGAGAAGCTCTATACAGTCAGAAAAAACAAGACTGGGAGCTGACTGTGGCTAAGATCATGAACTCCTTATTGCCAAATTCAGACTTAAATGGAAGAAAGTAGGGAAAACCATGGTAGGAAAACCATACCCATTCAGGTATGACCTAAATCAAATCCCTTACACTTTTACAGTGGAAGTGACAAATACATTCAAGGGATTAGATCTGATAGAGTACCTGAAGAACTATGGATGGAGGTTCATGACATTGTGCAGGAGGCAGTGATCAAGACCATGCCTAAGAAAAAGAAATGCAAAATGACAAATGGTTGTTTGAGGAAACAACCTTACAAATAGCTGAGAGAAGAAGAGAAGCTAAAGGCAAAGAAGAAAAGGAAAGATATACCCATTCGAATGCAGAGTTCCAAAGAGAAGCATGGAGACATAAAGCCTTCCTCACAATACAAAGGATTAGAGGAAAACAATAGAATGGGAAAGACTAGAGGTCTCTTCAAGACAATTAGTGATACCAAGAGAACTTTTCATGCAAAGATGGGCACAAAAAGACAGAAATGGTATGAACCTAATAGAGCAGAAGATATTAAGAAGACGTGGCAACACTACACAGAAGAACTATACAAAAGAGATCTTAATGACCCAGAGAACCACAATGGTGTGATCACTCACCAAAATCACACATCCTGGAACACAAAGTCAAGTGGGTCTTAGGAGTGTCATTAGGAGCAAAGCTAGTGGAAGTGATGGAATTCAAGTTGAGCTATTTCAAATCCTAAAAGATGATGCTGTGAAAAAATCCTGTACTCAATATGCCAGCAAATTTGGAAGACTCAGCAGTGGCCACTGGACTGAAAAAGTTCAGTTTTCATTCCAATCCCAAAGAAAGGCAACACCAAAAAAGGTTCAAACTACCACACAATTCCACTCTCCCACACGCTAGCAAAGTAGTGCTCAAAATTCTCCAAGGCACGCTTCAACAGTATATGAACCGTGAACTTCCAGATGTTCATGTTGGATTTAGAAAAGGCAGAGGAACTAGAGATCAAATTGCCAAAATCTGTTGGATCATCAAAAAAACAAGAGAGTTCCAGGAAAACATCTACTCTTGCTTTATTGACTACAGCAAAGTCTTTGACTGTGTGGATCACAACAAAATGTGGAAAATTCTTCAAGAGATGGGAATACCAGACCACCTTACCTGCCTCCTGAGAAATCTGTATGCAGGTCAGGAAGCAACAATTAGAACTGGACATGGAACAACAGACTGGTTCAAAATTGGGAAAGGAGTACGAGAAGGCTGTATATTATCACGCTGCTCATTTAACTTACATGCAGAGTATATCATGCGAAATGCCAGGTTGGTTGAAGCACAAGCTGGAATCAAGATTCAGTTCAGTTCAGTTCAGTTCAGTCACTCAGTCGTGTCCAACTCTTTGCAATCCCATGAATTGCAGCACGTCAGGGCTCCCTATCCATCACCAACTCCTGGAGTTCACTTAGACTCACATCTATCGAGTCAGTGATGCCATCCAGCCATCTCATCCTCTGTCGTCCCCTTCTCCTCCTGCCCCCAATCCCTCCCAGCATCAAAGTCTTTTCCAATGAGTCAACTCTTCGCATGAGGTGGCCAAAGTACTGGAGTTTCAGCTTTAGCCTCATTCCTTCCAAAGAAATCCCAGGGCTGATCTCCTTCAGAATGGACTTGTTGGATCTCCTTGCAATCCAAGGGACTCTCAAGAGTCTTCTCCAACACTGCAGTTCAAAAGCATCAATTCTTCGGTGCTCAGCCTTCTTCATAGTCCAACTCTCCCATCCATACATGACCACTGGAAAAACCATAGCCTTGACTAGACGGATCTTTGTTGGCAAAGTAATGTCTCTGCTTTTGAATATGCTATCTAGATTGGTCATAACTTTTCTTCCAAGGAGTAAGCATCTTTTAATTTCATGGCTGCAGTCACCATCTGAAGTGATTTTGGAGCCCCCCAAAATACAGTCTGACACTGTTTCCACTATTTCCCCATCTATTTCCCATGAAGCGATGGGACCAGATGCCATGATCTTCGTTTTCTGAATGTTGAGCTTTAAGCCAAACTTTTCACTCTCTCTCACTTTCATAAAGAGGCTTTTTAATTCCTCTTCGCTTTCTGCCATAAGGGTGGTGTCATCTGCATATCTGAGGTTATTGATATTTCTCCCAGCAATCCTGTCTGACCCTCTGCGACCCCGTGGACTGTAGCCTGCCAGGCTCCTCTCTCCATAGGATTCTCCAGACAAGAATACTGGAGTGGGTGACCATTTCCTTCTCCAGGGGATCTTCCTGACCCGGGGATTGAAGCTGTGTCTCCCTCACTGGAGGCAGACGCTTTAGCCTCTGAGCCACCAGGGAAGCCCCTGACCAATCTAGACAACATATTAAAAAGACAATATATTAAAAAGTAGAGACACTACTTTGCCAACAAAGGTCCGTCTAGTCAAAGCTATGGTTTTTCCAGTAGTTATGTATGGATTTGAGAGTTGGATCATAAAGAAAGCTGAGTGCTGAAGAAGTGATGCTTTTGAATTGTGGTGTTGGAGAAGACTCCTGAGAGTCCCTTGGACTGCAAGGAGATCCAACCAGTCCATCCTAAAGGAAATCAGTCTTGAATATTCATTGGAAGGACTGATGCTGAAGCTGAAACTCCAATACTTTGGCCACCTGATGCAAAGAACTGACTCACTGGAAAAGTCCCTGATGCTGGGAAAGACTGAAGGTGAGGAGAGAAGGGGACATCAGAGGATGAGATGGTTTGATGGCATCACCGACTCGATGGACATGACTTTGAGCAAGCTTCAGGGGTTGGTGAGGACAAATAAGCCTGGTGTGCTGCATTCCATGGGGTCGCAAAGAGTCGGACATGACTGAGTAACTGAACTATTAGATCTCTTTCTAAAATGTGTATTTATGTACTTTCTGTCCAGGCTTTAGTGGCAGTATCCAGGATCTTAGTTGCAGCATGTGGGATCTAGTTTCCTGACCAGTGGTCAAACTGAAGCATGAAGCCCCCTACATTGGGAGCACAGAGTCTTAGCCTCTGGACCACCTCTTTTTAAAATGTATATTTATTTATTTGGCTGTCCAGGTTTTAGTTGCAGCATGTGGGATCTTGTTCTCTGACCAGGGATCAAACCCAAGCCCCCTGCATTGGGAGCACAGAGTGTTAGCCTCTGGACCACTAGGGAAGTTAACATTTTATTGTTTGTTAATGGCCTTCCCTTGTGGCTCAGCTGGTAAAGAATTCACCTGCACTGTGGCAGACCTGAGTTAGATCTCTGGCTTGGGAAGATCCCCTGGAGAAACGAAAGGCTACCCACTCCAGTATTCTGGCCTGGAGAATTCCATGGACTGTATAGTTCATGGCTTTGCAAAGAGCTGGACATGACTGAGTGACTTTCACTTTTCAAGAACAAACCATGACTTCTCTAACAATTGATCCCAAATGGCCAGTACTTGATTAATACCTGACAGTCTCCCTAATTTTTGGCCATGCCTCCAACTTAAGACTAATTATGGAAAGTCAAATACACATTCCTAAGCAGTCACATAAGGAGTTCCCCTTTCTAGTTAGCTCACCTATAGCTTTTGTCATGTCTACAACCTCCAATCACAGCACACCTGAAGCCTTCCTCTCTTTCCACTGCTGTTTCCTACTCTTCTGCCTGCCTTTGAGTCTGTGCACAAGCTCAAGTGATGTCAGCTGAGTCACTTGATGTTGCAATCACCGAATAAGCAGCCTTTGCCTATTTTCATCTGGTTGATCTTGATCTTTATTTCTACAAACCCTAATATATTACTTTTGTGTGTGGATCTTTATGTTGTAAAATTCATTCCATATATTAATATGCATAAATGTCATTAGTTTGTTTCTACTGTTATATGGTGTTACTGTATCACAAATTATTTCTCTATTTTACTGTTGATGGATATTTGGTCTCTTTGCAGCTTGGGCCTTTTTTGAATAAAGCAGCTATCCAAATTTGTACACGTCACTCAGTGAACATATGCTCATGTGGAACTTTGGGATCTTGGTTAGGTGTATTTATCTTTAGCAGATACTGCCAAACAGTTCTTCAAGGTGGTTGAATCCATTTACTCTCCCAGAGGCAGTATAATCTGATAGAATTTTATCCTAATATACCTTTTTTTATGCTTGGAAGTCTTTTAATGATTTTTTTTTTATGCTGGAAAGTCATTCTTCTCTGCAAAAAGAGTTGTATACATTGAAATTTTATTTAAACAAACTTCTGTGACCATAAGGCTATATTAAAATTTATGTTTTGTACTGTTATCATTAGTTATTAGTAGTACCCAATTTATCAAAATAACATGTATGATGAATTTGAGAAAACTAATAAACATGAAAAGCAAAACTGTATCGAGAAAACATTACTTGTAAAGATAAAGCATTTAAAAATTAGTTTATGTACCTGTGGATAAATAATCATTGCTAGGAGATAATATGCAGCATCACTTGTTCTTACTTTAAATTTTTGTTCATGTTACGTGCTAAGAAACTATGTTCACAACAAGCAGGAATAGATACTGTTATAGAATACTCTGATCTCAGTATCATTCAGTTCTCTGAACTATTTTTGAGTAAAAACGTCCCAAGGAGATCCGAGGGTTGCCATGAGCTAGAAGGACCAGATCCTTACTAATTCCTCAGAGATCTTCTCTATCACCGAAGAAAGCAATTTTTTTATGTATGTCTCTGGTTCCAGGTAGAGCGTTGGATAAACAGGACCCTTGCACCTCGCCGGGAGCAGGTGCTGCTTTCAGCGGCAGGTCAGCCTCGGGTTCCGATCGGCGAGCCAGCACAGAGGACCACGCCCTCCGCCGCCGCGCGGGTCTCCCGCAAGTCGCGGGCTGCGTGCGCCGCGCAGCGCGGCTCGCCGAGGCCCCCTGGCCACGCCCACTTCCTGCCCCATCCCGGGTCTTTCCAGGTCTCCTCTCCCGGTGAACCGGATGCGCCGTCAGTTTTCTCCTCAGCGTCCTCCGCTGGTTTCCCACTGCCCGGCGAGGCCGTAGGCATCCACGGGGGCACGGGCAGGGGGCTCCCGGAGGCTGGCCTGGCAGGTATAGGGCGCCGGTAGGAGCTGGGCGCGCACGGTTACCGCGCGTGGAGGAGACACTGCCCTGCGGCGATGGGTGCCAGGGGCGCTCCTTCACGCCGGAGGCAGGCGGGGCGGCGGCCGCGGTATCTCCCCACCGGGAGCTTTCCCTTCCTCCTCCTCCTGCTGCTCCTGTGCATCCAGCTCGGCGGAGGACAGAAGAAAAAGGAGGTAGGGCGAATCCCGTGGGCATTCCTGGGCGGGCCGGGGCGGGTCCGAGTGGGCGAGCCGCGTTGCTAGGCAGATGGGCCGCGGGGCGTGGGCGATGGCTGATTTTGGGGGTGCTGGCGGAGTCTGCGGGTAGGCCTTTGCGCATGTCCTTTGAGCCCCGCAGTTTCAAAAGTGGGGTTGCCATGTCCTTCCTCAGAAAACAACGCCAAGCCCCTCGCTCTGCGGTCACGGCGCGCTTTTGACCCTTAGTTGACGGCTAAGGTTCGGGGCCCCTTAGTCAGTAAAAAGGGGTGTGTTGGATGTGAAAATACCGTTTAGGAGTATTTGAAGCTTGCATCGAAGGAACGGTTTGTTCCTTGTGTTCCTTATCCTGCGCCCTTCGTTATCCGTTTAGGAGGCAACAGAGCATATTGAGACTGTGTTTAAAGTTATTCTGTGTTTTATTAAACCTTTGTAAAGCCGTGTATTTTTCCTTAGGTTAAAATCACGGTATAATTGTGCCAGTAATCTCACGTTATTTAGGTTGCACACATTTGTTTGTGAAATTCAGATCACCTGACCTCAGTCTTAGCCCTCTAATAACTTTGATGAGGGGCTTCTCTGGTGGCTCAGTGGTAAAGAATTCGCCTGTCAGTGCAGGAGCCAGAGGAGGCTCGGTTCGATCCCTGGGTCGGGAAGATTCTCTGGAGGAGGAAATGGCGATTCACTCCAGAAGCTTGCTTGGGAAATCCCATGGACGGAGGTGCCTGGTGGGCTTCAGTCGTGGCGTGGCGACAGGACTGAGGAACACAGCACACACGCACAGCTTTGACGAGGGCGAGGATTGAAGTAACTGACCGTATTTAAAGTAACTGTCGAGTTGTTTGTGAATTTCAGTTGTCCTTGGATAACTTTTACCTTGGATGCTCGATCTATAAGGATTAGAAAAAAAAATTAGGAAATGTGAGTAAGGTTTCTAATTGTACGTCGTTTTACTGAGAGCATCTCCTCATATTAATGAGGTTTTTTCAAAATGGTTTTTCCCGGTGAAGTTTTATTTACATACACCTGGCACTAATTCTGGTTTCAAATGTTACCGCAACTTTCTTGATAACTGGGTTGAGAGCGTGAGAAAACATCCTCACGCACACAATAATTCTGGTTCTCTTTACTCTTTGCTTGAAACAATTTTGGATTAAAATATTTTCTTCCTTTAACTTTTTAAATTTTAACATGAAAATAGGCCTTAGCGAAATTCTTGGTGGAGTTCTGGTAAGATTTTTGGTGAAGAACCGCTCTTGAGACTGTATTTACAAATACAATGATTTCCCCCCTCTTACCACTTGGTATTTATATACATTCTTAGAGTTTTAGATTTCATAGTTTTTCTTGAGAAAAGGAGGAGATTTTGAAAAGTAGTTTTTGTGTGAATTACCAGAGCAGAGGGCAATTAAAACGATGAGGAACTCCAGGAAAATTCTTATGATTCGTCTCCTAGATAGACTTCTGTGACTATGGTTACTTGCACTTGAAAGGGAAAAAAAGCCCCCAAAGAAGTCTGAAAAGTGTACATCTTCAAAAAAGCATCTTAGCATCTCTAAGTATGACTACTTTAACATGTGACAACAAGCATTAATTTAGTATAAGTGGCTTCCCTGGTGGCTCAGTCAGTAAAGAGTCTGCCTGCAATGTGGGAGACCTGGGTTCTATCCCTGGGTTGGGAAGATCCCCTGGAGAAGGAAACAGCAATGAGCATGCATATTTCTGAAACATAGTCTAGTTCTCTTTCTGATGCTCAGTTACAAAATTATGGTCCTAAACAGACATTTCTCCAAAGAAGACATACAGATGGCTAACAAATACATGAAAAGATGCTTAATATTGCTCATTAGAGAAATGCAAATTAAAACTACAATGAGATATCACCTCACATCGGTCAGAATGTCCACCATCAAAGTCTACAAACAATAAATGCTGGTGAGGGTCTGGAGAAAAGGGAACCCTTTTGCACTGTTGGTGGGAATGTAAATTGATACAGCCACTAGGGAAGACAGTATGGAGATTTCTTTAAAAAAGCTAGGAATAAAACCACCATATGACCAACCAGTTGCACTCCTAGGCATGCATATACCCCGAGGAAACCGAAATTAAAAAGACACATGTACCTCAGTGTTCATTGCAGCACTATTTACAAAGCTACAACATGGAAGCAACCTAGATGTCCATTGACAGAGGAATGGATAAAGAAGTTGTGGTACATAGACACAGTGGAGTATTACTCAGCCATAAAAAGGAGCAACTTTGAGTCAGTTCTAGTGAGGTGGATTACCCTAGAGCCTGTTACACAGAGTGAAGTAAGTCTGAAAGAGATAAATATCATATACTAATGCATATATATGGAATCTAGAGAGATGGTACCGAATTTATTTACAGGGCAGCAATGGAGAAACAGACACTGAGAACGGACTTATGGATATGGGGAGAGGGGAGGAGAGGGTGAAATGTATGGAAAGAGTAACATGGAAACTTACATTACCATATGTAAAGTAGATAGCCAACGGGAATGTGCTGTATGCCTCAGGGAACTCAAATCAGGGGCTCTGTATCAACCTAGAGGAGTGGGATGGGGAGGGAGACAGGAAGGGGGTTCAAGAGGGAAGGGACATATGTATACCTATGGCTGATTCATGTTGAGGTTTGACAGAAAACAAAATTCTATAAAGCAATTATCCTTCAATTAAAAAAAAAAACAAACTATGGTCTCTTCAAATACTGAGAGAAAAACATTCTTTATTGGAAATACTGAAAAGTGATTAGTCTCAAGTGTTTTTATTTTTCTAGGACTATTACAGTGTTGTTTTGACCATATGTGGTTGGTTGGCTTGTTTTTTGCTTAGATTAGAACCTGATGCCCAGTATGAGATTTGACACCATTGAACCAGAGAAATATAACAGTTGGAACTTAATTTACTACAATAAATACTACAAACATAAGTGCCAGAACATCTGACTTGGCATGGATGGTGTTTTCTTTTGTGCTGGGGAATCCAAATGGAAACCTCCAGTTGAACCTGGAATCAGAAACTGGACACTGGATGCTTTTAAGGAAGTCACATTTATGACAGTAATAGTTACCATTGTAGGTTTTTTAATAGAACTGGTGGTGTGGTTACAATTCATACCCGGTCTAATTATTTGAAATAGAATATCTTAAATCACTTAACTTCCTGAATTTTAGTTATGTTTCTTAAAAATACAGACATAATACCTACATTTCAGTGTTGTTGGGATTAAATAAGACTAAATTTAAAGTGTTTAGTACAGTGCACATAACAAATGATCACTAATTTGGGTGCTGTAATTATGTGTCCTGATTTAAATGAAAGAGGATAGACATAATGAAATCCTAAAATACGTAAAATTTTTTTGCTAAGTTAACTGACTTTGTAATAACTAAATTATGGTTTATGGAATAAATTACTTATTTTGTTTTGAAACACTGGGAATTCCAAACTCTTACATTGTTTGAGAACTTCCCAAAAGGAGGTTTTTATATCATGGAACAATTGGTGATATGGCTATGTGTGTGTCTGTCTATATTTGTATATACTTATTTGTTTGCGAAGACATTTTCACTCGCTAAATATAGTTAGCTTTCCTATGTTTTTTATTTAAGAATATAGTCAAGAGAAATAAGTGAACAGGGAAAGAAAATCGACTAGAGGTTTTTATAGTCCATTTCCTTAGTTACATTGAATACAGTCTTGTTAATTGATTTTTAAATCCTCACGTTAAGTGGTATGGATTTGCAGGAGACTTTAGTTTCTTAATATCATTTGCATTTCTGGTGTCTCATGGGTTTCCATTATTTTGACAGTTTCTCTGTTTCTTACATTGTTTAATCAGCTTCATTTAGAATTGTTTCAGTCTGTATGACTTCTTCTAATAGTATAAAAAGAGCTCAAATTCTGTAATGATTTCCATTGGACTTAGTGACTTTGCCACCATCAAAAGTAGCTGCCGTCAGCTCTCCATGTCAGTGGATCCTGTATCTGCAGACACAAAGGGCCAGCTGTCCCCCCACCATTTGGTAGGGTAAAGAGCTTGAGTAGTTTCAGATTTTGGTATCTGCTGGATCCTGGAACTAATTTCCATCAGATCAGTTCAGTTCAGTTGCTCAGTCGTTTCTCTTTGCCACCCCTTGGACTGCCACACGCCAGGCTTCCCTGTCCATCACCAACTCCCAGAGTTTGCTCAAACTCATGTCCATCGAGTTGGTGATGCCATCCAACCATCTCATGCTCTGTCGTTCCCTTCTCCTGCCCTCAATCTTTCCCAGCATCAGGGTCTTTCCATCAGATACTGAAGGACAACTATAATATATATTATACTTTCTGCAAAGCAAATGATTAGCTAACAGGCTAGAACATGTAGATAACAATGAACATGCAATATGAAACATTGAGTGACTCATATTTTTTAAGAGAACTAACAGTATTAGTTGCCTCTGAGATAACTTCTGTAAGCACATTCTACACTAAGATGTATGTATCCAGTATCCAGTTACTTAATACTTTACTGTCTTAGCAAATGGTAAGGAAAGGATGAAACCAAGCAGTGGATTTCGATTTTACCTTTAAGCAGAGAACTTAGGTGGAAGAAATAGCTTGTAAACATATGAGTACAACTTTAAGAAATGTAGTAATTATACATTGATATGTATCCACATGTACAGCAGTCATGGTGATGTCAGATTGTTGTGTCGTGTAGATTAGATTTTGTGTACGGTAACTCCTTGAAGAGTAATTGGAAATGACAGGTCTTACTGTCAAATGGCCAAAACTGCTTGTCAGTGACGGTGAATGTTTTGCCTGCTGCAGTCTCATGGGTAATGGCAGAAGGCACAGGACTCCTGGGTCACAGCTGGACGGTTTATTCCAGCGGTAGAATTGCCAGAATATCAGCGTTTGTGCTGGTGACACAGGCCAGCTGACAGCAGGAATGTAAATTTTGGAGCAGAAGAGAACCTTGAGCTTGTGGAACCAGATCTTTCATAATGGGCAGTAAACTTAGCTGGCTTTTCAGCTCTACAGTAAGACAGCATCTTCATTAAAGTAGAAAGTGAACAGAGCTGCTGGGTGTTCTGGAAGGGACCCCGTGTCGTAAAGTTGTGTGCTGTACAGACATCCCTGAAAAGATACTGTAGAACAAAGTCAGTCAGTGCCTGTGCTTGCAAGTTACGTGGAAACCTGTGACCTGTCTGCTGACGTAAAGGACCGTACCTTTGTCAAAATGAGCGCTTCAGGATAGCTTTCTGTGCATAGACACAGCACCTGCACGCTCAGTCCCTTGTAGGTGTTTTCTTCACATGGAGGACACGGTGACAGAGCGGACAGCAGCGTGAAACTTGACCCACAGATTCATCAGGTGTTTGTTAACTTTTTTTTGGGGGGTGTCCACATTTACTTGCACATGTTTTCTTTTGACTTAAACAGTGAGTTTGGATGTAAGAGTGATCAGTATGGCTGTGACTACCTTAAGTAGCCTCCAGGTTTTATTGGTGTATTAGACCATGTAAAGAGCCCACTCATTGGAAAAGACCCTGATGCTGGCAAAGGTTGAAGGCAGGAGAAGGGGGTGACAGAGGATGAGATGGTTGGATGACATCACCCACTTAGTGGACATGGATTTGAGCAAACTCTGGGAGATGATGAAGGACAGGGAAGCCTGATGTGCTGCGGTCTGTGGGGTTGCAAAGAGTGAGACATAACTGAGCAGCTGAACAACAACATGATCCAGTCCCACCAGAAAATTTACCTTGGGCCTAGTGTCAGAGTAACATTTCTCCTGCTAGAGGACAGGTAGGTCATGAACAGTTGTGTATTTGTCATTTAACACTGTGTGTGTGTGTGTCCGTGTGTGTAGTTGTGCTCATGTACATGTGTGGACCAAATAAGTAGTATTTATGTTAATCTCTCTAGTTTTTTTTTTTTTTTTTTTTTCCTATCTATTGGCCAGATTTCTGCTGCTTCTCTAATTGAGCATATCTAAGGGGAAACTGTCCTGGCCTCTGCCCATCTGTTTTCTCATTGCTGTTGACAGTGCTGTTTTATGGGGAACACATTTTAACCTAATTTAGTAATCACTTGCCATATATATATCCTGGTAGCTCTTATGTTTTGCACGCTGTACATAAAGGCTGACTTCACATAATTTCTTGCAGTTTTACATAGATTTAAGGAGAGCATCTTGCAAAATTCTACACATAGAGATGTAAAACACAGAAAGACTTAGTTTGAATTGTAAAACTTCAAAATAGTATTACGAAGAATAGAGAGTATCTTTTTGTTATTGTTGTAGTAATAGGTATCTGTCTACCTACCTGCCTGGTTGTCTGCTTCGGTTTAATGTCAAAAAGAAAAAAGTCAGCGTCAACAGTGAGCTTATATTACAGCATGTTTCACAAATCTGTGATGAAAAGTCCTAACTTAGAAGCATAGCATCCTGAAGCCATTAATGAATTGAGAAAAGTTAAGAAAGAAAGGAAGTATTTTCTAACATATTTGTTACTGCATTAAAAAATTTTTTTTCTGTTACTACATTTTTGGTTGCTTATGTGAAGATACCTATTAATATTTTGATGTTTGAAAGTGGAAAAGGACGTTTCTTTCCCCTGAATGCTACTGTGAGAGCTCAGCTACCTTTAATGAAAAGGGGGATACCACACTATAGGTTAGGTAAATTGTGGTATTGATTTTATTTAATGGAACTGTTGTCTGTTTATTTTAGATATGTATTTTTAGAGGTGGCTTAATATTGTTATCAACATGATTTGACTCAACTTTTGGAAAAATTGTGTCCTCTCTGCCCAGAAAAAAGGCAAACCATTGGAAAGTTAGTTCATAGGATTTTTGTGGGTAAAACTTAAGGTACAAAATTGATTACAAATTGTGAACTCTGCTTACTAATATTAAATATTAAATTGAATGAGAAGCCTTCCTGTAATTTAGTGAATTTAACAAACTTGGGAGTCAGAATTAAGGCTTAAATTGTATCAGGAAATGAAAAAAAGTCAGTGTAGATAGAAGATGTAATGCCAGGCATTTCACTTAAATTGTTTATAATCTTCACAATGTCTTGGTGGTCGTGACAGTTTTGTTTGCCTTACCTTTGTCTTTGTTAACAGTATTCCTTGGTTTGATTTGAGTAATAGAAATTGGGACTATCCCAAGCCCTAAGCAGTCATTTTCATTCGTCGAAGATTATCACGATTATCCAGTACTTTTCTAATGGTTGGTTTAGGAGTGAGCATATGATACAATTACGTAGGGTTTTTGGAAGTTTCCTCCTCCTCCTTTATAAAGGACCCAAGATTGGGGTGGGGTTAATTCTCTCTTCCTGTCTTTGAATGTGTGTATCAGGATGTGATGCTTGAGTTGCTGAGCTCGTCTTGAACCACATAAATACAAGCCTGCGGTCAGAACCAGTAAGTTCATGACAGCAGAGTTGAAAAGAGGGAAGAGCCGGTGTGCTTGATGGCATGGCTTACCTAGCCTTGGAATTGCTCTACTGTGGACTCCTTGTTGAGTTAACAAGCTTTCTCATTGTTTGTGCTAAGTCACTTCAGTTGTGTCTGACTCTTTGCAACCCTATGGACTGTAGCCTGCCAGGCTCTTCTGTCCATAGGATTCTTCAGGTAAAAATACTGGAGTGGGTTGCCATGCCCTCTTCCAGGGGATCTTTTCTGGAGGAATTGAAGCAGCTTCTCTTATGTCTCCTGCATTGAAAGATGGGTTCTTTACCACTGGCGTGCCTGGGAAGCCCTTCTTATTGTTTACATTTCAAATTGAATTTTCTGATTTTTGTATTTGAAAGCATTCTACTCAGGAAGGTCATCTTGCATTAAGAATTTTATACATGACTGTACAACTTGTAAGTTTTTAGTCTTGCTCCAAAGAACTCTTTCTACACTATGTTTTAGTCACCTAACAATTACTTTGCTATATGAGTTAGTTATTAAATATTAGTGAAGGACCATTAAGTATATATAGTCATTGTCAATCTTTGAATATCAGTGGTCAGTATTAGAAGTTTGTGTTTGTCTTTGAAGTGAATATTCATGTGTTCCTTTTATTGAAATAATTTCATTTTTATTGTATAAAATGAAATTCTCTTTCCAAAAATTATGTCCAAAAGATGGTAGGAAAGAAATTAGGCGTAAATTTGTTACGTGCCTTTAAAGCTATTAGCCCAAGAAGAGTAGAAGAGAGTAAGTATACCTGAATATATTTGCTGTATGCTGCTTTCTATGTGAATGTTTTAAAAAAATTACTTATCTCTTTTGCTTCTGCATATGTAATATGTTGGTATGTAACTTAAACATATGTGAAATAAAATTCAGGAAGATATTTTCTTTTAAAAAATATCTTATTTTAATAAACTCAGTTAACGTTTGAGTTACGATTAAGCAGAAAAACAGGGACCTTTCTCAAAGAGCTGGTTTTGTGCAGTGTTGATTGGTTCATTTTTTTTTTTTTTACAGTGAAATCTTTCAAAGGGAATAAAAGACTTTTCTCACTCGTGAAAGTGGAGTGGCTTTGCTATGTCCTGTGCTTGTTTCCTGTACATTTTTTTCCCCCTTTTGAAGCCTTTATGGGGAGAAAGAGTGACTGAGTTAAGGTGTAACAGAATCATAATGGCCCTGTGATTCAGCTTGGCTTCCTACTGAGAGCTGCCTGAGTCATGGGCTTTGATGTCCCGCGGACTCCACATTATCAGGAGGATAGTAACTGGATGTGTGTGTGGAGGTGTGGGGGGCGAGGAGGGTTTAAACACTGCACTGTAGAATGATAAAGCACGAAAATCTGATTCCAGGCTAAATAACAAAGCTGGGACTAGAAAGGAGTTTTCCTGCCACTAGGGTTGTATTTCCCTATCCGCATGCTCAGTTACTCCTTCCATGTTTCTGCCTCTCCCCTCTTTTTTATTTTGATTACACTATTATTTTGTCTTTCTTTTCATAACTGATCTTTTATGAACTTTAATGATACAGAGTTGACCCCTTTGAGAACATAATTTATAAACTTAGGCCATCATTTTCTTTAGCAAGTTGTTTAAATAAATGAACTTAGGCTGAGGGGAGCCTAAAGTCACAAAAGACAGAACTCTGTAACCTACATGAATTCAGAAAGTATGAAAGTTTCTATTCCATCTTTCTTTGCCAAGTGGTGTCTCCTACAATCTCTAACACTAAGTAAAGCATCTTCACACATCTGTTTGCCAGAGTCCGAAATCAGGTCACATTTTACTAGGTTTCAAACCTTTACTCACTTGTGACTTTTTTGCCACCTCTTCCTTCACCCCAGCCCAAGATGTCCCCTGGGACTTTTCTAACCAATGCTGTCTTGGAGGAGTATTATTTTAAATGCCAGTAAAATGGACTCAATGTTCTTCTCACGCTGTTGAGTGCTTTTCCTGAGTGAGGCTTTGTCTAACTCTCCTGTTTTAGATCTCGCCACTGGTATATGCTTCTCTCTAGGGTTAACTTAAACAGGTTACTCCTTCTTGTCCATTTAGAATCAGGAATTCCTACCATATGCTTCCCAGGTGGCTCAGAGGATAAAGAATCTGCCTGCAACGCAGGAGACACGGGCTTGATCTCTAGGGCGGAAAGATTCCCTGAAGGAGGGCATGGCAACCCATGACAGTGTTCTTGTCTGGAGAATCCCATGCACAGAGGAGCCTGGCGGGCGATAGTCCATGGGGTTGTATAGTGTCTCAGAGCTGGACACGACTGGAGTGACTGAACACGCATGCGCCCTGTGCGCACATCGATGGTCCGTGTGCTGCTTCTGAATGGCTCTTGGCTGAATTATTGCCTGTTGTCTGTTGTCCTTTTACTCTGGAAGCCCTTTGAGAAGAAGGGTTGTAGTTTTATTTTTATATTTCTATCCTCCATATTCAGGCATAGTGCCTTGTACTTGGTAAATGCTTAGTAAGGCTACTTTGGTCAAATTACTTCAGCTCTCCAAGCTTCAACTTCTTTATATGAAAAGTAGAGATAGTCTGTTAGTCCCTGTTACAGAGTTGTGACCCTTCATGGGATAATCCTCCAAAGTATTTAGCATAGTGCCTGGAACATAAGTGCTTAATGAATTGCCAACTTTGGTGCTTATGTTAGTGACTGAATTCCCAGGATGTTCTGCGGTTGGTTTTGTTTCCAAAGTGAATTTTCATGAGTTGCATATATTGATTTGGCATTTCAAAAGAAACTTTTAAAGACATTTGATGTGCATAATTTTTCATGAATATTTTCTTATGTGACAGATTCTGCTACTAAATTGGGTGTTGAGAATGTCATCATTACTTTCTTCAAATGATTCAAGATTTGGCAGTAACCATTTTATCATGGTTACTTTTCCTACAGCATTTGATAAGTGTCTCAGTATAGCCCTGTGTATGTGTGTCTGTGTCCGTGTACACACTCAGTTGTGTACAACTCTTGGCAAACCTCTGGGCTGTGGCCTGCCAGGCTCCTCTGTCCATGAAATTGTCTCGGCAAGAGTACTGAATGGGTTGCCATTTCCTACATCAGGGGATCTTCCTGACCCAGGGATCGAACTTGCATCTCCTGCATTGGCAATTGGGTTGTTTACCACGGCGCCACTTGGGAAGCCCTGTTTGGGTGTAACATATTTAGTGTGCTCTGTACGTCTTAGAATTGGAGGTCTGTTTCCCTCTACAGGTTTTCTTCTGTTGTTGCATTAAATATACTTTCTGTCCCCTTTTCTTTCTCCTCCCCTTCTGGAATTCCTATAATGCAAGCATTGTTCCTTTGATTGCGTCCCATAATTCCTGTAGGCTTTCTTCAGTCTTTTGTTTCTCTGACTGGATGATTTCAGTTGTCCTGATTCTTTCTTTTCTGTGATTGAGTCTGGTTTTGAAACTCTAGTGAATTCTTCTGATAAGGTATTGTATTTTTGTACTCTGGGATTTCTGGTTTTTTTATTTCTTTTTTTTTGTTGTTGATCTTCTCGTTTGGTTGAAGCATTGTGTTCCTAATTTCATTTGTCTGCATGTGCTTGTAGGTCAATCAAATTCTTTAAGAAATTTGTCTGACAGTTCTTAGATCTGCACGTTTTTAGTATCTGTTATCAACGCATTATTAGTCTCCTTTGGTGGTATCATGTTTACCTGATTTTTGTGATCCTTGGTTCCTTACGTTGATATCTGCATATGTGAGTAAATTCTCTCCTTTTCCAGACTTTGAAGGTTTGCTCTGACAGAGATAGTACTCCACCAGTCAGCTCAGTTTGGGTTTCTGGATTCCTCAGCTCTTACAGAGTTACTTTTATTTTTCAGTGGGTGCTGAATTTTTGTTGTTGAGGGGAGGGAATGATAAAATGAAGGTCGTCTTATGCTGACACGATGCTGACGTCACTCTTCTTTCCTTCTTTTTTGGAAGTTCATCAGCCTTGACTTGTGCAACTTGACTTTACATGTGGCTTTGTAGCAGAATGACGGATAGCAGAGATTGTTGGAATGCCACTGTCACCTCTGGTTTTTTTTTTTGCTATTGATTTTAATTGTCGCCTCTCTTTGGCCTTCAGTTGAAAGTCTGTGGCTGTATAATTTGCTTTCTCATTGTCTTTTCTTCTTATTTTACTGTTGGGTAGTCTTTATAGAGTGGAATGAAACTGTGAAAAGCCCGTAATGTGAATTCTAGCCACATTGTTCATCTTTGCAAATTATTTAGACCACAGTTTCCGTCTTTATAAATTAGAGTAATTCCCAACTTGAAGTTGGTTTGAAGAGGAAATGAAATGTGAACTTTACAAAAGGTTAAGGGTTTAATAAAAGTTAGTTCCAGAAAATGAACTGTGGGTTCCAGGTTCTTTGATATAAACTCTGTGCTCTTGGGCCAGGCACTTAACCTTTTGAAACATCAGTTCGGTTGTAAAATGAGAACATTGAAAAAGATCAGGATGTCTGAATCTAGGTTAAATAGGAAAAGCTTCCCATTGGCCCTCTGAAATTATAAACATTTTTCATTTATATCATAAGTGGATTTTTCTGGCATGAGCATCTGTCCTGTTTATTAGATTTTTAAAAAGTTAAAAGCTATTGGATTAAACATTTGCTTAGATCCTTTTTAGATGGTAAAATTATATGAAATATGACATCTGAATGATTTATGGTAGTTTTGCTAAATAGCAAAGGTTTTGTCTTAGAGGTTGAATCTTAGTAATAGTTCTGCTCTGATTTGAATATAATGTCCTTATAAAGAACCTTTACTGATACTAGTTTTTAACCGTTTGAGTTACATGATCCATAGAGGATAACTAAAACTAATGGTGGCAGAGCTGCGTAAGTTCTTTTTATTTGACTGTCAAATAGCAATTAGATTTACACTTGCCTTATCTTTTCCCATTTTAATCTACAAAGCCACAAATTAAAATAATAAGCTATTTCTGTACGCCACTCTAGTTTTCAATATGGCATAGTTACTATTTCTGTAGTAACTCATGATAGATAAGAAACCTTAAAGAAGTAGTCAGTTTTCTGAGTACCATCATTAGCACCAGTCTCTAGGGTTCGAGATACATATTATCAGAACAGAAAGAACATACTTCATTATCTAAAAAGGAACTGGTGAAGGAAACAGTGGTGTTTTCCTTTGTAAAGTTAGGTTAGCTCTATGGCATTTTTACATAGATTACAGCCCATTTTTTTTTTGTTTTTGCATTTTCACAGGATTCCTTCATGTCATAATAGATGATCCCAGGGAGCCTTTCTGTATTATTTTACTCATGTCTTACCAAAATCTGAACTTCTTTATTGTACGGAGTTCCTAGTCTTACTTGTCTGTAAGTAATTACAATCATAACAGAAGTCCTAAGTAGAGGAGACTTTTAAATTTTGTGATTGTTCTTCTGGCTATTGATTTCTTAAATAATGTAATTTTTTTCACATTATGTCCTTTTGGATTATTTTAAGTAGATATAATTGAAATAAGTGATAGAAAATAATTTTATTTGAGTGTCATCTTCCTAAAAGATGGCACACATTACTGAGTAAAGGGCCATGTCACTGACATTTCTCTGAAATGTGATCTCTTGTTCCTTTTTTTCAACAATCATCTGTTGATGAATACTGCATGTCGGATATCATGCTGTCTTTTGGAGGTAAAGTAGTGAATAAGACAGCCACTGTTCTGACATTTTCTGTTGCTCCTAGCCTAGAAGGAGATTCAGACAGGAAAACAGTTATTTATAATGTGGTGTGAGAAATGAATGAACTGGAAACTGATGGGTGCTGTGGTGGTAGGTTAGCACATTGGGGTCAGCTGAAAACTGAAGGTACACATTATTTGTTGTTCAGTCGCTAGGTCAGGTCCAAGTTTTTGTGACCCCATGGACTGCAGCACACCACGCTCTTCTGTCCTCCACAATCTCCCTGGGTTTGCTCAGAGTCATACGCATTGAGTCGATAATGCTGTCCAACCACCTCATCCTCTGCTGCTCCCTTCTCCTTTGGCCCTCGTTCTGTCCCAGCATCACGGTCTTTTCCAGTGAGTTGGCACTTTGCATCAGGTGGCCAAAGTACTGAAGCTTCAGCTTCAGCCCTTCCAATGGATATTCAGGGTTGATTTCCTTTAGGATGGAAGGTACACATAGGAAATGATTTAATGAAGGAAGGAGTGTTCTAAGAAGAAGAACTAGTACTGTGAAGGTCCAGAAATATGAAAAAGCACAGCAAATTCAGGGAACTCAAAGTAGGTCGACATGGCTTGGCTTAGAATGCACAGGGTGGGCAGGGTGACAGGGCTTGAGGCTGGAATGGAAGCTGGAGTCAAATCCCAAGGGTCTCTGTGGGCATTGACCTTGAAGTCAGTGGGAGGAATTGAAAGGTTTTATCTTGGAGGTGAGGATGAGGCTCACATTTAGGAGTATTGCTCTGTCAATGCTGTGGCAATCAGCTTTAGTGGGGATGTGAAATTGGAGGAACAGCAGCAGTCTGCTCAAGAGGCCCTGGCAGGAATGGACATGAGAGTTGAGCAGCAGTCTGCTCAAGAGGCCCTGGCAGGAATGGACATGCGAGTTGATGGCAGGTTGTGGCAGTGAGAATACAGAGTGGTCACTGGATTTTTGAACTCTGTGAGCCAGAATTGGCAGCTGTTGGTGATTGATTGTGAGTGGGGTGAAGAAGAAGGCAAGAATAAGGACTCCATTTCTTGGTAAAACAGAAATTCTATTTACTGAAATGGGAAACAAGAGGAAGATGAGATTTTGGAAGGCAGATAATGTTCCCTGCTAAGACTGTGTGTGATACATGGGCGAAATCCAAACTGAGGTGTTTGAGAGGTGGTAGAATGTATGAATACAGACCTTTGATTTGGGCTGAAGATGAAATGGCTTTGGAAATCATTAGCATCAGTGGGAACTGAATTTTTGTTAGTGGTTAAAAATCACCCTGCCAGAGTACGTAGGGTGAAAACAGACAGCAAAGGCAGACCCTCAGGGATACCAGTGTGTCACTGTTGTCCAGAAGGCAGGCTTGCAGAAGAGACCAAGGCTGCGCCACCGGAGAGCTAGGAAGAAGCCCCGCAGAGGGGATGGCACAGAAGAAGAATGTTCCAGCAAGAGAGGGGTCAGTGGAGGTGAATGGCAATAGGCTAAACAAAAACTAGTAAGAGCCCTTTGGATTTAGCCAGCGCCGTTTGACTGCAGTGCTGAGCCGCCAACTGGAAGGGAGTGAGTGAGTACCTGAGTGGGTCAAGAGGAAGCGGAGACAGCCAGTGCCTCTTCTGCCCGGGCACTTCATGAGGCACTTCCGCCGGGGAAGGATGGAGAGTTAAGTGGGTGGGAGCTGGAGAAGAGGTTGACAGGTGAAGAGAGAAGGTAACCCAAGCAGAGCTAGGTGGGGAGAGGGGAGTGGGAGCTGGAGACTCGGGTGGGGTTAGCTTTATTGGCACTGTGGCAGCTCTCAGAGCTGCAGATAGTGTTGGGTTTTCTTCCATGCCCGTGATAGGATTGTAGTTCCCCACTCCTGCGAACAAGGGATTGGCCACGTGACTGACTTCGGCTCTTGAGATGTGAGCAGAGGTGTCATGTGTCCGTGACAGGCAGAGGCTCCGAGAGTCACTACATGCTCCACCATTGTCTGTTTCCTTCTGGCAGGGGACTGGGAGTGTTTGATGCAGTGGACACTCTCATTATCTGGGTCCTCGTGTGAAGAGGGTGAGCACAGTCTCCCTGCCAGCCCATGAGTTGGCGAAATCCACCTTTACTTTTTAAACGCTGAGATTGGAGTCAGTAGTGCTCTGTAATACAAGCTGTTGGATTGTTTACAAGGAGTAGCGACCTCTCTTACCTTTTGATGAGAGAAGGGGGTGAAAGAAGGGGTACAGTTGCAGGCACATTTGTTCCTTTGGTGGCCGAGACTGTTTCCTCTATGAAATGGAAGGTGAACTGAAAAGGAGGAGTAAGTTGTCTAGGGCAGTGACTAGTCTTAAGTAGCTAGAATAGGCATCAGGTAATTTGCCTAGAATTACCCAGTTTACACAGAATAGGAAAACAAAGAAGCATTGTTAAGTCACAGGAAGGGTCAGATAATTTGAGAAATCATGAGTTTTGTATGATCCTTATTTGATTTTCTTTTCCTGTAACTGACCCAGAAGGGAAACTGCAGGGACAAGAAGTGTAGGCAGTTGGATTGCTTCAGGGTTGGAGGTTTCAGGTGGGAGATGGAAAGAGTGGCAGGGGGAGTTAACAGACATGCTGTGGGATGAGTGACTTGGAAGATAAAAGACTGTCCGTGCTGAGAGGGGAAAGAAGCAAGGCCCCAGTGATAGTGGAGGGTCGAATGTTGTAGGGGAAACCAGAGTGAGGGAACTGGGAGAGCTGGTTTTTGTCATTACTGGGTTATATCAGTTTACCATTGCAGAGGTGAAACTGTACCAGGTGAGACCCTGCTCATAAGGGCTGGAGTTGAGGTTAGTTATTGGAAGTGATGAGGATAAAGAGCTGAAAGGCTAGGAGGTAAGATTGTTTATGTGGACTTTACTCAATACTCAGAGTAAAAGAGAGATGAAGGGTAGTGACTAAGAGTTCCGTAGATGACAGTGACTGAACAAGATGGAGAACTTAAGGTTTTGAAGGTCTGATTCATACAAGAGCAGAGGTTTTTATGTGAGCACACAGCTTCCCTGGTGGCTCAGACGGTAAGGAATCTGCCTGCAATAAGGGAGACCTGGGTTTGAGCCATGGATTGGGAACCTCCTTCTCCCCCCTGGAGGAAGGCATGGCAACCCATTTCAGTATTCTTGCCTGGAGAATCCCAAGGACAGAAGAGCCTTGCAGGCTACAGTCTATGGGGTCGCAAAGTTAAGGATAGTGAAAGGTTTTCATTTTAGTAGCTCGAGAGGATCTAGTTAAGAGATTAGGGGAATACTCACTGTAGATACACAAACTGTAAGGAATCAGTTGTGATCTTGAAAATTTTATATAAGCTTTTTCTTTGATTAGGTGGCAGTATTGCAGTTTTAAAAAGAGAAATTGTTAGGCAGTTAACAGTAACCTTCATTTCCTCCATATCATACTTCCAAGGTCTCAAACCAATTTCCTGATGTTACAGCATTTTTATGTACCAGATAAATTTTTTCATGTCTGCAGTATTTCATGGATGTATGGAATATTGCTTCTGCTTAAATGATCTTGTAGAAATTTGGCAACATTTTATCCTTTACAAATTGCAGCCTTTTGTGTAAGAGTATTAAATCTAGCTAAATTTCTTACAGACTGTTTCAGCTCTGGATCATTTTATGAGATTTAAGCCAATATGAATTCATATCATTCATTGGTCTCTGATTCAAAATGCATCAATAATAATTGATTTCTGGATATAGATAATCAGAACGATTAATAAAAAGAGGTAAGAACTGATTTTAAGTCAGCTTTCAGACCTAAGAAAGAAATGGAAAAAACAGCTGCAGTGACAACTAAGCAGGAGTCTCTTGTCTTCAGAGATTTTGGAGATAAAAACCATCCCCAGCATTTTGTTATAACCAGGGTGTTGTTACAGAATTATCACGGGGGGTTGAGTCCTGTGATGATATACCAACCACTGTTTTCTCATGGTTTTCTCCTGAGACGTTATCATTTGTGGTTTGTATATAATATGTCTTGTTCTATTACTGAAGTAATCTTAGGAGTGTGCTGTAATAATAGAGCTGCTTTGCAGTGTATCTCTCCATCACACTTATCTCTTCCTCTTAAGATGAATAGTCCCTAGGAGCATTCAGAAATAGGCTATAAATACAAAGGTGGTTTGTGACTGTATTAGTTTTCTGTTGATGCATAGCAGATGACCACAGATTTAGTGACTAAAAATGTTACCTGTTTTTATTTTTTTTTTTCTTTGCCTCTCATAGTTTCTACAGGTAACAGATCTGGATTCTCTGCTGAGAGGCTGCCAGGCTGACGTTCAGGTGTGGCTAGGCTGTGTTCTCATCAGGAGCTCTAGAGCCTCTTCTTAACTCACTCCAGTTGTTGGTAGATTTCAGTTCCTGGATGCCGGGGTCCAGCCCCAGTGGATCCAGGGAATTCGAAGCGGGGACAGAGTCAGAGTCTGGGAAAGGACTATTTAATTAGAAATAGAAAGAGATTAGGAAAGAATAGTGTAGTAGGAAAATTAGTGGAGAAAAGAGGCTGAATAACTTGGTTTACGCAGAAAACTAATAAAACCTTGAGACAAGAGGTTTGCATCATCTACGTTAGACCACCGGCGCCCACTTGAATAGTGGAGGGTGCCCCGCCTTGGGCTCCCTCTCGCGTGGATCTTAGAAGCCAGGGCAAGTAAGTAGACTTGGCGAGCCTCCACACTCCAGATGGGAATTCAGCCGGAAAAGGGGAGAAAAGAACGACATGGGGGAGCCCAGCATCGGTGCTAGACCCACAACTTTTATTTTCAAAAGTAGCTTATATAACCCAAGTTGTACATAAAGAAATAATGGAATATGCAGACAAGTTGTACATAAAGAAATAATGGAATATGCAGAGTTACGCAGGGGCAGCAGACCTGACCCTCATTGAGACCAGGCTTTCTTTTTGCATACCTTCCCGTATACAGAAGGTCTCAGGTGGTTTACATTATCTTCTGGCCAAGAGGCCTGTTAGCATTTTTATGGCTCTCTTCCTAGATAAATGTCTATCAACCAGAAAACTCTTTTTCCCTAGAAGTGTTTTTTCTTTACTCTGCATCACCCTCAAAGTACTAAATAAAGTTACATTCCTGTAGAACAAAGGTGCAGTGGGTTATAACAAAGAAACTACTTAACTCAAAGAACTAATGTTGCCAATACCAGGTCTACTACCTGTTTTTTCTATATACCAACTATATCTACAAATAAAAGACATGAAAATTTGTCAGCAAGTATTGGCTCAACAAATGAAACCTTTAATCAGTCCTATTCTAATGATTTTAACTCCTCGGAAGCCCCTACATTCCTAGGATGTTTTAAGCTTCCTGTGCCTCTCACGGTTGGGAGGCCGTAAACAATCACATGCGCAGCTGTAAGAGTACGGCAGGCAGGCTAGAGAGCCATCAGAGGGGTTTTTGGATTGAAACACTTATTATGCCCAGGAGATTTATTATCTAAAAGCTCTAAATTAACTTTTTCCAGAAAAAGGTGGTGGGGGGACAGCCCCCTGTTAATGTCAGAAGAGTAGGTGGAAAGCATAACACAGTAAAGCAGGCAGACTCTGGTTTTTTGGGGTGGATGCTCAGGAAATTCCAGGGGGAACCCCTGAAGCCTGATCACGCCCTTGCATTTTGTCAGGCTTCCTTCCTCATGACCTTTGCCACGGGCGGGATTCCTCATGCTGGCTCCCAGCACCTGGAATTGAGGAACCTGGTTGTGTATTTTCTTGCTGGCTGTGTTCTCTCCATTCTTGGAGGCCACCCTCTGGTTCTTAGCCATGTGGCTCTCTCCATGGGCAGTTTAAAACGTGGCCATTTGCTTTCTTCCAGGCCAGTAGGCTCGCCTCTCTGATTCTTCACTTTCTTCTACAGTGCTCATCTAATTTGGTCAGGACCACTCAGTATAATCTCCCTTGTGAGTAACTCAAAGTTAACTGACTTTACATCAGCACATGTTTGCTGTATGCTGCTGCTGCTGCTACTAAGTCGTTTCAGTCATGTCAGACTCTGTGCGACCCCAGAGACGGCAGCCCACCAGGCTCCCCCGTCCCTGGGATTCTCCAGGCAAGAACACTGGAGTGGGGTGCCATTTCCTTCTCCAACGCATGAAAGTGAAAAGTGAAAGTGAAGTCCCTCAGTCGTGTCCAACTCCTAGCCACCCCAGGGACTGCAGCCCACCAGGCTCCTCCATCCATGGGATTTTCCAGGCAAGAGTACTGGAGTGGGGTGCCATTGCCTTCTCCTGTTTGCTGTATAAGGTAACATAATTACAAAAGCGCTAGTCCATCACATTCACAAGTCTTGTCCATACTCATGGGGAGGGAATTATATAAGGTGATGGGTCTCTGGGGATTATTTTAGAATTCTGCTTACTAACCTAGGTGAGCTTGCACTTTGAGATTTTTCTGCACTTTAGAGTGGTGGCTTACAAAATCGACATAGTTATGATAGTCAGTGTATAGAACAACATTATTTAATAAAAGATTTTTAGTAAGGCTATAAAGTTGAAGTGATAAAATTGGAGTGATAATAAAATTGAAGTATCAGTTCAGTCAGATGAGCAGGAGTGCAAGAAGATGAACGTGTGTGTGTGTGCGCATGTATCCGTCCTTGTTACAGGGATTTGACCTCATGCAGTGGTGGGAGCTCTTTGGTGGGAAGAACAAAAACAAGCTGAAACCTCTGAGGAAGGAGTGAAACCATCCTCCTAGTGATTTTAAAACTCACTGCTGAAATTGCACAGTATGGAGAGAATAGTTATTCATAGAAATAAGTATTTGGAAATGATGAGAATTATTTTAAACAGATCATGTATCTTGCAACCTCAGGATGCCAGTTAAACTGGTAAGTAAGTTTAAGAGTAATAGACATTTTATTTTCTTTTTCACTTGGGAAGATTACAATTAAAATTAAACATTAATATTCAAAAGAAATTTTCAATCTGTCTGACATAATTGTTGAGTGGAGTATATTTTAAAAATAACATTTCTTCCCATTCAGTGCTGTATAGAAATGTTTCCCTCCCACCCACCCCATTATAGGATAGTCACCATTCCTCTACTTACTTGCGATCTCAAAATAGAAAAATTAAGTTCAGATTTTTTTCCATTTTTATGGCTGATGCTTTATATATCTTGGTAAGCCTCATAGCAAGGGACCCTGCATTTCTAAATTGCACTTATTAATATTATAGAGAACGTTGGGGAAATAACCTGCGTTAGGATAGCCATGTTGTTTTTTGAATTAACATTTCTCTGTCAGCCAGAATAAAAAATAAAAAAGTGATTGCTCATCTCATTTGAAATATTCATACTAGCTGCTAACTGGTATTATCAAAAAGTAAACTATGGGATAATCCATGTCTACTTTATTATTACTAAGTCTGACGAGTATAGGATTTCAAGATAATGCCTTAATAAAGTTGACAATTTATATGGTATTATACTGTAAAGATATGTATGCCTCTGATAGCAGCTCTTATTTGTGCATGTATCTGAGCAATACAAATTGCTCAGTAGTAATTTACAACTACTTCTCATCTTGGTTTCCTGCTGCGGCTTTCATATTTTTATGAGATTTTATTACATTAAAAATCTTTGGTATGCCAGAGCTGTTTACCATATCAGTTTTTTCTTCTTCATAGACACAAGCTGGACTGCATTTCCCAGCCTCCTCTACATTTTTTAGGGCCATGTGACCAAGTCATGATTAATGGAAAGTGAATGGAAGTGATATGTGCCATCTCTAGCCTGCCCATAAAGATGGTCCTTCAGCTTGTGCTGGTCATCCACGACCCTGTTTGGAAGACTCATCAGGATTGTATCACAAGCTTCCTTTGAGAGTCTGTGTTAGTTTTCCTCTCAGATTTGGAAGGTAGATAGGGGGCGAGACCGCTGTTCTTCAGAAGTAATTGAGGCAGGTTGGAGGATAAATGTAAGGTTTGAAGTATTGTCCTGGAAAGTCCAGATGACTACTTGTTCATTTCCTATTTTATGTATCAAATTATCACAAACTTATTGGCTTATTTTATTATTAGAGTTTTGGAGATCAGAAATCCAAAATCAGTCTCATTGGACTCAAGTCAAGGTGTGGTAAGAATTGTGTTCCTTTGGTTAGCTGAGGGGAAAATCAATTTCCTTGTGTTTTTCAACTTATAAAGGCACTTTATGATTCTTTAGTTGAATCACTCCAACCTCATGCTTGCATCTTCACATCTTATACTGAGTGATACTCTTGCCTCCTTCTCATAAAACCCTGATGATTATATTGGACTCACTCAACTAATGTAGGATATCTCTGCATTTCAAGATTTTATTTTTTAATAATTGAAGTGTAGTTGATTTACAGTGTGTTAATTTCTGCTGTAGAGCAGAGTGATTCTGTTAAATATATACACATATGTAATATGTACACATATGTGTGTATACGTACACATTATCATATTCTTTTCCATTATGATTTATCTCAGGAGATTGAATATAGTTCCCTTGCTATACAGTGGGACCTTGTTTATTTCAAGATTCTAAATCACATCTGCTCAGGTCCATTTACTACATGCTTCAAGTTTCTGGGACTTAGGATATGAACACCTTGCAGGGGTGGGAGGGGAGCACATTGTTTAGCCTGTCACTGGTCACTTAGCTCTTACAGACCAAGGTACTTGGTGGAAGCCTCCAAGAAGTTTAAGAGCTTCCAGATGAGCTCTTGAGAATCCCATGCTCTGAATTTGTTGGTGGCTGTTTGTCTTAACCATAATTTCTTATGCACTTCTCAATGACATTCTAAACTGCTTTTAATTCCTGTGTTAAATCCCTTTATATTTGGAGGACATGAGTGGTTTTTTTTTGTTTGTTTGTTTTCCTCACTGAACCCTGACTGATCCAAAGCTCTTTCTGTGTTGCTGGCTATGTAAAGAGTGATCTGGAAAATACAATGTAAAATGTGTTGATGCGGCAGAGCAGCCATCCGCTTACATGGTCATGACTGTGTGGAGGGGAGGCCCCCTGCTGCCCTGAATTCTGCACTGCATTGTTATATGGATGTGAGTCACTCAAACTGGGGCTCTATTTCACACTATAGTCTACAGCCTGCTGCTGCTAAGTTGCTTCAGTGGTGTCCGGCCCTCTGCGACCCCATGGACGGCAGCCCGCCAGGCTCCCCTGTCCCTGGGATTCTCCAGGCAAGAGCTGGAGTGGGCTGCCATTTCCTCCTCCAAGTCTACAGCCTAGTTTACTCTTAATAATAGAGGTGTTTGTTGTGGTTGAAAACTAAATATAAAACAAGTCCCATCTCTCTCTTTGTGTTTAAACACAATTGATTCACAGTAGAACATTTTTCCATATAAGAATGTATCATACAAGGACAACAGACTTAAGACATTTGTGTCTGTCATTTATTAAAAAGTTACTGTCTCAGCATCTGAAGGAACTCATTGGTATACATGCTCAGTTTCTTCTCTTCATTTTTGGGTGAGGGGGCTACTTGCTAATTTGGATGGGGCTACTTGCATATTTGGACAGTGTCCTCATGTAATGTACTTCTTGTAATGTCTAAAGCATAGGACTCAGTGGCTGTTCTTTGATAATATACTCTCATGTAGGATGCAACGGTTTCATTATCAGGTTTAAAGTGTGCTTCAGGAGCTCAGAAGCAAATCTCAGTGGCGGTTTTTTCTTTCTTTTTTTTTTTTTGAGTATCTTTCATTTTATTATTATTATTATTTTCACTTTACAATATTGTATTGGTTTTGCCATATATCAACATGAATCCGCCGTGGGTATACACGTGTTCCCAATCCTGAACCCACCTCCCTCCCCATACCATCTCTGGGTCATCCCAGTGCACCAGCCCCAAGCATCCATCATATCATTTATTCTTCATGGTGGTATTGTTACCACTGTAAGATGAGAGAACATATGTTAGTTGAGGAATTTTGGTACCAAGGTAACAAAGCTGACAAGGGAAAGTCATGGGCCTCAAACATGATCTTCCTGCTCTCAGTTCATGACTTTTCCCCAAGCTCCCCTGGTGGCTCAGTCGGTAAAGAATCCACCTGCTATGTGGGAGACCTGAGTTCAAAGCCTGGACTGGGAAGATCCTCTGGAGCAGGGCATGGCAACCCACTCCGGTATTCTTTCCTGGAGAATCCCCATGGACCGAGGAGTCTGATGGGCTACAGTCCATGGGGTCATACAGAGTCAGACATGACCGAGTGACTAAGCACTGGTCTCACAGCAGGTATGTGTACTATTTACCTCTCCTCACAGAAAACACATGGTCAAGAAGTATAGTTGAATTACAGTATTGTGTTGGTTTCAGATGTACAGCAGAGTGATTCAGTTAAAAAGTATATATTTTTCCAGAATGGTTTCCATTAGAGATATTACAGAATACTAAGTATTGTCCAATGTGTCATCCCGTAAATCCTTGTTGCTTATCTGTTTTATATTTTTGTTGTTGTTCAGTCTGTGAGTCATGTTCAACTCTTTGTGGCCCAGGGACTGCAGCACACCAGGTTTCCCTGTCCTTCACTCTCTCCTGGAGTTGGCGCAGACTTACGTCCATTGAGTCAGTGATGCCACCCAATCACCTTGTCCTCTGTCGCCCACTTCTCCCCTTGTCCTCAGTCTTTCCCAGCATCAGAGTCTTTTCCAGTGGGTGGCTGTTCACATCAAGTGGCCAAAGTATTGGAGCTTCAGCTTCAGCATAGTCCTTCCATTGAATATTTAGAGTTGATTTCCTTTAGGATTGACTGATTTGATCTCCAGGCTGTCCAAGGGCCTCTCAAGAGTCTTCTCCAACACAGTTCAAAAGCATCAATTCTTCAGCGCTCAGCCTTCTTTATGGTCCAGCTCTTACATCTGTACATGACTATTGGAAAAACCATAGTTGTGACTCTACGGACCTTTGTTGGCAAAGTGATGTCTCTGCTTTTTATGTGCTATCTAGGTTTGTCATAACTTTTCTGCCAAGGAGCAGGCATCTTTTTAATTTCATGGCTGCAGTCACTGTCCACAGTGATTTTGGAACCCAAGAAAGTAGAACTTGTCACTGTTGCCACTTTTTCTCCATCTATTTGGCGTGAAGTGATGGGACTACCACACAATTGCACTCATCTCACGTGCTAGCAAAGCAATGCTCAAAATTCTCCAAGCCAGCCTTCAGCAATACGTGAACTGTGAACTTCCTCATGTTCAAGCTGGTTTTACAAAAGGCAGAGGAACCAGAGATCAAATTGCCAACATCCGCTGGATCATGGAAAAAGCAAGAGAGTTCCAGAAAAACATCTATTTCTGCTTTATTGACTATGCCAAAGCCTTTGACTGTGTGGATCACAATAAACTATGGAAAATTCTGAGAGAGATTGGGAATACCAGACCACTTAACCTGCCTCTTGAGAAATCTGTATGCAGGTCAGGAAGCAACAGTTAGAACTGGACATGGAACAACAGACTGGTTCCAAATAGGAAAAGGAGTGCGTCAAGGCTGTATATTGTCACCCTGCTTATTTAATTTCTATGCAGAGTACATCATGAGAAATCCTGGACTGGAAGAAACACAAGCTGGAATCAAGATTGCCGGGAGAACTATCAATAACCTCAGATATGCAGATGACACCACCCTTATGGCAGAAAGTGAAGAGGAACTAAAAAGCCTCTTGATGAAAGTGAAAGAGGAAAGTGAAAAAGTTGGCTTAAAGTTCAACATTTAGAAAACAAAGATCATGGCATCTGGTCCCATCACTTCATGGGAAATAGATGGGGAAACTGGAAACAGTGTCAGACTTTATTTTGGGGGGCTCCAAAATCACTGCGGATGGTGACTGCAGCCATGAAATTAAAAGATGCTTACTCCTTGAAAGAAAAGTTATGACCAACCTAGATAGCACAGTCAAAAGCAGAGACATTACTTTGCTGACTAAGGTCCGTCTAGTCAAGGCTATGGTTTTTCCAGTGGTCATGTATGGATGTGACAGTTGGACTGTGAAGAAGGCTGAGCGCCAAAGAATTGATGCTTTTGAACTGTGGTGTTGGAGAAGACTCTTGAGAGTCCCTTGGACTGCAAGGAGATCCAACCAGTCCATTCTGAAGGAGATCATCCCTGGGATTTCTTTGGAAGGAATAATGCTAAAGCTGAAACTCCAGTACTTTGGCCATCTCATGCGAAGAGTTGACTCATTGGAAAAGAGTCTGATGCTGGGAGGGATTGGGGGCAGGAGGAGAAGAGGACGACAGAGGATGAGATGGCTGGATGGTATCACTGACTCGATGGATGTGAGTCTGAGTGAACTCCAGGAGTTGATGATGGACAGGAGGCCTGGCGTGCTGCGATTCATGGGGTCACAAAGAGTCAGACATGACTGAGCGACTGAACTGAACTGAACTGATGGAACTAGATGCCATGATCTTTATTTTTTGAATGTTGAGTTTTAAGCCAGCTTTTTCACTCTCCTCTTTCACCTTCATCAAGAGGCTCTTTAGTTCTTCTTTGCTTTCTGCCATAAGGGTGGTATCATCTGCATATCTGAGGTTATTAATATTTCTCCCGGCAGTCTTGATTGCAACTTAAGCTTCATCCAGCCTGGCATTTCTCATAATGTATTCTGCATAGAAGTTAAATAAACACGGTGACAGTATACAGTCTTGACGTACTCTTTACCCAGTTTTGAACCAGCCTGTTCCACGTTCTGTTCTAACTGTTGCGTCTTGTCATGCACACAGATTTCTCAGGAGGCAGGTCAGGTGGTCTGGTATTCCTGTCTCTTAAAGAGTTTTCCGTGGTTTGTTGTGATCCACACAGTCAAAGGCTTTAACGTAGTTAATGAAGCAGATTTTTTTTTTTTTTTTAGAATTCCCTTGCTTTTTCTGTGATCCAACAGATGTTGGCAATTTGATCTCTGGTTCCTCTGCCTTTTCTAAATCCAGCATGTACATCTGGAAGTTCTCAGTTCATGTACTGTGGAAGCCTAGCTTGAAGAATTTTGAACATAATCATACTAGCATGTGAAATGAGTGCAGTTTTATATATAGTTTGTGTATCTGTCAATAGAAGCCTCTCCTGTTGACATTTCTAAATAAAGACTAATAGAGAACACAAAACAATTTGTAATAAAAATGGGATTAATAGATTTATATTTGTATTGAAGGTGCTCTTGGCTAAGAGTGGTGTGGCCATTGGAAATCTATAGCAAGGGTTCTAGTTATAATTCTCTCTCTTCTCTCCCCCTCACCTCACCCCAAGCCCCATTCATAGCTCTTTAAACTCTTGACTCTGTTCTTTTGATTAAGTCACTATGACCTTTTGGGTTACAAAATTTTGTTAGTTAAAATATATAGTTAAGCTAGATGCAGGATGCTTTTCAGCTTTCACATCTTATCATTGCTCTTAATGAAAGAATTGAAAATACTTAGGGCAGTCGGGGAACCTTTATTTTAAAAAAAGTTAGTATTTTTCAGTTAAAAATATTTTTTAATTAAAAAAATATTCCCTTACTTTGCGTTTCTTTGGTTAGCCACCATTGATTACTCTCATACAGCCCATTTAAAAAATCTTCTTTCAAATATTAGCGTAATGTTCTTTATATTATTCATCCTCAAATCTCACATAGAACTTAGTCGAGTATCTTTCTCAGATTAGGTGCTCACTTAAGCAGGTGTTTCAGTGGTAGCAAGTTCTGAGCAGTAGCAAGCATTTCTTAGGTACACAAGGCCTCTTAACTGAAATTAAACAGTAATTGGAAGAGGCTACTCACCCTTATGGCAGAAAGAAAAGAGGAACTAAAGAGCCTCTTGATGAAAGTGAAAGAGGAGAGTGAAAAATTTGGCTTAAAACTCAACATTCAAAAAACTAAGATTATTGCATCCAGTCCCATCATTTCATGGCAAATAGATGGGGAAACGATGGAAACAGTGAGAGGCTTTATTTTTGGGGGCTCCAAAATCACTGCAGATGGTGACTGCAGCCATGGAATTAAAAGATGCTTGCTCTTTGGAAGAAAAGCTATGGACAACCTAGACGGCATATTCAAAAGCAGAGACATTACTTTGCCAACAAATGTCCATCTAGTCAAAGCTATGGTGGTTTTTCCAGTAGTCATGTATGGATGTGAGAGTTGGACCATAAAGCTGAGCACTGAAGAATTGATGCTTTTGAACTGTGGTGTCGGAGAAGACTCTTGAGAGTCCCTTGGACTGCAGGGACATCCAACGAGTCAATCCTAAAGGAAATCAGTCCTGAATAGTCAATGGAAGGACTGATGCTGAAGCTGAAACTCCAATCCTTTGGCCACCTGATGTGAAGAACTGACTCATTGGAAAAGACCCTGATGCTGGGAAAGATTGAAGGCAGGAGGAGAAGGGGACGACAGAGGATGAGCTGATTGGATGGCATCACCAACTCTATGGATATGAGTTCGGCAAGCTCCGGGAGTTGGTGATGGACAGGTAGGCCTGGCGTGCTGTAGTCCAGGTGTTGCGAAGAGTTGGACAAGCCTGAGCGACTGAATTGAACTGAAAGAGGCTAGCTTACAAATCTAGTTAAGGATTAACAATATTTTATAGAGGTGTAATTGTCTAAAATTAAAACAGTAAAAATTTATTCATTTGGTCATATGCTTAACATTTAGCTCTCAAATTGAAATTAATCATTATCTGTTAGAATGAACAATGAATAAGTTCTCATATTCTTTGGTGTGATTTTTCTCAATTAAAATTATATGATAGCATGGTCAGACATTTTCAGTTAATGCTTGACATTTGGAGCATGATTCCGGAGGTCAGTTTCATAAAAATATTTTCATGTTTACCACTTTTCTCAAGGGTGAGTCTCAGTTCTTTGATATTCATATCAGTCTTTTTTGAAGTACCTAATGTCATCCTCCTAGTTGGTTTTCTCTTTTCATATGTTAATCATTATAATTCTGACAGATACTCATTTGTTAGTGGTTTTGCATATAATCTGAGTAGTTCTGCTGCATCAGTTTTAAAAATTAACTTAATGAAATCCTTTGACGTTTATAAGATTGCAGTCAAGTGTAATAATGGCCAAAAAGCAATGTGACATGGTGTGCTGGGATCAGTGCTTGGTTGAAATCAGGAAGGATGTCTGCATAGGGATTACATTTATAAATGGTTGATTCATCAGTGAATATACCTTAGTCGATTGCTTTTGCTATAATATACCTTGGTATTTTTGTGTGCACATACTGAGTAGTTAGGTAGGAAGATGCCCCTGTGGCATATTCAGGACAGGAAAGTGCTGTGAAATTGCTGAAATGGAGGGTTTGCTTGTGTTTGGATTGCTGGTAAGGAAGGACCTAGTAAAGAAGATGTGGTGACTTTTACTTCCGTCCTCTGCTGACGGTCACTCCTTTCGCTTCTCTTTGTTTTCATCTTAATTCCCTCTTTAAGGACCACTGAGGTACATATGTTACCAGGGTATCAAGTCATACCACTAACTCATTTGTCGTATTTGGCAGTGTTGGGCAGGTGCCCTAGAGCCATTCACTGAGATTTTCTAAATGGAACTAGTAGGTTGTCTTGCTGATCGGTATATGAAGTCAGAAGGATGGGATTTTAGGTTGTCTGTCACTCCTGGCGTGAAGAACTCTGATGTACAGAAGCTAAGCAGATAAACAGAGATTTTCACAGATTCAGTAAATACTAAAATGCTAACTCAGTGCCAGTCTTTGTTCTAGGTGCCACCAATACAGAAATAAACATAACACATAAAAATTGTCACCCTTCTGTGGCTGGAGGGAGTACTGACGATACAGTCAAGTTCTTGGATGTAGCCATGCCTGAAACCGGATTATCTCCATTCTTCTTTGTTATGTGTGCTTGCACAGCCCCTTTTTGCCCAAGCTAGACTGAATTAGGCTTATGTCATTTTTTTAAAAAGTTCATTTTCCTTTGGTTGAGTTGTGCAGCATGCGGGATCTTAGATCAAACCCATGACCCCTGCATTGGAAGCGCAGAGTGTTAACCAGCTGAATGCCAAGAAAGTCCCTACCCTTATGTCAGTTTTAGTAAAAGTCATTTTTGTAAATATGAAAGCCATGCATAATTTCAGCTTTCATTAAGAAGATGACAAATTTTAAAATATATGAATAAATTCCAATTTGTGAATTTGGGTAAAACTCCTGTCACATATTTTTCCACTCTTCCCCCAGTTTTCAATAAATGAAGATTACCTTATCCTGTCTTTTTCTTCTGTTCTGTTCCAGACTTTAACCTCATGGTTTTCTGTTAAAGCTTTCTGGCTGACTACTTTCTTTAGTCATTCAGAAAGATGTAAGTATTTGTTCAGTAGTTATTTTCAGTAGACCTGTTTTAGGCAGCACAGGTTATTTTGGTAAATCATTTTTAAAGAATACTGAATGATTACTTGCATATTGGATGTACAGATATTGAGAACTAGAAATAAAACTTCAATTTGTTAATTTCTTTTATTGCTGTTATATATGATGAAGAATATGTGAGATGGGAGTTTGCACCCTTAAAATTGCTGAAATACTTTTGTCCTAGATGCTTCTGTATTTCACACAAGTACTGTATGATAGGTAAGCAACTTAATTCTTTTAGTAATTAATTCTTTTAGGTAAGAATACCTTCTTTATATAGTTTTTCTTGGTGCCTATTGGAAAATGTACGGGCAATTGGTTTTCCTACAAAATATATGCTTTTTAAGACTAATTGAGGGGAGAATCAGAGGAAGTTTTACCGTATGAATTTGAGATAAATTATAGCCTAATGGTAATAAAGTAACATTATACATATACATAATATTAAGTTTACCTACCTTAGAATGTCTGTGTTATTATCCTGACATCTGGACCAGGGCAAAGATAGTCACTTGTGGCCAGAGGAACCAGGTACTTAGAAATTGGAGGATCATATAATTTGCTGTCCAAACCATAAAGCTTGAGAGTGAAAGAAGGTGCAATTGATAATTTTGGTGAGAGAGCAGAAGTCGACTGGGACTGGCCCTGGGCTAACCAGGACACATAGCCACTGTCTCGGACTGGGAGAGAAGAGCTTTAAAGTGGACACACAGTTAATGTTTACTACATTTTCATTGATTAGAATTATTTTATAGGGATTTTGATCAAAAAGTTCTTTCTCTCTGCATTTAAGCACTATGTTTACACTCTGGTGTATGATTCATTATCCATTTTGTGCTGCACAAGAGTTTTGTGTGTGGTGCTGGTTCCTTTAGTGCTGCTTATTTCTCTAATTTTTAAACTCAAAGTTAAAATTTTGCCCTACTGTTTGTCTTTTTCTTCAATTAAGCAGTTCATTTTCATTAAAAATAGAGGTTAATTTGTATCCATGCATTTATAAATAATGAACTTTAAATTGTATGTACAAAATACTGGTGGAAATTTTTTCCTGAAAAGGCCCATAGAGGTAAAAATATACTCACATTATCATTACTCATTTATTGTTTATAGCTTGTCAATGACATTGTAAAGTTGGTAATTTTCTCAGTACAATGAAATTCTGAATTTGCACATTATATATCTTCCCTGTAACTTATTTATTTCACAAAACATGGTAGCACATGTTTTGGTCTTTTCCTAGTTTTAAAACAGTATTTCACACACGCATGCATGCACGCGCGCGTGCGCGTGTGCGCGCGCACACACACACACACACACACACACCTCTGAGTGATGAGACAACGGTGCTCAATGGAAATTGGTTAAAAGATTGTACTCTTTGATTTGAAATAATTTCCCCCCAGTAATGCAGCTGGCAGTTGTACCAATATTGAAATAAAGAATTGACTTCTAAGCTGTTTCTTTTGATTAAATTACTCTATCTCTGCTTTTCATACAGAGGCAGAAGAATGAATACATACCTCTAGGGATCTGTAGGTGCAGCATGAAGCCACCTGACTGTTCAGATTGTCTTTGAGATCTTATGTGATGTATTAAAACATTCTGCAGACTTTGCTTTCTATCACATTATCTATTAGGTTTTTTTTTTTAACTTTAAAAATATGATTGTCTCTTTTGTGTACTCTCAGTTGTTAAATATGAGTTACTTCAGGATGGTACTATTATGTTTTTCTTGGCAAACTATCAAGTCACCTCTGGGGTGCTTAGGGCTATTCTGTTCGAGAACCAAGAGAATCAGAACTGTATTGCCTTTCATAGAAGCCACTTCCAAAGCTATTACAGCTTCAGTCATACAGGCTTCTGTATGTCAAGCAGTTAAATGGTTTCTAGACAGTGGTTTAGTGGCAGCTGCTAGGTTGCCATGCTTCCGTAGATTGTTCTGGAAGACGACAGGAAGCCCAAATGGGTTTAGATAGTTTATTACTCCAGGCACAGCAGACAGAATGACCTGCAGGTTAGAGTGGGCTGTCTTTCCCCTTTACATCCAATGGGGTGATGCAGAGCTGGGCTCTGATGGATGCTGTGTGCTCAGCTCAGTAGGGCTGTGTCACACAGTTGAGGATCCCAGAGTTTAGGAAATTTCCCATCTTTTTAATGGGGGCTCTAGCAAACCTTCCATCTTTTGCCCTGGAGAGATATATCTTTATCATTCTGGTTAGGAAGCGAATCTCTCCCCTGACCCAGAGGGAAACTCAGTGTCTAGCTTCCCAGACTTTTTGTTTAAGAAACAAAAGATGTCATTGAAAAGATTCTCTGGAAGAACAGCTTTCACAGGACAGGACATGCAGAAATTGGAGATTTGTCTCCCAAGTACATTCCATCTTGCAGCGTCTTAGAAATCCTGAATATAATGGATTAAAAAAAAATCAAAACACGTATCTTCACAATACCAGGTAGAGAGTTGAAGAAGCTGGCTAACTGAATTCTTTCTCTAGGTAATTTTAGCTATTTCTGTTGTCATCTTGGAGTGATATTTTGTTCCTGGAAGTTTTTTCAGCCTTAAAAAAAATTTTTTTTTGACAATTGATCTGGCTTAGATGGACTTAGAGAGGAAAGTTCAGTGTTCTGCTGTGAAGAGAGCCTCACTGGCTGTCTTACTCTTTGTCTACTTCATGGTCACGTATTCATTTTTTGTGCACTCACTTGATAGCCCTTTGTGCACATCCCACTCTCACCATCAGGGTCTGCAGAGATTTAACCTCCTGTACTCCTCATTGTTGCTACCACAAGTAACAGTTATGATCATAAGTATAAATGAACTTTGTGAGCCTGGGAAAATTGTGATGGTTAGAAGATTGTCAAGAGGCACTGCCCTTCCTCTAGTACTCAGCTTCTTTTTTCTATGTTTTGTTGTCATCCTGCTCTCATTTCTTCCCTCGGGTAGTTAGTGTTCATCAAGTTCTCCCTCTGGTTCAGGCGCATTCTTAAAATTGGTGGTTCTTTTCCACTTTGAGCAGGTAGGTTAAGGTGGGCCTGGATAATCGATATGATTTAGTAGAGCATTCAGCTGCCTTTTAACCCCTCAAGAGTGATTTACATGGTAATAATTTTTCTGATAACTCTGCCTCACAGAGTTTATTTTAGAGTTTTCATTCACAGTTTGTTAGGTTTTTCTTTTTTTTTTTTAATAAGAGCTAGAGCTCACTCTTTTTTTTTAACTTTAATTTTTTTCTATTACTTTAATTATTGCACAGCATGTGGGATCTTAGTTTCCTAACCAGGGACTGAACCTGAGTGTTAACCACTGAACCTCCAGAGAAATCCCTAGATCTCATTTTGTAACTAACATTGTCTCGTTCATCCTGAGAGTTTGGCTGGGTTTATACCATTGAATTCACTCCAGTACTCTTGCCTGGAAAATCCCATGGATGGAGGAGCCTGGTAGGCTGCAGTCCATGGGGTCGCTAAGAGTCGGACATGACTGAGCGACTTCACTTTGACTTTTCACTTTCATGCTTTGGAGAAGGAAATGGCAACCCACTCCATTGTTCTTGCCTGGAGAATCCCAGGGATGGGGGAGCCTGGTGGGCTGCCATCTATGGGGTCGCACAGGGTCGGACACGACTGAGGCGACTTAGCAGCAGCAGCAGCATACCATCGAATTAGTCATGTTGGGATGTTGTAACCAAGTACCGTAGACTAGGTGGATTTTAAAAACAGAAATTTGTCAGTTCTGGAGGCCGGAAATCAGATCAAGGTGTGACTGGGTTTCAGAAAACTGACTTATTGTATTTTCCATGGGAGAAGGAGGGTAAGAGTGTTCTCTGAGGTCCCTTGTGTTAGGACACAAATCCAGCTCATGAAGGATCCACCCTCATGACCTAATTATTTCCCAAAGACTCCACCTCCTAATAACTACCACATTGGGGATTAGAAATTCAATGTGTGAATTTGTGTGTGTGTGTGTGTGTGTGTGTGGCTGCTGCTGCTAAGTCACTTCAGTCGTGTCCGACTCTGTGCAACCCCATGGACTGCAGCCACCCAGGTTCCTCCATCCATGGGGTTTTCCAGGCAGGAGGACTGGAGTAGGGGTACAAATACTCAGTCCTTTGAAACCACCTTACAGAAATAGATCAGTCAAATATTATTTTCAGCTAGATGGTATACTTCGTGTCCAGATTGGTTTTCATCTAGGTGTAAATTACTTGGGAAACATTTAGAGGGATTAGCCAGTTGGAACATAATAAGCATGATTGGTTTCATCAGACAGTCCCTGAGATTCAATGGTTTGACTTATAATTTTTTAACTTTACAATGCTGAGAAAGTGATATGCACTGAGTAGAAACTGGACTTTGAATTTTGAGGTTTGATCCTGGTCTAATGTTATGCAGTAGGTACACTCTGATCCTGGGCATTGGTGTGAACCTCAGCTCTCAGGAAGCCACCTGTGACCTCATGGTAAACAACTGGTACTCTTAGAACCATTCTGTACCCAAACATTATTTTTTTTTACTTTTAGTACAGTTTTTAAAAAATTACTTGAGACATTCATCAATTTATTGTAAAATTGACTCCGTGTCAGATAATTTTGCCCAACTGGAGGCTAGTGTAAGTGTTCTGAGCACATTTAAGGTTGATGGGGCTAAGCTATGATACGTGGTAGTTTGGGTGTATTAAATGCATTTTTGACTTGTGATATTTAAAATTTGGGTTTGTTTATTAAAACAGTCTCATCATAAGTTGAGAAAGATCTGTATTTCCTGTTAAAAGTGTTCTTTTTTGCTATGGAACTAACTGTCATAGTGTTACTACATTTTAAGATTATTTTGAGGTAGAAAAATATAGGTTAGCTTCCCCCCCCACCCAACAGAATGCTTAGTTTTTTTTAAAATGATTGTTTAGAAAATTTTTATATTTACCATAAGCTTACTCATCAAAAACAATGAGTGATTTTTAAAATATACTATGTTGTCTTTTAAAATGCAATTAATTGTATAGGACATATTGCATCAGTTGGATAATTTTTGTGGTTTTCATATGTTTCATATATGCACATATACTCTATATTGGGAAATAGGAATTTTTAACAGTTGTTTACTTTGCATTTGATACTTAACACTTTGTTTTAAAAAGGACTAAAGAGAATCCATTGGTGGTCCAGTGGTTAGCACTTTGTACTACTTTCACTGCCAAGGGGCATAGGTTCCATCCCTGGTCGCGGATCTGAGAGCCCTTGTGCTGTATGGAGAAGCCAGAAACACGAGTAAATAAAAAGAACCAAGATGTCCTCATAAATGGCCAATGGGTGTTAAAAAATACCTACTGAACTGGAATAATTTGATTTTATTTTGCAGTGATTATGCAAACTTGTTTTTTTTTAATGGCAACCATCATTTTATGGCAGTCAATTGAAATGTTAAGAATATCTGATATAATATGTATATATGCTTTATTTTATTTATTTATTTTTTTTAAGTGTATC
This sequence comes from Capra hircus, assembly GCF_001704415.2. Lineage (NCBI taxonomy): Eukaryota > Metazoa > Chordata > Mammalia > Artiodactyla > Bovidae > Capra > Capra hircus. The sequence continues at coordinate 24,041,701 of NC_030834.1, forward strand.
ACCATATTTTTTTTTATTTTTTTAAAGTATATATGCTTTATTAATTTAGGGAATAGTATATTTTATCTCAAAAATTCCTTTGAGATATACTTCTTTTACAAATATATAATTTATATTTTTGGTGTAAATGATACATATTTTAGACTTTTAAAGATACTTTTATACCCAAGGTAAAAATGAACTTTAAAATAAAAGTGAATCAGAAATTTGATTTATATATTAAAAATGTATATTGTAATGGATATAATTGACCGTTAACTCCAGGATTCACTGTGTAAGATGGCAAATCTGCTTTTAAAAATGTCTAAACCAAAATATACCATGTAATGTGGTCCTCAGGAAATAACACCATTAACACCATTCAGGCTGTTTACATCAGATATGCTTGGGACAGCCCTGGTTTACTCCTACTGCTGTGGTATAACTACTGTAAGCATCTCCTTTCATTCCCAAATGTGTTACAGTTTTGATGCTCAACTATGTGGGCACCTAGCCATATGTACCTTTACAAGTTATTTACAGTATCTTTAACTTTACTCTCCTTGTTGTTGCTGTTTAGTCCTAAGTCACGTCCAGCTCTTTGAGACCCCATGGACTGTAGCTTTGCCAGGCAACTGAATAAAATTACCAGTTTCAGATTTTGAGACTTGAGCTTTAGATTTTTTTTTTTCTGTTGAAATTTACAGATTGTGATTATAGTTTGGTTCTTTATTTGAACTTAGCACAAAGTTACCATTTTAATGGTTCTAAAAAATGTGTTTTATTTTTTAAATTAAAGAACAAATCTGAGTTTTTGAGTTATATATGCAGAACTCTTGTGTGCTTAGCTTTTGAAAACAAGTATAAGTTTATCTGTTGATGAACCAGCATCCTTTTGCTAGGTAGTTGAGAAACCACTGCTTTTTCTATCAGGGTGTGAAAATGGAGCTAAAGAAATTATCCTTTTTCTTGAATAATGAGACTTAAACCATTTCCTATATATTCTTTTGTTCTTCTAACACCTTTCTTTTTTGCTATTTGTGTACCCACATTGGTTGAGGATATCTTCATGCCCTAAGGAAGAGCATTTTGACCACTTTAAGTATCTACAACTCTATCCTGAGTTTTCTAAAAAATTTTGTTAACATTTTAAATTGCAATTGAATAATGAAAGATTGAAGAGATAAGGGCTCTCTTGGTGGCTCAACAGTAAAGAATCTGCCTGCCAGTCCCAACCCAAGAAGACATGGGTTTGACCCCTTGGTCGGGAAGATCCCCTGGAAAAGGAAATGACAACCCACTCCATTATTCTTGCCTGGGAAGTCCCATGGGCAGAAAGTCTTGACAGGCTACAGTCCATGGGGTCTCAAAGAGTTGGATGTGACTTAGCGACTAAACAGCAACAACAAGGAGAATAAAGTTAAAGGCGCCATAAATAACTTGTACATATGGCTAGGTGCCCATGTAGTTGAGCATCAAAATTGTAACACATTTGGGAATGAAAGGAGATGCTTACAGTAGTTACACCATGGCAGTAGGAGTAAACCAGGGCTGTCCCAAGCATATATGATGCAAGTAGCCTGAATGGTGTTATTTCCTGAGCACCACATTATGTGGTAATTTAGGTTTAGACATTTTAAAAGCAAATTTGCCATCTTACATAGTGGATCCTGGAGTTAACAGTCAAACTACTATTTTGTGTGATGTTAATGATGTCAGGGCAGCTTGTTCCTGGTTAGATTTTTAGGGGTAGAAAACATGTTTTAAACTCTCTGATATTCATTTGGTTATGTTTAACAGTTTGTTCCAACAACACGAGAGAAGACTCTACACATGGACATCACCAAATAGTCAAAACCAAAATCAGATTTATTCTATTCTTTGCAGCCAAAGATAGAGAAGCTCTATGCAGTCAGCAAAAACAAGACTGGGAGCTGACTGTGGCTCAGATCATGAACTCTTTATTGCCAAAATCAGACTTAAATTGAAGAAAGTAGGGAAAACCATGAGACCATTCAGGTATGACCTAAATCAAATCCCTTTTGATTATACAGTGGAAGTGGATATAGATTTAAGGGACTAGATCTGATAGATAGAGTGCTTGATGAACTATGGACGGAGGTTCGTGACATTGTACAGGAGACAGGGATCAAGACCATCCCAATGGAAAAGAAATGCAAAAAAGCAAAATGGCTGTCTGGGGAGGCCTTACAAATAGCTGTGAAAAGCAAAGGAGAAAAGGAAAGATATACCCATTTGAATGGAGAGTTCCAAAGAATAGCAAGGAGAGATGAGAAAGCCTTCCTCAGTGATCAGTGCAAAGAAATAGAGGAAAACAGCAGAATGGGAAAGACTAGAGATCTCTTCAAGAAAATTAGAGATACCAAGGGAACATTTCATGCAAAGATGGGCTTGATAAAGGACAGAAATGGTATGGACCTAACAGAAGCAGAAGATATTAAGAAGAGGTGGTAAGAATACACAGAAGAACTATACCAAAAATATCTTCACGACCCAGATAATCACGATGGTGTGATCACTCACCTAGAGCCACACATCCTGGAATGTGAAGTCAAGTGGGCCTTAGGAAACATCACTATGAACAAAGCTAGTGGAGGTGATGGAATTCCAGTAGAGCTATTTCAAATCCTGAAAGATGGTGCTGTGAAAGTGCTGCACTCAATATGCCAGCAAATGTGGAAAACTCAGCAGTGGCCGCAGGACTGGAAAAAGTCAGTTTTCATTCCAATCCCAAAGAAAGGCAATGCCAAAGAATGCTCAAACTACCACATAATTGCACTCATCTCACATGCTAGTAAAGTAATGCTCAAAATTCTCCAACGCAGGCTTCAAGAATACATGAACCGTGAACTTCCAGATGTTCAAGCTGGTTTTAGAAAAGGCAGAGGAACCAGAGATCAGATTGCCAGCATCTACTGGATCATGGAAAAAGCAAGAGAGTTCCAGAAAAAACGTCTATCCCTGCTTTATTGACTATGCCAAAGCCTTTGACTGTGTGGATCACAATAAACTGGAAAATTCTGAAAGAGATGGAACTACCAGACCATCTGACCTGCCTCTTGAGAAATCTGTATGCAGGTCAGCAAGCAACAGTTAGAACTGGACATGGAACAACAGACTGGTTCCAAATAGGAAAAGAAGTATGTCAAGGCTGTATACTGTCAGCCTGCTTATTTAACTTAAATGCAGAGTACATCATGAGAAATGCTGGGCTGGAGGAAGCACAAGCTGGAATCAAGATTGCTGGGAGAACTATCAATAACCTCAGATATGCAGATGACACCACCCATATGGCAGAAAGCGAAGAACTAAAGGGCCTTTTGATGAAAGTGAAAGAGGAGAGTGAAAAAGTTGGCTTAAAATGCAACATTCAGAAAACTAAGGTCATGGCATCCAGTCCTATCACTTCATGGGAAATAGATGGGGAAACAGTGGAAACAGTGGCTGACTTTGTAATTTTGGGCTCCAAAATCACTGCAGATGGTGATTGCAGCCATGAAATTAAAAGACACTTACTTGGAAGGAGTTATGACCAACCTAGACAGCATAATAAAAAGCAAACACATTACTTTGCCAACAAAGGTCCGTCTAGTCAAGGCTATGGTTTTTCTAGTAGTCATGTATGGATGTGAGAGTTGAACCATAAAGAAAGCTGAGCGCCAAAGAATTGATGCTTTTGAACTGTGGTTTTGGAGAAGACTCAATCTTGAGAATCCCTTGGACCTCAAGGAGATCCAACTAGTCCATCCTGAAGGAGATCAGTCCTGAGTGTTCATTGGAAGGACTGATGCTGAAGCTGAAACTCCAGTCCTTTGGCCACCTCATGCGAATAACTGACTCATTGGAAAAGACCCTAACACTGGGAAAGATTGAGTGCAGGAGGAGAAGGGGACGAAAGAGGATGAGATGGTTGGATGGCATCACCAACTCAAAGGCCATGAGTTTGGGTAAACTCCGGGAGTTCGTGATGGACAGGGAGGCCTGTCATGCTGTTGTCCATGGGGTTGCAAATAGTTGGACAGGACTGAGCAACTGAACTGAATAGTTGGTTTCTTTTTGCTGAATTTTCGTCATTCTCCTTTTAATTCCTCAAACTTTTTTTTTCCCCTTGGAGCTTTGTGTTAATACCTATTTTGACATCTTTTTCTATTAAGCCCAGTATGTGGACCCTGTCAGAGGTGGTTTTTTCCACCTGCTTTTGATTTTTCTATGCAAGAGTTACACTTTTATGTTTCTCTGCATATTTACTTGTTAAAAACTGTATGTTATAGATATTTTAGCAGCTCTAGATTCTGACTACCCCAATGCTTATTCTGACTACTCCCAGCTTATTCTGTTCTTTTAAGTATTTATTTTGCTTGTTTGTTTGGCTTGCCTGGATTAATTCCCCCTGCAGTGTTCAAATTCTGATTTTCATGGTTGGTTTTGTTCCTCCTTATTTTTACTATTAAGCCTGGCTACCCAGGAATTGTCAGTGATTGGTTAGAGGTTGTGATTAAGAGTCCAGACCCAGTAAGTCTTCCATCCTTTGCCAGTGGATTTGTGTGTGGTTTGAGGAATGTTTTCAAAATTAAGAAAGTTTTCATGTCTTCTCTGCATTTAACCAGGGGTTAGCAGCTGGCAGGTTATTTTTCTAGAAGTTCCTGACCATGTGTAGTATAGCATGCATGCTTACCTTCCTTGTTTTATTGTGTGTCCCTAATACTGCATTTTTTAAAATTAAAGGTTTGTGGCAGTGCTCTATCAAGTAGGTATATTAGTGGGATTTTCCCAGCAGCATTTGCTTGCTCTGTATTGCTGTGTCACATTTTGGTTAATTTTTGCACTATTTCAAAACCTCTGTTTGCAGCAAGAGTATGACCTGCTGAAGGCTCAGATGATGGTTAGCATTTTAACAATTTCCTGTATTTATTCAATTTATTTTTCGCAGTGCTGAGTTTCCATTGCCGCTCAGGCCTTTCTCTAGTTGCGGCAGGTGAGGGATATTCTCTCGTTGCAGTGTGTAGGCTTTCCATTGTAGTGGCCTCTCTTGTCGCTGAGCACGGGCTGCAAGGTGTGTGGGTTTCAGTAGTTGTGGCTTCTTGACTGTAGAGCACAGGCTAAATAGTTGTGGCGCACAGGCTTAGTTGAAATCTTCCTGGAGCAGGGATCAAACCTGTGTCTCCTGCATTTGCAGGCAGATTCTTCACCACTAAGCACCAGGGAAACCCAATGGTTAGCATTTTTAGCCATACGTATTTTTAAATTAAGGTGTGTATATAGATATAATCCTGTTGCACACTGAATAAACTACAGTATAAACATAAATGTTATATGAACTGGGAAACCAAAAAACCTGTGGGGCTCATTTTATTGTGAAACTCACTTCATTGCAATGGTCTGGAACCAAATGCACACTATTCCTGAGTTCTGCCTGTATACATGCAGCCTTCCAGATTGTTCAAAGGTGAGTATAAGCTTAGCAGGGCTTTTTTGGTGGGGCTACTCTTGCTGAATCTCTGTTAAATTTATGTCCAGTGTGTTTTTCTCTAACTGCTTGCTGGCATAATCTTTGTCTTTTTACATAATACCTTCAGCTGTGTTGTGGAGCTGCCTGTTCTCACCTAGCGCTTCTCTTCCTGATGGGGTCTCTGTTATGCGGTCTAGGAGCTGGGTATTGGGGATGGAGCCTGTTTCTCCCTGAGTAACAGCTCTCCTCACGAGGAGGAGTTAGAAGGGGAGGGAAAGGCCCTGGTGTCCTCAGTTTTTCCCTCCTGTGTAGAATCTTCACCTTGTGCCCTGTGATCAGGGCTGGGCAAGGGAAAGGGGCCTTTTCCTTTTTTCTTCTTGGGTTTGTCTGCCCAGAATAGAATGTCTGTAAGCAGCTGGGGTGGGAATGGGGGCATGTCTAGTTCAGGTACCATAAACTCTGCTGTTCTTGCCAGGGTTCAGTAGATAATCTTGAATAAACTTTACTCAGTTTCCAGAGACTAATGATGGTTTTTGATCATTTTTATGAGTTTCTTTTTTTTATTTTTTTAATGCTAAGGAAGAGAGTGTGCCAAGCTCTCTTCACAGCTGTTCTGGAAATCCTGATTCTAGAAAGCATCCCGAGACACTTTATGCATCTGACAGATGGTGAAATTAATTCATGGGAGGCCTAGTGGCCAAATGGGGCTTCCCTGGTGGCTCATTGGTAAAGAATCTGCCTTCCAGTGCAGGAGACAGAGGGTCAGTCCCTAGATTGGGAAGGTGCCCTGTAGAAGGAGACAGCAACCCACTCCAGTATTCTTGTCTGGGAAATGCCATGGACAGAGCGGCCTGGCGGGCTGCAGTCCATGGGGTTGCAAAGGAATCGGACATGGACATGACTTGGTGACTAATAACAAGTGACTAAATAATGCCATCAAATTGGTGGTGCATCTGACCTTGTTTCCCCCTTGATTTTAGGTTCTACTCATTCTGTAATTCCATGGTTTTCAAACTATTGTTCACATAATATCAAAATTCAGTTTTCAGGTAGAGTGGGATATCCTGAAAACAAGCTAGCCAGAATATGGTTTATGGAGCTGTGAAATCATTCTTGGCAGGGAACACCAGGGTTGATCTGAGAGGGGCTGATTGATATGCCCTTCTCTCTTACTGTTCCATGTGTATCTGTATTTTCTCCCAGGTGAGAGAAGTCAGGTCTTTTGTTAAAAATATGTATATATGGCAGTTGTGCAGCTCACTAAAATGGCCCAACTCAAGTTGGTAGTACCTATTAAAATTATTGTTTATTAATAAATGGCAGAACAATACTAAAAAATTAAACCTAGGAAAACTAACATCCATAACTGGTACCCTCTTACAGCTGTCCATTTTTTACATTTTCTTTCTTGAGTTTATAACATACACAGTTATGTGGAAGTTATGATTTTTACCTTTTCTTGTAATTAAATGTATAATATTTGAAAGACATTCAAGATTATTCTTTGTCAGGATTGATTTGACTTTGTAGTTTTCTGTGTCTCCACATGAATTGTGGAGTTGTTTCTTCTATTTCTGTCAAAAAAATGCCTTTGGGATTTTGATAGGGACTGAATCCATACATCCCTTTGAGTAGTATGGACATTTTAACAATGTTGTCCTCCAGTCCAAGAACATGAGATATCTTTTTGTCCTTTACTTCTTTAATTTCTTTCCTCAGTGCTTTATAGTTTTTATTATACAAGTTTTTAATCTCCTTAGATAAGTTTATTTGTAAGTAATTTTTTTTTGCTATTATTGTAAATGGTATTGGCTTACTAATTTTCTTTTCATATGGTTTCTTGTTAGTAGTGTATAGAAATGCTTATTGTTGATGAGAAAGCAAAATGGTGCAGACACTATGAAAAAACAGTATGGAGGTTCCTCAAGAAATTAAGAATGTAACTGGCATTATCCAGCAATCCCACATTTGGGATTTTCAGATTAGTTGAAATCATAATTTTGTAAGAGAGATCCACACTCCCTGTTCATTGCCACTCAGTTACCAACAGCCAGGGTGTAGAATCAGCCTAAATATTCATTGACAAATGAATGGATAGAGGGTGGTGCAGGTAGTCAGCCTTAAAAAAGGAAGGATATGTGACACTGTGGATGATCCTTAAGGACATTATGCTAAGTGAAATTCTAGTCATCAAAAGACAAATACTCCATGATTCCTCTTATATGAGATATCCAAAATAGTCAAATTCATAGACTCAAAGGGAGAAATGGTACTTGTCTGACCCTGAGGAGAGGGGGAAAGTGGGGCGTTACAGTAGGCCTGAAGTTCCATTTAAGCAAGATGGATAAGCTCTAGAGATCTGCTATCTGTTGTGCCTGTGGTCAATAATAATAGAATTAAAATTTTGTTGAGAGGGTAGATCTTAAAGGTTCATACTGTAATAAAATTAAAAAAATTACCCCCCAGAAGATTATTCTAAGCACCAGTCTCTGTAAAGCAATTATCGTTCAATTAAAAATAAATTAAAAAAAACACACCAGTCTCAAACAACTATGAATGACACAAAGTAGTGCATTAAGGTACATCCTGGGCTGTGTTTCCTCACATTCTTAAAATAGGTTTTATGATTTCCTAGTCAGGAATCAGTAAGTATGTTGGTGAATAGCAGTTATCATTTCTGGTATGAGGAGAGTCATTGGTGATGAGTCATCTGCATTCCATTCCATCCTGGGAAGTTGAGTAAATTTTATTTTTCTGAATATGATTTAGAATTTCTCTAGAATCTGTCTCTCTTTCTCCTTTTTAAAATCTTGGCTTATCTATTTATTTATTGAAGTATAGCTGACTTACAATATTGTGTTAATTTCGGGTATATAGCAAAGTTACTCAGTTACATACATATATATATTTCATATTATTTCCCATTATAGATTATTCAAGATATTGAATATATTTCCGTGTGCTATACAGTAAATCCTTTTTGCTCATCTATTTTATGTACAGTTGTTTGTTAATCTCATACTTGTAATTTATCCCTCCCCTGTCACTTTCCCTTTTGGGAACCATAAGTTTGTTTTCTGTTTGAGTCTGTTTTGTATAGATTCATTTGTATTATTCTTTAGATTTCATTCCCTTGTGGCTCATTTGGTAAAGAATCTGCCTGCAATGTGGGAGACTTGGGTTCGATCCCTGGGTTGGGAAGATCCCGTGGAGAAGGGAAAGGCTACCCATTCCAGTATTCTGGCCTGGAGAATTCCATGGACTGAATAGTTCATGGGTCACAAAGAGTCACAATGAGTTGGACACGACTGAGCGACTTTCACTTTCAAGTGATATGTAATATTTGTCTTTGTCTTCACTTAGTATGATATTCTCTAGGTTCATCCATGTTGTTGCAAAAGACAGTATTTCATCCTTTTTCCCTATATTTCTCTTGATTCTAATGATTTTGTGGTCCTGTAGTACCCCATTATTTTGGCAGGTTTCTAAACTTCAATTATTAGTGATTTGGTATTTAAGAAAGTAGAATTGTTTTGTTTAAATTCACTGTTAGAGTAACTGTTCCTTCATGTGATTATACACACATATGAGATATATTAATAGTTCTTTATCACTTTGAAGATAATAAACCATGGATGGGTTAGTTTTATTTGTCAAACATTTAACATAGTACAGCTAGGTGACAGACAACTTCTAAAGCACTTAAAAATATAAACATAGTCCTCTGATTTTCTACTAATTGTAGTCCAGTAAATATTTGATATTTAATCACAATAATTATAGGGTTCAGTACTATTTTGGATTATTTTCTGCATTGCGTTATTTTTTGTTTAAGTCATAGTCACTTTGTAGTAACATGAAGAACTAATAAAACTCACTTTAGATTTGAAAGTTAGAGCCAGGGCAGAGAAGATTGATAATGAGTAAAGTAAAGAGTGAGAGCCATGTTACATGGGGGAATATTGAAAGTAATTTGGCAAGTTTAGCTTAGAAAGATAAAGGCTGATAGTTATTCCCTTTCAGCCTTTTAAAGTGTATCTTCTGCGGGTAGGACTTATTCTGTGTAACTAGCTCCAGAGGGCAAACTAGGTCCAGTGGATGGATAAAACATGGGTAAAGTATATGCACTTAATGTAAGGGAAATTTTTGAAACATTATCACTGTTTTAAAATGAAATTGACTGCCTGGTAAGATAGCAAGCTCTTTTGTTACTAAAAGTGTTCACCTGTGGTGATCAACTCTCTGGATACTGTATATAGCATATTATGTGGGAGTTTTAATGAAATTACATACACCCCAGTGCCAGTACTATTCTAAGTAAAGGAGAATGCTAATGGGTTAAAAAAAAAGGCAATAAAAAGACTTTTTATTGATGTAAAAGATCTTAATGACCCAAATAATCATGATGGTGTGATCACTCACCTAGAGCCAGACATCCAAGCATCACTTCAAACAAAGCTAGTAGAAGTGATAGAATTCCAGCTGATCAATATCAAACCCTAGAAGATGATGCTGTTAAGATGCTACACTCAGTATGCCAGTAAATTTGGAAGACTCAGCAGTGACTGCAGGACTGGAGAAGGTCAGTTCTCATTCCAGTCCCAAAGAAGGGCAGTGCCAAAGAATGCTCAAACTACCACACAATTGCAGTCATTTCACATGCTAGCAAGTTCAGTTCAGTTCGGTTCAGTCGCTCAGTCGTGTCCTACTCTTTGCGGCCCCACGAATCGCAGCACGCCAGGCCTCCCTGTCCATCACCAACTCCCGGAGTTCACTCAGACTCACGTCCATCAGGTCAGTGATGCCATCCAGCCATCTCATCCTCTGTTGTCCCTTTCTCCTCCTGCCCCCAATCCCTCCCAGCATCAGAGTCTTTTCCAATGAGTCAACTCTTCGCATGAGGTGGCTAAAGTACTGGAGTTTCAGCTTTAGCATCGTTCCTTCCAAAGAAATCCCAGGGATGATCTCCTTCAGAATGGACTGGTTGGATTTCCTTGCAGTCCAAGGGACTCAAGAGTCTTCTCCAACACCACAGTTCAAAACCATCAATTCTTCGGCGCTCAGCCTTCTTCACAGTCCAACTCTCACATCCATACATGACCACAGGAAAAACCATAGCCTTGACTAGACGGACCTTAGTCGGCAAAGTAATGTCTCTGCTTTTGAATATGCTATCTAGGTTGGTCATAACTTTTCTGCCAAGGAGTAAGCGTCTTCTAATTTCGTGGCTGCAGTCACCAACTGCAGTGATTTTGGAGCCAAAAAAATGAAGTCTGACACTGTTTCTACTGTTTCCCCATCTATTTGCCATGAAGTGATGGGACTGGATGCCATGATCTTCATTTTCTGAATGTTGAGCTTTAGGCCAACTTTTTCACTCTCCTCTTTCACTTTCATCAAGAGGCTTTTTAGTTCCTCTTCACTTTCTGCCATAAGGGTGGCGTCATCTGCATACCTGAGGTTATTGATAGTTCTCCCGGCAATCTTGATTCCAGCTTGTGTTTCTTCCAGTCCAGCGTTTCTCATGATGTACTCTGCATATAAGTTAAATAAGCAGGGTGACAATATACAGCCTTGACATACTCCTTTTCCTATTTGGAACCAGTCTGTTGTTCCATGTCCAGTTCTAACTGCTGCTTCCTGACCTGCATACAGATTTCTCAAGAGGCAGGACAGATAGTCTGGTATTCCCATCTCTCTCAGAGTTTTCCACAGTTTGTTTTGATCCACACAGTCAAAGGCTTTGGCATAGTCAATGAAGCAGAAATAGATGTTTTTTTGGAACTCTCTTGCTTTTTCCATGATCCAGTAGATGCTGGCAATCTGATCTCTGGTTCCTCTGCCTTTTCTAAAACCAGCTTGAACATCTGGAAGTTCACGGTTCACGTATTGCCGAAGCCTGGCTTGGAGAACTTTGAGCATTACTTTACTAGCATGTGGGATGAGTGCCATTATGCGGTAGTTTGAGCATTCTTTGGCATTGCCTTTCTTTGGGATTGGAATGAAAACTGACCTTTTTCAGTCTTGTGGCCACTGCTGAGTTTTCCAAATTTGCTGGTGTATTGAGTGCAGCACTTTCACAGCATCATCTTTCAGGATTTGAAACAGCTCAACTGGAATTCCATTACCTCCACTAGCTTTGTTCATAGCGATGCTTTCCAAGGCCCACTTGACTTCACATTCCAGGATGTCTGGCTCTAGATTAGTGATCACACCATCATGATTATCTGGGTCATGAAGACATGCTAGCAAAGTCATGTTCAAAATCCTTCAAGCTAAGCTTCACAGTATGTGAACTGTGAAGTTCCAGATGTTCAAGCTGGATTTAGAAGAGGCAGAGGAACCAGAGATCAAATTACCAACATCCAGTGGATCATAGAAAAAGCAAGAGAAGTCCAGAAAAACATCTACTTCATCGACTACACTAAAGCCTTTGACTGTGTGGATCACAACATACTGTGAAAAATTCTTAAAGAGATGGAAATACCAGACCACCTTATCTACCTCCTGAGAAACCTTTATGCAGGTCAAGAAGCAACAATTAGAACCAGACTTGGAACAATGGACTGGTTCCAAATTGGGAAAGCAGTACATCAAGGCTCTCACCCTACTTCATTAACTTACATGCGCAGTACAACCTGTGAAATTCTGGGCTGGATAAAGCATAAGCTGGAATGAGGATTCCCAGTAGAAATATCAATAACCTCAGATACTGAGATGACACCACCCTTATGGCAGAATGCAAAGAGGAACTAAAGAGCCTCTTGATGAAAGTGAAAGAGGAGAGTGAAAAAGTTGGCTTAAAGCTCAACATCTGAAAAATGAAGATCATGGCATCTGGTCCCATCACTTCATGGCAGATATTTGGGGAAATAATGGAAACGGTGAGAGGCTTTATTTTCTTGGGCTCCAAAATCACTGCAGATGGTGACTGCAGCCATGAAATTAAAAGATGCTTGCTCTTTAGAAGAAAAGCTATGATACACCTAGACAGCAAATTAAAAAGCAGAGGCATCACTTTGCCTACAAAGGTCCGTATAATCAACACTGTGGTTTTTCCAGTAGTCATGTATGGATGTGAGGGTTGGCCATAAAGAAGCCTCAGCACTGGAGAATTGATGCTTTTGAACTGGGGTGTTGGAGAAGAGTCTTGAGAGTCCCTTGGAGTGCAAGGAGGTTGAAACAGTCAATCCTAAAGAAAATCAGTCCTGAATATTCATTGGAAGGACTGATACTGAAGCTGAAACTCCAATACTTTGACTACCTGATGCAAAGAACTGACACTTTGGAAAAGATCCTGATGCTGGGAAAGATTGAAAGCAGGAGGAGAAGGGGACGACAGAGGATGAGATGGTTGTATGGCATCACCTACTCAATGGACGTGAGTTTGAGCAAACTCCGGGAGCTGGTAAAAGACAGGGAAGCCTGGTGTGCTATGGTCCATGTGCTCACAAAGAGTCCAACAGGACTGAGCAACTGCACAACAGCATACATACAGAAAAGTACAGCTGTCATAAAAGAACAGTGGATGAATTATCACAATTTATCACTTCCATGTAACTGTTGCAGGAAAGAGTATGTGGGGCATGAGAGCATGGTCACATCTGAAGTCATTTCTGATTTCCCTGGGACATCCTCCAGGTGTGAATTCTTGGATTTGGTTGGACAGAATTCAAGAGTAGCCACAGTAAAGGAAAAGATGGGTTATACATGGAGGAGATGCATTCCATACATAGATTGTGGGCCGTCTCAGAAGGCAGGAGAGACCCAAGAGGCCAAACTGAAATTTTAAAAATTATCTTTATTGGAGAACTCTTTTTTAATTTTTAACTGAAGGATGATTGCTTTATAGAATTTCGTTGTTTTCTGTCAAACCTCAAAATGAATCAGCCACAGGTATACATATATTCCCTCCATTTTGACCCTCCCTCCCATATCTCTTCCCATCCCACCTCTAGGTTGATACAGAGCCCCTGTTTGAGATTCCTGAGACATACAGCAAATTTCCACTGGCTGTCTCTTTTACTTATGGTAATGTAAGTTTCCACGTTACTCTCTGAGTACATCACACTCCCCCCCATGTCCATAAGTCTATTCTTTGTGTCTGTTTCTCCATTGCTGCCATGTAAGTAAATTCTTCAGCACCAGTTATCTAGATTCCGTATATATGCATTAGAATATGATATTTATCTTTCTCTTTCTGACTCCACTCTGTATAATAGGCTCTAGGTTCATCCACCTCGTTAGAACTGACTCAAATGTGTTCCTTTTAATGGCTGAATAATATTCCACTGTGTATATGTACCACAACTTCTTTATCCATTCATCTGTCGATGGGAATCTAGGTTGCTTCCATGTTCTAGCTATGGTAAATAGTGCTGCAGTGAACAATGGGATACACGTGTCTTTTTCAGTTTTGGGATATATGCCTAGGAGTGGGATTGCTGGGTCATACGATGATTTTATTCCTAGTTTTATAAAGAATCTTCATACCGTCTCCCATAGTGGCTGTATCAATTTACATTCCCAGCAGCAGTGCAGGAGGGTTCCTTTATCTCCACACACTCTCCAGCATTTACTGTTTGTAGACTTTTTGATGATGGCCACTCGACTGGTGTGAGGTGACATCTCATTGCAGTTTTGATTTCCATTTCTCTAATAATGAGCGATGTTGAGCATCTTTTCATGTGTTTGTTAGCCATCTGTATGTCTTCTTTGGAGAAATGTCTGTTCAGGTTTTTTCCCCACTTTTTGATTGGGTTGTTCATTTTTCTGATATTGAATTGTATGAGCTGCTTATATATTTTGGAAAATTAATCCTTTGCCAGTTGTTTCATTTGCTACTATTTTCTCCCATTCCGAGGGTTGTCTTTTCACCTTGCCTGTACCTTTTGCTGTGCAAAAGCTTTTAAGTTTAATCAAGTTCCACTTGTTTACTTTTGTTTTTATTTCTGTTACTCTAGAAGGTAGATCATAGAGGATTTTGCTTTGATTTATGTTATCGAGTGCCTTTGTTTTCCTCTAAGAGTTTTATAGTTTCTGGTTTTACATTTAGGTCTTTAATCCATTTTGAGTGTATCCTTGTGTATGGTGTTAGGAAGTGTCTTAATTTTATTCTTTTACATGTAGCTATCCAGTTTTCCCAGCACCATTTATTGAAGAGGCTGTCTTTGCCCCATTGTATATTTTTGCCTCCTTTGTAAAAAAAATAAGGTACCCATAGGTGCATGGGTTTATTTCTGGGCTTTCTGTCTTGTTCCCTTGGTCTATATTTCCGTTTTTAGGCCAGTACCATACTGTCTTGATGACTGTAGCTTTGTATAATCTGAAGTCAGGAAGATCGATTCCTCCAGCTCCATTCTTCTTTCTTAGGACTGCTTTGGCTATTTGGGGTCTTTTGTATTTTCATATGAATTGTGAAATTTTTTATTCTAGTTCTGTCAACGCCATTGGTAGTTTGATAGGGATCACATCGAATTTGTAGATTGCGTTTGGTAGTATAGTGATTTTCACAATATTGATTCTTCCTACCCAGGAACATGGAATATCTGTTTATGTCATCTTTGATTTCTTTCATCAGTGTTTTAGAATTTTCTGTGTACAGTTCTTTTGTCTCCCTAGATAAGTTTATCCCTAGATATTTAATTCTTTTTGTTGCAGTGGTGAATGGGAGTGTTTCCTTAATTTCTCTTTCTGATTTTTTCAGTTAGAATATAGAAATGCAAGTGATTTCTGTGTATTGATTTTGTATCCTGCAACTTTGCTAACTTCACTGATTAGCTCTAGTAATTTTCTGATACTATATTTAGGGTTTTCTATGTATAGTGTACTGTCATCTGCAAATAGAGCTTTACTTTTTCTTTTCTGATCCAGATTCTTTTTATTTCTTTTTCATCTCTGATTGCTTTAGCTAGGACTTCCAAAACTATGTTGAATAATAGTGGTGAAAGTGGACACCCTTGCCTTGTTCCTGATCTTAGGAGAAATGCTTTCAGTTTTTCACAATTGAGAATAATGTTTGCTGTAGGCTTGAGGTAGGTTCCTTCTGTGCCCATTTTTTGAAGAGTTTTAATCATAAATGGGTACTGAATTTTTTCAAAGACTTTTTCTGCATCTGTTGAAATTATAAAGTTTTTATCTTTCAGTTTGTTAATATGGTATATCACATTGTTTGATTTGTGTATATTAAAAAATCCTTGCATCCCTGGCATAAACCCAACTTGACCATAGTGTATGAGCTTTTTGATGTGTTGCTGAGCTCTGTTTGATGAAATTTTGCTGAGGATTTTTGCATCTATGTTCATTAGTGATACTGTCCTAAGTTTTCTTTTTTTGTCTTGTCTTTGTCTGGTTTTGGTATCAGGGTGATGGTGGCCTTGTAGAATGAGTTTGGAAGTGTTCCTTCCTCTGCAATTTTTTGGAAGAGTTTTAGAAGGATAGACATTAGCTCTTCTCTAAATGTTTGACAGAATTCTCCTGTGAAGCCATCTGGTCCTGGGCTTTTGTTTTTTGGGAGATTTTTGATCACAGCTTCAATTTCAGTGCTTTGTAATTGGGTTGTTCATAATTTCTGTTTCTTCCTAGTTCAGTCTTGGAAGATTGAACGTTTCTAGGAATCTGTCCATTTCTTCCAGGTTATCTATTTTATTGCCATATAGTTGTTTGTAATAGTCTCTTATAATCCTTTGTATTTCTGCATTGTCTATTGTAATCCTTTTACATTTCTAAGTTTGTTGATTTGATTCTTCTCTCACTTTCCTTGATGAGTCTGACTAAATGTTTGTCAATTTTGTTTATCTTCTCAAAGAACCAGCTTTTTGTTTTATTAATCTTAACTATTGTTTCTTTCATTTCTTTTTCGTTTATTTCTGCTCAGATCATACTGATTTCTTCTACTAATTTTGTGGGTTTTTTTTTTTTTTTTTCTTCTTCTAGTTGTTTTAGGTGTAAAGTTAGGTTGTCTGTTTGAGATTTTTCTAGTTTCTTGAGGTAGGATTGTATTGCTATAAACTTCCCTCTTAGGATTGCTTTTGCTGCATCCCATAGGTTTTGAGTTGTCATGTTTTCATTGTCATTTGTTTCTAGAAATTTTTTGATTTCTCTTTTGATTTCTTCAGTAACCTGTTGGACAACTGTTTTAAAAGTACGTTAAATGGAGCATGATCTATGTATATATATGGAGCCAAGAAGAAAACAACAAAAAACAAAAACAACCCTCTTAGTTGAGAAGAGGCTCCTCTAAAATGAGGATACACATTAGGGGGAAGATGGGAAATGGGAGGAAGGAAGGCAAATATCACCTTAATAAACAGATGCACTGAATCAAATCTTAAGATAGATGATGTAGCTAGACTGCCTTCTAACAGGGCAATATTTTGCATGAAAATGTTAAAAAAAGCTCTTCATGGGAAATGTGAGTATGACTAGTATTTTTGTGGGAATCAGACTTTGATGTTTAATTGCTGTTAAACTTACTTAATATTCCTTTAGCATATTTTTCATTGTGAACCTCATGAACATATCATTATAGTTAATTTGAGTAAATGGAGCACAAATGTATAGATGTCTCAGTGAATGGTTGTAAAATTGTTAATCTCAGCAGAGCATTGTCTTAATGGCCTGCTGATCAAGGAGAATGAGAGTGTTTATATTCTGTTGTAAAAGTGGGGAAAGATTCCAGTTACCAGTGATAGAGACATAAAAACAAAGAAAACATGATTAAGTGCTAGGTAGGTTCACTTTATGACCTTGTAAGAATAAGTTGATATCCCTGCATGCAGATTGACTTAATTTAGTCTTGACTCTTCAAGCAGGAGCTAGACCAGTTGAGGAAGGCTGTAGGCTGCAGGTTGTTATGGAGTCAGAGAGAGTCAGTGAGAGAGAGAGAGAGAGAGTGAGTGAGTGAGTATGGTGGTAATGGGAGGTGAATGGAGAATCCTGGGTGGTGAGAACAGGATTCATGAAGGTACAGTCTGAAAATATACCAAGTTCAGTGAATTTCAAATGGTGGGGCCTTTTGCATATACAGAATTAGAGGTCTGTACGAATTAATATGAAGTGAGTCTGGATGGTATGAATGGAAACCAAGGCTTTAAGGTCCTGAAATACTACTCAAAGCAATTGAAATTTGTATTGTAGGAGATGAGACCTTGAATGGGGAATATCCAGAGATGAGAGACTCTGCATATTTGCCATTAGAAAGATAACACACTAATGTAGAAGGGATTTGAGGTTGGGGATGTTTTAATGTAAGATTCTTGGAATAAAGGCCAATCCAGGTTATGAAAATATTAATTTGGAAGAGATAATGAAAGGCTGCTGGTATTCCTGAAGAAGGATTGGAGAGGAGATAGTCAAATCTTTTAGAAGGTGGAATGGCTACTAGGATATGAGGAAGGAAGGAGAATGGTGATTACCAATGGATTCTGTGTTTCTGGCTTAGGCAACTAGTGAATTCACTGGTGTTAGGAACATGAGGCTCAACTTAAGACACATGGCAATTGAGGTCCTTGGCTATTTCATTTAAGGTTCAGGTGAGCAGTATAGCTCAGGCCCCATAGTAAGTGTTAAAGCCACAAATGTAGATAAAATCACCCAGATGAATTCATGTATCAGTACAATAGAATGAAGACAATGGAAACAGAATTCCGGGTGGGAGGGAAGGAAAGAAACACAATAGTGAAGAAGACTGAGAAGTAGCAGTGAAGGGGAGGCAGGAGGAGAACTTGGAATCTGTGGAATCTCAGACTAGGAAAAACGTCTAAGGAGAGGATGACTAATGGTTCCAGATAGTGTGTTCAAATAAGGCAAAGCCAGAACAGTGTGCATCAGATGTGCTGGTTCATCTTTAGTTTGTCGGGAGCTTTGAGTAATAACTATGATTGAATGTTGTGGGTTAAGAAGTAAACAGTTTTGTTATTATTATTTTAAATGGGAGAGGCTGGAACTTGTCTGTAGGAAAAACCTCGGAAGGAACCAGTAAAACAAGATGATGTGAGAGTGGCGTGGTAGGGGTCCTAGGGTGATCAGATCTTGAAACACAGGTGATTGTTCTGTGGCTGTAGGTATTTTGACTCTTGATACATATATATATATTTTTTAATGTGGACTATTTTAAGAGTCTTTATTAAAGTTGTTACACCACTAAGTGTTAGTCAGTTGTATTTGATTCTTTGCAAGCCCATGGATTGTAGCCCGCCAGGCTCCTTTGTCCCTGGATTTCTCCAGGCAAGAATACTGGAGTGGGTTGCCATTTCCTTCTCCGGGGATCTTCCCAACCTGGGTCTCCTGCATTGCAGGCAAATTCTTTACCATCTGAGCCATTAGGGAAACCCTGTTAACAGTATTCTATTTTATGGTTTTTGTTTGTTTGTTTTTTGTTGTTGTTGTTGCCATGAGGCATGTGGAATCTTAGTTTCCCAACTAGGGCTTGAACCCACAGCCCCTCCATTGGAACGCAAAGTCTTAATCACTGGACCACTCTAAGTCCTGACCCTTGCTCTTTAAAGTGTGGTTCATCAACAAGTCAGATGGTGCCTTAGATAAGAGAGGGAGTGGGTCTTGGAACTGCCTGAGCCCCAGAACCCTGCAGCGTCTAGAAAATCTTGTGACTCACAAGGGGAAACAAATGTTACTGTAAAAGGTAAAGGAAACTCTGAGCTGTATTTTTGCACACAAACTGATGATGATACCAGTTTTTTGGCCTGGGATTATAAGTGGGAGCCCTCAAAAGTGTAATTTGAAGTCTCACCCTTGGAGTGTACACACCACCAGATCCTTTTCCCAATTCAGACTCCAGATTGCTGTCACTTCAGACTTTCTAGTGCTGTTCAAGTCTAGATGTAGATTTGGCCCAAATAGGTGATGTATACACTGTTACTTCTCTCTGTTGTTTCTGATACTTTTAATGAGTATATATTGAAATTAAGTTAAATAACTTATCTTAAATGTTGAAATTGTTAAATAATAAAATGTGGTTTATGAATTAGCAGTATCAGCTTCGCCTGGGAGCTTAAACTATAGCATCTGAGACTCACATTCCCAACATTTTTTGAATCTTCACTTTAGCACAGTCCTGAGCATCTTAAGGGCGCGATCCTATGCCCCTTAAAGTTTGAGAGGAGCTTGAGATAAAAGAATAGGATACAATTAGAATGTGGGCTGACTTTAGTAAATTTTTAGATCAATTCGACATGTAGGATAAAGTTTAGGAAGGAAGAGTATAGTACGGAGCAGAGTTAATCTAACGTAAGATTAAAATGGGTAATTAAAATTTATATTTTTATTTAATGTTACATTTATCATGAGATAGAAAATAAGCCTTCTGTCTCATTGAGATTCATAAGTAGTATACTAGGTCAATAAGCTTAATGTTATTATAACCTATATTTTTTAGGTCCTGTTCAGATTCTTTGTATAATGCCAAGCTTGCCACCCTAGATTACTTGGAAATTTTATGTAAATTTGAGTTAAAAAGTTTCAAAATTGAGAGTGAAATTGGAAAGGAATAACCTTTACAGCTTAAAAACAGAAGAAAAATACAGATTTGAGTGTTTTATTTGCCTCTTGGTAGGTCACTTACAACCACCGTCATTTTTTATCATCTTACAAATGAGCAAATAGCCTTAGAGAACTTACATAATGTAGTTACTGTTCACTGTTAGTTCATGGCTGAGCCAAGGAATGATGTAGAATCTTCTGATTCTAGAACCTCTCATGGAAAAGCTGGGAGAAAAAACTACTTCCATGTAGAAGTAAATGAGTATAAAATCTCAGCATCTCTAGTAAGGAATAAGAAAGAACAAACAAACTTAAGCCTTCTTTGAGGTAAACTTGCTCATGTTGTTGGGATAGATTTCACTTTGTACTATAGCTCTTAATTTCTGATTACCATTTAATGTGTGAATTAGACCCCACTCTATTAATGTTCTGTTAAAAGCTTCTGACTTAATATTTAGGCTGACATATTATTGTATTGGAATAAAGTAGACAATAGACAACACTTATGAATATTTGAATTTTAAAAATAGTCATCCTGGATTTTCTTTTCAATTTATCCAAAAATGTCTTATTACTTATAAACAGGTTCTTGTAAATTTGGTTCTCTGAATCTTGAGAGCTTTGTTATGTATTAGGTTGCTGGAAAGTAATTATGGTTTTGGACCCTAAATTTTAAATTATTATAACTAGGCTCAAGCACATCTTTATTAATTGAAATATGAACCATTACAGTCAGCACATTTTTGCCAATGAGAAATAAGTTTGTTTACTCCTGTAGCATAAAAATCCATGCTTTGAGATTTTACGAACTCTTAGCATTTTCTGCATCCTGCTGGTTGTGGAAGCGTTTTCCCTGCAAAAAGTTGTCAAGATGCTTGAAGAAATGGTAGTCATTTGGTGAGAGGTCAGGTGAATATACAGATGAGGCAAAACATCATAGCCCACTCTTTTAACTTTTGAAGCATTGATTGTGAGATGTGTGGCTGGGTGTTGTCATAGAAAAAAACTGGGCCCTTTCTCTTAACCAGTGCTGGCTACAAGCATTGCATCTCAATGATTTGCTGAGCATACTTCTCAGATGTAATGATTTCACCAGGATTCAGTGGCTCAGCAGATCACGAAACAGTGACTATGACCCTTTTTTTGGTGCAAGTTTGGCTTTGGGAAGTGCTTTGGAGCTTCTTCTTGGTCATGTAAAATCCATTTTTCATCCCATATCACAATTGGATCAAGAAATGATCTGTTGTTGTTGTGTAGAATAAGAGAAGATGACACTTCAAAATGACTCTTTTTTTTTTTTTTTGGTTTTCGGTCAGCCCATCAAAAAATGATGGCCCCAGTTAGCTTTTTCACTTTTCAGTTTGCTTCAAATGCGAAACAGCCCATTTAATGGTCAGTGTTGAGTTCTTGGGCAACTTCTCTTGTCGTTGTAAGAGATCAGCTTCAGTCATCCCCTGTTGGTCATGGTCAACTTCTGATGGCCAGCCACTCGTTTTCAATGCTCTTGTCTCCATTGCAAAACTTCTTGAACCACCACTGCACTGTACGTTTGTCAGCAATTCCTGGGCCAGATGCCTTGTTGATTTTGAGTTGTCTCCACTGCTTTAGGACCTATTTTGAACTTGTGTAAGAAAATCACTCGAATTTGCTTTTTGTCCAACATAATTTCCATAGTCTAAAATACATATAAAATAACCAGCAAGTAATAATTGATTAGCAAAAAACATAAAGCAAGAAACGTGCATTAGAATGATGTATAACATAATGACATTTATTTAAGAATGTATTCCAATATCAAATGGCAGAGTTCAGCAGTGCAAAACTGTAGTACTTTTGCACAACCTAAATAGCAATCCACTCCAGTATTCTTGCCTGGAGAATCACATTTACAGAGGAGCATGGCAGGCTCCAGTCCATGGGGTCACAAGAGTTGGACGAGACTTAGTGACTAGACTACTGCTACTGCTAATTCCTCACTCAGTAAATGAACTGTGTGAACTAGATAGGGTAGCAAGTGAGAGCTCCGTACCTTCCAGGTAGTATTTTGTGTGTGTGTGTGTGTGTGTGTGTGTGTGTTTTCAACTTTACCTTCACCCCAGTAGTAGTTGTACTTTGTTATTTTTCACAGTTGTTTCCTTTAGACTTTAATATTTTGTTTCTTTGACCATTATGATGATACTGACTTGGGAAACATCCCCACACTCACTCTTTGGGGGATTTCTACTGCTTGACGATATGTGACTGATTTCTCTGTCTTTTGTTGGTAAATTAACTGTGTGAATACTTACATACCCTCACCACTTCCAAAATATTTATAAATTATTCTTTTGCTTTCTCCTCTGTGAAGATAAATCTTATTGATTCATCAAATGAAGAAGTTTGAGATTTCCCCCCTACAGTATTAATGAAAGTTTGTCATGATACCAAATTCAAAAGAGCAGTAAATGTTGCCCTTTGAATTGATTGTACATGTGTTCTGAGAGAACTGAAATTACACATTTTTTATTTGACTTAAGAATTTATTATCTTATAGTGTCAATGATAGAGATAGGACAGACTCTTGAATTTTGTTTTATAAACTTGACCTTGAAAAATGGCTTTGCCATTGACTGGCAATGAAATTTTAGAAAGTTGCTTTTCCTGCTGCTGGGGAAACTGGATAGCTGCACATGAGAGAATGAAATCAGAGAATTTTATCATACCATAGGGAAAAAGCTCAGTATGGATTAAAAACCTCAATGTAAGATTGGAAACCCTAAAGCACCTGAAAGAAAACATGAAACACTCTTTGACATAAATCGTAGCAATAATTGTTTTTTGGATTTTTCTCCTCAGGCAAAGCAAACAAAAGCAAAATTAAAAAAATGAGACTTAATTTAAAGCATTTGTACAGGAAAGGGAACCATCAATAAAATGAAATGATAACCCAATGAAATGAGAGAAAATATTTTCAAATGATACATTCCATAAGGGGTTAATATTCAAAGTGTATAAGCAGCTCAGTATCAAAAGACAAGATTGGGTTTTGCTCAGATAAACTCAGTTTTTAATATCCCTCAATATTTATGAGTTTGAAGTTCAAAGAAAGATCAGGTTTGGAGCTACAAACATTTTGGGATTTATTAGCCTATAGATAATAATGTCATTATGTATTAATGTGCTTTTGAACAATGATTATCCCTTATTAAAATAATGCAAGCTACATTTTCACCAGGCCAGTAGCATGGTCAGAGCATTCTTACATACTTTCATAGAGATATTTAAATGAGTCCTTAATAGTTGTGTATACATTGTCATCTCAGGTTCTTTATTTTAAAAATTATTTAATATGAAAAGCCATTTGAATTAGGATTTGCCACCTATTGTTCCCAAAGATTAATGATACATTTATAATTCCAGTAGTCAGATTTTTAATTTATTATTATTATTTTTTTCCTGTAGCTCTTCTCTCCATACCTTCCTAACTTCTTGCCATCTTTTCCTCAGTTTCCACCATTATATTGACATGACTCCTTTGATTTTCATTGTTTTCCTCCTTTCGGTATCCAGGATCCTTTTCATCCTTTTATTCTTTATGCCCTGTGCACTACTGGTTATCATTATTCAGTCCCTCCTTTTCTATTCTCTCCCTTGCCTTTTAATTACTGCTGTCTTTTTTCCTTTACTTCTTCATGAATTGAAATGTTAACCAATCCTGAAGACCTAGTGGAAGCATTAAACTACTCTGGGAAGTCGCCCCTGACTATTATAGCCTGTATTGATCTTCTTTTCATTCAGTATCACCATCTTTGGCATGTACTAACAACACTATGTTATTAGTTGTTTTATAGATGTACGTTTTTTCTCCCCCACTTGTATAATTCCTGAGGCCAGGAACTGTATCTAAATTTTTAACTTTCAGAATTTGGCATAATATAGTATTGTGTCCTTTGAAGGTACTCACTGAAGAACTTTTGATTTTTAAAGTGACTTTTGAAAATATAATGATCATTGATTATATGTTCATATCTTTTACTATAATGATCAGAATCCCAGTGTCCCAACCTGAGAGAGCCCTTTTTAAATTCCCCAAAATCCAGGCATTTATTTATTTTTAGTCCTTCCATGCACTGAGGTAAGAGAAAGTCAAGAAATCAAAGCCCTAATAGCTCTGCTGGTATCCAGGGCCACTCTGTTGAGATACATTATTCTTGGAAGATATGGATGTTAACATGCTTTTTTTGGGCTAATGGTAATTACTTCAGAATCAAAATTGATGTGTATTTATTGACTAACATGTTAAAAATAAGTTTGAGGGATGAAGGGAAACAAAACTGAAGACATTTTGTTGTTAATAATGAGCTTCATTTTATTTAATAGAACATAGAATTTTCTTATTTGGGAGGGGCACAGAGACTTTGGGATTTATTATAAGATCTCTTTATAAGAAGGGATTCTCTGATGACTCAGATGGTAAAGAGTCTGCCTGCAATGCAGGAGACGTGAGTTCTATCCCTGGGTTGGGAAGATACCCTGGAGAAGAAAATGGCAACCCACTCTAGTATTCTTGCCTGGAAAATCCCATGGACAGAGGAGCCTGGCAGACTACAGTCCAGAGGGTTGCAAAGAGTTGGACCACAACTGAGCAACTTCACTTTCTTTTTTTCTAAATAAGAAACGTCTTGGATGACTATATATATTGTATCAGTACTGTAAAGATTGTTTCCAAACAGAAATCTGCTGTCATCCTTATCTTTGTGCCTCTGTATCTAATGTGCCTTTTTTTCTATTTTTAAGATTTTCTCTCTAATACTAGCTTTAAGCAATTTGTGCTGAGCTTTGGTGTAGTTTTCTTTGTCTTTTTGTGCTTGGTATTTATTGCACTATCTATATCTGCATGCGGAGAAGGCAATGGTGACCCACTCCAGTACTCTTTGCTTGTAAAATCTCTTGGATGGAGGAGCCTGGTAGGCTGCAGTCCATGGGTCTCTAAGAGTCAGACACAACTGAGTAACTTCACTTTCCCTTTTCTCTTTCATGCGTTGGAAAGGGACATAGCAACCCACTCCAGTGTTCTTGCCTGGAAAATCCCATGGACAGAGGAGCCTGGTAGGCTGCAGTCCATGGGGTCGCTAAGAGTCAGACACGACTGAGTGACTTCATTTTCCCTTTACACTTTCATGCATTGGAAAGGGAAATGGCAACCCACTCGTGTTCTTGCCTGGAGAATCCCAGGGACTGGGGAGCCTGGTGGGCTGCTGTCTATGGGGTCGCACAGAGTCGGACACGACTGAAGGGATTTAGCAGGAGTAGCAGATCTTCATGATTTCATCAAATCATGGGACATTTCAAAACTATAATTATACAGTTACTAGGCCACTTAAAGTTGCTGAACATCTCACTGATTTTCTGTGCAATGTTTGTTTCCTTTGTCTTTCATTTTAGATAGTTTTATTGTTTCATCTTTAAATTCAGTAATCTTGTGCATGTCTAATCTGCCATTAATCCAACCCTTTTTTTTCATCTTATTGTAACTACTTATATTGTAGCTCTCATCTCTAGAAGTTCAATTTGTATCTTTTTAATATTTTCATATCTAACATTTTGAACATACTGAATACATTGTGAAGTGCTTTTGTGCTTATTTTAACATCTGTGTCAGTTCTGGGTCAGTTTTGACTAATTTCTCTCCTTATTATTGAATATATTTCCCTGCTTTTCTATATGCCTAATAATACTCGATTGGCTTCTAGACATTTAAAATTTTATTTTATTGGATGTTGGTTATTTTTGTATTCCTATCAGTATCATTGAGCATTGTTCTAGGATGCAGGTGTTTTTGATCCTTCCGGGTTTTTATTTTGAGATTTATTAGGTATACTTGAATGGCATTCAGCCTAGGGGTAATTGTTCCTCACTTCTAAGGCAAGAGCCTCTGCACCCACTCAGTACCTTGTGCATTAGGACTTTTTCAGTCTGCCTGGTGGAACTAGGCACCATTCTGAGGCATGTGTGAGTGCTCCATACTGTTTTCATTTTCCTATCAGATGCAAGTTTTGATCAGCAGTTTGCTGAATACTTAAGGGGGGCCATCTGTGGGTCTCCAAGGTTTCTCTTTGGGAGTCAGATGAACTCTGCCTATGTTCCTCCTCTCTGTGTCTCAGCCATGGATCTCTTTCAAGGCAGTGCAGTAGAATAGTCATAGGGCTTACCTTGTTTGCTTGATGTCTCTTAAGCATAACTGTCTAATTTCTTGTCAGGTGTCTTAAAGGTTGTTTCTTTCATGTATGTGTTTGCCTTTGTTTCAAGTAGATAAATCAGTACATTCCTTGTTGACTTACCTTGGCCAGAGATGGAAGTATCTGTTGTTGCTTTTTGAAAAGCATTGTGAGGTTGATAAGAGAAGTTTTTAAAAGCTAGTAAATTTTAAGCTGAGTGCAATTCAAGGTTGTAGTCATTTTAGCTTTGTATTTCCCTAAAGGCATCTGAAAAATAAGTAAAGGTCTTTTCTAGTATGTGTGTTGAAATAAAAGACTTTAATTCTTTTATCCTCACAAGTTTTACTTTACCTATCTTTCCTTTAAGAATTAAACTGATGCTGTTAATAAGTTCAGGGTATGCTTTAAGGGGTTAGTGATTTTAGTGAATGACTGTAATTTGACCAGTTGAATATTAAGGGTTTCAGAGTATATCTTTAATAGATTTCTCCAGGTCTTCAGAATTTAGGTTCTGTGTAAAATAGTTCTAGGAAGACAGTATTCCCTAGACTTAGTTTGACAGTTTTCTCATCTCTCACCTAAAGTAATATAACATTTATTTTCTCAGAGTTTGCAAAAGGCTTTAAAAACCTAAGTATTCCTTTTCATTTTACAGTCACATGTTTTATTGAGGGCATATAGTCTGTCTGTGAATAATGAGATGGTTTCTGGAATGAATGACTTTTTAAAAGTTGACTTTATTTGCATAATTGCTTACAGAAAGGACAATAATTACCATGTTTTTAAGAGTGTTTTGCCAAAGTAGTATTGATACTTGCATATGTCTTACAATAGTAATTCTGGGCTAATTATGGAGCCTACTAGGCTCCGCTCTCCATGGGATTTTCCAGGCAATAATAGGCTGCCATTTCCTTCTCCGGGGGATTTTCCCAACCCAGGGATCGAACCCAGGTCTCCTGCATTGCAGACAGACGCTTTATGTCTGAGCCACCAGGGAAGCCCCAGTTGTGGAGTATACTGTTTATAAATTGTAACCTTAACTTTATTCACTCTACTATAGTAATGTCTTCATACATTAATTATAGTTACATTTCCCCTATAAATTTCATTGACTCGTAAAGAGATTTTGAAAATGAGCTATAGAATGTGGGCATTGGGAGCATTTACATTACTTTACATGAGTAGATACAGTTTGCTGATTGGGATTCAATATAGTTTTATTATTCATAGCTCTTTTTCTTCCTTCCCTGAATGTTTCATGAAATGAATATCTTCTAATTATATACCACTTCAAGTAATAGAAAGTATTTTTAAATTTAACATAGTGAATTGGCCTACAGATTGTGATGGAGATTATGTGGTAGGTGACAGCGCTGATAGTTAAAAGCTTGCTCTATTAGCAGCTGCTGCTGCTGCTAAGTCGCTTCAGTCGTGTCCGACTCTGTGCAACCCCATAGACAGAAGCCCACCAGGCTCCCCCGTCCCCGGGATTCCCCAGGCAAGGACACTGGAGTGGGTTGCCATTTCCTTCTCCAGTGCATGAAATTGAAAAGTGAAAGTGAAGTCGCTCAGTCGTGTCTGACTCTTAGCGACCCCATGGACTGCAGCCTGCTAGGCTCCTCTGTCCATGGGATTTTCCAGGCAAGAGTACTGGAGTGGGATGCCATTGCCTTCTCCCTATTAGCAGCAGTTGAAAGTTAATAATTAGTTGTGGAAGGCTAGGAGAAACTGGATCAGTTCAGCAGAAGTAAGAATTGTTGCCTGAGAATTACCACCAGTGGTAGATAAGAAGCAGCAAGAAGAAAAAGCCCCAAATATAACAAAAAGTGACATACTGAGTTGAGGTAGCATCTTGCTCAAGGTCAGAATTACAAGTGGGAAGAGGAGCTAACTTAATAAGAGAGATTTGCTGCTGATTGCAGTGGTGTTAACTTAAGTCTCTCTCCTCTAGCCCAGGAGTTGTCTTTATTGGTACCGAGGGCGCAGTGGCCCTTGGAACCTAAAAGATCTGAACCAATATCATTTGGTTTTTCTGAGTATAATCTGGATAATTCTTTTTTGTTTTTTCTTTTCAGGTAAATTTTGTACTGTTTTTGGGCCAGTTAGGTGCTGGATTCGTGAAACATTAATTACTAGTTTCAGTTTGTCAGTATATTTCATAATTTATTGAGTAAATTTATGTGTTTCTTTTCTTCTTTCTTTGTCTTCAAACTATTCTCTTAGTACAATGAATTTTGACTTAAATAAAATTCTTAGCCAATTATTTCTTTAAATGACCAAGCTTTATAAAATTCTGACAACCTATAATGTAAAAAATTCATTTCAAAAGCCTAGCACATAGGAATATGTATAATAAACTAAATATACATTTAAATTAGACTGTTACTAGTTACAAAAACCTTCATGAATGTGTTTTTGGGTAATGATGACCAGATATCAGTCACTGGAATTAAGGACACACACTGAAACATATATGTAAATCCTAACTTGCTGCTCTCCAACTATTTCTTTCATATTTATCATTTGTCAGAAATACGTATGACCTAGATTTTTAAAGTAATTGACATTCCAATTTGATAATATGGGGGGGAACTTTTGTTGCTACTGAGCATTTTTTTTTGGTAATAGGATATAATTTTAGTAATGCTTATTGATCAGCATTTATATATGTATTATGTACACACACATACAAGTGTGTGCATGAAACACTGTGGCCCATGATTGGTAGTTAGGAAGTGCTTTTCATGTAAGGTTGGTTTTACTAGGTTTAAGATATATAATTGCTATGAGAATCTAGCTGTTTACAAACTTCAGGAGTTTCTGGTTGAATAACTGTGATTGAAAAGGTGATTTGGAGAGTATAATGTAGGTTGGAATTTCATATAATTCTTGTTATAATCTCGGATCTCATCCCCTCCCCCCAGCACTCCACCCAGATGTTTACTGAAAGTTTTTCTTTTGGCTTTTCTTGCTTTTATGTACTTAGGTTCATGATAATATCCCTTTTTACTGAAATTTTGATTTGAGTTAGATGACCTTTAAGTTTATTACAACCTAAAGATAGGACGTTTTGTTAAAAATTTTGCTATATTTTGTAGTTAATCAAAGCTATCATGTTATGTTTTCCATTTCACATTGGACCATAAGTAAAAGTACTGCAGTAAATTATTCCATCTTCTTTTATTCCTATATTTTAGAATAAGTT
The DNA here is from genome assembly GCF_001704415.2 of Capra hircus. NCBI lineage: Eukaryota > Metazoa > Chordata > Mammalia > Artiodactyla > Bovidae > Capra > Capra hircus. Next base: position 24,071,051 of record NC_030834.1, read on the forward strand.
TGCAGCAGGGTTTATAAAGTCATTTAACTTAGAATTAAATAATCTTCTTTTAGTCAGCATAGAAATATAATTCAGAATTTTACTGTTGATCTGGTATTTAATCTATGCTGTATGATTTAGGACATATTTTCTTGTTATATGAAATAAGTAGTATTTTCTGATTTTTTAGTATGACTTTCCTCTTAAAGATGTACGATTTTGTGTCGTAGGACAAGATTTCACATTTCTATATAGGATATGTTATTTTGCAAAAATTTTTATTTTAAAAATTCTTTTGTAAGCATTTGAAGTATAAAATTCTAACTAGTTGTCTCAGTATGTTTGCTATTAGAAAACTATAGTTAGCCCATGGAAGAACATTTAACTGGCAGTGTAGGAGGGGAATACTGACATTTGCAATGAAAGTAAAAGATGATATTGCATTCATAATAGTATTTAAGAAAAAGTAAAGTAATGCTTAAAATTCTCCAAGCCAGACTTCAGCAATACGTGAACCATGAACTTCCAGATGTTCAAGCTGGTTTTACAAAAGGCAGAGGAACCAGAGATCAAATTGCCAACATCCACTGGATCATCGCAAAAGCAAGAGTTCCAGAAAAACATCTATTTCTGCTTCATTGACTATGCCAAAGCCTTTGACTGTGTGGATCACAATAAACTGTGGAAAATTCTGAAAGAGATGGGAATGTCAGACCACCTGACCTGCCTCTTGAGAAACCTGTGTGTAGGTCAGGAAGCAACAGTTAGAACTGGACATGGAACAACAGACTGGTTCCAAATAGGAAGAGGAGTACATCAAGGCTGTATATTGTCACCCTGCTTATGTAACTTATGTGCAGAGTACATCATGAGAAATGCTGGGCTGGAGGAAGCACAAGCTGGAATCAAGATTGATGGGAGAACTATCAATAACCTCAGATATGCAGATGACACCATCCTTATGGCAGAAAATGAAGAAGAACTAAAAAGCCTCTCAATGAAAGTGAAAGAGGAGAGTGAAAAAGTTGGCTTAAAGCTCAACATTCAGAAAATGAAGATCATGGCATCTGGTCCCATCACTTCATGGCAGATAGATGGGGAAACAGTGGAAACAGTGTCAGACTTTATTTTTCTGGGCTCCAGAATCACTGCAGTTGGTGACTGCAGCCATGAAATTAAAAGACACTTACCCCTTGGAAGGAAAGTTATGACCAACCTAGATAGCACATTAAAAAGCAGAGACAATACTTTGCCAACAAAGGTCCGTCTAGTCAAGGCTATGGTTTTTCCAGTAGTCATGTATGGATGTGAGAGTTGGACTATAAAGAAAGCTGAGCACCGAAGAATTGATGATTTGAACTATGGTGTTGGAGAAGACTCTTGAGAGTCCCTTGGACTGCAGGGAGATCTAACCAGTCCATCCTAAAAATCAGTCTTGGGTGTTCATTGGAAGGACTGATGCTGAAGCTGAAACTCCAGTACTTTGGCCACCTGATGGGAAGAGCTAACTGACTTGAAAAGACCGTGATGCTGGGAAAGACTGAGGGCAGGAGAAGGGGATGGCAGAGGACGAGATGATTGGATGGCGTCACCTACTCGATGGACATGGGTTTGGGTGGACTCTGGGAGTTGGTGATGGACTAGAGGCCTGGTGTGCTGTGGTTCATGGGGTCGCAGAGAGTCAGTCATGACTGAGTGACTGAACTGAATTGATTGTATGATTGAATTAGGGAAAATCCCTTGTATTTAAGGATAAGCTACAAGTTTGATTAGAATTTAGGTAACCTTAGAGAACAAAAAAGAATGAACCCAGGTCTCCCACATTATAGGCAGACGCTTTACTGTCTGAGCCCCCAGGGAAGTCTAGTGTTAATTTGGAGAAGGAGAATTAGAGATAGCTAATGATTCTTATAGTTTTTTTTGTATATAACTTTGTTTCCCTTAACTTTTTTTTTTCATTTTTCTTCTTCTTAAGTTTGTTAGATATATAGAAGATCTCATTTTATTTTGTTTGTTTTGTCTTAATGGGTTGCACAAGTTGGAGGGACAGTTAGGTGAGAGGGAAAAAACATACATGAATACTTAAAATGACTTATCAGCCATGAGATACAGTTCAGTTACTCAATCATGTCCAACTCTTTGTGACCCCATGAACCACAGCACACCAGGCCCCCCGTCCATCACCCATTGTCGGAGTCTAACCAAACCCATGTCCATTAAGTCATTGATGCTATCCAACCATCTCATCCTCTGTTGTCCCCTTCTCCTCCTGCCCTCAATCTTTCCCAACGTTAGGGTCTTTTCAAATGAGTCATCTCTTTGCATCAGGTGCCCAAAGATACAAGGTATGATGTATTGTTTTGCCATTTAAGAACTGAAGTCACTTTCTTCAACCCTATTAATGAATAGTTTCAGCTACTTGCTATATAGATTCCAGAATTTATTTTGAGTTTGTTGGCATTGTTGATTTTGCTAATAAAGGAATTGTACTTCTGGTAGATAGGATGAATGGAATATCAATATGAAATTGTTGCATAATAACAAATGACTCGTCTGAATTTCTTAATAATTATCCATATTGAGAGTTTATGTGTGTAGACACTGCTTTAAATACCTTATGTGTTAGTGGAAATATCTTTTTGCGTCATTTCAGCAGGGAAACCACAGGTTCACTGAAATCAAGAGAAGTACTTCTTCCAAGTCCCTAACACTGCAGAATTCTGAATTACAAGTTAACTTTGTAAAATATTGTCAGTGGATTTGTTATGGTATCCATGGGTAGCAGGTCTATAGTGGGTTCATAAAATGAAATGAGAAAGAGATCTTAATCTATTTTAGAGAATGGTTATTTTAATAAGTTGTATCTGTGTTTTTCATTAATCATATAGAGGCTATCTACTTTATAATTGTAAGGATATAAAATGCATTACCCCCTAAAAACAACACGCAAACATTTCCCCAAACTATTCTGTACGTAGTGTACTCTTGTAGTAGGGATGGAAGTTTCAAGTGCTAAGGTGTGTAGATTGAAGCCCTATGAGGAGAGAGGCAAGCCCACTGAGCCAGAAAGACCATAGTGGTGATACTCCCACCTAGTGGTGAAACCTGGTAACCCAACATGTAGAACAAGGCAGGGATCCCATTCTGTGGAGATTTTTTTTTTTTAAAAATAAGCCACAGGCCACACAATTCATCAGAGGTAGAATTTGGGTTGCTTCTGCAACAATTTGATTAAATTCAGTACTTCCTCTTTAAATTTACTGTTGTTGTTCAGTCGCCCAGTCGTGATTGACTTTTTGACCCCATGGACCGCAGCCGGGCCTCCCTGTCTCTTACCATCTCCCAAAGTTTGCCCAAGTTCATGTTCAGTGCATTGGTGATGCCATCCAGCCATCTCATTATCCACTTTATAGAACCTGTGGCACTATATTCACCACACACACACACACACACACACACACACACACACACAATATGTATATCCACTATAAAACCTGTATAAAACCTGTAGCAGTGGGAGGGTGTCGCTTTAATGTTAGCTTCAATGTAAATCTGAGGAGATTTTTCTGAAGGACGTAGGGAGGTGGTACTTTAAAGATAGTGGTGATGGTTCTCATGGAGTAGAAGCTTCTGATGAAGAGATTGCCTGAACTTCAGAATGATGGCTTTTGAGACCTTGGGAATGATTTTTCTAGATTTGAAGATAAAAACATATTAATATTTCTGCTTCCAAGTCATGTATGTATGAATTTCTTTTAGAATTCATTTATGTTGTTCTTAGTTGTGATGCACATTACACGAACTGAAACATTTGATTTTAATACATGTGTGAGCATAATGTTGGGAGTTCTTACAGTTTATTGCGTAGATGTATGCTGTGGGCCATATAGCTTAGGTGGTAAAGATCTGCCTGCAATGCAGGAGACCCTGGTTTGATTCTTGGGTCGGGAAGATCCCCTGGAGAAGGGAAAGGCTACCCACTCCAGTATTCTGTCTGGCCTGGAGAATTCCATGGACTGTATAGTCCATGGGGTCACAAAGAGTTGGACACGACTGAACGACTTACATGCTTTGGGCCACTTTTTCTCTCTGAAAAAATTTTTTTTCAACACACTCTGTGACTCCCTATAGCCTAGTAGGAACTGTTATACATTTACTGCATTCTGTGGCTTTTATCACACCAATGTTTATGAATATGTTTGTTTTGTTTGCAGATACTATAAGAATTTATTCAGATGCTGTTGTTATTTTTATTGTTTTTTTAATTTCCAGAATTAACTGAAATGCAGTATCAGTATTGGATTATTTAGAACTTCATTTACTAGTAAATAATTTTTTTATTGCCTGTTGTTTACACATAACTACTTACTTTCTGTGGAGTCTGTATAGAGTATATGATAAAATCTGATTTCTCTGGCAAAAAAATCTGCTTTAAATGAACTTTAATACAGCTATGATGAAAAAGATTTAAAAGGTTTTATTACCCTAGAATTTTTTAAATGATTGCATTTTTTATAGCTTCACACTTTTATACTCACTTGTTAAAAGTATTGTTGAGCTTATTAGAGGCAGTTTTTAATGGTGGAATGAGGCGATACAGTGTCTGTGATACACAGCATAGAGTTTGTGGTCAGTCAGCACCATCTTTGTGTCCTGAGCAAATTGCCTCATCTTTGCAACAGTATGTGAGCATGCACATGTGCACACATATACACACATATACATACACACATACACATACATACACACAAACACACACACAGACTGTTAACTATAGTGCCTAGAATGTAGCATGCATTTAATCTCTGTTAGCTATTTCTTGGTTGTTTTATACAAAGAAAAAAGACAGTGAAAGTGATCTGTAGAAAAATAAGAGTATTACCTCATACCATAGATAAAAATAATAAAAGCAAAGATTTAATGTTATCAGTTTGAGAGAATATTTTATGATGTTAAAGGAGAGAGAAGGATAAGTTACAAAGAAGTACAGGTTATAAAGGAAAAGATTGATTTTGACCACATTAAGGAACAGAAGGGTATGACAGAAGACATCATAAATAAAATTTTATGCCAAGTCCTAGATGACAGAAGATAATTGTCACTTATGCACATGATTAATATTAATGACTAATACATTGCTAGTTAATTACTAGTAAGGAACTACAACAATTTGATAAGAAATGACAAAATTGAAAAATAGGTAAGTGATCTGAACAGGCAGTTCATAGAGGAAATCTGAGTTGTAAGTAAACATTAAAATGCATGTGATACAATGGAGTATTACTCAGCCATTAAAAAGAATACATTTGAATCCATTCTCATGAGGTGGATGAAACTGGAGCCAATTATACAGAGTGAAGTAAGCCAGAAAGAAAAACACCAATACAGTATACTAACACATATATATGGAATTTAGAAAGATGGTAATGATAACCCTGTATGCAAGACAGTTAAAGAGACACAGATGTGTAGAACAGACTTTTGGACTTTGTGGGAGAGGGAGAGGGTGGGATGATTTGGGAGAATGGCATTGAAACATGTATACTATCATGTAAGAAATGAATTGCCAGTCTAAGTTGGATACAGGATGCTTGGGGCTTGTGCACTGGGATGACCCAGAGAGACGATATAGGGAGAGAGGTGGGAGGGGGGTTCAGGATTGGGAACTCATGTACACCCATGGCGGATTCATGTCAATGTATGGCAAAACCAATACAGTATTGTAAAGTAAAATAAAAATTAAAAAAAATAAAAAAATAAAAAGTTCAAAAAAATTGCATATGATATCATTGATCATCAGGGATGTGGAAATTACAAGAAGATTGAGATACTGTTGGTTCATTAGACTGAAAATCTTCTTAAAAAATCTGCCAGTTTTAGTGTTGATAAAGATGTAGGAAAATAGGAACTCATATATTGTTGATGAGAATCTAAATTAGCATAATTAGTTTGGATATACCATTTGGCAATATCTTTTAATTGGTTACTAACTTTTTTATGTGCTGTGGGCAGATTTAACAGTCTGGCAAGCCTATGCACTTCTTTGCAGAATAATTTTTAAATGAATAATGTATGTAGAAGTACAAAGGATGATAACCTCATTGAAATATTCTTATCAAAATATAAATGTGATGCAATAATGTTTGTTTGTTTTTGAAGTCGTAACAAGAATCTAATGACAGGTCTGATAACTGTTGTGAGTTCTAAGTACTGAGGAGTATTACAGTATGTAGAGCCATCTGTGACAAATAGAATGGAAGAGAAGACCCCTGATTTTTATTGGTCATAGAGTCACAGATACTGTTTATTCTCTGGTACTTGTTTCCATTTATAATTGAAATGTTAAATTTTAGTTAGAGATTTGTGAAAATGAAGATAAATTTTTATCTCTTTCTAAGTTCATGGTCTGTCTTAATTCTCATTATGGAAGCAGTGAAGATCCAGTTTAAGAAGTCTTATGGAGAGAGTCTCAAAACCATGAACAGTGCTCATTGTTCATAAGAATTTTAAAAATTCTTATAATTCTTATAAACACTCTACAGCAATGGAAATAAATGATTATACCTATATGTGTCAACATGCATAAATTTCTAAAACAAAACTTTGGCTTAAAAGTTTCAGTATTTCTAATTTCAGAAATTAGAAGAGAACATTATGCCAATTAAAAATATATAAAACTATATTTTATATTGCTGATTACTTTATGTACCTGTTTTGGTGTTTGCCTCTATAAAGATAGATTTAAAAGAAATAATACTTTTACCTAAATGGGAGAGAGGAGAATAAGATGGAATAAAAGTGTTCAGACACACCTGTAATGTTGAAAAAATTGAAATAAAAAAGAAGTGGTACAGAGATAGGTTAGTTGAAAGGGTACTAATTTCTTCAGGTATGTCCGTAATTGTATAGTTGATATTTTGTGACTAACTCAAACATTTGTCTGCTTTTTGCTTTTCCATTGCATTGAACAGAAGGTTTGTTTGGTTTTATGGTAAAACCCAAATGAACCTTTTGGCCAACTGTGTACTTAGACTGTAAAAGAAAGCCTGTAAATAGCAATCGATGTTTATGGTAGCAGAATGAAAACTCAATTAACATGGGTAGGACTGTGTTCCTCTGCAGTAACTCAGTAGCCCTAAATTTGTCAATTTCTGGCATGTTTATCACCAGAAAAGCTCAAAAGTATATCTTACCAGACTCAGGAAAATGGTTTTATTTGTTGCGTTTATATTGGTTTCTTGTATCTCTTCTTTCTAATGGTTCACTAAATTAGATCTGAAATATCTGGGATTGCTTTCTTCAGTTTCTCAGTAAAGAGATACATAAAATCTTGGTTTTTGAAGAAGAACTTTTGATACTCCAGGTCATTTTTACTGAAATGATCTGAGTTGCTTATCAATAAAAATGAATGTAGTGGTAACTGTTCAAGTTGGAATATATTGAAATGTCTTCACTTTCTCAGTTACCTGTCTGATTAGAAAGTAAAGATTAGATTGAAGTGAAATGAACAAAGCTTCAAAGAGAGCAGAGTCAGTCCACAGATAGGAAGGTTATATAGGAACAGCAAAGACCTATGGAGTATCTGAGGCAGTCCCTGGCTGTGTCACACATTTCTTCCTAGAAAAATCAGAATGTCTTGGCATTTAACTATTCCTTTTTGGGTGTATCTTTCACTGTGTATTTCCACTTGGTAGTAACTGTTGTTTATAATGTAACACAGGTGAGTATTTCAAATAACAGAAATTTATAAAGTAGAATACATAAACACCCCTATAATCTTCTCCTCTAGAAATAAACTGTCAATTTGCTGTATATCCTTTAAGATATTCAGCATGTACAGTGTGTCAGCAGTAAAGAATCTACCTGCAATGTAGGAGACCCAGGTTTGATCCCTGAGTGGGGAAAATTCCCTGGAGAAGGGAGTGGCAACCCGCTCCAGTATTCTTGCTTGAAGAATCCCATGGACGGAGGAACCTGGTGGGCTACAGACCATGGGGTTGCAAAGAGTTGGGCATGACTGAGTGACTAACACCTCACTTTACTTCACAGTGTATAAAATAAGTTAAGGAATGAGTAGGCACACGTTTATTTTTAAAATATGAAATGTTTCTGTACATAGTGTTGTGATACGTAATCCTTTTGGATTTACTTAAAGGTAAGTTGTGACTATCCTTTTAGGTAAGTTTGTCTCATCTTGTTAATGACTGTGATAGTGTTTCATTTCATACTGTTTTATGATCTAACTAATCTCCTTTTTGTGGACACACATCTTATCTCTAAATATAAGATGCATATGTGAAATGGAAAAAATGCTTTGTTTTCGTAATATTTTTACCAAATGAGTGTTAGCACCAAACATATGGGACCTTATATACACACTCCTTCCAAGTTTTAATGATCACCTTTCATCTTGGGCTGCTGTCTCTTATCATGATTGTTGAGGTCCTTTATTGGACCGGAACCTGCTTATCCATAATCAACGATAAGAAAGTAAAGGAGAGAAAGAGGCTGATATTCCTTGGTTTACGCAGAAAGCCAATAAAGCCCCTGGCACGGGGCTTCCTCTGTTCATGGAGGCCTCAGATGCCTTCTCAATGGGGTGAAGGCGCAGAGCACCTTCTCGAGAGGGTCTTAGATGCCTGGGCAGGAAAGTGAACTCTGAGGGCCTCTGCGCTCCAATGAAATAGCCTGAAAGAGAGAGAGAAAGAAAAACAAAGACAGACACGGTAGACCAGAGCTCTGATGGAGCAACGGTGTTTTAATCAACATGATGTGGGCATATATACTGTCTTACAAGGTAGTTATTCTCAGCAAAGATAAAGATTAAAATTCCAGACTTACAAAACATAGGCGATCCATATTAAAGAGAGAGAGAGTTGTAAACAATCACTTTTACTGTATGGTTCAGAAGAAGGAAGAGGGTACTTATCACCATATAGAAAAACTAATGAAGGAAATGCCTGGATTCCTCAGCCCCTGGGAGAAGCTTGCCTCTCCTCTTAATTCCCGATTATTCAGGAGTTAATAAGGAACAGAGGATTTCTGACAGATCCAAAACAGCACACAGGAAGCCTCCTGTTAAATGCTTCCTGACACATAATAACAAATGTTTTTGAAAGAGTAATTCTCCTGCCACAAGGGGATGGAGAAAGGTGTCTTGACCCAGGACTGTGTTACTTATGAGAGAGCTGTTTTATTCTATATCTGCATTTCTAGTAAGTTGTTCCATTAGTTACTCGGCTATATGAGTATTCATCTAGGAGTCCAGTGCCAGGCTGGTCACCGAGGACATAATGAATGAGACGCAATACTAGGCTTTATTTTAATAATGTAATGGTAGAAACTGATAAGTAATTGATTGTTGCTGTTCAGTTGCTAAGTTGTCCAACTCTTTGTGACCCCATGGCTCCTCTGTCTTCCATTATCTACTGGAGTTTGCTCAAATTCATGTCCATTGAGTTGGTGATGCTATTTAACCGTCTCATCCTCTGCTGCCCCCTACTCCTTTTGCCTTCAATCTTTCCCAGTCTCAGGATGTTTTCCAATGAGTTGGCTCTTCTCTTTAAGTGGCCAAAGTATTGGAGCTTCAGCTTTAGCATCATTCCTTCCAGTGAATATTTGTTATGCCAAAGTCGCGAAATCTCCCAATGACCGCCAGAGAGCCGATATCCGATGCAAAAGGAAGAGTTTTTATTACCAAGCTCGAGCTGGGGCTCCCACCGATACCGACGTAGCAGCTATAGGGAGGAGCCCTGAGCTCTGGGTTACATTGCTTATATAGGGTATTATTGCATGAAAAATTTGGAAAACGGGAGTCTCCGGGTCTGATTGGTCACCTTCTGGTGAAGGGTTAGGTGTTGAGTTCTGATTGGTTCTCCTTTCCCGGGCTTGATTCGAATTTCCCGGGCTGGCCAAGGGTTCTGATTGGTTCGCAGGTGGTGGGGTGAGGTCAGGGGATTTCCAAAGGCTCTTTTCCCGGAACCTTACAAAAAGGAGTAGCTTTGATTCTTCATTCCCCCCTTCTCTAGGATCCAGGACAGACCCAGTCATGGGTCTGAGGTCAGCTCTATATTGTCTCCTGCTAAGGGGACCGTTGGTAGGGCCGCATATTGGGATCTGAGTACTATGAGCTGCACCGTGTTAATGCAGTTTTTAATGAAGGCCACTAGTTAGTTTAGTAAGCATGGCCTGAGGGTGAGTAGCAGTAACAAGATAATCAGGGGCCCACCAAGGAGGATATGAGAGTTGTGAACCAGGGGGATGAGTTGAACCAGGATTCAAACCAATTTTGAGACATTTCTCTTTTTTTTTTTTTTTTTGACTCAGCCCTTTTCTTATCTTGGCCAGGGACTCCTTGACTACCCCTGAGTGATTCACATAAAAACAACGTTCTTCCCCTAATGCAGCACATAGGCCCTCTGAGAAACTTCATACTCAAGATACTTTTTGGGAATTGGGGAGGAGGTATCTTTCTTCTGTAACTTCTTCCTGCTGTGCATGGGCGTAGGCCTGTCTAATAGAGCAGAAGTCTCTCTCTACCTGGTCTAAGTTGGGGTTTTCCACATCTGAAACCAGCTTCTACCCTTGTAGTTGCAGCAATTTAGTTGGCCCCTCTCAGAGATGAAATAGACAAGGGCCAAACAGGAGACCTAACAGGATGGTCATTTCTGGTCCCAGTGGTAGATAAGGCAACATTTGGGGTGAGGGTTGCAGGCTTTGTGACCCCTTCTGATGGGTTGGTGGTGAGGCAGCAGAGCTGTGCTCTAGGAATCTTGTGTTCAGTCTGAAGTTACCATCTTCCACCTGGGTGGGGGCTCAAAGACATTGTTATGCATATTTCTTTGAGTAGGAACCAGGACTCTGTCTGGAGGCTGTACCAACCTTTGATTGTTTCTGTTTTTGTATCCCCTCCCTTCCCTGATTAGCAATTGTTTGAATCCATGCTTTGGAATTCAGGGAAGGCCAAGGAGGCTGAACAAAGTCTAAATCCTACAGATAAGAAATGGAGAACACAGAACAGATCTGCACTCCAGAGCCCCACAGAGTCCCGCTCAGTTTTAATTTTAGGGAACTAGGCAACTATGACTGTGATAACTTCCTGTCAAAATGGGGCATAGGACTGCCCCAGCTTGGAGTATAAACACTGAATTGGAAGTATTTTTGAGTTCCAAGTTTTAGATCTGATTCTTGTATGATGAAAATCCTAATCTCATTTCTTTTTAGAAGAATAGGTCTGAAACCCAGTCTGGACCTGGCACTTCAGGGAGACTTGTAGCCATGTAGCCAGTTGCCTAGTTTTATAAAAAGTAAGGTTACTAGCTTCCAGCAGACATTGTTTTGAAAATGGTGGCATCCAAGCCTGACACGACTCAGAAACCCCAAGTGTTTAGCAATACAATTTCTAATCTGAAAGTACACTCATAGCATAACCTAGTTATTTCCCAGGATATCTGAACCATAGCTACTCTATTTTGACTTTTAATTGTAAACTTTTCCTTAATAGCCAAAGCAGATTTCACCGTTAATGACATCAGTGTTTCTCTAGGTATGAGAAAATGCAAGAATTGAGACTCATAAAATCTTCTCCTGAAAAGATCTAACTATCTGAAGGCCTGTTCTGCCAGTTTTTCTCAGAGCACAGAGTGCCTCATTCCTGATTTTCACCCTGAACTCCTTTCAGGGGCGTTGAAAGTCAGCAGTTGCAGCGGCCATGATTTAATCTTTGTAGATGCAGATGGCGAGTGTCAGTCTTCAGTTGGCAGAGCCCCTTTTTGCTCATAAACTTGACCATGATTATGAGGGGGCCACTTCATGACCATTTTATCCTATGATGCTGAGAGTGTCCATTCTCAGGTAAACAGGCCACTCAATGTGCTGTTAGTGGACTAGGCCATGAAACAGTATCTAAAATTCTCTGGACCACCTGTCTTACTAGCTTTTTGGTCCAGGAGAATATTCCCTCTTGTTGCTTCTTGCCATATCTAGAGTTACACTGTTACCATCATCGATCTCATATGGGACTATATATTATATTAGAGGCCTCACACACACACAGTGTAAGAAACAGCAGTTTTGTAAAACAGGTGAAATACAAATAACATAGCCAGCAGTATTAGTAAAGTCGCAAGTAAGACTTATGTTAAGAACTTCCGTTAGATGTAGCCCAGTATATCTTCAGGTCATCTGACTTAGTCTGCCCTGTAGAATCTTTATCTTCCAGGGAAATTATATATTGGCACCATCTATAAGGCACATAGCCCAGTTTTCTAGTGTCACTAGACTGATTAAATTTAGTATGATTTAATTTTTTAAGTAAATTTTCTCAGGGCCAACCAGTTAGAGTCTGGTAATAGAGAAATTTACCAAGGTAACCCAGAACTAGACACAGGTTATTGGCCACAAACCCAACAATTGGATTGATTTTTAAAACTAGCATAGGACCAGGCCTATGATAGAAAAGCATTTGACTTATATGCAAAGGTCTAAGAAGTCAAGAAAACATAAATGATCATACGAATCAGGTCCAGCATCTTGGGGAAGCTGTCTCCCTCTGATGTCATCGTCTTTTCATCCTGGTGTAGTGTAGTTTATCCTGATAAAAAAGTCCTTCCATCCATGTTGGAGACAGTCCCTTAAATTATGTCTTTTTCCAGTCCTGGTTGCAGGTCATGAGGCATCTGATCTTCATCCAAAGATAGATTACTGAGATAAGCTTCAGAAACAAACTTAGGGTGTTCTTCAAGAATTCAATTAAATTTCACATTAACATCACATAACATCAAAGAACTATCTAAGAGATGAGTCTTACTAGATGCAGACCTCCGTTAACAAACTGGTATTTAACATTTTGAAATATTTTTCTCCTTAAAGTTACCCTTATTTTTATTAAATATAACCAAATTAAGGCTAGTTTGTTTGCAAAATAGGTCTGTTCTCACTGATTTTGTTCTGATGATTTTTATAACCATAATTGATCATAGGCTTTTTATTTTGCTGAAACATTTATAGAGTCTCAGACTGAACTTTTAAAATAAAACAGGGCTGGGAAACTCACACCAAAGGCTTATCACAGATTTTGCCTAACAAATCTAGGTGAATTCTTCCCTTTTTAAGGTCTCAAAAATTTCTTGAGATTTTTGTATCCGTGAGATAACCTTCCTAACTCATTTGATAAACTTACTGGAAACCAAAGAACTTCCAATTTTTGGAGGAGTCAGATAGAAAATATAATTGTTTTGTTTATAACATTTAATTTTACCAAAGTATTGTCATAATTAGTTTGAGAGGAAGATTTCCCCTACTCCCTGAAAACATAAGATTCAACCCCATAATTTTTCAGATAGAAACCATAAAAGTTATAAGCATATTCACTGGTTCATTCATTCCTTTTGCTAACTTTTGTGAAGTCATCAGGTTTTCCATCAAAATACCAGGACATATCAGAATGTTAAAAACTCCATATAATTTTTAGGATATCTGTATTAGTAATTTTACCATACATTATAACCTGAGCGGATTTATTACTCATCTGATAATCTTTTCCATGTAATTTAAGCAACCAAATAAGCACAGTTTAATATCTCTCTTTGGGATGTTCCAGGGGCCCTCTGAAACATCCCAAAGTTAGCTAGAGATCAAAAGAACTTCAAAAGAGTTCTATTTAGGAAGTTTTATCAAAGAGATCAATTAAAAGGGTTTAGAACATTTGGTCAGATTTTAAGTTACACCAATCTGGGACTATTTTAGACGGATATTTTTAAAGAATAATTATTCTTAATAGAGTTTATATAAAAGCTCATATTTCATTTACATTTTTTAGAAGTTTTTGTTTTACTTGAGGTAATTTTCTTATTGACAAACTTGTAACAGATATAATATTTAACTCATATTAAACCTAGGTACAATGAAAATATTTTACTTAATGTTAAGTACTCTAAGATGTCTATATTAAATAGGTCAACAAACAAACATTAATATCAGGTATTTAACACTGAATATTTCCCAGTTCACATAAACCTGGAATTTATTGTTTAATTTAGAATTACTTGATTTGTAAGCGCTTACCTTTTTTTAAGCCAAATAAATAGAGCTCATATACAAAAATATTACCAAGACATATTTAGACAGACACAGTGTAAGATCTAGCTTCAAGTCTTTTTTTTTCCTTTTTCTTCAGTGTCAGGAGTTAGAGATGGTCTAGATAAGTGTTCCTGAGAGCCCTGGTCTCAAGGCACAGGGAAAGAAAATCAAGTTTTAACAAAATGGCAGCAGGTCTAAAGCACATGGTTGCCAGACAAAGCAAAATTTCCTTTTCCAGGGGATCTTCTTGACCCAGGGATCGAACCCGGGTCTCCCGCATTGGAGGCAGACGCTTTAACCTCTGAGCCACCAGGGAAGTCCTTAAATACAAAAATACAGTCTCTCAGAAAACCTCCTATAGAGACACAGAATTTCAGATCCAAGTACTAACATCAAAGATTTCAAGGAAGGAAAGGAAGCCAGGTTGAAAAAGAAGGGAGAGGAGGCGGGAGAGTGGGGGCAGAAGGGGTGGCCTTACAGACGTCTCCTGCCACCTACAGATACCCAGGCGTTACGGGACTTTTCCCTGGGCCTCCAGAGAAGGGAGGACTGGAACTCGGCCCTACCAGAAATCAGAACCAGAATTCGAGTTCTCTGCCAAGAGGAGGTGATCAGTCTCCAATCCTCAGCTCAGGCTGAGGGCCCTTTGACCAGATTCCTGCATCCAGGACCGGGGGACTAGAAAAGCAGGGAAGGATAGGAAGGGTTAAGGAGAGGAAAGAGAGGGAAGGGGAGAGAGATCAATAAAGTCTCTTGTTCCTTACCGGTCGGGGCACTCTGGCCAGTTGTTCGCTTCAGGAGGGGACCAGGGACAAAAGGGTCCCAGTTGCGGCCACTGGGTCTGGTCCATTGGCAGGCAAGCTGGCCCCTGAGCACCCCGAGTGGTCAGGATGTCAGTCTCGGCGAAGAAGAGTCCCCGCCAGAGTCACCATTTGTTGCAGGAAGAGGGACCCCTTCCAGGGTGCGAAACTGGGCTCTTGTCTGACACTCGGAAATGAATTGTCCGAGGAGACACATGTGCTGACAAAGGGAACTTGGTCAGGGTGTCCGATCCGCGGTCAGAAGATGATATCTCAGACTTGGTGTACAGTTCCCAAGTCAGAGGTGCCTTCTGAGGGCCATCCTACATGGAAGGTCGGCCATTCTGCGCTGCAAAAAGTGATTAATTTATTCCTTTTAATTTCTACACTGAGGTCATGAGTGCGCATCTTGACCTCCTTAAAATTATCAGTAACCAAGGATAGAGGTGTGGGGCTAGAATGGCGTTGCCCCATCATCCCTGGATCAGTCAGATGTTGGTAAATTAACACAGACAATACGAACAGCCACACAAACAGACAGACAGGAGAAATACACCTCCGGAAGTCCAGAGGTAAAACCAAACGACGACAGCCTCCAGCCGTTCAGCGGGAGCAACCTGCTATCGTCTACAGAGAACAGGGGCACTCTGTCCCCCTACGCCAGGATCGGGGACGCCTCCCAACGACCCCCACCGGTGACTCTCCGGCGCGTCCGCCTGAGTTGTATACCAGTCTCAGATACCAGGCCCTGCCAGGAGTGAAAAGAAAGACAGAAAAAAGCTTACCGGCTGCAGATGACTCTCCGGATCGGCCTTCCCGTGGAGCCGGTGGGAGATCCCGGACGAGCCCCCAAATGTTATGCCCAAGTCGCGAAATCTCCCAATGACCACCAGGGAGCCGATATCCGATGCAAAAGGAAGAGAGGTTTTATTACCAAGCTCAAGCTGGGGCTCCCACCGATACCAACGTAGCAGCTATAGGGAGGAGCCCTGAGCTCTGGGCTACATTGCTTATATAGGGTATCAGCGCGCGAAAAATTTGGAAAACGGGAGTCTCCGGGTCTGATTGGTCACCTTCTGGTGAAGGGTTAGGTGTTGAGTTCTGATTGGTTCTCCTTTCCCGGGCTTGATTCGAATTTCCCGGGCTGGCCAAGGGTTCTGATTGGTTCGCAGGTGGTGGGGTGAGGTCAGGGGATTTCCAAAGGCTCTTTTCCCGGAACCTTACAAAAAGGAGTAGCTTTGATTCTTCATATTTAGGGTTGATTTCCTTTAGTGTTGACTGGTTTGATTTCCTTGCACTTCAAGGGACTCTCAAGAATCTTCTTCAGCTCCACAATTAAAAAAAATCAATTCTTGTGTCCTCAGCCTTCTTTATGGTCCAACTGTACATCTGTACAGACTACTGGAAAAATCATAGCTTTGACTATATGGACTTTTGTTGGCAAACTGATGCAGCTGGTATCAGGCAACTATTTAAGAAACTAGCATTATGGTTATAAAATGACATTTGTAAAATAATACCCTATCACAAAAGGCCAAATTAGAAATGTTCACAGATGAGAGCAAAAGAGTAAATAAATTCACTAAATTTAATCACCTAGAAACAACTGTCATTAATATTCGGTGAATTTCATTTTCCTACAATATTTTGAGTGTTTCAAACTGTACGTAGAAGTTGAGAGAATTTTACAGTGAATACTCAGAAACACTGCCACCTAGTCTTTGAATATAATCAGCATTATACTGTGCTTGCTTTATTATGTGTCTATCCTGTCATCACTGTTCACCTTTTTTAAAGTAAGTTGCACACACAAGTAGTCTTCTTTCCTTCAAATGCGCAGATTACCTACTGCTTTAAATAATACTGTGTTTTACTCAAAGTCTAACTTAACTATATACTGTAGAAAATGTAAAAAATTTGTACTCTTACATTCCCTCCCCTGTCTCCAAATGCTTGATAAATTACTTTTTCTAATTTTGGAACGTAATGTAAGTGTTATAAATCTTGAGCAACCATATAACCTTATCCATCCAAGGATATTTGTGAGAGAAAAAGGAGGTCATATTAGTGATTATGCAGGGACAGTGAATATAGTTTGGGTCCTCTTAGGCAAACATATAATGATCAGACTATCTGTTGCTGGAGTAATTATTCTCAATTTTATACTTAAATGTATTTGTATTTAATAAACACAATAGTCAACATTTAGTCTTTTCCTGTAGCTTGTTTATTTCTCAGGTTCTTGATTTTGATTCACCTCTTGATTTTATCCATAGCTTCTCTTTTCCTGAGATATTTATTTTCATTTTATGACCCTTTTATGACCCTTGGATTTTGTCCTTAAGTAGTTCCCCCACCTCCTTGACTGGGTCTAATTTGTACTGAATTCATTAATAATTTTTGCTTGGTTTGTTACCCTACATTATTTTTGTGCTTTTAATAAATAATATATTTCAGTATGATACTGTTCTTTTATTATCCCTATAATATAGGGATAAATGAAACAGTAGTAGAGGTATTGCTTATCCAGAAGTGGGGGCACAGTGTGAGGTTAGAATACTGTCTCTAATATTATTCAGTGTTACCTACGTGAAGTCTCAGGTAGGAAGTTTCTTCTGAGGTTTTTAATGCCCCCAATTTTGAGGTCTCTGTCAGTAATACAGATTTCAGATTTCAGTTAGTAGGTAGCTGTGATAATTTTTTTAAATTTAATTTTTATTTCTTTTAACACCAAAAACGTTTTGTATTGGAGTGTAGCTGAATAACAGTGTTGTGATAGTTTCTAGTGAATGGTGAAGGGACTCAGTCATATATATACTTGTATCCATTATCCCCCAAACCCTCCTTCCATCCAAGCTGGCACATAACACTGAGCAGAGTTCCATGTGCTGTACAATAGGTTTTTGGTGGTTATCCATTTTAAATATAGCAGTGTGTACATGACCTTCCCAGTGTCCTTAACTTATCCCTTCCCCTCTGACAACCATGGGTTGGTTATCTAAGTCTGTGAGTCTCTTTGTGTTTTGTAAATTCATTTGTATCATTTGGTTTTTTAGATTCCACATATAAGGGATTCTCCTTCTCTGTCTGACTTAACTTCTCTCAATATGACACTCAGTAGGTCTGTCCATGTTGCAAATGGCCTTATTGGCCTTTTTTCATTCTTCTTAATGGCCGAGTAATATAACATTGTGCAGTATAACACATGACATTGTAGTAGTATAGCATCACACACACACACCCCCCACATCTTCTTCATCCATTCCTCTGTCGATAGGCATTTAGGTTGTTTCCATGTCTTGGCTTTTATAAACAGTGCCACAGTGAACACTGGGGTGCGTGTATCTTTTTGGGCCATGTTTTTCTCTGGATGTATGCCCAGGAATGGGATTGCAGGGTCTTACAGTAGCTCTACTTTAAGTAAGGAACCTCCATCCTGTTCTCCATAGCGGGTGTACCAATTTACATTCCCACCAACAGTGCAGGAGGGTTCTCTTCTCCCCTGAGCCTCTCCAGCATTTGTTGTTTATGGATTTTTTTGATGATAGCCATTCTGACCAGTGTGAGGTGATATCTCATTGTAGTTTTGATTAACTTGCATTTCTCAAATAACTAGTGATGTTGAAGATCTTTTAAGGTGCCTATTGGCCGTCTGTATGTTCTCTTTAGAGAAATGTCTAATCAGGTCTTCTGCCCATTTTTTTTGAGTGGGTTGTTTGTTTTGATGCTGTTAAGTGTCATAGGCTGTTTGTAAATTTTGGAGACTCGTCCCCTATCAGGACATCATTTGCAAATATTTTCTCCCAGTCTGTGAGCTGTCTTTTTGTTTTGTTTATTGTTTCCTTTGCTGTGCAAAAGCTTTTGAGTTTAAGTAGGTCCCATTTGTTTATTTTTGGTTTTATTTACATTATTCTGGGAAATGAATAAGAAAGATGTTGCTGTGATTTATGTCAGAGAATGTTCTGCATGTTTTCCTAAGAGTTTTATAGTATCCAGTTTAACGTTTAGGCCTTTATCCATTTTGAGCTTATTTTTGTGTGTGGAATTAAGAAATGATCTAATTTCATCTTTTACATGTGGCTGTCCAGTTTTTCCAGCACCATTTGTTGAAGACACTGTCTTTCCAACATTGTGTAGTCTCGCCTCCTTTGTCATAGATTAATTGACTATAGGTGCATGGGCTTATTTCTGGGTTTTCTATCCTGCTCAAATGACCTATATTTCTGTTTTTCTTTTGTGTGTTTGTGATGTTACCCTACTGTTTTGATGACTGTAGCTTTGCAGTATACTCTGAAGTCAGGGAGCCTGATTCCTCCAGCTCCGTTTTTCTTTCTGAAGATTGCTTTGGCTATTTGGGGTCTTTTGTGCCTCCATACAAATTTTGAGAATTTTTTATCTAGTTCTGTGAAAATTGCCATTGGTAATTTGATAGGGATTGTGCTGAATCTGCATATTGCCTTGGGTAGTATAGTCATTCTAACAATATTGATTCTTCCACAAACACGGTATATCCTTGGATAAACATGGTACATCCATCTGTTTATGTCTCCTTCGATTTCTTTCATCAACATCTTACAGTTTTTGAAGTATAGGTCTTTTGTCTCCTTAGGTTGGTTTATACCTAAGTATTTTGTTCTTTTTGATGCAACGTTAAATGGAATTTTTCCTTGAATTTCTCTTTCTGGTAATTCATTGTTAGTGTATAGAAATGCAACAGACTTCTGAGTATTAATTTTGTAACCTGCAGCATTCCCATATTCACTGATGAGCTCTAGTAGTTTTCTGGTGCATCTAGAATCTTCAGTGTATAGTGTCATGTCATCTGGAAACAGTGACAGTTTAACTTCCTTCTTTCCTGGTGTGGATTCCCTGTACTTCCTTTTGTTCTCTGATTGCTGTAGCTGGGACTTCCAAAACTATGTTGAGTGACAGTGGTGAGAGTGGCATCCTTGACTTGTTTCTGATCTTAGAGGAAATGCTTCCAGCTTTTCACCATTGAGTATGATGCCACCTGTGGGTTTGTCATATATGACCTTTATTATGTTGAGGTAGGAGAAGGCAATGGCACCCCACTCCAGGAATCTTGCCTGGAAAATCCCATGGACAGAGAAGCCTGGTAGGCTACAGTCCATGGGATCGCGAAGAGTCAGACACAACTGAGTGACTTCACTTTCACTTTTTACTTTCATGCATTGGAGAAGGAAATGTCACCCCACTCCAGTGTTCTTGCCTGGAGAATCCCAGAAAGGGGGAAGCCTGGTGGACTGCCATCTATGGGGTCGCACAGAGTCGGACATGACTGACACAGCTTAGCAGCAGCAGCAGCATGTACCCTCTTGGAGAAGGAAATGGCAACCCACTCCAGTATTCTTGGCCTGGAAAATCCCAGGGACAGGGGAGCCAGGCTGCCGTCTATGGAGTCGGGCATGACTGAAGCAACTTAGCATGCATGTATGCATTGGACATGGAAATGGCAACTCACTCCAGTATTCTTGCCTGGAGAATTCCAGTTGACAGAAGAGCCTGGTGGGTTGCCATTGATGGGGTCACACAGAGTCGGACATGACTGAAGCAACTTAGCAGCAGCAGCAGCATATAGCCTCTTAGGCCCACTTTCTGGAGACTTTTTATCATAAATGCTGCTGCTAAGTCGCTTCAGTCATGTCCGACTCTGTGCGACTGCACAGACGGCAGCCCACCAGGCTCCCCCGTCCCTGGGATTTCCAGGGAAGAACACTGGAGTGGGTTGCCATTTCCTTCTCCAATGCTACTGAGATGATCATATGGTTTTTATTCTTCAATTTGTTGATGGAGTGTATCACATTGATTGATTGGCGGATATTGAAATATCCTTGCATCCTTGGGTAAATCCCACTTAATCATGGCGTATGACCTTTTTAATGTATTGTTGGACATGGATTGCTAGTATTTAGTTGAGTATTTTTGCATCTATGTTCATTAGTGATATTGGCCTGTAATATTCTTTTTTGTGGTATCTTTGTCTAGTTTTGGTATCAGGGTGATGATGGCCTCATAAAATGAGTTTGGAAATTTTCCTTCCTTTGCAGTCTTTTGGAACAGTTTCAGAAAGATAGATGTTAACTCTTCACTATATGATCGATAAAATTTGCCAGTGAAGTGTTAGGTTCTGGACTTAGGTTTGTTGGGAGTTTTTAAATTATGGTTTCAATTTCAGTACTTGTAATCAATCTTGTTCATAGTTTCTATTCCTGGTTCAGTCTAGATAGACTGTACCTTTCTAAGAAATTTTCCATTTCTTCCAGGTTGTCCATTTTATTGGCATACAGTTGTTCATAGTAGTCTGTTAGGATTCTTGGTATTTCTGTTGAGTCCGTTGTAACTTCTTTTTCACTTCTAATTTTACTGATTTGAGTCCTCTCCTTTTCTTCTTGATGAATAAGGTTTATCAATCTTGTTTATCTTTTCACAGAGTCGACTGTTAGTTTCATTGATCTTTGCTATTGTTTTCTTTGTCTCTATTTCATTTATTTCTACTCTAATCTTTATGATTTCCTTCCTTCTACTAACTTTAGGTTTTGTTTGTTCTTTCTCTAGTTGTTTTAGGTGTAAAGTTAGATTGTTTATTTGAGATTTTTCTTGTTTATTGAGGTTAGACTGTGTTGCTACAAACTTCCCTCTTAGAACTGCTTTTCCTTCATCCCATAACTTAGACCTTTTTTGTTTTCATTTGTCTTCAGTGATCCAGTGGTTATTTATTAGCATATTGTTTCGCTCCCACGTTTGTGTCTCTTAGAGTTTTTTCTTGTAGTTTACTTCTAATCTTCTTGTTTCTGACAGTGTGATCAGAAAAGATGCTTGATATGATTTCAGTTTTCTTAAACTTATCAACGCTTGCCTTGTGGCCCAGTATGTGATCAATCCTGGAGAATGTTCCATGTGCACTTGAGAAAAAGGTGTAGTTTGCTGCTTTTGGATCGAGTGCTCTGTAAATATCAGTTAAATCCAACTCATCTAAAGTGTCATTTAAGGCCTTTGTCTCCTCATTGATTTTTCTGTCTGGATGATTTGTCCATTGATGAAAGTAAGGTATTAAAATCCCCCACTGTTATTGCATTACTGTCAATTTCTGCCTTTATATTTGTTAGTTTTTACGTTACATATTGAGGTGCTCCTATTTTGAGTGCATATATATTTATAATTGTTATATCATCTTCTTTGATTGAACTCTTGATCATTATGTAGTGTCCTTCTTTGTCTCTTATAACAGTCTTTGTTTTAAGTCTATTTTGTCTGATATGAGTTTGCTACTCCAGCTTTCTTCTGATTTCCATTTGTGTGAAATACCTTCTCCCATCCCCTTACTTTCAGTCTGAAGTGTCCGTAGGTATGAAGCGGGTCTCTTGTAGACAATATATAACAGTCTTGTTTTTGTATCAAGCCAGCCAGTCTGTGTCTTTTGCTTGATACCTTTAATCCATTTACAATTAAGGTAGTTATTGATATGTATAATTTTATCACCACTGTGTTAATTGTTTGGGGTTTTTTTTTTTTTTTTGGTAGATCTTTTTTTCTTATGTGTTTTGTGTCTGGAGAAGTTCCTTTAGCATTTGTTGTTAAGTTGGTTTAGTGGTGCTGAATTCTCTTTACTTTTGCTTGCCTGGAAAGCTTTTGATTTCTCCATCAAATCTGAATGAGAGTCTTGCTAGATAGTTCGTAGGTTCTTCCCTTTCATCACTTGAAATATATCATGCCCTTCCCTTCTGGTTTGTAGAGTTTCTGTTGAGAAATCGGCTGATAACCTTATGGGTTGTCTCTTATATGTTATTTGTCTTTTTTCTCTTGTTGCTTTTAATAATTTATCTTTGTTTTTAATTTTTGTCAGTTCAATTATAATGTATCTCAGTGTGTCCTCCTTGGGTTTATCCTGCCTGGCACTTTTCTGAGCTTCTTGGATATGTTTGACTATTTCCTTTCCCGTGTTGGGGAAGTTTTCAGCTATTACCTCTTCAGATATGTTCTCAAGTCCTTTTTCTCTCTTTTCGCCTTCTGGGATCCCTATAATGCAAATATTGGTGCATTTAATGTTGTCCTAGAGGTCTGTTAGGATATCTTCATTTCTTTTCATTCTTTTTCTATATTCTGTC
Source organism: Capra hircus (assembly GCF_001704415.2). Classification (NCBI taxonomy): domain Eukaryota; kingdom Metazoa; phylum Chordata; class Mammalia; order Artiodactyla; family Bovidae; genus Capra; species Capra hircus. The sequence continues at coordinate 24,094,035 of NC_030834.1, forward strand.
TTGCAGCATTAATTTCCACCATTCTGTCTTCCAGGACACTTATCTGTTCTGCCTCAATTACTGTGCTATTGATTCCTTCTAGAATATTCATCTCTGTTTAGTTCTTCAGGTCCTTGATAAACATTTATTGTACCTTCTCAATCTTTACCTCCATTTCCCCCCCAAGATCCTGAATTATCTTCACTATCATTCTAAGTTCTTTTTCTGGGGAGGTTGCCTATGTCACTTTAATTTAGTTGTTTTTCTGGGCCAGTCCCTACATTCAGGAAGATTCTACAAGCCTCTTATACATCAAGGGCAGACAGGATGAAAACTGCAGTCACAGAAAACTAACCAAACTGATCACATGGATCACAGCCTTGTCTAACTCAATGAAACTATGAGCCATGCCATGTAGGACCACTCAATATGGACATGTCATGACAGAGAGTTCTGACAAAATGTTGTCCAGTGGATAAGGAAATGGCAAACCACGTTAGTATTATTGCCTTGATAATCTCATGAACAGTATGTAAAAACAAAGAGATATGACACTGAAAGATGAACTCCACAGGTTAGTAGATGCCCAGTATGCTACTGGAGAAGAGTGGAGAAATGGCTCCAGAAAGAAGGAAGAGGCTGAGCCAACGTGAAAACAATACCTAGTTGTGGATGTGACTGGTGATGGAAGTAAAGTCCAATGCTATAAAGAGCAGTATTGCATAGGAACCTGGAATGTTAGGTCCATGAATCAATATAAATTGGAAGTGGTCAAAATGTTGATGTTCATTTTAGGAATTGTGATCTAAATTGACAGTTTAGGAATCAGTGAACTGTTAATCAGAATGGGCGAATTCAATTCAGATGACCATTACATCTACTACTGTGGGCAAGAATCCCTTAGAAGAAATGGAGTAGCCCTCATAGTCAACAGAAGAATCTGAAATGCAGTACCTGGATACAGTCTCAAAAACAACAGAATGACCTCTGTTTGTTTCCAAAGCAAACCATTCAGTATCACAGTAATCCAAGTCTATGTCCCAACCACTAATGCTAAAGAAGCTGAAGTTGAACGGTTCTATGAACACCTATAAGACTTTCTAGAACTAACACCAAAAAAGATGTTCTTTTCATCATAGGGGACTGGAACGAAAAAGTAGAAAGTCAAGAGATACCTGGAGTAACAGGCAAGTTTGGCCTTGGAGTACAAAATGAAGGAGGGCAAAGGCTAACAGAGTTTTGCCAACAGAATGCTCTGGTCATAGAAAACACCCTCTACCAACAACACAAAAGACGACTCTACACGTGGAAATCACCAGCTGGTCAATTCTTTGCTGCCAAAGATGGGGAAGCTCTATACAGTCAGCAAAAACAAGACTGGGAGCTGACTGTGGCTCAGATCATGAACTCCTTATGGCAAAATTCACTTAAATTGAAGAAAGTAGGAAAAACCACTAGGCCATTCAGGTATGACATGAATTCCTTACGATTATACAGTGGAAGTGAAAAGTAGATTCAAGGAATTAGATCTGATAGATCAAGTACCTGAAGAACTATGGATGGAGGTTCATAACATTGTACAGGAGGCAGTGATCAAAACTATCACCAAGAAGAAATGCAAAAAGGCAAAATGGTTGTCTGAGGAGGCCTTACAAATAGCTGAGAGAAAAAGAGAAGCAAAAGGCAGAGGACAAAAGGAAAGCTATATCCATCTGAATGCGAACAGTGAGTCAGCTCCTTGCATCAGGTGGCCAAAGTATTGGAGTTTCAGTTTCAACATCAGTCCTACCAATGAACACCCAGGACTTATCTCCTTTAGGATGGACTGGTTGGATCTCCTTGCAGTCCAAAGGACTCTCAAGAGTCTTCTCCAACACCACAGTTCAAAAGCATCAATTCTTCGGCGCTCAGCTTTCTGTGTAGTCCAACTCTCGCATCCACACATGACCACTGGAAAACCCATAACCTTGACTAGATGGACCTTTGTTGACAAAGTAATGTCTCTGCTTTTTAATATGCTGTCTAGGTTGGTCATAACTTTAAGTGATTCTAAGTGATCAGTGCAAAATATATAGGGAAAAATAGAATGGGAAAGACTAGAGATCGCTTCAGGAAAATTAGAGATACCAAAGCAACATTTCATGCAAAGATGGCACAATAAAGGAGAGAAATGGTATGGAACTAACAGAAGTAGAAGATATTAAGAAGAGGTGGCAAAAATATGCAAAACTATACAAATAGATCTTCATGGCCCAGATAACAATGATGGTGTGATCACTCACCTAGAGACAGACATCCTGGAGTGTGAAGTCAGGCGGGCCTTTGGAAACATTGCTTCCAGCAAAGCTAGTGGAGGTGAAAAAATTCCAGCTAAGCTATTTCAAATCCTAAAAGTTGATGCTGTGAAAGTGCTGCACTCAACTGGCAGCAAATTTGGAAAAGTCAGCAGGCCACTGTTTTCATTCCAGTCTTAAAGGTATGCCAGAGAATGTTCAAACTACTGCACAACTGCACTCATCCCACATGCTAGCAAAGTAATGCTCAAAATTCTCCATGCCAGGCTTGAACAGTGAGTGAACTGAGATTTTCTAGATGTTCAAGTTGGATTTAGAAAAGGAACCAGAAATCAAATTGCCAACATATGTTGGAATATCAAAAAAGCAAGGGAATTCCATAAAAACATCTACTTCTAATCATTGACTCCGGCAAACTCTTTGACTGTGTGGGTCACAACTAACTGGAAAATTCTCAAAGAAATGGGAATACCAGACCAGCTGACCTGCCTCTTGAGATACCTATATGCAGGTCAAGAAGAAACAGAACCAGACATGGAACAACAGACTGGTTCCAAATAGGGAAAAGAGTACATCAAGATTGTATATTGTCATCCTGCTTATTTAACTTATATGCAGGGTACATCATGTGTAATGCTGGACCGGATGAAGCATAAGCTGAAGTTAAGATTGCTAGGAGAAATATCAATAATCTCAGATATGCAGATGACACCACCCTTATGGCAGAAAGCAAAGAGGAACTAAAGAGCCTCTTGATGAAAGTGAAGGAGGAGAGTGAAAACACTGGCTTAAAACTCAACACAGAAAACTAAGATCATGGCATCCGGTCCCAACACTTCATGGCAGATAGATGGGGAAACAATGGAAACAGTGACATACTTTATTTTGTGGGGCTCCCAAGTAAGACAGTAGGCACTGAGAGAGGGTATCGGGGGCAGAAAGACTGAAACTACAATCACAGACAACTAGTCAATCTGATCACATGGACCACAGCCTTGTCTAACTTAATGAAACTAAGCCATGCTGTGTGGGGCCACCCAAGATGGGTGGGTCATGGAGGAGAGGTCTGACAGAATGTGGTCCACTGGAGAAGGGAATGGCAAACCAGTAAAGTATTCTTGCCTTGAGAACCCCGCGAACAGTATGAAAAGGCAAAAAGATACGACACTGAAAGATGAACTCCCCAGGGTGGTAGGTGCCCAATATGCTACTGGAGATCAGTGGAGAAATAACTCCAGAAAGAATGAAGGGATGAAGCCAAAGCAAAAACAATACCCGGTTGTGGATGTGACTGGTGATAGAAGAAAGGTCCGATGCTTTAAGGAGCAATATCACATAGGAACCTTAGGTCCATGAATCTAGGCAAATTGGAAGTGGTCAAACAGGAGGCTGTAAGAGTGAACATCAACATTCTAGGAATCAGTGAACTAAGATGGACTGGAATGGGTGAATTTAACTCAGATGACCATTATATCTACTACTGTGGGCAGGAATCCCTTAGAAGAAATGGAGTAGCCATCATAGTCAACAAGAGTGTCCACAATGCAGTACTTGGATGCAATCTCAAAAACGACAGAATGATCTCTGTTTGTTTCCAAGGCAAACCATTTAATATTACGGTAATCCAAGTCTATGCTCCAACCATTAACAATGAAGAAGCTGAAGCTGAACAGTTCTGTGCAGACCTAGAAGACCTTCTAGAACCAACATCCCCAAAAGATGTCCTTTTCATTATAGGGGACTGGAAGGCAAAAGTAGGAAGTCAAGAAACCCCTGGAGTAACAGGCAAATTAGGCCTTGGAGTACAGAATGAAGCAGGGCAAAAATAGAGTTCTGCCAAGAGAATGCACTGGTCATAGCAAACATCCTCTTCCAACAACACAAGGGAAGACTCTACACATGGACATCACCAGATAGTCAACACCAAAATCAGATTGATTTTATTCTTTGCTACCAAAGATGGGGAAGCTCTGTACAGTCAGCAAAAACAAGACTGGGAGGTGACTGTGGCTCGGATCATGAACTCTTTATTGCTAAATTCAGACCGAAATTGAAGAAAGTCGAGAAACCCACTAGACCATTCAGGTGTGACCTAAATTAAATCCCTTATGACTATACAGTGAAAGTGAGAGATAGATTTAAGGGACTAGATCTGATAGAGTACCTGATGAACTATGGATGGAAGTACATGACATTGTATAGGAGACAGGAATCAAGACCATCCCCAAGAAAAAGAAATGCAAAAAAGCAAGATGACTGACTGAGGAGGCCTTACAAATAGCTGTGAAAAGAAGGGAAGCGAAACACAAAGGAGAAAAGGAAAGATATACCCATTTGAATGGAGAGTTCCAAAGAATAGCAAGGAGAGATAAGAAAGCCTTCCTCAGCGATCAGTGCAAAGAAATAGAGGAAAACAATAGAATGGGAAACACTAGAGATCTCTTCAGGAAAATTAGAGATACCAAGGGAATATTTCATGCAAAGATGCTCAATAAAGGACAGAAATGGTAGGGACCTATCAGAAGCAGAAGATATGAGGAAGAGGTGGCAAGAATACACAGAAGAACTGTATAAAAAATATCTTCATGACCCAGATAATCACGATGGTGTGATCACTCAGCTAGAGCCAGACATCTTGGAATGTGAAGTCAAGTGGGCCTTAGAAAGCATCACTACGAACAAAGCTAGTGGAGATGATGGTATTCCAGTTGAGCTATTTCAAATCCTGGAAGGTGATGCTGTGAAAGTGCTGCACTCAATATGCCAGCAAATTTGGAAAACTCAGCAGTGGCCTCAGACTGGAAAAGGTCAGTTTTCATTCCAATCCCAAAGAAAGGCAATGCCAAAGAATGCTCAAACTACTGCACTATTGCACTTATCTCACATGCTGGTAAAGTAATGCTTAAAATTCTGCAAGCCAGGCTTCAGGAGTACGTGAATTGTGAACTTCCAGATGTTCAAGTTGGTTTTAGGAAAGGCAGAGGAACCAGAGATAAATTGCCAACATCCACTGGATGATCGAAAAAGCAAGAGTTCCAGAAAAACATCTATTTCTGTTTTATTGACTATGCCAAAGCCTTTAACTATGTGGATCAAAATAAACTGGAAAATTCTGAAAGAGATGGGAATACCAGACCATCTGACCTGCCTCTTGAGAAACCTGTATTCAGGTCAGGAAGCAACAGTTAGAACTGGACATGGAACAACAGACTGGTTCCAAATAGGAAAAGGAGTACATCAAGGCTGTATACTGTCAGCCTGCTTATTTAACTTCTATGCAGAGTACATCAGGAGAAACGCTGGGCTGGAGGAGGCACAAGCTGGAATCAAAATTGCCGGGAGAAATATTGATAACCTCAGATATGCAGATGACGCCACCCTTATGGCAGAAACTGAAGAAGAACTAAAGAGCCTTTGAAAGTGAAAGAGGAGAGTGAAAAAGTTGGCTTAAAGCTCAACATTCAGAAAACGAAGATCATGGCATCTGGTCCCATCACTTCCTGGGAAATCGATGGGGAAACAGTGGAAATAGTGGCTGACTTTATTTTTCTGGGCTCCAAGATACTGCAGATGTTGATTGCAGCCTTGAAATTAATAGATGCTTACTCTTTGGAAGGAAAGTTATGACCAGCCTTGACAGCATACTAAAAAGCAGAGATGTTACTTTGCCAACAAAGGTCCGTCTAGTCAAGGCTATGGTTTTTCCAGTGGTTATGTATGGATGTGAAAGTTGGAGTATAAAGAAAGCTGGGCGCCGAAGAATTGATGCTTTTGAACTGTGGTGTTGGAGTAGGCTCTTGAGAGTCCCTTGGACTTCAAGGAGATCCAACCAGTTCATTCTGAAGGAGATCAGCCCTGGGTGTTCATTGGAAGGGTTGATGTTGAAGCTGAAAGAAACTTCAGTACTTTTCGCCACCTTACGCGAAGATTAGACTCATTTGAAAAGACCGTGATGCTGGGAAAGATTGAGGGCACGAGGAGAAGGGGATGACAGAGGATGAGATGGTTGGATGGCATCACCGACTCGATAGACATGGGTTTGGGTAGACTCCGGGAGTTAGTGATGGATAGGGAGGCCTGGGGTGCTGTTTTTCATGGGGTTGCAAAGAGTTGGACACGACTGAGCAACTGAACTGAACTGAAAATCACTGCTGATGGTGACTATAACCATGAAATTGAATGACGCTTGCTCCTTGGAGGAAAAGCTATGACTTACCTAGACAGCATATTAAAAATCAGAGACATTACTTTCCTGATAATGGTCCGTCTCATCAAATCTATCATTTTTCCAGTAGTTATGTATGGATGTGAGAGTTGGACCATAAAGAAAGTTGAGTGCTGATCAATTGATGCTTTTAAACTGTGGTGTTGGAGAGTCTTGAGAGTCTTTTGTACTGCAAGGCAATCCAGCTAGCAGCCATCCTGAAGGGAATCAGTCCTGAATATCCTTTGAAGGATTGATGCTGAAGCTGAAACTCCAATACTTTGGCCACCTGATGTGAAGAGAGTAACTCTTTGGAAAAGACCCTTATGCTGGGAAGGATTGAAGGCAGGAGGAGAAGGGGATGACAGAGGATGAGGTGGTTGGATTGCATTGTCGACTTGCTGGACATGAGTTTGAGACAAGCTCTGGAGGTTGATGATGTACAGGGAAGCCTGGTTTCCTATATTCCTTGGGGTTGCAAAGATTCAGACAGGACAGAGCAACTGATCTGATACTGTTACTGAACTATCTTGTTCTTTCATCTGGGACATAATTCTGTTTCTTTACATTTTGGGTATCTTTCTGTGATTGTCATATTAATTTTGCAGGCTGATGGGATTGTAGTTCTTATTCTTTCTGACTGCCTTATGGTGTCTGAGGATAAGAGGCTTGCGGAAGCTTCCTGATGGGAGCTCCCTCTCTGTTTGTTGTTTGGCCTGAGGCAACCTAGTCCTGAAGGATTTAGGCTTCTATAGTAGGGCTGTTGGTGACATCCAAGAGAACTTAAGCCAGGATGCATCTCTCATGATGGCTGCTACTAGTGCCCCTGATTCTGTGGCAGACCACTGTCAATCCGAGTTTTTGTAGGAGACCCTCAGACAGTCACAGGTAGTTCTGCTTCAGTCTCCTGTGGGGTCACTGGTCCTTTCTCCTGGGTCCTGGTGTGCATAAGATTTTGTTTGTGTCCTCCAAGATTCTCTGCTCCTTCCCATCCTATGGAAGCTCTGTAATCAGTCTCGCTCATCTTCAAAGTCAGATTCCATAGGATTCCCAGTTCCTCGGCTGGATGCCCAGGCTGTGGAGCCTGATCTTGAGGCCTAGAACCTTCACAACAGTGTGAAAACTTCTTTGTTGTTATTCTCGTTTGTGAGTTGCTCACTCGGTGGGTATTGGATTCATTTTATTCTAATTGTGCCCCTCGTACTGTCTGGTTATGGCTTCCCCTTTGTTCTTGGATGTGGGGTGTCTTTCTTTTGTGGGGGAGGTTCCACTGTCTTCCTGTTGATGGTTGTTCAATGGCTCAGTTCAGTTCAGTCACTCAGTCGTGTCTGACTCTTTGAGACCCCATGAATCGCAGCACGCTAGGCCTCCCTGTCCATCACCAACTCCCGGAGTTCACTCAGATTCATGTCCATCGAGTCAGTGATGCCATCCAGCCATCTCATTCTCTGTCGTCCTCTTCTCCTGCCCCCAATCCCTCCCAGCATCAAAGTCTTTTCCAGTGAGTCAACTCTTCGCATAAGGTGGCCAAAGTACCAGAGTTTCAGCTTTAGCATCATTCCTTCCAAAGAAATCCCAGGGCTGATCTCCCTTAAAATGGACTGGTTGGATCTCCTTGCAGTCCAAGGGACTCTCAAGAGTCTTCTCCAACACCACAGTTCAAAAGCATCAGTTCTTCGGCGCTCAGCCTTCTTCCCAGTCCAACTCTCACATCCATACATGACTACTGGAAAAACCATAGCCTTAACTAGATGGACCTTAGTCGGCAAAGTAATGTCTCTGCTTTTGAATATACTATCTAGGTTGATCATAACTTTTCTTCCAAGGAGTAAGTGTCTTTTAATTTCATGGCTGCTTTGTGATAATTCTTGATAGTGTACCTTTTATATGAAATAACCAAACCAGATCGTCTGTTCTATCCAACAACTTGCTGCTGCAATTTGGAAGTAATTTGGTAGACCATATATTCTGTAGGTTAATGAAAAAGATATTGGAAAGCTTTAAAGCACATTGAAAATTCTGCTTTCCTTTTGGCTCACTTTCTTTGGATTCTGAGAAGTTTTTCTTGCTTTTAATAATTTCACTATCACAGATTTTACTGATTAGCTTGTGTGACTCAAGAATAATCCTGCTGAAAAACTCATCTAAATTTGCAGTTTATCAACCAAGTTTTTATTTTTTCATACTCTTTTAGTAAAGGTTTTCTTCAGTTGTAGCACATGCTCTCAAGGGAGTAAGGCCAGATGGTTGTTTATAGTCTCTTCTTTGCTCATACATTTCTTATCTTTGTATCTGGTACCTATTTTAAACGGGGATATTTATTTATACAAGAATAGATGTCCAACAGAAGGATATGTAGTTCAAGAAAGAAGGTATCAGGAACGAAGGCAATGGTGGAATCGATACCGGATGCTCATCTAGCCCATATCATGATTGTTCCTTATTAAAATGACTTCATATTTTGATCATTCAAGTGAAAACATCATAATCCCTATTTTAATGATGTTGGCTCCTGACAGGAGAGTATTGTACTTAATCAATTTTACAGTGAAAAACAGTCACAAAGTCAACCCACATGAATTTAAGGAAACCTTCTCCAAAAACCCAAAAAGGCTGTTTTTACTTTGCAGTAAGAAATAAAGCAGAATAACTTCCAATGCTAAAAGACAGGTTTCCCCTGTTTACATGACTGTGTGATTTATCTGTAGATAGTAGGCATTTAGTTGTAGTGGGAACGTTACCTTCTTTCTACTTAATGTTATAAAATCTTTTTGCTAGAGACCACATATGTAATTATTCTAGTCCCTAGTATTTTATTGTTTAAATATGCTCTTTATTTCCTGCCTTTTTAATTTTTTTGATGTTAATCACATAACTGTGTTCAGATTTTTCCTTTGGAATTATATGTAGGGGATGTTAAAGTAGATATGATTAACTACTAGTAGATTGTTATCGGTGTGATGTATCTTGTATCAGTGGTTTTGTGTGGACCTTAACTCTTGCAGGATGAGGCATATTTCTGGGATACCTGAGTTTATATAATTCCATGCATTCACAAATCTAGTGCTATTACTATTAATACTACTAATATCAATTTAAAAATATTTCAAAACACCTAGTGATAGTTTCTGCTGTTTTCTCTGATAAAATTAAGGTGTAATGGCATTTAACATTAAGTATCTTAAAATGTATTACTGGCTTGGGATAGTTAATTTTCTCATGGAACAAAATATTTTGATATTTTTCATTGTAGAATTTATATTCATCTGTTAATGTAAATGCACTATTTTTATTTTTGTGAATTAGGATATCCTAAAAGAATTAAAGTTGATATTAAATTCTTGAACTATTAATTGTAAATTTTACCACAGTAATTAAGTTCTTGTGGTTTTGTCAATTATTAGTTCAGTTCAGTTGCCCAGTCATGTGCAACTCTTAGTGACCCCATGGACTGCAGCATGCCAGGCTTCCCCATCCCATCACTTGCTCCCAGAGCTTGCTCATCAGACTCGTGTCCATTGAGTCAGTGATGCCATCCAACCATCTCATCCTCTGTCATCCCCTTCTCCTCTTGCCTCCAATCTTTCTCAGCATCAGGGTATTTATTTTCCAGTGAGTCAGTTCTTCTCATCAGGTGGCCAAAGTTTTGAAGTTTTATTTTCAGAATCAGTCCTTCCTTTGAATATTCAGGACTGATTTCCTTTAGGATTGACTGGTTTGATCTCCTTGCAGTCCAAGGACTCTCAAGAGCCTTCTCCAGACCACAGTTCAAAAGCATCAGTTTGTTAGTGCTCATCTTTCTTTATGGTCCAACTCTCCCATCCATACATGACTACTGGAAAAACCATAGCCTTGACTAGACAGATTTTTTTCAGCAAAGTAATGTCTCTGCTTTTTAATATGCTATCTAGGTAAGTCCTAGCTTTTCTTCCAAGGAGCAAGCATCATTCAATTTCATGGTTACAGTCACCATCTGTAGTGATTTTGGAGCCCCCCAAAATAAAGTATGTCACTGTTTCCATTGTTTCCCCTTCTATCTGCCATGAAGTGATGGGACCAGATGCCATGATGTTAGTTTTTTGAATGTTGAGTTTTAAGCCAGTGTTTTCACTCTCCTCCTTCACTTTCATCAAGAGGCTCTTTAGTTCCTCTTTGCTTTCTGCCATAAGGGTGGTATTATCTGCAGGTGGTATTATCTGAGGTTATTGATATTTCTCCTGGCAGTCTTTATTCTAGCTTGTGCTTCATCCAGCCCTGCATTTTACATTGATGTACTCTGCATATAAGTTAAATAAACAGGGTGACAATATACAGCCTTGATGCACTCCTTTCCCAATTTGGAACCAGTTCATTGTTCCATGTCCTGTTCTAAATGTTGCTTCTTGATCTGCATACAGATTTCTCAAGAGGCAGGTATCGTGATCTGGTATTCCCACTTTAAGAATTTTTCAGTTTGTTGTGAGCCACACAGTCAAAGGCTTGGGGTAGTCAGTGAAGCAAAAATAGATATTTTTCTGGAGTTCTCTTGTATTTTTTATGATCCAGTGGATGGATGTTGGCTATTTGATCTCTGGTTCCTGTACCTTTTCTAAATCCACCTGGAACATCTGGAAATTCATGGTTCATGTACTGTTGAAGCCTGGCTTGGAGAATTTTGAGCATTACTTTGCTAGCATGTGAGATGAGTATAGTTCTGCGGTAGTTTCAACATTCTTTGACATTGCCTTTCTTTGGGATTGTAATGAAAACTGATCTTTTCCAGTCCTGTGGCCACTGCTGTGTTTTCAAAGTTGCTGACATATTGAGTGTAGTATGTTCACAGCATCATCTTTTAGAATTTGAAATAGCTTGACTGGAATTCCATCACCTCCACTAGCTTTGTCAATTATATATACTGTAAATATGCAGGTTCAGCAGGCAAGTTGCTTCTTTTATAGTGCTCTTTCTATTTTGAAGTAGCGAGCAGATAGAGCAAAGAGTCTATGATTAAACTGAATTTTAGAAACCCTTGTTTTTAAAATTGCATTTTTTAATAGACATAATTTTATATCATAGGTATAAATTTATATCAGTTGATAAATTAGTTAATAAATGATCAGTTCCTAGATTACCCCTTTAAAATTTTACAGATTATCCACTCAGTAGATGAACAGTGTGTGAGCAAGCATCAGGACCAGTCAGAAGCTTGCCTTGCTGAGGAGGCTTCGAATGATACAAAACCATGGAATGGTTTTTATCTTTTCCCAGGCAGATTTTCTGGGAAGAGTTCAGGTTAAAGCCATTGCTTAAAAGACTGTTAGACTGGAAATATTTTTATTGATTCTTTAAGAAAAATTTACTTAACTGAGTGTTAATTCACTTAAACCATTGTTTGAAGTTTTCTCCGTGCTAAAAAATAAAAAGGCAGGAACATCTGAAAAAATTTTTTCCTAAATAACTATTTCTACATTTCTCATTCAGATCTGAATTTAATTAGATATTATTTTTGACATGTTGGACTTAACTTATGTAAGACTCTCTCCCCCATGTAAGCTTGTAGCTGCTGTGGTATTGGCCATGGGTAGCCAATTCCCTTTTCTGTATTTACCCAGATTCTCTTTAGACTCTATGCTGAGATGCAGTTGTTCTGGGGTTCTCCAGTATTTCTTTCTTTAATTCTAAAGCATTTGATTTCAAATACATAAGAGAACTCTCAGTAGTGATAGCTTACGATAAATGATGTTGGATTCTTGATCTTTGAAGAAGATTTAGCTTCGGGACCAGGGACCAGTCTTGATCACTCAAGAGCTTTTGTGTGGCAAAGTTTTATTAAAAGTATGAAAACGGTCAGAGAAAGCTTGTGACACAGACATCAGAAGGGGGACGGAAAGTGCCTGCCTTGCTAGTGTTAGCAATGGAATTATATACTTTCTTAATTAGTTATTACAGTAAATCAAAAGGATGCCTCAAAGTTGTAAACATTTTACCAGACCCACTACCACAATTTACATTTTAAGGTAACAGGATTAGAACTTAATAATAGAAAGTTTAGTTGCTCAGTCATGTCTGACTCTAGTGACCCTATAGACTGTAGCCTGCCAGGCTCCTCTGCCCATGGATTCTCCAGGCAAGAATACTGGAGTGGGTTGCCATTTCCTTCTCCAGGGGATCTTCCCAACCCAGGGATCGAACCCAGGTCTTCTGCACTGCAGTCACACTCTTTACTGACTGAGCTACAGGGGAAGCCCACCCCCATAATGTACATTTTAAGATAACAGGATTACTCAGAAGGTTTTCAGGAAGGAGAAACTGTCCTCAAGGAGGATACATTGTTGTTATATAATCCTTAGTACAGAGTTTAAACAGTTGTTTGTGTGTACTCATCAGTTGCAGGCTTAAAGAAAAAAACTTTGTGTGGCTAAGACTAAGGAATGTTGGGAAAAAAAGAAAGTTTGTCCTTTCCTCCTCCTTGAGAATTCCAGACCCCTATCTCCTCCTTGATGGCCCCAAACCCCTTTCTCCTCCTTGGGGACCCAGGATTTATCAACCTGCCTAGGAATTGACTCTGTCAGTATGATTTACTTAATGTAATTTTGAATCTCTCTTTCACCTTTTGAAGTAATGATGGGTGAGGGTTTTCTACAGTGTGTAGATTATATTTCCTGCAGAGATAACCATGATTGCCAAGTTCTTAACTAACTCCTTTTTTGAATCTTTGCACTTTTTATGGCATGTGTACTGTGTGCATTTTCTATTTTTGATAAAACTGTCTGTCCTCTTGATTGTTTAGCTACTTGTGGTCTTCTGAGGGCCCTTAAGACTGCTGGTGATCTTTAGTGACTAAATGTAATGTACATGGGGTGGTATAAAGTGTGAAAGTTTGATTTCTGGAAACATCCATTGCCGCTTACATGTTATTCAAATCTGAGAGGAATGTTGTAATATTAAGAAAATTGAATAAAAGAGGTTGAGGATCAGTTAATTGTAGAAGTTGAAACTGATTTTCTCCCGAATGCTAAAATATGCATCTGGCTACTTTTATTTGCTTTATCATTTGGCTTTGATTGAACCTTTTGGATATTCAAGTTGTGAAAAGGAAAACTCTCTTTTCTTGTTAGAAAAGAGGAAATGTGTAAATATTTTATATTCTAAAAAAAGAAAAAACACAGAAGGACAGAGAGCTGATGAAGTTTCTTTGTGTCACCGAGAGATGTACTTCTTATTCTCATTCCAAATTTATGTCCTGTGAATTATTATAAGCAGGTTATATCGTGGCTACTTGGAAGACAGTGGGTGCCTAAACGAATGCTATATGGTTGTAAATACTGTGTAGGTGACTGGGGCAAAGACATGTGAACAGCCATCTTTCTGGCAGATGTATCTTTTTTTAAGACATGAGGCCACATACATATCTTTAGTTTGGTGCATCTGGTCATCATTAAAATTGGGACAAAATGCTTAAAAAAAAGTATGGGTGTAAAAGTATTAAATTACTGAGATTTTATTTTTCCTGTTTGAGCTTCACTTTGGAACTAAAATTTCATTGAACAGTGTTTAAATGAAAGGTACCATTTCTTTGCATTTTGTTATGAATTGGTTAAAAAATAAAACATGAATTGAGGAAAAGTTAAATAATGTCATATGTTGGGGACTGGTATATATAAATTATGCCACTTTGGGCACCTATTGTTGGTATGACTGAGTGTCTTAACTTTGTTAATATGTGGGACCTGCCAGCCCATGCTTTTTACAGGGTAACAGGTAAGGACAGGGTTTTTTCCTTGAAGAGTCTAAGTTTTAGAGTTCTTTTTCCTTTGGAAATGGTAGATGTATTTCCCAGTTTTTGCCAGCAGCAGACAAAATCCAACTGGTCACACACTCTTTACTGATACTATCAGTCTGGATTTCAAAAGTTTGCATTGTACTGACTTTAAATTAGCCACTGCCAATCACTTAGTGCTCATGGAAGTAAGATCTTTTGTGCCATCCTTTCCTGACTTGACACTGAGCCATTTATTTAACAGCAAAGCCACAACCAGAGTACATCAATATAAGTATATATTTTTAATGCTAGAGCTTATTTGCTATAAAGCCTTAAGAGTAGAGTCTGTTGTGCTTATCTTTCATTCTCTGTAAATTGAGCATAGTGCTTGTCATGTGATTGGTAATCCACAGTGCATGTTTATAGACTTAAGCACAGTGTTTGTTATGTAGTGAGTACTCAGAAAACATTTGGTAACTCTGTGCTGTGCTGTACGCGCTCAGTCGTGACTTTGCAGCCCTATGGACTGTAGCCCACCAGGCTCCTCTGTCCGTGAAATTTCCCAGGCAAGAATACCGGAGTGGGTTGCCATTTCCTTCTCCAGGGTATCTTCCCAACCCAGGGATCAAACCCATTTCTCTTGCATCTGCTACATTGACAGGTGGATTCTTTACCAGTGTGCCACTTGAAGATATTAATAAGATAAAAAAAAAAATTCCCATGGTAGGTATTCCTTCAGCAACCAAATCAGTATTGCTGGTAGAAATTAACCCGAGGAGAAGAGGACAAAATTTGAGTGCCAGTACTTTGAAGGATGCTGTGCTAGGAGTTTTCCATACAGTAACTCATAATTTTATCAATATCATTGTGAGGTTATTTTATAGATGAAGAAACTGGGATTCAGAGAAACAATTTGGTCAAATCACATTGCATGTAAACACAGAATCATCATTTAAACTTGAGCTATCAAATTCTTTTTCTGTTTTTAAAATGAACATATGGTGCCTTCTCAATTTTTAAAAGTTGTGCTATAGTCCATGCTAGGGATGTTTTTATGCTCCCTTTACCACACAGAATTCCCTTGGGCCTGATTTTGCTTTAGGTTTCATCCTCCAGTGGGAATATGGAGTTAAGATTCATGAGCATCGGAGACTCAAAGGGACACACAATCAGAGATGGTGGTAAAGTCTTCAGAGTAGTCCTGGAGAAGAGAAACTATATCATGAAGAAAAAGAACTAATAAAGAGAGTACAAGTGTCCCTAAAAAGGGAGATGCTTCGAAGGAACAGATGTACCTAACCTTCTCCTTCAGTAAGGTCATAGTCCTGTCACACAGAAATGTAACGGTAGATTAATTTCTGTGATCTTTCTCAGATTTTAAAAGCTGGAATTCACATTACTCAGATTTCTTTTCCTTACTGAATATTTCTGCTCTGTCACCTTGCAGCATTTTTCTCTGGGAATTAGCTTAGCCTTCTTTATAATACATGCTCTTGAAAGTTTCAGTCAACCATGATGCCCCAAAAGCCTACCTTTCTAAACCATTTCTTTTTCTGTGCAAAGTTTACTAGATGAAGATGCGAAGAGGCCTCTCTTTGTTTGGGTAGTAGTGTTATCCCCTCTTCATTTCGTAGACTTTCCTACTTAGCAATTTTGTTTTGAATTCAGTATGTGCGTTTTGAATATTAGGCTTCTGGTTGCATGAGCTTTTCTGTAATCTCTAAAACCTTTAAGATTCTGCCATGTGTGTAAAGGTTTTTTAAAAATTGTTTTTGGAGTGTGGTTGATTTACAATGTTTTGTTAGTTTCTGCTGTACAGCAGAGTGAGTCAGCTGTATTAATATGTATCCATATATCCACTCTTTTTTAGATTATATTCCCATATAGGTCATTACAGAGTATTGAGTAGAGTTCCCTGTCCTCTACAGGAGGTCTTATTAGTTATCTCTTTTATATATAGTAGTGTGTTTATGTCAATCCCAATCTCGCAGTTTATCCTCCTGTTTTCCCCTGTGGGACAGCATAAGTTTGTTTTCTATACCTGTGACTCCATTTCTGTTTTGTGAGTTCATTTGTATCTTTTATTTTTTTAAGATTCCACATTAAGTGATATCACATGGTAGTTGTCTTTGTCTGACTTACTCAGTATGACATCTATGTCACTGCAGATGGCATTATTTCATTCTGTTTATTGTATGTAGGTATCGCATTGGGCTTACTTGGTAGCTCAGCTGGTAAAGAAGCCACCTGCAGAGCAGGAGACCCCAGTTTGATTCCTGGGTTGGGAAGTTCCCCTGGAGAAGGGATAGGCTATGCACTCCAGTATTCTTGGGTTTCCCTGCTGGCTCAGTCAGTGAAGAATCTGCCAGCAATGTGGGAGACCTGGGTTCGATGCCTGGTTTGGAGAGGGCATGGCAACCCACTCCAGTATTCTTGCCTGGAGAATTCCCATGGACAGAGGAGCCTAGTGGGTACAATTCACGGGATTGCAAAGAGTCAGACACGACTGAGAGACTAAGCACGCACACACATGCACACTCACGTGCACACACATGTATCACATCCTCTTTATCCTTTCCTCTGTCCACAGACATTGAGATTGTTTCCATGTTTTGGCTATTATCAATAGTGCTGCAGTGAACATTGGGCCTACATGTATCTTTTTTTTTTTTTAATTTTTTGAGTCTCCTTGAATTTGTTCTGTTTTTATGTTTTGGTTTTTTGACCACAAAGCATGTGGGATCTTAGCTCTCTGACCAGGAATGGAGTCTGTGTCCCCCATGCACTGAAAGGTGGGGTCGTAACCATTGGACTGTCAGGGAAGTCCCTACATGCATCTTTCTGAATTGTGCTTTTCTTTGGATATATGCCCAGAACTGGGATTGCTGGATCATGTGGTAGCTCTGTCTTTTTTAAAGGAATTTATGTACTGTTCATACTGACTGCGCCGGTTTACATTCCCACCAACAGTGTAGGAAGATTCCTTTTTCTCCACACCCTCTCTAGCATTTATTGTTTGTAGATTTTTTTGATGATGGCTGTTCTGATGGGTGTGAGTTGATACCTCAATGTAGTTTTGCGTTTCTCTAATGATCACTGATATTGAGCATCTTTTCATGCCTCTTGGCCATCTCCTCTTTGGAGCAATGTCTGTGTAGATCTTCCACCCACTTTCTGATTGGGTCTTTTACATATATGTATATTTTTGAGCTACATGAGCTATTTCTATATGTACAGAAGTTTAGAGTATGTGCTTTGGATTAAGACCTGGAATCCCAGTTCTCCCATTTTCTAGCTGTATAATCTCGTAGAGGTTACTTAAGTCTCAGTGCCTCAGTGTACTTGTCTCTGAACTTGAAACAACAGGGGTCATCCCCAAGGACTGTTATGGGGATTGATGAGTTTATTACCTAGTGAAAGCACTTTGTACAGTGCCTAGCCCATAGTAAGCATAAGTAAGTGTTCGCTGGATTTGCTAATACTACAGATTTTTAAGGTGCATATCTTCTGTGTTTTACAGTTTTAACTTTTGTTTTGTTTCCAGACTTAATTTGTTAATGTAGTTGAATATCTTTACATGATAAAAATTACTTCTCCACGTATAGAAATTATTGACTTAACCTTTTTTTATTGACTTGTCTTTTAAAAATTGAAATGTTTCCTTATCTATCACTTACCATGCTGATGTGTTTTATCTCAGACAATAATAGGTCAGCATTACCTTTTCCTCTAATAATGGGGGATTTGAAGCTTGTCAAGTGAATAAAACTGAGCACTCACTAGAGGTGTTGGTTGTTGGTTTAAGGTAACTGGCGTATTTTTTAGAGTCGGTTGCAAGTAAAACCTTTCAGGGTAGAGCAGTGGTGAGAGCTGCAGTTCTTTAGACTTCAGTTTCTCATTTGTGGAGTAAGCGTATTATCTGTCTGCTGCTTGATTGCTATGTGGGTTTAATAAGGTGGCATATGTGATGTCCACAGTATGGCGCTTAGCATATATGAAGCACTTAATATTCTGAGACAGTAATTAGAGAAAGATTTTATTTTAAAAATATCTCATTTTTTGTCATTTAATATTTAATCTGAATATATACAGTTCTTGGTAATAGCTAGAATTAAAACTGTGGTTCTCACTTGTGTGTTGTTTTAATGTATTTCAGAAGAGGTTGGAAATTTGATGGGAGAGGAATTATAGATTATATATAGGATGATAGTGATCACCCTTCGTTATTTCACAATAGTAAAAACAATACTTCTACTAATATCACCTTATGTTTTATAGTACTTTATAATTTACAAAGATTTTTTTGTCTATCACCTCTCAGTAAATCATCTTGGTAATTATTGAAATGCTGTGTGCGTGCTAAGTTGCTTCAGTCATGTCTGTTTCTTCGTGACCCCATGGACTGTAGCCCTCCAGGCTCCTCTGTCCATGGGACTCTCCAGGCAACAGTACTGGAGTGGGTTTTCATGTCCCTTTCCAGGGGATCTTCCCCACATAGGGATCAAACCCGGGTCTCTTGGGTCTCCTGCATTGGCAAGCAGGTTCTTTACCACTAGCACCACCTGGGAAGTTCATTTATTGGAAGGTCAGATGTTAACAGATGAGTCCCTAGGTTCTGAGAGGAGAAGTGTCTTGTCCAAGTTTTCCTGTTGAGGGACCAGAACATAGCCCTTTTTCTTTGCATACAGTACTCTTGGACTGTGGCTTGGTGGGCTCGGTGTGACTCTTGATAATCATGTTGTTTAGTCACTAAGTTGTGCCTGCTCTTTTGCAACCCCGTGGACAGGACAGCAGCCCACCAGGTTCCTCTCTCCATGGGATTTCCCAGGCAAGAATACTGGAGTGGGTTGCCATTTCCTTCTCCAGGGAATCTTCCCAGACCAGAGATTGAACCCACATCTCTTGTGTTGATGGGCAGATCCTTTACAGCTGAGCCATCTGGGAAGTCATGCAGCTATCACTGTTGTTGTTCAGTTGCCAAGTCATGTCTGACTCTTTGCAACCCCATGGACTGCAGCACACCAGGCCTCCCTGTCCCTCTCCATTTCTCGGAGTTTGCCCAAGTTTATGTCCATTGAATTGGTGATACCATCCAACCATCTCATCCTCTGTTGCCCTCTTCTGCCGCCTTCAGTCTTTCCCAGAATCATGGTCTTTTCCAGTGAGTCAGCTCTTCATATCAGGTAGCCAAAGTTCTGGAGCTTCAGCCTCAGCACCAGACCTTCCAGTTCAGAGTTGATTTCTTGTAGGATTGACTGATTTGATTTCCTTGCTATCCAAGGGACTCTCAAGCATCTTCTCCAGCACTGCAGTTGAAAAGCATCAATCCTTTGGTGCTCTGCCTTCTTTATGGTCCAACTCTCACATCCACGCATGACTACTGGAAAGGCCATAGCCTTGACTGTATAGGCCTTTGTTGGCACAGTGATGTCTTTGCTTGTTAATAGTCACTCTAGGTTTGCCATAGCTTTCCTTCCAGGAAGCAATCATCTTCTAATTTCATGGCTGCAGTTACTGTTGGCAGTGATGGGAAGTCCTCTAGGTATCATACATCTCATCAATTAAGATTATATCTCTAAGTCCTTAGTCTTTCTTAAATGGCATAATTGAAGCCTTTCTTCCTGGCCCACTCATGCTTTCTTGGTTTTCCAAGGCTAACAGATTTCTTGTAGGAATACAACCCCATGCTTTTTTTACTTCTCAGACTTTTTCAGGTAAAATGGGCAATGTAAAGATTAAGAACATACTCTACAGAGGCTAGAAAGTTACTTCACTCCCACCTGCATCCTGGAAGAGAACCTTCCTGGTTCCCCAGCTCCATGGAACCGCCTCGCCTCACCATGCCTCCCACCATTGCAGTGCCTGCTGCACTTAGCCACTGTCCTAACTTCTAGCACAGTAGGGTTTTCCCCCTTTTTGACCTTACTATAAATATTAACAGAATCTTGCAGCGATGCTGTTTTGTACATTGTCTTTCACTCAGCCTTATCTTCACGAGCTCCCTCCATACTGCTGCATGTTAAAGCTTAGCGGGGATTTAACTCTAATTGGGTTGAGGCATCTCATTCCGCCCTTCGTAGTGAGGGAGGCAGAGTAAGGGCAGCGTCTCTTCTGTGGTATTCGGCTAGACTAGAGCAGTTGCTTCTTGGCTTACTAGGTTGTCCCTCTTTGTCCCTTGGGTAAAGAGAGCAGGCTTCTCTTGGGGCTGTGTGTGTGTGTATGTGTCCACTGGTGGTGTTGGTTTGCCAACTCCTCTAGCTACCAGTCTGGGATGGATGAGGCTGAAACAAAACTTAGGGTACTCACTGCTTTGGCACTCTTCATTTTGGGATTCCCCTGCCATCCTTCCTCTTCCTTTTACTTTTCAGAGCCTTCTTAGGGTTGTATTTTTATACAGCGACCAGAGGTTTTAGCTGTGTTTAGTGGAGGATTAGGGAAAAGCACCCTGGCATCCCAAGTGGCACTGGTGATAAAGAACCCACCTGCCAGTGCAGGAGCCACAAGAGATGTAGGCTTGGTCTCTGGGTCGGGAAGATCCCCTGGAGAAGGAAATGGCAACTCACTCCAGTATTCTTGCCTGGAGAATCCCATGGACAGAGGAGCCTGGCAAGCTATAGTCCACGGGGTTGCACAGAGTCAGACACAACTGAAGCGACTTAGCATTCACTAGGGAGAAGCACATGTATTTCATTTTTCTGGAAGTGGAAGTCTGTTTTACCTTGATACCTTTTTAATAAACTTTAACAGTCATTAGGAAAAATAAATGAAATATTTTATACATACGTGGTCAGCTAACTATGTATTCACCAAAACAAATAAATTTTTGGTAAAATATAACCCCATGGAATTTTTTTAATATATATAAAGTACAGACCAGAGGATTTGAACCCTGTGTAAATTTAAATCCTTATGTTTCCTGCAGAATCTTTTAGCCGAGAAAGTAGAACAGCTGATGGAATGGAGTTCGAGGCGCTCAGTCTTCCGAATGAATGGTGACAAATTCCGGAAGTTCATAAAGGCCCCACCTCGAAACTATTCCATGATTGTTATGTTCACCGCTCTTCAACCCCAGCGCCAGTGTTCTGTGTGCAGGTAATGTATGTATTTAAAAAATTAACTATTATTGTATTATTGTGTACTTATTACAGTTAAGATAAGCGTGTATAATGGAAGTAAGCATTTGTTTGGACTTCTCTGGCAGTACAGTGTTTAACATTCCCTGCTTCCAGTTCCGGGGGTTGCCGCGGGTTCTATCCCTGGTTGAAGAATTAAGATCACACATGCTGCAGGGGGCATTAAAAAAAAAAAAAAAGAATTAAACATTTGTTCGATGTTGTCCTCAACTGTAATTCAGTACATTTAAATGTACGCTCAAACTTAGTGTTTTTCCTGGGAAGTGATTTTGATAGGCTAATATTTTTATATTGTGTAGACCAATCCACAAGTAGTCATAAAACAGATTTTTGGCTTTATGTCCTGCGTAAAGTTATGTATGTTATGGAATTCAGTTTGAATATTGCCTTGTAGGTCACCAACTTATATCTCAGGGGCAGTGAAGCAGCCCCATTAAATACACTCTACTTAAATTGTTTAATAGAAAGATTTTAATGGACTTAAGGAAGTCCATTTACCTTTTAGTACCTCTAATGTTGAGAATTTTGTTTGTGATGTAGAAGTAAACAACTTGAAATGAATGAAATATTTTTCAGTGGGAACACACCAACGAAAGTTTTGGAGGAGTATAAATATATATACAACAGTGCTTATTTTAAATTAGATCTTAATTTTGAGATAATTGTAGTCTTCCATGCAATTCTAAGACACAATACAGAGAAATCCTGTATAGCGTTTACTCAGTGTCCTCCAGTGCTAACGTCTTGTGAGGCTATAGCACAGTTTCATAAGCAGTATTGATACAGTCAAGATGCAGAGCAGTTCTTCACAATAAGTATCCCTTCTGGTGTCCTTTATTGCCACACCCACCCCATCTCCCTACCTCCTGAGTTTATTCTCCATTTCTGTAATTACATCATTTCAAGACTGTTACGTAAATGGAATAAAACACATGACCTTTTGGATTTGGCTTTATGTTTTTTTTACTTGTAACTCCTTCAAAACCTATCCAAGCTGTTGCATTTATCAGTACTTCATTGTTTTTATTACTGAGTAATATCCTATGGTGGGCTTCCCTGATGGCTCAGTGGTAAAGAATTTGTCTGCCAGTACGGGAGACACAGGTTTGATCCCTGGGTTAAGGAGATCCCCTGGAGAAGCAAATGGCAACTCACTCCAGTATTCTTGCCTGGGAAACCCTGTGGACAGAGGAGCTTGGTGGGAGGCAGTCCATGGAGTCTCAAAAGAGTCGGACACGACTTAGCGACTAAACAACAACAATATCCTATGGTATGGAAGTACTGCAGTTTGTTTAACCATCCATCTGCTAAAAGAATCCTGGGTTGTTTCCAGTTTTTGGCTATTAGAAATACAACTGTTATGAACACTCTTGTACAGGTTTGTGTGCACTGAAGTGTTCATTTCTCTGAGATAAATTGCCAGAGTGTGTGATGGCTGAGTTGCATGGTAGTTACATGCCAAAATGTTTTCCAGCGTGGCTGTATCATTTTACATTCTTACCAGCAGTGTGTGAAGGGCCTAGTTTTCCCATATCCTTACCAGCGTCAGTGTTGTCGTTGTTTTATTTTAGTCATTCCATGGGTATGTAGTTTTATTTTCTGGTTTTATTTTGCGTCTCACTGATGTAATGGTGCTGAACATCTTCTCATTCACTTTTTTGTCATCTGTGTATCACCTCTCTACTGAAATATCTGTTCATGTCTTCTGTGCTGTGCTTCGTTGCTCAGTCATGACCTGCTCTTTGTGGCCCCATGGACTGTAGTCCTCCCAGCTCCTCTGTCCATGGGGATTCTCCAGGCAAGAAGCGGTTCTTCAATATTTCTTCCTAGTCTGTGGCTTGTCTTTACATCCTCATAACAAGATCTTATGCAGATTTCAATTGAGTGAGTCCAATTTTTAAGTTTATCTTTTATAGATTTTGTCATGTCAAATTGAACTCTTTGCCCGGCCCTCAGTCACCAATTTTATTTTTTTTCCTCTTATGTGTTTTTCTAAAAATTTTAAAAGTTTTATGTTTTACATTTTCATCTGATCTCTGGGAGAAAGCATTCAGTCTTTCATCATTTGTTATGTTATTAGCTGTTAGATTTTTACTAATATTCTTTATAATTGAGAGTATTCTTTACTAGTTTATTGAGAGCTTTTGTCATGAATGGGTATTGAATTTTGCCTAATTTGGGGAGTTAATTGATAGGATTTTTCCTCTTTAGGTCGTTCATATGGTAGATTACATGGGCTTCCCTAGTGGCTCCGATGGTAAAAAAATCTGCCTGTAATGCAAGATATCTGGATTTGATCCCTGGGTTGGGAAGATGCCCTGTAGAAGGGAATGGGTACTCATTTCAGTATTCTTGCCTGGAGAATTACATGGACAGAGGAGCCTGGCGGGCTACACTCCGTGGTGTTGCCAAGAGTTGTACAAAACTGAGTGACTAATACTGTGGTAGATTACATTGATTGATTTTCAGCTGTTGAATCAACTTTGCATTTTGGAATATATCCCACTTGATTATTATATTCTTTTTTAGTATTGCTGAATTGAATTTGCTGATATTTTGTTGAAGACTTTTATATTTTAAGTTATATCAGATAATGGTTTATATTTTTCATTACTTATATTGTCTTTGTCTAGTTTTGGTATCATGGTAATACTTCATAAAATATATTGGGAAATGTTCCCTCATTTATTTTCTGGAAATGATTTGGGGAATTAGTTTTATAAATTGTGTTAATTCTTCTTTAAATGTTTGATCAAATTCTCCAGTAAAATTGTCTTGACCTGGAGCTCTTAAATTACATATTCCATTTCTTTCGTTGTTAAGGATAATTCAGATTTTCCTGTTTCTTCTTGGATGAATGTTTTTCTTTTTAAGAACAAATACTTTTTATGTGGTGACTCCACATTCAGACTGTTCACATTGTGTATTTATCTGTAGACTTCATTTAGATTTCTAAACCATTCTGAACTTTAGTGGAAAATAAAATCATTTGTAACATGAGCCAGTGGAAAAAATCTAATCAGTTCCTGTCAGACTGCTGCTGCTGCTGCTAAGTCACTTCAGTTGTGTCTGACTCTGTGCGACCCCATAGACTAGCTTGCAGAAAGGGAATTTCAGTGTTCTGAAATTTTTATGAAAGATTTCATCACAATCTAGTAATGAGTGTATGTTGAGACAGGTCAAGGTAGGTTAAAAAAGATGATGAGCAAACTATTTTGAAAAACAGCATTTCAGATGATTCTGAGTCCCCTTCCTATCAATTTGAAAACTCGTACTTAAGTGGACATTAACGTTTGTCAGCATTGGGCTAGCAGTTAAGAACAGGGTATGTTTATGTTCTTAAACAAGGGCTCTTCAGCCCTTGTGAAGCAAAGATACGTCTTAACTGGCATTTGGTGTAACAGTTCAAATTCCACAAAAATTCAGACTATCCTCTGGCATCCTACAGTGCCATATATAATTTAGGGAAATCATTTTTTTGCTTCTAAAAACTGAATATATTGATTTTCTGTATTCATTATTATGAAGAGATCTATTATTATAGTTTTGCAACTGTAATCCAGAAAGGATTCTACCTGCAATGCAGGGGACCAGGGTTCGATCCCTGGGTCGGGAAGATCCCCTGGAGAAAGAAATGGCAACCCACTCCAGTATTCTTGCCTGGAGAATTCCATGGATAGAGGAGCCTGGCTGGCTACAATCCATGGGGTCATAAAGAGTTGGACGTGACTTAGTGACTAAATAACAACAATCTAGAAAGATTTTATTATCCAAGTATTTATTTCACAGTTACATATATTTGTATGTTATTTGATAACATAAACCACAACATAATGTAAATGGTATATCCTGTAGATAGTAGTTGACTTAATGCATTATGTTGTTAAATTGTTAAATATTGATCCTTAACTTTTTAATGATGCTTAGCTCAAAGTAACCTGTATTTACTTGTTTATTACAGCCTATTTTGTAATAAACTTTTAAATTTTAGAGTAGTTTTAGATTTATGAGAGAAAAAGATTGAAGTTATTAGAAAAAGTCATTTCACAGGTTAGAAAGTGGGTGAAGTTGTTAGAGAAGAAAGAACAGGTGAAGCTTTTGGGGCAAATAAAAAGTATAGAGTAGATATGTGGTTCCATGCCCAGATATTTTGATTTGTTTTTTTGGCGGGGAGGACATTTAAAAATGCTATAGGTAATCCTAGTATGCAGCTAGGATAGAGAAAGGGAAGGTGGGAAGCAGTTTAGTGATTCATAGCTTTTAAAAATTTAATTTCATTGAGGAAAAATTGGAGTAGGAAGCGTAACTAAATGGAATAACTGTATGGCATTGACAAGGATCCTTGATGAAACTAGAATACTCAGATTTTTAGTGAAGAATCTCTGGAATTAAATGATTTTCTTCCCCAGTACTCAGCAATTGAGGAGCAAGAGCATCCTCTGTAGGGACTAAGCTGTTTGCTTTATTCTGTTAAGTAGACGAGGCAAATATTCTAACCGTGCTAACAAGAGTATATTTGAAATGTATAAATGTGAGTATGTATAAATGTGAGTTAGAAGTTGCATAGGGCATCAGAGAAGCCATGGGACAGTTGATAAACTAGGTGTGATACAATTAAGCTAGATTTTCTTTCTTTCTTTTCTTTAATTGGTTCTTAGTTACTTTACATGTTGTGTTAGTTTCTGCTGTACAGCACAGTGAATCAGCTATACATATATATATATATATATATATAATTCCTTCTTTGTCACCACAGAGCATGCGTAGTTTGCTGTGCTAGACAAGTCAGTTCTCATTAGTTACCTATTTTATAGGTTTTCATATGAGGTTTTGTGTGAAAGGAGGATGGAGTTGAAAATTAGGAAGTTGTAAAGGGTTGATTTAATAAATAAGTAAATTGCTGAGGTATAGTGTAGATGATTGTTGATGTAATAGAGAAGCTTTAGGAGTAATAAGGCTGGGGTCATTTGTACACTATAAACACACGTCGAAATAACTCAGGATTTTAGTGGAACTGGAGGGGGAAACAGTAAGTGAGCTGAAAGAAGGATGCCTTGGAGTATGTTGGATGAGGATATTAGATTTATAGAATACTGCAAATTTAAAAGGAGAATTTGTTAAATAATTCTGATCGAACAGCGGTTTGTGATCTACTGTCATTGAGCCAAGAGATTACCAACTGTGGCCTATATGGACAGAGTGCATCCGAGAGATCTCAAGGGGACAACTAAGATGAAAAGATAAGGAAGGGTTTCACGGAAAAAATTTCAAAAACAAGTATTCAGATTATATTTTGTATTATAAATTAAGCTTCAAAGTGAGTTGTAGATTCATTGAGAAAGGCACCCCATCAACAGCAATCTTTTTTTTTTTTTTTAATTTAAAAAAAAATACATGAATTGAATTCTCCTGGGGTACTTTTGTGTGTCAGTGTAATTTGGGACCATCTTGTAATACTGCTGTAATTTTTTTTATAATCCATAGAATCATTGAAATGTTAATAACTATAATTTTAAAAGATTAGTGCTTTTCCTTTGTGAGACCTCTCTTGCTTTTTTTGTTTTCTTTAAGCAAAAGTGAAATTTTCTTCTATAGCTAACACACTGAGATTCTCCAGTTGCTTTTCTTCGCTGAAAGGCTGGTGAATGAGCTATTGGCTTCCTTGTAAGCCCCCTTAGCAAATCACTCTGCTCTTCTTTCACACAGTCAGTTGATTCACAAATCTCCAAATTCAATTCTCACCTTTCTCAGTGGGAACATCAACCTCCTTGGCCAAATAAAGTTGTTAATTAAGACTCCTCAGTACAATTCTCACCTCCCGTAAGTGTTAACTCCAAACTTCCTTTATCAGATTGTACTATGAGGAATATTCTCCGTAATTGCTAAATCTTTTAGATGTATTCTACCACACAGTTACTCATCTTTTCCAGAATTCACTAAAAATTCTAAGAACAAAATATCTTCTTCCCAGGTTATTACTATGGTTCAGTCGAAGTAAGGAAAAACGTCCTGGTGATGGAAAATCAAAAAGTACATACGGAATCAGTCTGGGTGCACATATCATCAAAGGCTAGTAATACTAGAAATTAATATATTATTGAATGTCAAATAAAAGAAGATATAATTAGTCATTGTAAAGATATTTTAAAGATGAGGGAGAATAAATTATTGCATTGATAGATATTAACTGGTTAATATCTTTCCTTCTCTAAATAAATAAAATTATTACTTACTATATATAAATTATTTGGGCAGTCCTAGGTTAAGTCGTCTATATATGTAATATCTCATGGCATTCTCACTACTCTACATGGTAAGAGTTTAAAAAAAAATCATTTCTTTAGATGAGCCTATCTAGGCTGAGAGGTTATAGTTTTCCCAAAGTCACAGAGCTAATACCTCTCAGGGTTGGGATTTGTGACTTCTGAGCTAGTAAATTTAATGCTTTCCTTAAGTGTGCGTATTCATCATTGCTTTTATCCTGTGAACTGTAATTTGCATTTGGCTTTTGCATTCCCAACTAAGATTATTAGTCTTTTAGGGCAGGGATCCATCAGCCAGCATTTCTTAAGCTCTTTAGATCATGAAAAGCTTTCATTCAGGTTAGCATTTCAAAGAAGGGCTGCTGAGTTGAAGCCAGCTAGCCCGCATCATCAGCCTTTTGTTTCACTACAGTGAAGTCACATCTCTTAGGAAATTCTATTCTAAGGGCAGCGCATAAGGTGAGAATTGTGTTTATCAATAGATAAAATCACCTTTTTCATCATTTAATGCACTTGTAAGTGCTTTCTAAATGGCTTTGGGTCTGCAACCCTTGTTGTTTCTTCTAGTCCTTAGATAATATTTCTCTGTGGCTTTAATTCTTAGGTTTTTCAAATATGCCTGGCTACCTGGACAAGTATTTCACTTTCCCAAGACTATCAAACTCTCATGCCATTCACACATTCTTTGCCTGGCTTGTCTAATACATGAGGACTGTTTCAGACTTGATTGAATCCATAAGCAATTTAATATAAATGACGTTTTAGGGTTATTGTTGAGCTCTGTCTAGTTTATTTATTTTTTAATGTCTAAGGCATATGATATAACTTCATTGTACTGAATTTCTTTCTAGGTGTCTCTTCCCCAGTTTGGCGAATTCCGACTATTTTACAGTGAATGGATGAATGTTTTAATGAACTTTCATTATCTGTGTGACATTGTAGCATTCTCTGACCTCTGTTTTCTGTATTATTTGTATATAAAGCCCAGTTTTAGTCATCCATCTTATAATTTGAAAGCTACAGAAAGTCGAAACAGTAGTATTAATACAAAGACACCAGTCTACCCTTTACTAAGATTCATAATTTTAATATTTTGTCACATTTGATTTTGCTCATCGACTTAAAGGAAGACACACAGGAGTTGTGTGAGTTTAAGCTTCATTCCCTGGGAGACAGCCACTCAATCCTGAGAAGCTGCTCTGAAAAGATAGGGGAAGAGCCAGTAAATGTATGTTTTAGCTGGGAAATACATGCAGTGAGGTACACAGTTTGGTAAAAGATTACTGCTCATCCCAAAGAACAGATATCTCAAGTTAATGATTTAGTGCTTTTCTGCTTCTGGGAAGATGCAAGAATCTGGTCATTGAAATTATTCCTGAATTTCAATGGTCTAACTACCTAAGGACCTGTTTATCCAAAGCACAGGGCGCCTGGGCATTTTTCACCCTGAATTCCTCTCCATGGTAGTGTCAGTGGGTGACTGCTGTGGTTACAACTTAACTCTTATAGAACAGGGTGATGAGAGATGTTCTTTGTGTTTCTCTGTTCAGTCTTTTAAGTATAAGTAAAAAATCAGTCAGTCAGTTCAGTCCGTCAGTCAGTCAGTTCAGTCACTCAGTTGTGTCTAACTCTTTGTGACCCCATGGACTGCAGCATGCTTGGCTTCCCTGTCCATCACCAACTCCCAGAGCTTGCTCAAACTCAAGTCCATCGCTTTGATGATGACATCCAGCCATTTCATCCTCTGTCGTCCCGTCCCCTTCTCCTCCTGCCTTCAGTCTTTCCCAGCATCAGGGTCTTTTCAAATGAGTCACATCAGGTGGCCAAAGTATTGGAGTTTCAGCTTAAGCATTGGTCCTTCCAATGAATATTCAGGACTGATTGCCTTTAGGATGGGCAGGTTGTATCTCCTTGCAGTCCAAGGGACTCTCAAGAGTCTTCTCCAACATCACAGTTC
Source organism: Capra hircus (assembly GCF_001704415.2). NCBI lineage: Eukaryota > Metazoa > Chordata > Mammalia > Artiodactyla > Bovidae > Capra > Capra hircus. Next base: position 24,123,606 of record NC_030834.1, read on the forward strand.
AAAAGCATCAGTTCTTCGGCCCTCAGCTGTAATAGTCCAACCCTCACATCCACACATGACCACTGGAAAAACCATAGCCTTGACTAGATGGACCTTTGTTGACAAAGTAATGTCTCTGCTTTTTAATATGCTGTCTAGGTTGATCAGCTTTTCTTCCATGGAGGAAGCATCTTTTAGTTTCATGGTTGCAGTCACCATCTGCAGTGATTTTAGAGCCCCCCAAAGTAAAGTCTGTCACTGTTTCCATTGTTTCCCCATCTATTTCCCATGAAGTGATGGGACCAGATGCCATGATCTAATGTGGAATGTTAACCCAACTTCTTCACTCTCCTTTCACTTTCATCAAGAGGCTGTTTAGTTCTTCTTCACTGTGTGCTGTAAGCATGGTGTCATCTGCATGTCTGAGGTTACTGATATTTCTCCTGACAATCTTGATTCCAGCTTGTGCTTCATCCAGCCTTGCATTTTGCATTGATGTACTCTGCATATAAGTTAAATAATCAGGTGACAATATACAGCCTTGACATTTTCCTTTCCCAGTTTGGAACCAGTCTGTGTTCCGTGTCCAGTTCTAACTTTTACTTCTTGACCTGCTTACAGATATCTCAGGAGGCAGGTCAGGTGTTGTGGTATTCCCATCTCTTTCAGAATTTTCCACAGTTTGTTGTGATACACACAGTCAAAGGCTTTGGCATAGTCAATAAAGCAAAAGTAGATGTCTTACTGGAACTCTTGTTTATTCGATGATCTAGTGAATGTTGACAGTTTGATCTCTGGTTCCTCTGCTGTTTCTAAATCCAGCTTGAACATCTGGAAGTTCACGTTCATGTGCTGTTGAAGCCTGGCTTGGAGAATTTTTAGCATTACTTTGCTAGTGTGTGAGATGAGTACGATTGTGTGGACCTTTGAACATTCTTTGGCATTGCCTTTCTTTGGGATTGGAGTGAAAACTGACCTATTCCAGTCCCGTGGACACTGCTTAGTTTTCCAGATTTTGCTGGCATATTGAATGCAGCATATTGGGCTGCATATTGCTGGCTTATTGGGCTTCCCTGATAGCTGCCTGCAGTGCAGGAGACCGTGGTTTGATTCCTGGGTCAGGAAGATCTGCTGGAGAAGGGAAAGGCTACCCACTCCAGTATTCTGGCCTGGAGAATTCCACAGGGTTGCAAAGAGTCGGACATGACTGAGCGACTTTCACCTTCTTTCACTTTCAACTTTGAAAGCACTTTGTTTGACAGCATCATCTGATTTAAAATAGCTCAACTGGAATTCCATCACCTCCACTAACTTTGTTCGTAGTGATGCTTCCTAAGGCCCACTTGACTTTGCGTTCCAGGATATCTGGCTTTAGGTGAGTGTTCACACCATCATGGTTATCTGGGTTATGAAGATTTTTTTTTCCTATAATTCTGTGTATTCTTGCTGCCTCCTCTTAATATCTTCTGCTTCTGTTAGGTCCATACCATTTCTGTCCTTTATTGTGCTCATCTTTGCATGAAATGTGCCCTTGGTGTCTCTAATTTTCTTGAAGAGATCTCTAGTCTTTCCCATTCTGTTGTTTTCCTCTATTTCTTTGCATTGATGTCTGAGGAAGGCTTTCTTATCGCTGATGAACACTCAGGACTGATCTCCTTTAGGATGTACAGGTTCTGTCTCCTTGCAATCCAAGGGACTCTCAAGAGTCTTCTCCAACACCACACTTCAAAAGCATCAATACTTCGTAGCTCAGCTTTCTTTATAGTCGCACTCTCACATCCATACGTGACTACTGGAAAAACGATAGCTTTCACTAGGTATAATGTTAGTTCTTTCAGATACCAGAGGTGAAATCAATTACTTAATCGTGGTGGGGATCCCTGCATCTTTGTGTTGTACAAGTATATCCTTCCGTGGTAATAAGTGTTAGCAGGAGGTGAATAGGTTAAGAGGGGGGAATACTTAGAAATTATGTAACTATCCTATTTCTTGGTACTTTACTCAGTGATTGTAACATCCATTGATAATCTCTGCCTGAATTTGGTGTTTCATTGATGATTGTGAAGGGGTGATTTTGAACATTCTGTCTTTGCATCTACATTAATTAGTTGGTATTTGTCTATAAAGGAGAGCTCTTCCTTCCTCCATTTTCCCCTTGGAGTATCTCTACTCAAAGCTTCTTGTTTATTCATTAACCCATTACTGTGATTATTCTTCACTCTTCAAGTTGCCCTAAATTTCCAGTGGAAACCAACTCCCATGTCATTGAATGCCTCTGTTAGTCTTTGCTTTCTGGCTCAGTAAAATATTCTAAGCCTACTTTATACTTATTCCTGGAACTGAAAGAAGCATTTTTTTTTTTTTTTTTTTTGAGGAGTCCTTCCTCCTTTTGTAGGAAACAATGTTTAGAAAGCAACGCCTGGGTAAGTTACACTCTTTACTGTAGCGATAGTATTGTTTTCAGACTTTTTTAATAGAGCTAAGATGTATGTACATATGTGTGTGTATGTATGTGTCATATAAATTAATAAAGACATATATATAACTTACTACTTTAATTGGACTGACCTGATGGACGTGAGTCTGAGTGAACTCCGGGAGTTGGTGATGGACAAGGAGGCCTGGCATGCTGCGATTCATGGGGTCGCAAAGAGTTGGACATGACTGAGCAACTGAACTGAAGCTAATACTGTAGGGTTTTTCCTCTATTTTCCTCATTCTGAGTTTTATCTGCTTTCTACAAGTTGAAACCCTGGATCCCACCAATATTATGTATTTGGTCATTTGGGCTCTCTTTCCGTATTTATACAATTGTTGCAGAATTTCAATGCCAGTATGATCTTTGAAAACAAATTATGGACTGGACTTAGTCTCTGTGCCATTCCTTTCTTTTACCTACATTATGTGTCAGTTTTCTTAGCATACAACCTTTAAGCTTTCTTGTATGTTTGTGTTACCAGTTTTCTTGAGAACAAAAATTCTACTGACTCATAAACTGAGTTGTATGTGCGTTATATACAGTTTAGTATCTCTTATGTTCATATACATTTTTGCTGTAAGATATGTGTTGGAATCATATTCATGTTAGAATAGTTTTCTGAGTAAAAAATAGATCCACAGAAAACATAGTGTAATGGACACAACATCTTTATCATAAAAGTAGTGAACTGTACAGAGCCAGTTACAAAGTGGTAGTGAATCTTCAGCCCTTCAGAGGCATTGGGTCTATTTACTATATTTCCGTGTATTAGGTAGTATCCTGAATACGTGTGGCACAACCAGAGAGAAATCACTGTCGAAATCTTGGTGCAGCGTGTTGTTTACCAACTTTTCTCTCTTCAGCATATTAGAACCATAAGTAGTAGGTGATTCTGCTCAACCCAGATCTCTCTCCATATATGTAATCATCCACAGAGATTAACTGGGGCTTCCCTGATAGCTCAATTGGTGACGAACCCACCTGCAATGTGGGAGACCCTAGTTTGATTCCTTGGTTGGGAAGATCTGCTGAAGAAGAGATATGCTACCAACTCCAGTATTCTTGGGCTTCCCTTGTGGCTCAGCAGGTAAATAATCCACCTGCAATGCAGAAGACCTGGGTTGGGAAGATCCCCTGGAGAAGGGAAAGGCTACCCACTCCAGTATTAATTTGATGTTTTATGAAGACATACTCTGATGTAGCTATGCAATATATTAAGTAGCTGTTGTTCAGCCACTTGAGTCGTGTCCAGCTCTTTCTGACTCCATGGACTGCAGCACACCAGGCTTCCCTGTCCATCACTCTCTTCCAGAGTTTGCTCAAACTCATGTCCATTGAGTTGTTGATGCTATCCAACCATCTCATCCTTTGCTGCCTCTTCTTTTGAATTCAATCTTTATAATTTTATAATTCAATCTTTATAATTCATCATAAACGTAACTGTAAAAAGCATACATTGTGATTTTGATGTCTGTTACTTTATGGGAAATTTGATTAACCTTAAAAAGAGAAACGATGTTTCTTTAAAAATCCCTTCAAGGGATAAAAAGATAAAATATACATTCATTATGGGAGCTGTGTTAAGTATATACAACTATAGATGAGCTAATAATAATTATCATCATTTGGATTAAGTGATTTTTTTCTTGTTTTCATAATAAAAGATTGCAAAAATTTAATAGAAGAGCTTTATCAGACCTGTGCCTTGCAGTTGCTGCTTAAGCCTTTCTGGATGCTTGGCCATAACTTGACTGCCTTCTTCAGGCTGCATGTGAATGGATTAGAAACGTTTACAATGTACCCTCCATTTATGATCTTGCATCTCTAATGTTCCTATGAACTATTTAAAAAGAAAATACTTTTTAGCTAACAGTGTTGGAAAAGTGCTTATTTAAGTGCTTAGAGCATTTGTGGTTCTCAGCTTTCAGTTTCAGAAAACAGTGAAGTTGGTAGGGTTCTAATAAGTACTAGTGATGCCTTTGCTCATTAGAATAAGCTGACACAAATCTTTGCAAGAAGCCAGTGACTTCCTTTGTCATTAGTTAGGCTTAGGCATGAAGAAGTTGGAAAATGGAGGGATAAGATGTAATGGAGTTAAGTTTAGAGAACAGGGTTTATGTTATTGGACATATGTTAATATTTGCACATTCCTTCTACCAAGTCTTTTATATTCTAAATAGACATTATCAACATTGAAATATGTATTTCTTAGGCTTATTGAATTACTTTTTGTGACAGACATATCTAGTTTCTAGTCCTATTGCTACTAAATTATATTCAACAGAAGAAAGCCCCATTTACCTTGTCAGTATTAAATTTTCACTAAGTATTGTATTTGTGTTGAAAAAAAATGTAATTTTCTCAGCTCCCCTGGAATTCTTTATTCCAGCCAGATGGATTCCTAACTAGAAGCAAAATGTATAGAAAATTTTGCTGGTTGTTTTTGCGTGGTAGATGCTAAAGGAGTATGTGTAAGAAACAGGTCATATCTTCATTTATATACTATTTTAATAGCCTCATAGATTTTCCCAACTAGACCATTATAGTAACATTCTAAGTGGTTTACAAACATTTATTTTCTCTTCCTATAATATATTATGCCCTCTGCTGCCAATTACAGCTTTCTTAATCAATATTTTACATAATCTACTTCTTTTAAAACACTCAGTAGCTGTTCACTATTTACAGAATAAAGTTAAGATCTTGTTTATCTTTCTATTGGAAGAGAGGTATCAGTTTCTTCTTTCCTATTTTTTGACATGAAGCTTATATTCTATTATTTAACTACGTAATACACATTTCAGACTTCTCTTCTCTTACCTTAAATATCCTCTTCCGGTCCTTCCTTGCTTACTATTTAGCCCTTCCATTCTTTCCTGAATATTTTCACATTCACACTTTTGTCCCGCTGCTCTATCTCACTGTGATTTCCTTCTTTATATGCTATATGGCACCTGCAGTCTGCAGTTTTTTTTTCAGTATATGTATCTCATTTGTATGTTAGTGTGTGTCTTTTCTATTCTCTCACAAGCATCTTAGAGGTGGAGACTGTGATGTATCTCTTTTATTATTTGCAGAACATATGAAAACACTGAATACATATCATTGATGATTAAGATGTACATTCTGTATTGCATGTGAAATTGATATTAGGAACATATTAGATGTTTTAGTCATTATAATCTTTCAGGTCAAGACCACTATTCCTTTGACAAATAGCATATATCTGTGATGGTATATGGTGTGAGGTATTTCTTTTTTCCTTCTAAAGTATAGTGAAGCAGACTGATCTTAAAAGGGACATTAATCTGTGACATAAATCTGACTAAGCAGGCTTTTAGTCAGACTCTCCAGATTTCACAGTCTCTAATTTAGAGTTACTTAGGGTGTGTGGGGTTGTGTGTGTATTGTATATATACACAGACTCTGTAGGAAATTATATTATTCGTCATCAAACCTTAAATACCTGTTCTGGACTAGGTCTTGGCCACTGAACAGTCAGTGCATAAACATAAAATGCATAAACAGAACAATATGTACATAAATAGTGCTGCGTGGTAGCTGAGAAACTGTTGAGATTTAAAGGGGGGCATTTTGGAGCAAGCTTTTTGAAAGAATGGAGGACATATTAAGTAAAGGATTTAATACTTTAAAGCTTAAAGAATGAACACGGAGTGTCAAACAGAGAGACCCTTTGAGTGTGTGGTATGTTCATATGGACATAGATTGCAGATGTAAATTGTGGCCAGGGGGTGGGAGACGTTGTGTTCTGTTCTGCCCAAGGTCTTCGTTATGTAGGCCGTTACCTAGGACTTTGGAGCAGAGGATAGAACCCACGGTTGATTATTGGAAATTAAACTGAGAACGTGGACAATGTGGAAACAGAGTTTGACAGCAAAATGAATCCGTCTTCTTTGGTTTCTCAATACCACTTAACACATCTTCTTGTTTTGTTTTTTTTTCAGAGTATTTCTAATTATCTGACATTTTGTGTGTAGTTGGATGAGGCATCTTTTTTTTCATGGAATGTATTCTTCTTGAGGTCAGGGCCCTTCCATTTATTATTCAGTCCTTCATTACCTGACACATTGTTGGCACTAGAATATATTTGTGGAGTGAATGAATGTATACCTAATAGAATCTAATAGGTCTGCAGTTGGTTATCACATGATGAGGGAAAAGTTCAAGATTATCCTAGTCATATCATTCCTTAAAATATTATACACAGATGTTGAATACTAAAATTTGATTATTCTCTTCCTGCTTTTCAAAATGAAGCATTTTCATTTCTTAGAATATCATCATTGTAAGAATGCCAGTTTTTGAAAATTTGCCATTTCCCTGTTTTGTTTTAAAATTTAAAATGTGTTTTTGTGTAAAATGTTCCTTTGTATAAAAATAACCTGTTTTCCTAATTTGTAATGACGTCCTGTTAATGACTTATTTATTTTTTTAATGGGAGCACTGTTCTCTTCAAGTTTATCAGTCTACAGAAATGTTCAGGCTCACTTAATCATCAGTGCCAATTCACTGTATGACGTTACTATACATATTTTCTTTGAAAATAACTGGCGAATTTGTTGTTGTTTGATTGCTCTGTCATGTTTGACTCTTTGCAACCCCATGGACTGCAGCCCACCAGGCTCCTCTGCCCATGGGATCCTCTAGGCAAGAATACTGGAGTGAGTTGCCATTTCCTTCTTCAGGGGGTCTTCCTGACCCAGGGATTGAACCCTCGTCTTCTGCATTGGTAGGGGGCTTCTTTACCACTTAGCCTCCAGGGAAGCCCCGATATTATGTTCCATATGACAAAAATCTTATCAGATTTTAGAGCTCATATTTGTCCTAACTCTGTTTTCACTTAGGATTGGAAGAGAAGCTGTGAGGCACTGTTTAAACAGAGAGCATGTTCTCATTTATAGCACAGCTTCAGTTCATCAGCATCTTAAATTCTTTCTTTCTCTAGGGTCTCATGCCTGCTACTCCTGCTCCCTGAGATGTTCTTTCTTGAGCTCTTTGCAGCGATGGATTTTTCTCTTCCTTGGAATTTGAGCATTAATGTCCCTTTATCTGAGAAGCCTTTTATAACCATGTCATCTAAGTAGATCTTCCATTGTTTTCTGTAATACAATTCTGTGTAATTTTTCTCTCAGCATTTATTTTAGCTTTGAATCATTTTCTCTCATTTGGTTGGTCTCCTCAGTAAAACCTCAGCTCCATGAAAGCAGGCCTTGGAACCTTGGAGATAGCTCACTTTTTGCTATTAGGTGCTCATGTTAAATGTTATTTAAGCACCAAAGCTTTGCAAGCTTCTATTTCATTGAACAGATTCAGAATATATATAATACAGATTTCTGCCTACTGAACATAATGCAGTTTCAGGCTGATGTTTACAGTGGTAGGTTTTTTGCACTGTTTTACCATAAAATGTGCCCTTAAGGTCTTTATGCTAAATGACCAAAGATCAAAGCTTTGTTCATTTTTAGCTCTTTTAAATAGATATATTTCAATCATAGCAATGTCATGTGGCTCCTTGTTAATAAAAAAGGGCTTACACTATCCCTAGCCCTTGCATTCACCTGTTGGCACAGTTAGCCATAGGCAATCTGTTATTCCTTTGGGTTTTCTTTTTTTATTTTTAATCTCTAAAGGTTACTTTTGTATATTTCATACAGTACACTTAATCTTTACATTTCTGGCTCTAACAAGTGAGGATTTAACTCATCTCACCTCTTATCATTTTTATAGCTTTTTTCTTTTATTATTATAACAGTAAATAGCAACCTTCTGTTACTTATTCATAAGTGATATCTCTTGATTCCATAAGTTGAAGGTTAGCAAGTATAACCTCTCCTCCCCTCTTACCCACCAAATCCTGTTACCTCTATTTCTATATTGTTACCTCTATTTCTATATTGTCATCGTTGATAGCATTGTCATCATTGATAGACCATCATCATGTCTGTCTGTAGGTTGACTTATTGTTTCCACATAAATAACATCAGTTGCAAAGTAGTAGGTTTTTATTATGGTTCCTTTTCTACAGTGTCGTGCTATTGCTTATAACTCTACTTCTGTGTAAAAGAAAATGTTTAAAATAATTAATTTTTCCCATTACCTATTAATCTAGATAATGATACATTTTAATTTTTTTCTTACTTAGACATTGCCTTTTATATTCAATTTGTTGTCATCATTCTTACTGTTATGGGGCCAAATACGTTTCCCTACAGTCTTTTATATCGTCCAACGCTAATTATAATGGTTGCTTAGAATCTATTCTCTTCTTCATCTCGAGGTCCAATTAAATTCCTGTTCTGATTTGTATTTCACAGCCTTGTAGTCGGATCTCAGCTTTCTTACACATCTCCTGCCTTTCCTCCTGCACCATATCCTGCCTAGTCATCTTTTTTTTTTTTTCTTACAGTTCCTTTAATATATTCTCAGGTTTTCTCATTTTTTCCCATTCCTAGTACCTTTCTGTTAATTATATCTTAAGGTAATTTCACATAATTTACATTTCTTCAAACATGTTTATTTCAAACTTCATCAGTTGTTTGGCTTGATGTAATTCTAGATGGAAAATGACACACCCTCAAAACTCAGGCGTGTTCTGCAGGCACCGAGCGCTGCCGATAGCCGGTCCAGTCCCCGTCTCACTGTTTGCCCTTGTTAAATACTTTTCTCCTCGGAAAGTTTTTAGGACCTTCTTTTTATCCATAACGTTCTAAAGTATCACAACATGTTGGTCTTTTCTTATTCCACTTATTCAGAACCTGGCAAGTAATTTAATTTGAATACTTAGTCCCTTTAATTGTATTATGTTTCCAGAAATACTTCCTTTGGTCTCTTCTCTTTCTGGAGCTCTTTCTGTTTGAAAGTTGGATTTATTGGATTAAATATCTAGGTCCCTTTCTCCTTCCTCCCCCTAGTATAGTCTACCTGTGTCCTTTTTGTTCTGTGAATTTTATTTAACTCCGTATTTGAGAAATTATACTTCCTCTTTAAAGTGCCCTCTCATTTTATTTGCTCTTTTTTATATGGCATTGTTATTTTTTTTTATGACTACTATTGGGAAAAGCAGTCAACCATGGGCTGCGATCATCCTGCCTGTTTTTGCTGGGCACACCAAGAAAGCAAAGGATTGTGTGTGCAGTGACAAGCCTTAAGGAGTGGCGTTATGTCTTTCCCCAGAGCACAGAGTTGGTCATCATGTACTAGAAAAATAGTAAGTCCCCTAACTCAGTAGTGCAGTCCTGTAACCCAGTCAGCTGTGTGTGTGGACATCCAAGAAGGGCCTTTTGTGTCATCCCGTGAACTCGGGGGGCCCAGGGAACTGGTGCATACAAATGTGAAGAATAAAGTCCTCTAGGTCTCTGACCCCGAGTCCTGTGGCTTCTGCCAGCACCGGAGACAGTAACAGGCTGGCTTGTTAGCAAGACGAAACCTCCAACCCAGCAGCTTTGCGCTTCTCATCCAGTATTTTCCTAGGCTCTTCTGTATTGCCATCTTCTTGGAGATTGTAATTTCGTCCATCAAAACTTTTCCACTAGCCTTACGTTTTCCAGGTATTCCTTGACATCTCTTTATCTGCTGGTGACTCCTTTCCAAGTTTTTTGTGATTGTAGGATTAGACCTTTTTCTATCTGTATTTCTTTGGGAGAGGGACTTACCATATCTCCTGTGAAGAGTCAACTACATGGAAGAAGCTCCCTCTCCTTTTTTTAAGTTTTAGCAATCACTGTTGCTTCATTTTCCATGACTGTGCCTACATCCTTTTGCAACCAGCCTTTCCTTATTTCTCCTCCGTGCCTACATCAAGAAATAGAGCTTCTGTATCTGGTGTATCAACAAAATGTCCAATAGAAATGAATTCAAAATAAGAGTAAAGATGCTCTTAGAGGAGGGCTTGTTTGTGGCATTTGGTTTAGCTACTCAAATCTTTGCTTACTTTTAGGTGCAAACGTAAATGCTTTTTTAGATAGATAGAATACATAAAAGTAGAGTATAACTGATATTTACAGTTTTAAAACATATCCATGATATTTATTTCTCTGTTAAAGTGAATTGTAAAATTCTTAAAAATTGCTCTGTGCTTTTTACTAAAAATCATTAGAAGATTTAAGTTATATATATATAGGAAATGGCACAAAATGATTTTATCCCCTAGAATAAGAGTTGTCGTGCTTCTTATACAAAGGGCCAGGATGAGCTTTTTGCCCTCACACATTCTACTAGAATTCCTCAACTCTGCCCTTATGTAGCTTAATAGCAGCCGCAGCAATAAGTAAATGAATCAGTGTGGCTGTGTTGCAGGAAACCTTTATTCGTGAATGATAAAAATTTGAATTTTATATAATTTTTATGTGTCATGGAATATTCTTTTTTTTCCCCCACAGCCATTTAAAATATAAAATCTGCTCTTAGCTTGCAGTCCTTACTAAAGCCAGGGTAACTTTTGCCCCAGAATTCCTCTTTTATTAATAGCTTTGTTAACATTTGAATACTGATAATGTTTCCACTCTGTCCCATTATCCTTATCAGACTAGCTAACGAAGAATATCAGATACTGGCTAACTCCTGGCGCTATTCATCTGCCTTTTGTAACAAACTCTTCTTCAGTAAAGTGGACTATGATGAGGGAACAGACATTTTTCAACAGGTAAGAGTTATATTTTGTTTCAATAGAATATTTATTGGAGTTGGTTATGGTTGATACGTCTTTGTGTGCCAGGTAAAAACACAGTTCGGTGACTCCATGAGTAGTTACTAAATTCTGTGATATAATTAATTACAGTTAATATTATCTTTATCAGTACAGTTTTTGCCATTAGTGAATAAACACATTTTAGCTTTTCCGTCATAGAGGAAATACATTTTTTTTTTCCCCCATCATACAGTGGCAGTTTACATGCTGCTGCTGCTAAGTTGCTTCAGTCGTGTACGACTCTGTGTGACCCATTAACTTTATTTTGATTTTTAATTGTATGTGCTTTGGGTGGTATTTTGCATAAATTTGTGAAATTTTATACAAGATTCAAGGTAAGTTTTACATGGGGCTTCCCTGGTAGCTTGATGGTAAAGAATCTACCAGCAATACAGGAGACAAATGTTCAGTCCCTAGGTCAGGAAGATCCACTGGAGGATGAATGGCAACCCACTCCAGTATTTTTGCCTGGAGAATCCCATGGACAGAGGGGCCTGGTGGGCTACAGTCCACAGGGTTGCCAAAGAGTAGGGGTACGACTGAGCAACTAAATAGCAACAATAAAGTTTTACTTAACCTTTAAGCTGTTTTAGGGGGATAAAAGGCCTTTACGGGGGGTGAGTGTGAGTGAAAGTCGGTGTCATGTCCGACTCTTTGTGACCCCATGGACCATACAGTCTGTGGAATTCTCCAGGCCAGCATCCTGGAGTGGGTAGCCGTTCCCTCTTCCAGGGGATCGTCCCAACCTAGGGATCAAACCCAGGTCTCCCGCATTGAAGGCAGATTCTTTACCAGCTGAGCCGTAAGGGAAGCCCTTTAAGGGGGGTAATTAAGGTTAAATGGTGTCATAAAGATAAAACTAGAAATCAGCAAAGAAGAATGAATTATCAGTCTGAAAGCAAGCAAGCAAAAATATTCACTAATGGTCCACTTAAAATTAGCTTGAGTCTAAATGCTTTTCCATGACCTTGTAAAGAACTGGGTCAGACAATGTGAGAAAAAAAAGAGACGAGGATACCCAAACTAATCCATGCTGGGTACTGCAACGAGTTGTACATTTGAAGGCATGGTCAAGTACTGATAAACACAAAAAATTAATAACTATAGGTTAATAGCAGGGATCAGGGAGCCAGACAGTTGAGCTCAGATTTTATCTACATATTTTATCATCTCCATATATTAACTTTGTATTCTTGGACAAGGGACGTGACCTCTATACCTTAATGTCTTCATGTACGAAACAGATAAAAATGATAAATTTCTCTTTGGATTGTTGTGAAACTAAATGAAAGAAAACACATGAACCACTTAGAAGTGTCCCTGGACTATAAAGACTCTGTTAGCAGTGATGATGATATAATCTTGACAAATTTCGGTAGGATTGGTATCCTTATAAGAAGTAGGGCATGAGTCTTTTTCGATTAGTGTCTCATCCTTATGCCATCATTTAAGGCGGGGGTTCAGTTCGGACGTGAGTCTGAGTGAATTCCGGGAGATGATGATGGACAGGGAGGCCTGGCGTGCTGCGATTCATTCAGTTCAGTTCAGTTCAGTCGCTTAGTCGTGTCCGACTCTTTGCAACCCCATGAATCGCAGCACACCAGGCCATCCTGTCTATCACCAACTCCCAGAGTTTACCCGAACCCATGTCCATCGAGTCGGTGATGCCATCCAGCCATCTCATCCTGTGTTGCCCCCTTCTCCTCCTGCCCCCAATCCCTCCCAGCATCAGAATCTTTTCCAGTGAGTCAACTCTTCGCATCAGGTGGCCAAAGTATTGGAGTTTCAGCTTCAGCATCAGTCCTTCCAATGAACACCCAGGACTGATCTCCTTTAAGATGGACTGGTTGGATCTCCTTGCAGTCCAAGGGACTCTCAAGAGTCTTCTCCAGCCCCACAGTTCAAAAGTATCAATTCTTCGGCGCTCAGCTTGCTTTACAGTCCAACTCTCACATCCATACATGACCACTGGAAAAACCATAGCCTTGACTAGACGGACCTTAGTTGGCAAAGTAATGTCTCTGCTTTTGAATATGCTATCTAGGTTGGTCATAACTTTTCTTCCAAGGAGTAAGCGTCTTTTAATTTCATGGCTGCAATCACCATCTGCAGTAATTCTGGAGCCCCCCAAATAAAGTCTGACACTGTTTCCACTGTTTCCCCATCTATTTTCCATGAAGTGATGGGACCAGATGACATGATCTTAGTTTTCTGAATGTTGAGCTTTAAGAGGGGTATATAAGGTTAAATGATGTCATGTAGAAATTTGATAGTCCTGGGCTTGTTAGGGACTTGTTCAGCCTCCCGTGTGATGGCTGAGGCTAAGTGTCTGACAACAGACCAGGAAGCCAGAGCTGTGTTAGAGGGAGCTCTGCACTTGCAGTCATGTTGGCTGTAACTGTTTCGTGTGCACCTATCAGGAAAACACACATGAACAAAATGTGGCGTGGGAGAAAGGAATTGGTGACTGTGTTTTGTTCAATTTAGTAAAAATTACTAAATGTCCATAACATGTACGCTCCAGCTGGTACTGCTGTATCTTTACCTTGAACCATGATCTAATGTTTGTTGTTACTTGAATGTTTTTTTTCTCATTGTTGCGGAATGTTGAACTATATATATTGTAAGCTGGGGCCAAAAAGCTCCTTGCCTTTCATTTGAAGCATTTTTCATAATTCTTGAGCAGCAAGAATTTAATCTGTATCTATGCTTTGCAGTTTACTCTCCAATGCAAATTAACCTCATGTTTATTTTTAGATTATTATTAATAAACACCATTTATACTAGGGTGGTATGTATTCAATATACTTTTCAAATGAAACTTGCCTTTAGAAAATAATTAATGAGATGTAACCATTTTAAGACAGTTGAAATAGCAGAGAAGGTGAACAGAAAAAATTTTTTAAATTAAAAAAGAAGTCAATATACTCGAAATTAATTACAGAATATAATTATATCTCTCATCAAATACCAACCTTTTTGTTTAACAGCTGCTTAAGAAGTGAAAATCATCCATGTACCCCCAAATTACAGTATTTGTTTTTCACTTTGAATCATTTCATTCTCTAGTTGTAGAATTCTAGAAAATAAAGAAGGAAATGACCAATGAAATAGATGGATGCAGCTGAGAATATGAATGATGTATGTGAAGGTTCAGCAAACTTGGCCTAATTCATAAGTTCTTTTCTATTCAGCAGTATATCAAGATGAATAAAAACAGTAGTTAAGCTCTGGAAATCCACTTGGATTTTTCATAATAAATGCTGTCTTTCCAAAATTCACGCAGGAAAGAAAAGCTGGGATATTAGATTTAGTCTTTTTATCTCATGTTTTACAGCTCAACATTAACTCCGCTCCTACGTTCATGCATTTTCCTCCAAAAGGCAGACCTAAGAGAGCTGATACTTTTGACCTTCAAAGAATTGGATTTGGTGCTGAACAACTAGCAAAGTGGATTGCTGACAGAACGGATGTTCATGTATGTTTTTATTCCCTGAAGTTTTAATAATAGGCTAATTAGCTTGTTTTGTTATAACATTATAATAAGGCCACAGGATTTTTTTCAGTTTCTCCTGCTTTAGGAAAACTGTATCTGATAGCTGTAAGCTGAACTTTGAGTTAGGTGAATTTAAATGGTTTTTTGAATAATGGTTCTTAAAATATCAATGAACCATTAAAGAATACATGTTAGGTACAAAGTAATTTCAGAGGCTAAAGAATATACTGAATATTGCTCAGTGGTCTTAGTAATCAAAGACACTCTAATTAAAAAACCAGGTGTATAATTTTTATCTATCCTTTGGGCAAATAACAATAGGATAATACCCACTTTTCATGAGCCATATGAGACAATGTCACTGGCATACGCTGTTCTCAGGACCATAAATTCTAACAGTATAATTCTTCCTTTCCTTCCCTTCTCCCCCAACCATTAACTATGGGGAAAAAAATTATACATTTTAATAGAAGAAAATCACTCAGAAATCAGATATCTAAAAATGAGAATTGAATTGAATGTGTACAGTCTAAACAAACAGTGGTGTGCAACATTATTTGACATAGAAAGAAGCTCAAAGGATAACAAGTGAAAAAGTAGGATAGAAAAACAGTATTTATAGTTGATTTAGAAAAGCAAAATATTACTGAGATATGTAAAATGTTGATGGTAGTTAATGTCTATGTGGAGAGCTATGGCTATTTTGTTCCTTAATGTCACTAGAATTTTTTACAGTGAGCAATTCTAACCAGCTATTTTAAAATTACATTTCCCTTAGACATAGTACAGGGATATTAATTTTGTGTAAGCATATTTCTCATTTGAGATAGCTGTCTCTCATACTACTATCATTGTACATAATATAGGTATTAATGATATTTTGGTGAAAATATTTAGGCAGATATTCAGTTCTACAATGTATCATTTATTTGGTACAAAATATTAAATGTAACATTGGAAAGTACTATTAGTTCTTTATAAGAAATACTCAGGTTAGAATAATTTCTGATTAAAACTATTTATCACACTTATATGTTATTGACAGATCCACATTTGTAAAAAAAAATACATATTTGGAAATAATTTCAAACTTTAAGTAGTTCTACAAATGGAAATAGTCTTGTCTCAATGTATACCCTATATCAGGATTCACATACTCTTAACTTTTTATGGCTTTTGCTTTGCCATTCTTACTCTCTTACCCATCCTCACCCTGTCTCTACACACATACTTACATGCCCACACACATTTTTTTCTGAATCATTTTAAGGTGTGTTGTCTTTCCTAAGAAGTACAGGACCATACAGTTATCACGTTCACAGACTCACATTAATATACTACTTCTCTTTGAGCTTCTGTACATATTCTAGTTTTCTCAGTTGACCTACCCTCTCCCTCCTAAATAGTAAGCTCCCTGTATGGAGACATTGAGGGTCATGCAGATATGCTGCTCCTCATGAAAATTTTCTTGGTATTTAGCATCCATTGATGACTCTTACCTGATCCAGATTCCATCATGCTGGTTGTAGAGTGATGATGTTCCCGTTCTAGCACTTTGTCCATATTTCAGATTGATCCTTGGCATTTTACTGTAAGCAAGAGCCCTCCCCTCTTTGTATTTCACTCATTCATTGGTACACAATCTTATATTGTTTTTTCCCTCCAGTGATTGTTAGTACTACGCTTAAATATTTTGGTACCAAAATTGTTCTAGGTATGATTAGTGGGAGCCCCTTCATGCTGGCTTCTTTGTTCTTGTAAAGTATTTCACCTTGTAAAGTAAGTTGGGGAAATAGGAATCCTCATACACCACTTGTGAGAATGCAAAATAGTGCAACCACTTTGGTAAACAGTTTGACAGTTCTTCAAACCATTAAACATAGATTTTCTATGTGACCCAGCAATTCTACTCCTAGGTATACATATGTAAGAGAAAAGAAAACATACACTATGCAAAAACTTATGCAAAATGTTTACAGCAGCATTATTCATATAGAGCTATAAGGAGCAAACAACCCAAATATCCAACTGACTATTTGGCTAATGGATAAGCAAAGTGTGATATCCACACAAGGAAATACTAGCCATGAAAAGGAATGAAGCAGTGGCACATTTTACAACAAGGATGAACCTTGAGAAGATCATACTGAGTGAAAGAAGCCAGTTACAGAAGACTGCATGTTATATGAAATTGCAGAGTAAATGTATGGAGTCAGAAAGTAGATTGATTAATGGTTGCTTAAGGCTGGAGGGTGAGAGGAGTAAGGGAGTGGATGCCAGAAGGGAATGGGATTTCCTTTTGAAGTTATTCAAATATTCTGATACTGACTGTGGTGATGGCTGCACTTATCTGAATATGCTTAAAAAAAATCACTGCATTGTACACTTTCAGTGGGTGGATTGTATGGTATATGGAGTAAAGCTCAATAAAGTTGTTTTAAAGAAAATGTCTTAAAAAATTCCAATTTGAAATAATACAAGTAGTAGTCCCCCCATCTCACCCCTCCTTTTTACCAGATGATCCCGTGTTTGGGATCATCATCATCATCTGCTTAATCATCATGAACCATAGCTCTGGGTTGAATGTAAGTAAGTTTTGCATATATTTAACTGTATTCACCTAAAAGCACCAGAAGAGCATGTTTTGTTACATAGCCATGATGTTTTAGGGCATATGTTTTTGACTCATAAAGAACAAAAGGAATGTTAGTGCCTGGTATGAAAAATAAGGTGGTACCTTTCTGAATTACATGTGTTAAAGATCAGAAGGAAAAGAATATCAGAGAAAAAATTAATATTTTTCTTTAACTTTAAAACATTTCATTGTGTTGTTGCAGATTCGTGTCTTCAGGCCACCCAACTACTCTGGCACCATTGCTTTGGCTTTGTTGGTGTCACTTGTGGGTGGTTTGCTCTATTTAAGAAGGAACAACTTGGAGTTCATCTATAACAAGACTGGTTGGGCCATGGTGTCTCTGGTATGTTAACACATTTACCCTGTTTCTTTGGGTAATGGTCCAAGTTGTATAATATTAACAAACTGATCCAGATTATAACTGTAATGAAAATCAAGTCTGGATTAGAAGAATTAACTTTTAGGACTTAGGTGCTATAACTTAAGTTCACTGTTAATGTAGATTGTGCTCTCTTCCTTCAATTTTCACAACTAAAATGTAATGTCTTTCCATGTGTACTTGGCATATTACGAGTGCTAAATAAATGTTTGGTGAATACATTTAGAAATACACTAGGGATTACTGTAGTTTTACTAATTACACTGAAAATACTTTTAGACTGTTTGAGTCTGAAGCACTTGGAAATGTACTCATACAGCAATTTTTTCCCAGCAACTCTCTTCTTTTGTCTCTACTATATACCTGATAATTATTAGGTACCAGAGATATAAAGGTAAGACATACACCCCACCTGATCGTAATTCACTGCAGGGATACTAATCATACTAATCAAGAGATAAAGTAAGCACACAGGATTAGAGGATTACATACTACATAGGAAGGACACCTAATCTTGAGTACCGAAAAGTCATGACGGGCTTCCTGGAGTGTGTGACATCATTCATGTTTATTAGGTTAACAGTATCTTAAAATTTCTAGCAAGTATCTGAGTAATGATGCCTACAGTCATCTGCTCTTCATCATTTTACTTGTGATCTTGGTCAAAGCATACGGAGAAAGAAATACAGGGAATAAAAAACTGTAAAGAAAGAGATGTTACTATTTACTTAATTTGTGATTTGCCTATATGACTGTCTACATGAAAATTTTATCACAATTTACAGAGAAAAATAAAATTAATACTAGAGTTGAACAGTGTTTTGGATTCAAGGTCTCCAGTAATCATTAAGATTTTTACACCGTAAACAATTTCGATGATTAAAAATAAAATCTCTTTCCCAAAAGGAAGAAGAAAATAATGGTACTTCAATGATAACTTAAAAGTAAAAAAAGATGTATAAAACATTTATAAACAGAATATAAAAAATGAAGCTATTTAATATGTGTATGTATCCATATTTATGCGTTTACAGTTTGTTGGCTTTATCTTCATGCATTAGCCCTCCATCCTTCCATTTTTCAGCAAACAGTGGTGTTTATGACTGAGTTAGATACAGTAGGACAGACTGATAAGTGAACATCCCAGGCAACTCACCTTAAAGCACCCATCATGTGCAATAATAGCTAATGTCTTGAAATTCAAGCAGCTCCTCTGTGGCTTTGTGGTAGACAGAGAAATAAGATTTTGAAGTTTGGATTTTTTTTTTAGCGTAAGGAAGATTTTTCAAGGAAAGTTTAACTAGGTTATCAAAACGTGAGAAAATATTAAAGAGATTTATTAGTTATACTCCAGTTACTGTAATTGGATCCAGTGGGTGATCTCAGTCACCATAGTCATTAAGTTTAAAAGTGTTTTAGATGTTGCTCAGTCTGGTTTTCAGGTTGCTTCATGCAGTTAAGCCACCCACTGTGTTGGTGAAAAAAAAATATATGCCTTGTTTCAAAGTGTTGTTGGAAGGTTAAAATTCCTTCACTATTTCAGCATTATACCAAATTTTGTCACTGTTTCAGTCTACTGAAAAACTAAGACTGCTTACAGTGTAACCATGTGTCTGCAGTAGACCCAGATGATAAGCCTGCCTACGCTATTCTCCCTCCTCACAAGAAGTGGCTTCCCTGGTGGCTCAGTCAGGAAAGAGTCTGCCTGCAATGTGGGAGACCCAGGTTCAATCTCTGGGTTGGGAAGATCCCCTGGAGAAGGAAATGGCAACCCACTCCAGTATTCTTGCCTGGAGAATTCCATGGATGAGCCTGGTGGGCTATAGTCCATGGGGTCACAAAAGAGTCGGACACAACTAAATGACTAACTTTCACTCCTCAAGAAGAGACGTAGAGTAATTACTGTAAGTAATAATGGACATTAGGGCATCTCTTCCTTCTTTGGGGGTTATGTTTCTTATGCTTATTCTTTATAATAACTATGAAAAGGAATTTCTATCATCATCATTTTACAGACAAGGAAACAGATTCAGTAAACTCAATTTGCAGAACCTCACACCTGGGATAGGATTCTGTGTACATCTAACTTAAGACTTTGTACTTTTCACAGTGCTATGCTTAGTTGCTCATTTGTGTCCGACTTTTTGTGGCCCCATGGACTGTACCCTGCCAGGCTCATCTGTCATGGGAATTCTCCAGGCAGGAATACTGGAGTAGGTTGCCATGCCCTCCTCCAGGGGATCTTCCTGACCCAGGAATCCAACCAGGGTCTCCTGCATTGCAGGCAGATTCTTTCCCAGTTGAGCTACCAAGGAAGCCCTTTCACAGTGTTGAGTTCTCCAAATCTGGCCTGTGCCTCATACGCTGGATGTTTAATCCAGTGGATGCAGTGAGCCATTACGACTCTAAATAAATGTCTAAGAACATTTATATGGCAAATAAATGTTAGTACTTAAATGGTCAATTCTCTCACACCCTCTGCCACATCACACAGATTTTTTTTTTCTTTGAATTCTTGAAAGCTAATGAGCTTGGCATAACAGAAGATGTTCTAAGATTCATAGACACATACTTGAGAAGGAAATCTTGGCAGGTATGTCTACTCCCCAATGGCAGCCTTTCAGAAGCCATAACAGGCTGCAGAAAACAGACATGTTTTCAAACAATATGCTTGAAAACTCTGAATATAAAATGTTGAATTAAACATTTTTTTTTCTCATCTGCTGATGGCTTATGAAGCTTAAACAGTGAGGTCAGAAATAATTTAAATCCCCTTTACCATTTTCTGTCACCATTACCACCACCAAACTTGATTCTTTGTAAAGCAAAACTATTTTACATGCAAAACTGGATTTGCCCAATTCCAGTCCTTTTTAATCCAATTTTTGAGATATCCTTAC
The DNA here is from genome assembly GCF_001704415.2 of Capra hircus. Taxonomy (NCBI): domain Eukaryota; kingdom Metazoa; phylum Chordata; class Mammalia; order Artiodactyla; family Bovidae; genus Capra; species Capra hircus. Next base: position 24,144,181 of record NC_030834.1, read on the forward strand.
AAAGTTAAGAGGCCATCCAAAATGCTGAATCATTTACTCAGATTGCTAGACATTTATTTATTTAAAACAACCAATATCTCGTTCTTCTTTGGAAATGATATATTTTGAAATAATTCTTGGCAAAATACTGTTATCTGATTTGCAGAAACGCTGAAATCCTTGGCTTGCACAGTAAAATGAAGTTCTTAAAATAAAAATAGTGATGAACTCTGTACAACAGCACAGCATTTTTGTAATGTAAACACTGTATGCACAAGGAAAATAATGAGAAAAACAGTTTGGTGGAGAATTTCTGTCTTAGTAAATAACTAGTATACATACAAGTAGCAGTTGTGTCTTACCTTTGAACACATGCCAGAGTACCTCTGAGTCCTTAATTCTGAGCAGACTGTATTCTAGGGCTGGTAATTTATTTTTTTTCTTTTTCATTATTATTTCATATTATTGTATATGAGTCATGGGATTAAGAATCAAGTGTATGCTGGGGAGAGAAATCTATTCATAGTGCTCTAAGGTGTAGGATAGAGACAAAGCTTGCAATTTCCTGGCATAGAGGAAGTAACATATGCAAATGTTAAAACATGCATAGATATTATAGCTTCTTGGTTTTGAGCTTTAAAAAAAAATAGGTGAAGGAATAGTCATAAGTTGTTCTTGGTCTCATGCTTCCTAGGGGGAAAAATCCTTGTTAACGTATATATTAGGTACTGTTGGTTGTTTATAGAGCTAAATAAAGCATTGGTTCCGGTTTGGTTTCACTCTGCTTTCCAAACTTCCTCCACCCCCTTAAGATGGAGGATGATAAAAAGCCTACAGAGTACCTGTTTCATGATGAGTTTAAAGTAGAATGGTTGTGTAAAATGCTATGTTTTGTAGCCCTTAATGCAGAGCTTTATGGCAGGCTGCTGCTAAGTTGCTTCAGTCGTGTCTCAATTCTGTGCAACCCCGTAGACGGCAGCCCACCAGGCTCCCCCGTCCCTGGGATTCTCCAGGCAAGAACGTTGGAGCGGGTTGCCATTTCCTTCTCCAGCACATAAAAGTGAAAGTGAAATCACTCAGTCATGTCCAACTCGTCACAACCCCATGGACCAAAGCCTACCAGATTCTTCTGTCCATGGGATTTTCCAGGCAAGAGTACTAGAGTGGGTTGCCATTGCCTTCTCCTACGGCAGGCTAATGCTCCTCATAGATGACTGTCATTTCAAACCAGGAATATGAATGTGATGAGTAGTTGCATCCATTTCAAACACAAAAACCTCCTAAAAATCCACAATTAAAATTGTGAAAGATAAAAACATCATTTAAAAAGATCTAATAACCCAAGCCTTATTATCACAGTAAATCTCAGTAGGATAGAAGCTGTTCTCTGCTTTTTAACACCAGTGCTCTGCATTGTAGGATGATTCATATGCCATAATATTTCTTCTGTCTCAAACACATTATATTGGTTTAATTATGTTCTATGAAAAATGTAAGCTCCAGATTAATATATTTATTACTACATAATTTTCAAAATTTATGAAAGTTTCTTTGGCATCTATATCTTATGTTATATCAGTAGAAATGTGTTTTTTGTGAGCATTCTGAACTACAGGGCAGCTCTGATTTCAGAGTGGAATAAGCTCCTTTTTCTTTCAAATTTTTCTTGAATAAAATTATGCATTAATACTTTGTAATATCATACAGGTATTATCTCTGTGGCATATTTACAAGTGAGAAGCAAATAACTGCTGATAATATTTATTTCCAGTGACGTAACTTCTAACAAACAGCTTTTCCCATTAGGTAGTTGAATCATTTGGCCATTTGAAGATAGGTATGTCTGTTTATGGACTTCCCTGGTGGCTCAGACAGTAAAGCGTCTGCCTACAATCCAGGAGACCCAGGTTCAATCCCTAGGTCGGGAAGATCTCCTGGAGAAGAAAATGGCAACCCACTCCAGTATTCTTGCCTGTAAAATCCCATGGACAGAGAAGCCTGGTAGAGTCAGACACGACTGAGCAACTTAACTCACTCACTCATGTCTGTTTATAGGTAATTTTTGTATATAGCCAAATGTATAATTTTGTTCATGTCGGGAGTATGACAACAATATAATGAAATGAGTTAATATCTTATTAGGGTATACTTTTCTTAATACGTTTAGCATTTAATTTTCTTTAATGAGGAGAGGTAATGGCCTATATAAACTCAGACATTTAAAAGTTACTCAGATGAACTTACCCTTTCTTTTGCATTTGAATGTGCTTAAGTTTTTTGCTTATTATAAAGCTGCAAATAAGCCTCAGTGTGAATGTCCAGTACATGGAGTGATCCCCTAGCTTCTGTTCTCTATTCATCATAAAATTTCTTAATAGAGGAAACATACCTCAACATAATAAAGGCCTTATATGATAAACCCACAGCTAACATGTTATTCAGAGGTACAAATCTGTAAGCTTTTCCTCTACGATCAGGAAGAAAGCAAGGATGTCCACTTTCAGCACTTTTGATATATTCGCTGTTCGAGTGAGAGCAGTTATGCAAGAAAAAGGATATCCAAATCAGAAAGGAAGAAGTAAAACTATCACTTGTTCAGATAACATAATACTGTATATGAAAGTGAAAGTGTTAGTCGCTCAGTGTTGTGTGACTTTTTGCAATCCATGAGGCTGCTTGGCCTGGAATTTTCCAGGGAAGAATACTGGAGTGGGTTGCCGTCTCCTCTTCTAGGGGTGAAAGTGTTAGTTGCTCAATTGTGTCTGACTCTTACTCCGAGAATTAATAAATGAATTCAGTAAAGTTGCAGGATAAAAAAATCAATATACAGAGCAATGAGGCACTTCCACATACTAATATCAAACTATCAGTTAAACTAAAAAACCAGTTTCATTCACAATTCATCAAAAAGAATGAAATAACTTAGGAATGAGTTTAACCAAGGAGTTTAAAGACCTGTACACAAGTAACTACTAAGACACTGATGAAAGAAATTGAAAATGACACAAACAAAGGGAAAGTTACACTTTGCACATAGATTGGAAGCTTTAGTATTGTTAAAATATTTACTACCAAATATTATACTACCCAAAGCAGTCTACAGATTCAGTGCAATTACTATCAAAATTCCAAAGGCACTTTTCACAGAAATAGAAGAAACAATCCTAAAGTCTGTATGGATCCACAGAAGATGCTGAATAGACAAAGAACTCCTAAAAGCAAAGTTGGAGGCATCATGCGCCCTGATTTCAAACTTTATTACAAAACTGTAGTAATCAAAATGCAAGGGCACTGGACTTACAAATAGACATACTGATCAATGGAGCTGAATAGACAGCACAAAAATAAACACACATATGTGATCAGTTTGGGACAAAGGAAACAAGAATAGGTGTTCAGGAAAGGACAGTCTCATCAATAAATGGTGTTGGGAAAACTGGACAGCCACATGCAGAGGAATAAAACCAGACCCCTACCTTAGCCACACAAAAAAAGTTAACCCAAAATGGAGAAAAGATTTGAATGCAAGACCTGAAACTGTAAAACTCCCAGAAGAAAACATATGTGGTAAGCTCTTTGACGTTGTTCTTGGTGATAAATTTTTGTATTTGACATAAAATGCCAACGCAAAACAAGCAAAAATAAGTGGGGTCTGCATCAAACCAAGAAGCTTCTGTACAGCAAAGGAAACCATCAACAAAATGAAAAGATCATCTGAATCAGAGAAGATATTTGCTAACTATGTATCTGTTAAGGGGTTAATACCCAGAATAAAGTATTGGCACGCTGTGGTCCATGGGGTCGAGTTGGACATGACTGGGCGACTGAACGTCAACACAGGATAGATAAAAAACTCATACAGCTCAATAGCAAAAACAACAAATAAATTAATTTGAAAAACAGGCAGAGAGAAATGGGTAAATGGTTTGAACAGACACTTCGTAAAAGAAGATGTAGAAATGGTCCCAAGAAACATTTAAAGATGCTTACATTTTTAGTCATTTGGAACATGTAAATTAAAACCAAAGTAGTTACCAATAGAAGCCCATTAAATATGCTCAAATTTCAAAGAAAGGTGACATTAGGGTTAGGACAGATATGCAGGAAAATGAGTCTTCATATATTACTGGTGGAAATATTAAATGGTATCTTTCTTCAATTTCACTTCTGGTTATTTATCAAAAGGAAATGAAAACGTGTGTACATACAAAGGCTTGTCTTTGAATATTCATAGAAGTTTTATTCACAAATATACTTTGAAAGAAACAATATAGCGTCCATGCTGCTGCTAAGTCGCTTCAGTCGTGTCCAACTCTGTGCGACCCCATAGACGGCAGCCCACCAGGCTCCCCCGTCCCTGGGATTCTCCAAGCAAGAACACTGGAGTGGGTTGCCATTTCCTTCTCCAATGCATGAAAATGAAAAGTGAAAGTGAAGTCGTTCAGTCATGTCGACTCTTAGCGACCCCATGGACTGCAGCCCACCAGGCTCCTCCATCCCATGGGATTTTCCAGGCAAGAGTACTGGAGTGGGTTGTCATTGCCTTCTCCATAGTGTCCATAAACGGGAATATATAAACAAACTGTGAAATATGCATACAAAAAAAAAAAAAACTAGACACAGAATCAGAAGAGATATTGTTCTAAAGAGAGATACAGGCAGTAGTTAAGCCACTAAAGCCCAGTATACACATACTCTATGATGCAGCATTTTCAAGAAAATTTTCTTACCCCTTCAGAGGTCTATGGAGGTAAATAATTAGGAAAAGGCACCAGTGGACTGTTTTTTAATAGTATTCTACTTGATCTTAGTGTTAGTTATAATGGTGTATTCATGTTAAAATTCATTAATCTGTACCCTTTAAATCATGTCCTTTTTTGCATGAATATTTTAGTAAATAAGATGCAAGAGTAAACTTGTAGTTTAATTATAAAAATTTAAAATTTCCAAATTAGAGTGGCAAAGTGCTGGACATTTCCATTATTAACGTAAAAAAATAAGAAATACCATTTATACTTATTTTAGAGAAAGAATTGTAATCGAGGCCATTTTGCACTGTCAAAGTTTATTTGGTATTTTATTATGTTGTGAGAAGTGCCAAAGCTCTGTGTGTAATTATAAATACTGTAAATATATCTGTCACTACTTCAAATGATGAAGCAAGTATGCCATGTTTAAGCCTGCTTTTGTTTTATTGAACCATTTCTTAGAATCTTGAATAAATTATGTATTAAGATGGAATTTTAAAATCTTCTATAACAAACCATATGTAATATAGCTACTGCTATTGAATTTAACTTCTCATTTTAAAATTTGAGCATTTTCTCATGTGTATATAACATTTGTAATACTGTAGTTATACCTTTCCTTATTAATGTATTAAATCACCAAACCTAGTGTGGATCTAGTAACTACCACAGTTTTGAAGTAGTTAAGAGTATAAACAGATGTTTTGAGATATCCACTGTAACTGTTATAATATGAAAATGTTAGAGTATGAAACAGGTGCTGTTAAAACTATTGTGATCTGTCAACTGCATACTTATCAGACAGTGAAAATGAAGATTTGTTTTTATCTCGTTTAAGTACCCAGATCTCCTTCCAGCCCTGCGTTCTATGCATGGCCCCTTGGAGTCTGTTCTCTGTTACTTGAACCATTTCTACTCTTTTGTAAGACTAACACCCCGACTTGGGTACTAGGTCTCATTCCTGCTCTGTACTGGTATTCAGTGACAGTGCACCGACAATCTCCCCTCTTTCTCTGTCATCCTTATTTTTTCTTTTATTACTGAACCTTTCTCATTAGCAAGGCACACAGCTCCTTATTCATCCTGAAGAGACATATTGCTGTTTTCCCTTCCAGAAACTGTCCTATTTACCCGATCCCTTTTATAGCAAAACTCCTTGAAACAATTGTCTACATTGTTTCCTTCTTTTCTCATAAGGCTTTTGTCTCACTCACTGTTCCATTGAAAATGCTCTAGTCTAGGGCACAGATATTTTCCAGGGACATAAATTCAGATATTAGTTCTGGGTTTATTTCACATCACTGGTCTTGCAAGAGTATCTACACAACTTATTTCTTCGTCCACCACCACTTTCTCGTGTTCCAGGGGGCCACACTTCTCTCACTGCTACTTCTTAATCATCTTTGCTCATTTGTTTGTTATCTCCTTCACTTCCTACTTTGGAGAGTCTTCTGGATCTTGCTCATCCTATCTATATTTAATTGGTGTCCAGCTTTAAAGACTGTCTGTTGTGTGCATGTTAAGTCGCTTCAGTTATGCCTGACTCTTTGTGACCCCATGGACTGTAGCCCACTAGGCTCTCTGTCCATGGGATTCTCCAGCTATGCAAGAAAAATGGAGTGGGTTGCCATGCTCTCCTTCAGGAAATGCTGTTTATTATTGAGTCCTGAGTTTTATCTTGGGGCCAGATATCCCTGTAAACTCCAGACTGATAAATCCGACTTGTTCATCCTGCATCTCTACCTGGAAGCCTACCAGGTGTCTCAAAACAGACTCCTAAGCTCAGTCCCCAAACCTAATTGTCCCACACCTTTGATTTCTCAGTTAATGGCAACTTTATTTTTCCAGTTGTTCAAGTCAAAAACCTATCTTTTCTCACCACTTCTTTCCTCCTATACCCCACATCTAATCTCAGAAAATCCTCTTGGTTCTTCCTCCAGAATACATCTAGATTCCAACAACTTCTCACCCTACTTACCACCTTTAAGGCCTAATTATTTAATAGTCCACTTCTTGCAATAGCATTTGAACTGTATCCCAGCTTCCACCTTTACACACCATATGATTAATTTTCCAGCCCAGGGGCTCTGGGATCTGGCCTTGCACTATTCACCAAACCTTATGTTTCTTCTCTCTTCAGCAACTGTCCTTCAGACCTCTTGGCTTCTTTACTGTCTCTTAATATGCCAGATATTCTCCTTCAACACAGCCTGGCTCACTGGCTCTTCCCTCTTTTCCCAAGTATTTTCCTGGCTTGTCAACATCTTCAGATTGCTGAAAGCTCCACTGTCTTGGAGAGGCCCCTGCTGACCACTCATAAGAACTGCAATCCTTCTCTCATGACTTCTTTTCTCCTTCCCTACTGTTCATTTTTCATTGTCTCTAATTATTTTGGATTTCCCTAGTAGCTTAAATGGTAAAGAATCTGCCTGCAATGCAGGAGACTTGGGTTCAGTCACTCAGTCAAGGAAAACTCCCCTGGAGAAGGGAATGGCTGCCCACTCCAGTATTCTTGCCTGGAGAATCCCATCAACAGAGGAGCCTGGCAGGCTACAGTCCATGGGGTCGGAGAGAGTCAGATATGACTGAGCAACTAACATTTTCATCATATAATTTAATTACTTTTTTTTTTTTGTTACTATTTTCTCCCTATAGAATGCAAGCTCCGTGAGGATAGTGTCTACCTTGTATTTGTGTTCTTTGTTTTATTCTCAGCTTCTTAAACAGACCTAGAGATCAAAGCCAGGTCTTTTGCATTGCAGGCATATTCTTTACCATCTGAGCCAGCAGGGATGCCCTCTTGAATATATAGTCGGTTCTTGGTATATAAATGTTGAATGAGTGAAGGAGGAATGCCTGCTTATTTTTTATGACTTAGAGCACAAGTCACTTACTGAGGATCTTCACCTAAGGGCAGGGATTATTTTTACCTTATTCATTGCTATATTCCTACTGTCCAGTAAACAATTGTCAAATGAGTAAATTAGTCTGGAAAGGCTTCACAGAAAACCATGTATAGACCCCAAATATAAAGAGGTTGGCTCTGTAGGAATCTTAGGCAGGTGTGGCATTAACAAGATGTAGATGTAGCCACTGCCTACAACATGGATGGACCTGGTCATTATCATACTAACTGAAGACAGAGAAATATATGGTATCACTTACATGCAGAATCTTTAAAAAAATGATACAAATGAACTTATTTTTGAAACAGATGTTGGAAAAAACAGTTACCAGGGAGAAGGGCTTGTGGGGAGGGACAGATTGGCGATTGAGAATTGACATGTACACACTGCTATGTTTAAAATAAATTACCAACAAAGACCTATTGTTAAAAAAAATAATTAAAAACACTCAACTCCAAATCTGTGTGACTTTGTTCCTTTTTACCCTCACAAGCTTCTTCCTTATTCTTTATCTCATTGGGTGGCACTACTGACTGTACATTGCTCTTCAGATCAGCAACCCAGAGGTTAATTTTTTACTATTTTCTATCACGTCAGTCAATCAATGAAGTCTGTTGATTCCATCTCTTAAATATTTCTGTTTATCTAAATTGCTCAATTATGTCATTACTATGGAATTGTTCCCTTGGTACCACGGGAACATTTCATGTGAGATGGGCATGATAAAGTACAAAAATGGCAAGGACCTAACAGAAGCAGAAGAGGTTAAGAATATGTGGCAGGAATACACAAAAGAGCTGTACACAAGAGGTCATAATGACCTGGATAACTGATGGTATGGTCACAAACCTAGAGCCAGACATCCTGGGGTGTGAAGTCAAGTGGGTCTTTGGAAGAATCACTATGAACAAAGCTAGTGGAGGTGATGATAGAATTCCTGCTGAGCTATTTCAGATCCTAAAAGATGATGCTGTTAAATTGCTGCATTCAGTATGCCACCAAATTTGGAAAACTCATCAGTGGCCACAGGACTGGAAAAGGTCAGTTCTCATTCCAATCCCAAAGAAAGGCAATGGCAAAGAATGTTCAAGCTACCACACAATTGCACTCATCTCACATGCTAGCAAAGTAATGGTCAAAATCCGTCATGCGAGACTTCAGCATTATGTGAACTGAGAACTTCCAGATGTACAAGCTGGATTTAGAAAAGGCAGAGGAACCAGAGATGATATTGCTAGCATTTGTTTGATCATAAAGAAAGCAAGGGAATTCCAGAAAAATATTTACTTCTGCTTCATTGACTACACTAAAACTTCTGTGTGGATCACAACAAACCATGGAAAATTCTTAAAGAGATGGGCATACCAAACCACTTGACCTATCTCCTGAGAAGCCTGCATACAGGACGAGAAGCAATAATTAGAACTGGATATGGAACAATGGACTGGTTCCAAATTGGGGAAGGAGTACGTCAAAGCTGTTTATTGTCACCTTGCATATTTAACTTATATGCACAGTACATCGCGCAAAATGCCAGTCGTTACAATGCTTAAGTAATGACTTAAGCTGGAATCAATATGGCAGGAGAAATATCAATGATGTCAGATATACAGATGATATCACTTTAATGGCAAAAAGCAAAGAGGACCCAAAGAGCCTCTTAATGAAGGTGAAAGAGAGTGAAAAAGCTGCCTTAAAATTCAACATTCATAAAACAAAGATCATGGTGTCTGGTCCCATCACTTCATGACAAATAGATGAATGAAAAGTGGATGAACTTTGGATGAAAAGGACAGTGACAGACTTTATTTTCTGTGCTCCATAATCACTGTGAATGGTGACTGCAGCCATGAAATTAGAAGACGCTTGCTGCTTGGAAGAAAAGCCTCAACAAACCTAGTTCAGTTCAGATCAATTCAATTCAGTTGCTCAGTCATGTCCGACTCTGTGACTCCATGAACCGCAGCACACCAGGCCTCCCTGTCCATCACCAATTCCCAGAGTCCACCCAAACCCATGTCCATTGAGTCAGTGATGCCATCCAACCATCTCATCCTCTGTTGTCCCCTTCTCCTCCTGCCCTTAATCTTTCCCAGCATCAGGGTCTTTTCCAATGAGTCAGACCTAGATAGTGTACTAAAAAGCAGAGACACCATTTCGCCAACAAAGGTCCATATAATCAAAGCTATGATTTTCACAGTAGTCAGTATGGATATGAGAGCTGGACCATAAGGAAAGCTGAGTGCCAAAGAATTGATGCTTCTGAACTGTGATGCTGGAAAAACTCTCGAGAGTCCCTTGGCCAGCAAGGAGATTAAACCAGCCAGTCCTAGGAAATCACCCCTGAGTATTGATTGGAAGGACTGATGCAGAAGCTCCAATACTTTGGCCACCTGATGGGAAGAACTGACTCGTTGGAAAAGACCCTGATGCTGGGAAGGATTGAGGGCAAGAGGAGAAGGGAATGACAGAGGATGACATGACAGTGGACTTGAATTTGAGCAAACACTGGGAGATAGTGAAAGACAGGGAAGTGTGGTGTGTTATAGTTCACGGGGTCGCAAAGAGTAGGGCAGGACTTAGCAACTGAACAAGGAACAACAATAGGCATGGAATTGGCCACTCTAGTCTCACAAACGGTTTTGTGTATCAGCCTCCAAACTGATGTCTGTGCCTCAAGTTACACTTTTCCCCAGTCTGTTCTCCACAGTGGCTAGTACCATCCTTCTAAAATACAGACTTGATCATGCATTTTTCCACCACAGTTAGGAATATCAATTGAAGCAGTAAAAGAGAAGGAATATAGATGGGTAAAAGTAAAACCGGAAATACATACAATTTTAGTGCTGATTTAGTGACTACAACAGTTTGATCCTCAAAAATTCAGAACTCTAATCTTACAGTGTCTAATAAAAACAAAAATGTCATTTGCTTATACTATAAATGTGTTTATTCACTAGGTACATCTTTGCCTGGATTTTAAAACAGACTCTGCCTTTCACACTATTATAATCTACAGAATATTTGACTTTCATATATTCTTTAAATCACTGATATGATCCTCTGTAAACAGATATAATTTATTTTTCTCATATAACAATTTCCCACTTTTATATGATGTTTTAGATGGTACATCATTCTCTATGTCACTCTGGGCCTAGTATTCTAGTGTACCTTCTAAGGTTAAAGTGCAAGTATTCTATAAAATCTTGGTTTTCAGAAAATATCTCAAGCCAGGGAAAGTCTGGAGGTCAAATCTGGCTTTTAAGAAGCTTGTGTTAAGTTCAAAGTTATTATCAAGAAAACAGGGAAAGGATTCATATTAATCTCTCTAATCTTGCTGTATCATTTTCAGTTTCTTCTGAAATGCAGTGGTTGCCAGGAAGTTATGAAACAGAATCTGGATTTATTCTTTGGGTTTAAAAACTCTCCGTAATTTCCCCCATCCTACTGGTTCCCTTTTGTGTCCTCTTATCTCCTTTACAAATTGTGCAGATCTAACATGTTTAGATCCCTAGTCACATTGCTTAGTCTGACCTTGAATTTTGTTGATACATCTCAGCTACCTGCCAGAGGCAGGCAGCTCAAAAACAGTGAGCTGGGCAAGTTCTGAGACATTCAGAAGTGGTTTAACCTGAAGACACACTTTAGTCTAAAGATGCCCAAGTTTGTAAATTTAAGCATAGGTGATTTAAACAAAACATGCTTACATTTGAGTTACAGAGATTGACTGTGACTTCTGGTTTATACTCTCTCCTCTACCCTCTCCATAATTGCCTCAGATTTTTAAGATTAGTTTTCCAAATATAGCTTTTCTTGCTGGATCTAGCAGTAATGTGGTTTCTGTGAAGTATTCCTGGCTCTATTTAAAAGCATCATGTTTCATCTATGCTTTTAACTATACTTTACCTCTGGTTAGGACATATGAGATTATCAGTCACCATGCCAGATACTTTATATATGTTACCTAATTTGGTCATTAATATATGTCTTAAGCATAGTTGGTATCACCATTTTATAGATACCAAATCTGACAGCAGAAGAATAAGTTACTTACCAAAGGTCCCATAATTAGTAAATGAAAATGCTTTTAACAGATGAGCTGATATACATGGTATTTGAAAGTAGTTTCATGACCATTTTTTAAAGACTGCAGTGTTCCCCCATTTCTTAGTTTGCATGGTATAACACTGTACCCTGTCTTTTCAGTGTATAGTCTTTGCTATGACTTCTGGCCAGATGTGGAATCACATCCGTGGACCACCATATGCTCATAAAAACCCACACAATGGACAAGTGGTAAGTGCATGTTGTAAGCATCAATATTATGAACTTGAATCCTGTTTACACGGCAGTCAGAAATTTCATATTTAGTAAGAAAGAGGTTATTTGTAAATCTAAATATATGTTCCATTTTTTCTCATGTTCCTCCACTATGTACATACACACATGCACACACATATATATGTATGTATGTGCATATATATTTTATGGTGAGGACTGCTTTAGCATGGATTAAAAAAAATTCAGTGTACCTACCATACCAAATATACACACATAAATTATTTTTTCAACTTTGTAGACTGCTATGGCAATAATATGTAATGCCCAAAGAGGAAATAGAAAAGGTTTTAACGAGCATCCCAGCGTTGGTAAAGTTAATTAAGTTTAGAAGATCATTAAAAACTCTGGTATTCATTATATTAGAATGCCAGGAACAGTCTGCCACAAAATTGAAAGTGGAATTGGCGTGCAGTTCTGTCAGTAGCAGAGTTGACTTTAGTAACTGCTGCTGTCTTATTGCCTTCCCTTTCCACCAGAAATGGCCAGTGGCACATATTGTCATAGATCGACTTTACAAAATACCGTGTCTGAGGCTTAGTACTAGAGGTTACTGAAGATTATTAGCTGTTTTAAAATGTGCCTCTTTTTTCTAGTTTTTTCTTTATACAGATTTTTGAGAGAAGAATATAATGATAGTCCTTATGTACTCATCACCAAGCTTAATTGCCACTTCATAACCTGCCGTGTTCCATGTATTCTCCTGCCCAGTACTCTTTACCTGCTGTAGGATTCTTTTGAAATAACTTACCAATATCATTTCATTTACACATAATTATTTCAGTAGGTAATTATAAAAAATAAGATTATCTTTTAAAATCTAACGATAGTACCACACAATCACACATAAAATGGTAATAAATTCTTAATTTCTGAAATTTGGTTCTGAATGGAATACTGTTATTCTGTGCCAAATAATGTTATGATTTCTCTATAAAGGTGTAATGTAAGCTTGTGAGGTTTATTCTTCATTGCTTACAGTACTTCACATATATTTAATATTAAAGAAAGCTAACAAGTTACTCGTTTCTTCTTCCTAAATTGATTGTGACTTTCTTTGAACTTCTTTGTGGAACTGTAATTTAGGGATATAATTCATTTTATTTATTGTATGCTCCCTGGTGACTCAATTAGGTTTTAAGGACTGGTTGCAAATAAGCAGAGTTGCAGTCACTAATACTACATATTATAATAACCAGTTTGGTCTCATATTGCTGTCATCATTTTCAGATATTTTCTATAGGTGTCTAGGATATAGATTCAAAGTTAGGCTCTAAACCAGATATGCTTTTTGTTAGATGTACTATGTATTTTCGAAATCTGTCACTACTTAGAGAAGTGATTTGAGTATCTCAACTATTCAGAATTAGATTTTACAGAAAAAATAATGGAAGTAATTATCAAACAATAAATTGTCCCCTTTTCTTCAAGTCTTCCTGACTGTCCTTTTTTAGAGTGTGGTTGTTTTCTCTGCCCTCCCCTAAATTATCCATACTCACTGTCACCCTTTCCTCTTTAAATTTTTTCTCCTTTATCACTTAAAACATGGTATATAATTTATTTATTTTGTGTTACATTTGTTTGTCTTTTGCCAGGACCCCAGTAGGATATAAGCACTTCACAAAGTGATTTTTTTGTATCTGTTTTAGTCCCTGATACATTCCTGTTTCATAGAGAAGGGCCTGACACAAAAGATTTGATCACTGTGGTGTCAGTGATACTTAAAAGTATAAATTTAGGAAATCTTATATTTTTATTCCTGTCTCTTAATATTTTTCTAAAATAATATTCCTTGGGTAAAAATAATGAAGCACTGCTTTTTGTTATTGTTTATTATTTGCTAATATATATGAAAAATAACCTCCTTATGAAATGTTTTAGCTTGTTTGTGTAGGGGAAGGAAATACAATTTTTCCTCTCCTGTTCTGAGCCCCTCTTTGGCTGAGGTCCCTGTAATAAAAGAGAGTAACAAAAGAAAACCAAATCTGTTAACATGTATACCTCATGTATACATGGAAGATACTCAGGAAAGAAAAAAAAAAAAAAAAGAACAACACTTAGAAGTGGCTTAGACCTCAGGCTTAGGTACCAGCTTCTGTTAAAGACAAAAAGAAAAGTACTGAGGGAAAATCAGTTATGTGGAGGTGACCAGGAGAAGGAAAGTTTAAGTTTACTATGCAGGTAGAATTTAGCGGGTACCTTTGCAGTTGATAAGGAGCTAAAGTTGTCTCCAGGGGTTAACCTTTGTTCTTCCTGGTAGAGAAAGGAGAAGGGACACCTTTGTAAATTTAGGTCCTGCTTTTAGGGAGATGGGAGAAGGCAGAGAACTTTTCTTATATCTGCTTCATCTCATCTCTGCTCTATCTCAGTGCCTGCAGCTTAAATTCTTAGGCCAAAGTGGCATATTAGAGTGTCATATTCTCTCATCCTTCATTCTGTCATCTTCTTAACCGTTTCAGTCTTTGATAAATCATGAAACTCTAATCCCTTCACATGTAGTTTATTGGAGTAAGCTCCAAGAAAGTTTGCACTAACAGTGACAACAACATGGATGCCATCTGTTGCTAACTGAACATATGCTGGGCACTAGACTTCACAAATGAGTACTTTAGGCCATTAGATGAACATTGCTAAAGCACATTGATTTTAGTCAAAGTATCAATGTATGTGGACCTAAGTTATCTCCAGTCCAGTGGGAAATCCTAAGTAGCCCTCCACTAATACCCCCATTGTAATCTTCAGTTGCATCCTGAGACTGCTGCTTTGCAGAGAAGCTCCATGTTAGTGTATCTGTACTGCCCCTTGTCCCCTATGGATGTGCTGCTTTTGCTTCTTCCATCCCACCCAGAATTGCTATCAAAACATGCTCATCGTCAAACGCCACCTAATCTGCCATCCCTCTGAAATGCATCATTTACTTACATTAGAAATTCTTTTTTCCTTTACCTACTTATAAACATGTAGTTATCCCATTTACGTATCTGCATTCCTTTATCATCATAATCCTTAAATATACATTTGTCAAATTCTTACCATTGAGTTTTTCATCTTTACACTTACATACAGCTGGTCCTCAATAAATGTTTTCTTAAAAGATTATAAAGACACTAGGAGATGTTTTCTTAAATTGGATTATCTTAATTCTTTCCATTTATTTTTTCTCACTAGTTAGAAGAGTAATAGGATCAACATGTCCCTGTTTATTTAGCATAAACCAGTTAGTAACCTTAACATGACAGGAACATTTATTTTAAGGTTCAGATTAGACTGGAAAGAAATTTTCTCTGTTGATTTTAGGCAATTTTTTATCCTGTTCCACATTGTTGTATTACTGTTTTGTAGGTAGAGAATGGCATGGCCAGTAGGTAGAGGTCCTGTAATGGCCCAGAGGAACACATTAAGAAAACAGAATTTTCTATATTTTTAAAAGAAAAAAACTTTACCTTTGTATGTTAATGAAAAATACATACATTGAAAGTGTATATAACTTTTAATGTATGTATTTTAGCTTTTCAGGACCTTATCTTTTCAGCACCTTATCAAAAGTTACAGAAATGATGAGACTTATACCTATAACCAAGATATTAAAAAAGATGAATTTTGTCCCAAACTCTCCACCCTCTTCTGTTTTAAAAAATATAATTTTTTCTTACATTTGAAGAAAGTATTAGGATTGCATGGAAAAAATCATGAAAGTCTTGGAAACACATGAGGCTTCTTGGACAAAATCAATTGCTTGTATGTGCTCTTGGCCAGAGATGTGGATCCAGCTTTAGACTAATGTGAGATGTTAATCACTAAGCAGTGTAGACAAAGGCAGGTTAGAGGGGCAGGTTAAAGTCATCCCTTGGTATATAGCTCTCTTCTTGTTTTAAATTTTAACATCTTTTAGAAAAACATCCCTTCCTGCATTCTTTTATGCTTAATGTCAACATATACTGAAACAGAAAACTGTGGTTTAAGTTTTGTTTTAATGAATTGATCTGCATAATAATGTGTTTTCCTGTTACTGAACAAAATAGAAGATTAACTTTGCTTTATAACATCAACTGGTTACTGGCAAAGAATTATAATTTAAATAATGCTTGTCCATTAGAATAATAATAGTGAATAGGTTTTTTTTTTTTGATAATAGATGTGCTTAAATTTCAAGATACAACTTGAAAATTAGCACTGTCCTTCTTTGGTAATTTCTTCATATGTTAGCCTATATTTCTGAAAAGAAATTACCATGTAGTATTTGTGTTTTTGAGAATAGCTATAATTAGGCTATTTATCTCTTTCAGTGGAATACAATGACAGAATGAGTATCTTATGAATATTTATATAGGAATTTTGTAATTTGGCAGTAATTCTTGATGACCAGTGCACATTTAGTGGAGTAAGGGTATGAAACAGTATTTTTATTGTGTTTTTCATACTTGTAACATAATTGAGTAACCATTTATATTTTAAAGATATATTTTTAGGTAGGTGCTACACATAAATAACAACTAATTGAATGCTAACTTTTCATTTTTCCTGAAGTAGTTTCAAAAATGTTTTGCTTCAACTATTTGATTTGTCATAGTTGGTTTGAGAAACTATTAAAATTGTTTATAAAGAATTATTTCAATGTAAAGTGAGTTAACTTTGTTAATACTTTAAAATTATATTCAGAATGTCTCTATGGTTTCTAGAAATAGTTGGGTTTCTAAAAAAAAAAGTTAAATTCTGAATGATGGTGAGTTCTTTCATGCTGGACTTTAAAAATTTGCTGTCTTTCCTGTAACATGGGAGTTTTTAATGGGTTTTGGCTTTGTTATATCTAGTTTTATACCTTTTAGGCATAATGTTGTGAGATCAGAGAGCAGATATTTTACAAATGAGGAAAAATAATAGACTAAGTAGCAGAAGCCAGAATTAAAATGGTGGATCTCATAATGTGATTGAGAGTCATTCAGAGACTTAAGTTGATAATAATTACACAAAATATTTTAAAATACATATTTATAAAGTTTAGACATAAATATTAGTAATGGGTTAGTATTTGGTCATTAATGCTAAAATCTATTTTAAATTTTTGACAGAAATTCCAGGAAATCTTAGGGCCCTGAGCAGTCTATGAATTCAAGTTGGTACCTACTGTTTTCTGCATGGAGATTGACTAATTAAATAAGGCTGAAATGTCATGAAAGCTCCATAACCTTGACAAACATAATCTTTTTAAATAAAATGACTAATGCCTAATAAGACCCTAGAGGTTTAAAGATACTGTTTTTCTCTATTATCTGATTCCTCTCATTATTCTTTGAAATATGAATCTTTGACTTTTTCTTTCAGCTTTTGCTTTTGAAGTTTCTGATCTTTAAATTATTAATAAGTTCTCATTATGAAAATCGAGAGTATTATAAAAAAATAGGTATCAATAAATGCTACCCCTTTGTAGTTTTCATGTCAAAGAGAGAGAGCACATATTTAAGCAAACTGTCTTCTTATAGGTAAAAGATTAAAGAGAATGCTGTTGAAACAAGCTGTAAAGTTAGGAGAAATAGGAGATGCAGAACATTCAATGCCAGGCTTGTCATTCATGCTATAAGTAGAGAGATTGAAAGGCCACTGAGAACTGAATGGCCTATTCTTGCATCAATAAAATACCATATAAATACCATACAAAAGCTACGTACATACACACAGTTTAACACAGAGAATGGGTCTATGTACATTCCTGAGACCACCTTACCTGTCTCTTGTGAAACCTGTATGCAGGTCAAGAAGCAATAGATCCAGACATGAAACAATGGACTGAATCAAAACTGTGAAAGGAGTACATCAAGGTTGTATATTGTCACCCTGCTTATTTAACTTATATACAGAGTACATCATGCGAAATGCCCTGCTGGATGAAGCACAAGCTGGAATCAAGATTGCCAGGAGAAATATCAGTAACCTCAGATATGCAGATAATACCACCCTTATGGCACCAAGTGAAGAGAAATTAAATAGCTTCTGGATGAAGGTTAAAGAGGAGAATGAAAAATCAGGCTTTAAAACTCAGCATTCGAAAACAAAGATAATGGCATCTGGTCCCATCACTTCATCGCACATAGATAGGGAAACGGTGGAAACAGGGACAGACTTTGTTTTCTTAGGCTCCAAAATCACTGTCGATGGTGACTGCAGCCATGAAATTAAAAGATGCCTGCTCCTTGGAAGAAAAACTGACAAACCTAGGCAGTATATTAAAAAGTAGAGACATTACTTTGCCCACAAAGTTTGGTACAGTCAAGGCTATGTTTTTTCCAGTAGTCATGTATGGATGTGAGAGCTGGACAATAAAAAAGGTTGAGCGCCAAAGAATTGATGCCTTAGAACTGTGGTGCTAAGGAAGACTCTTGAGAGTCTCTTGGAAGGCAGGGAGATCAAACCAATCAGTCCTAAAGGAAATCAACCCTGAATATTCACTGGAAGGACTGATGCTGAAGCTGAAACTCCAATACTTTGGCCACCTGATGCAAAGAGCCAACTCTTTGGAAAAGACTGTGATGCTGGGAAAGATTGAAGGCGGGAGGAGAAGGGGACAACAGTGGATGAGATGGTTGGATGGCATCACCAATTCAATGGACATGAGTTTGAGCAAACTCTGGGAGATTGTGAAGGACAGGAAAGCCTGGCATGCTACAGTTCGTGGGGTCTCAAAGAGTCAGACACTATTGAGCAACTGAACAACAATGTTCCTGAGATGATACCATAAAGATGACAGTGAAACAGAAGTAAAGAGAGTTTCAGGGTTAAGATGATGGCCTGATATACATCTGCCTTCCTTCTTGTTAAATACTCATAGAGATTCATCGAAATGCAAAGCTAGCAGCAGAATTACAAAGTAAAGCTAACTAAGCCCAAATCATCCCAAAGCACAGGAGATTGTTAACTGCTATTATTCATATAATATTAACATCTGAATTTATTGAAATGGACATTGGCATATAGTTTCTTTGTTCTTCTGAGCTTCCTCACAATTTTCTTTTAAGTTTCCATCAGTATGCTTACATCTGTTTTACTTCTCATGTCCTATGTCTCATCTTACCAGAGGTCTCCTGTTCTTCCTCATGCTATCAAGATTGTATAGAGCTATTAGTGGGATGAGTGATAGTCGCTTAGTCATGTCTGACTCTGCTACCTCATGGACTGTAGCCCACCAGGCTTCTCTCTCCATGGATTCTCCAGGCAAGAATACTGGAGTGGGTTGCCATTTCCTTCTCCAGGAGATCTTCCTGACCCAGGGAGCAAACACAGGCCTCCAGCATTGCAGGCACATTCTTTACCATCTGAGTCACTATGGAAGCCTGGGAAAGACAAGCTAAATGATAACAGATTCCATTGTTGGTCCCAAACATGAAAAACAATGGTTCTTTCTGTAAAACAGCATTAAATAATGTTTCAGAAGGATTAGCTTCATGCCCATTGTTACTTCTTCCACTTCCACAAAGTTATAAAGTTTTTTTTTTAATAACTTTGGAACCCTATAACGTTAGATGACTGTTACCAGGACTTCAACTTTTCCTCATTTGTAAAATTGCAAGGGAGGTTTAAATGGTTTCTGTTCTGACGCCACATTAAACTCTGCTGCCCTTAGAGCTGTCTGGTGAAATAGTCGGGGGTGTTTGGGCTGTGGAACTATGCATCATACCACAGGGGATGAATTCCCACCCCACCCCCTGCCTCAGGACCCTTGGTAGTTTCTGGATTCCTTTTGGCTGTCACAAGGTGGGGGCACGCGCTCTCTACTGGCCCCTAGTGTTCAAGGCCAGGCATGGCGTGCAGCCTCTGGCAGTGCAGCGCCTATGGCTCACTAGGAGGAAGCACCTGGCCCGAAGGTCAGCGTTGAGGAGAAGCTGTGTTTCAGAGCTGTGAGAACCTTAAATATAATTTTATTTCCCTATTTTGCATCCCAGAAAACCATCCCATGTAGCATTTATACCGAAAAGATGACTTTCTTTTAAAAATTATTTTTTTAGAAATTGAAGTAACCCGAGTGCATAGGATCACACTGATCTATGGTTTAATGTTTGGGATGGCTGTGTATATTGAATGCCGTCACTAAATATGATTTATATGTCAGTGCTTAGGCTACAGTTGTTTCCTGTAATCTGTCTTAGTAAATAAACTTGGCTTAACCTCGAACATTTTGTATATGCTTAAAAAGAGGTGCTTACATAACAGAGTAAAAATGACTCTCAGGCTCACAGAGTCATTTTTATGTCTTTGTCCTGAAATGTCCAGCAAAGAGAAACAGAAGGAAAGGAAACAGGGTTGGTTTCTTCCCAAGTTCTGCCTCTTACCAGCTGTGTCCTTGGGGGGAAGTTACTTGGTGCCTCTTTTCTTATATAAAACGAGTCTAATACTGCTTTTCTCACCTTGTGTTTGTGAGATAAAGTATGACAGTAAATGTATAAGCACTTCTAAAAGTTGAAGACACTCCAGTCTTAGTTTGGGTTCCTCCCAAAACAGACCCCGAGACAACAGCTGAGTTCAAAGTAGTTCATAGGGAGGAAGGAAACGTGGGAGATGGGTGGGAAACTGGGTTCCGGACGGGAGGGCAGTCAAAAAGGATGCCTGTCCTAGCAGTGAGCGAATACTGAAGCCAAATACTGCTCAGGGGCCTCTGGGAGCCAGTGTAGAGCACACCCAGTGATCTTCCTGTCCAAGTGGCGAGGGGACCTAAGCTCAACACCAGCTCTCACCAGTCATTGTTTGAGTGCTGTTCCCTGGAGAAGGCATTACTTGCCCGCATTGGTGGACCTCAGGTATTAAAGCCCCCCAGACACAGAAACGCAGGTGCTGCTGGGGGAAGTGGGGCTGGGCTACCAGGTGGTACCCTTGTAGATGGCTTGCACCACCACCTCCAATAATGCTCTAAGTTTATTCTTTGTTAGTAGATTCCAAAGCAGAGGAGAAAATCATGAAGAGACCTAGTTTTCAATTGGTGTTTTTAATATACCATTCTTTGAAAAAAAATGACAAATAATAAAAATGTCTCACCAATTATGGATAATTTTTTAAAGTCAATGTAGTGTTTGTCTTGTAGACAGTCTTCTAGGGAAAAGCGTAAACATTTATTCACACTTACAAATATCTATCAGAAATGGTTTGAAATGGTTTTAGCCTATATTTTGTTCCCTTATAGAAGATTGGTTACTGATGCTGTTAAGGGGGCCTGTGTTTTGCATTGTATTGTCCAGAAGGGGACTGCATTGCAGGCTTCTCAGCCATCTACCCACACTGCTCATTTGCCCTGGGATCAGCATATATATACTCCTTGGGAAACACTGGGCAGAGTGGTGCAGAGTTCATGGCCATCAACAGAATCAACATATAATGGGCCTGTGTCAGCTCTGAACTTCTGATTTAGCTTTAATAGTCCCGTTTTCTAACTGAACTGAGATAATTGGATCAGACAAGCTTAAAAGACCGAGGCATACGCTGTTGCGTCTGCATTTAGCTATCAGCTTAGCAAATATGTACTCGTAAGGCTGGTGACCATTCCCATTTTCATATATTAATTGTAAAATAAAACCTGTCTGCAGGATCTAAAAATGTTATCAGAGTTTCACTGCATTGAACTGACATGTAAATGAACACGAAGAATGGAAAGAAAATTAACACTGCAGGCAGGGTGACACTACGCTGGTCTGCCCGTTTGTTCTGTTTGTCTTTATTAAGCTGCTATATAATGGCCAAGTCAAGTACTAATGGCCTACCTAACAGCATGAAAGTCATCGCAAAAACAGTCATTACTGTGTAGCTAAAGGGAATCTATATAACTGTATGGTTACATGGAACATTAAGACAATTGCTGTTAAAAAAAAAACAACAAAAAAACAATAATCTCAAATAACACGCATTCAGTAAAATAAAGCTTGTGCCTAGATGATAACTCCCACCATAAACAAATGTACTGGCCTCTTGTGTTTAGGATTTGGCTTTTAGCTGCTGCCTGAGGAATGCTGTCGTTTTACCATATACACTCCCAATATTTCACTGTATTAGACTTCAGTTATGAATGTAACCAAGAGCTGTGTTCCACATACACATGCAAAAGCATTTTGTTGCAAAAATGCCTGCTCTTGTTAATGATAAGGTAGCACTTTTTCTGTGTCAGGTAGTCTCATACTTTCTACAGTGCTGTACACACACTCTCATGCCTTAGAAATTCCACATATGCCACCTCTTTGAGGAACATGTGTTTAGTCCTAAATTGAAAAATGTATAGGCTTATTTAAACTAACACAGTTAATCTGATCTAGGATATTCAGTAGTTTTATTCCCATCTCTATACCACCAGCAAAGAGAATGTCAACATGTAATGACAAATTTTAAACAGAAATATCAGGAAGATAATATAAAGGTATGCAGAAAACTTACAGGACAGTTTGGCATTGCAATTCTGCCTTTTTATGTATTTACTCCTTAATTTTTCCATCCAATAAATGTTTGTTGAGGGCCCATTAAGTGGCAGGTACTGTATTTGCCCTCATAGTACAGCTACATCACAGAACTGATAGACCAGTGGAGAGATGCAGCGTGAATCTAGTTTACCCAATGTCTCAGTCAATAAAGCTTTGCATTGTATTAGAAACTGAATTGTTTTTTTAAACTGTTGCCTCAGTTCCCTGGTTGCTATGACCTTGCATCTTTTTCTTGACAAGCTTTGCCTTTTTATTTCTTTTGGTGTTTAACACTTTTTGTGTCTAGTTGGCCATTGGTAAAGGTTCTTGCCATTGTCTTTAGCACCTACTGCTTCTCTCTGCTGTCTCTACACCTGGCTTTGACTTTCATCAAGTATGCATTCTTGATACTAAATTCACTCATCTACACCAGCTTCTGAAGCCAATCCAAACTGTTCCTTTACTGTCTTTTAACTGTTGTTGCTAACAGTCCTGACAATTAATTAAAGAAGGGCCATGTGAGTGATTTGTAAGGAAGGAAATGGCAGCCCACTCCAGTATTCTTGCCTGGAGAATCTCATGGGCAGAGGAGCCTGGCAGGCTACAGACTGAGATCACGAGAGGTGGACACGGCTTAGTGACTAAACCACCACTACCATGTGATTTGTACCCTCACCGTCTATCAAAACATTTCACACAGGCTATGTATGTATTAAATAAAAACAAATCTGAATAGATAAATCTTTCTTTGCAAATAGAAACTCAAGTTTATTTTCAGTCTTTCAAAAATATTAACTGTGTGGGAAAAAAGTAGTTTCCTTCCTAAGATTTGTTTGTATTTTGTAATTAAAATCTTTAAAGCACATACCCAAAGGGATTATAGAACTACAAAATGAGAGTGTTTTACGATGTCAAACTTCATCTAACACTGAGAATCCAGAATAAATGTGATTTCTGAGAAAAGAGTAAAAAAGCAAAGGCACGGAGAATTGACTCACACAAAAAAAGGGATAAGTTATTTGCTGACTGGTTGGCATTATTTAAATTTTTTCCAGTTTTGGTAAATTATTTAGTATATTGTAAAGAATAATGTACTAAATAAATAGACCCCTGTGGTCATTAAAAACCAAGGAAATTATTTTCATACTATCAATAAAATTGAATTAAATTATATTAAACATAATTCATAATAAGCATATATATTCTAATTTGAAAAAAATGCATTTAGAGTTGTATCTCTCCAACCTCAAAATAAGACCATGTAAATTTCAGTAAGTCATAATATGTCTTACTCATTGTGTATTTTCCAGTATCATCATATTTTGATTCTCTAAAATGCCAATCAGTGATTTAAAAAGAATTAATTTTATAAGCTTGCATGAAATTTAGTAGTCCAAAATTATTTTAGTATTCATATTCATATCACCTTTCCATATAAAGATTAGGAGCCATGAGAAAATTGTGTAAAATTTAAGTATTAGGTTACATTAAAAGAAGTTTTAGTGTTTCTATATGTTTAATGTTTCCTCCCCATAAAATCTTAAGCACTACATCAAATGTGTCACATATACTTACCGAAACAGAGAATCAAAATATACTTTGTCCCTCATATAAAAAAGAATGGCACAGTGTGATTTGGTCACATATGCTAAAATTTGTGAATGATTAAAAACTGTAAGAGAAGGAAACAATAGGTCTGCATTGGAGAAATGCGCAATTATTTTGGAGACATCATGCTAAATATTTTGAAGTAACAATAAAATCATTGTCTCTCTCTGTGTGTGTTCCACTTCCTGCATTCTCTCTAACTCATTTCTTCCCTCCCCCTAAATATTATTATTAAACTTTTGGTGTCATTTTAGCTAAATAGTAAAATAGCCCAAGGAATAGGACTCACGTAGGAAAACCAGTCTGATGTATTTTGTTAAATTCTTGTTAACAATGAAGACATTGCACATTTTCTTTTACTGAAAATATTATCATTGTGGAATGGCATTCCTCCTTTTCTATACTTGTAAAACCCGTGTTGTTTTTTTGAATGAAGTCTTTTTTATCTTGGATGAATACAGAGTTTTCCAATTCTGAATGGCCACGGTAGTTATTTGTCGTATTCATTTTTTTCAATCTTAAATATTTTTGCATAATCATGTCCACTCAGAAAATGAAATTACCTTGGACACAGAATTGAAATGTTACTTATCTTTGTAATTCTTTTTTTATAAGATTTATACAGACTTGAATGAATGACTAGAATGAGCCAAAGAACATTCACACAAAATGATCAAACCTGATGGATTCTGTACATTTTATTCTGTATTTGGGCTGATAAGGCTGTCTGTGTTCTAGCTATTTATAACATGCAAAGTTTTTCTTTTGGCCTGTTCTTAGGTTAATATGAGAAAATAATGCTTTAATTTTGTTCTACTTACTCACTAGAAGACCGTTGACTGCATATTAGTATACAAATGATTATTTATGAAATTATTTCTAGCTATATAATTATATATATAATTATATCTAATAGTCCATTGGTTTTACTTATATGAGTTGTAATTGTTTATTCCTTACCTTGCTAAAATTTAATCAATTTGAAAAATTGGGACTTGTCTGACTTGGATTTATTGTATTTTAAAATACAAAGTATACAGTGAAATATTACTCAGCCATAATGAAGAAAATTGAATCAGTTGTACAGACATACATGAACCTAGAGTCTGTCATAGTGAAGTAAGTCAGAAAGAGAAAAACAAATATCATATATTAACACACACGCATGAAACCTAGAAAAATGGTATTGATGAACCAGTTTGCAGGGCAGAATACACAGATGTAGAGAATAGACTTTTGGACACAGCGAGGGAACAAGAAGGTAGGACGAATGGAGAGAGTAGCATTGACATACCGACGCTGCCGTGTGTAAAACAGACAGCTAGAGGGCAGCTGCTGTGTAGCACAAGGAGCTCAGCTCGCTGCTTGGTGACCACCTAGAGGTGTGGGATGGACACTCCAGAGGGAAGGGATATATGCACACTTACAGCTGATTCACACTGTTGTACAGCAGAAACCAACACAACATTGTTAAGCAATTATCTTCCAATTAAGTAAAAAAAGAACAAAAGAACTCTCACAAAAAAGTACCATAAAATGTTTTAAAGCAGTTTTTAAATATTGCTTGCCTCTACTATAACTTCTGATCTTTTATCTGAGTGTAACTTTTTAAAAACTGTAATTTATACTACTATAAAGAAGCCTCATGCCTAAAATGAATCCTATAATAGATGTACTAGCAGAGTTGCTATGTTAATAATGCAAAGGTGCTTTAATTCTCTCCTGAAGAAACACTTACCGTGAAAAGCAACATTTTATTTCTGCCGAGAAACAGAATTATTGTGTCCTACATCAGATCTTGCAAGAATCCTTGAAAAGCTCTGAAAGTTAGGTAACATTATAGTTTTCTTTCATTCAAAGATAAAATAGTATTTTTTTTTTACATAAAGGGAACATTATGAAATAAGCAGTCACTAAGTATATTTTGTCTGAAATTTGATGTGCAATCTATAAACTTATTAAATCTTTAACGATTTCAGGTTTAAAATGTAAACTGTAAATCATCAGGAATGCTTTTCCCATTATATGAAATTGTAACACACCACTTGTTCTTATTTTGAGGTACATACCTGTCAGGTTCAATTTAATTGGATATGCAAACTAATACCTAAGGTTTCTACTCATTTCCTCAAAATTATATGGTACATGTTTTTTAAAATTTTAATAATACCTAAAATGTGTAAGATAACATATAGAATGCAATACCATTTTATTGTTCTTTGGAAGTCCTGCAACTGGTAACTTTATACAAACTATCTCAAGCCTCATATGAAAATGAAAAAGAAATGTTTCCATTATTATATATGTGATAATATCAGTTTAGTCACTCAGTTGTGTCCAACTCTTTCCGACCCCATGGACTGTGCTATGTCAGGCTTGCCTGTCCATCACCAACTCTCAGAGCCTCCTTAAACATGTCCATTGCGTCAGTGATGCCATCAAACCATCTCATCCTCTGTCATTCCCTTTTCCCGCCTTCAGTCTTTCCCAGCACCAGGGTCTTTTCAGTTCTTCTCTTCAGGTGGTCAGAGTATTGGACTCTCAGCTTCAACATCAGTCCTTCCAATGAATATTCAGGGCTGATTTCCTTTAGGATTGACTGGTTTGATCTCCTGGCAGTCCAAGGGACTCTCAAAGAGTCTTTTCCAACTCCACAATTCAGAAGCATCAATTCTTCGGCGCTCAGTTTGCTTCACAGTCCAACTCTCACATCCATACATGACTACTGGGAAAACCATAGCTTTGACTAGACAGACCATTGTTGGCAAACTAATGTCTCTGCTTCTTAATATGCTGTTTAGGTTGGTCATAGCTTTTCTTTCAAGGAGCAGGCATCTTTTAATTTCATGGCTGCAGTCACCATCTGCAGTGATTTTGAAAGTGAAAGTGAAGTCACTCAGTCGTGTCCGACTCTTTGCGACCCCATGGACTGTAGCCTACCAGGCTTCTCCATCCATGGGATTCTCCAGGTTCGAATACTGGAGTGGGTTGCCATTTCCTTCTCCAGGAAATCTTCCCGACCCAGGGATTGAATCCTGGTCTCCCACATTGTAGGCAGATACTTTACCGTCTGAGCCACCAGGGAAGTCAGTGATTTTGGACCCCCCGAAATAAAGTCTCTCACTGTTTCGTTTCCCCATCTATTTGCCATGAAGTGATGGGACCAGATGCCATGATCTTAGTTTTCCAAATGTTGAGTTTTAAGCCGGCTTTTTCACTCTTCTCTCTCACTTTCATCAAGAGGCTCTTTAATACTTCTTCACTTTCTGCCATAAGGGTGGTGTCATCTGCATATCTGAGGTTATTGACATTTCTCCCTGCAATCTTGATTGCAGCTTGTGCTTCATCCAGCCCAGCATTTTGCATGATGTGCTCTGCATAGAAGTTAAATAAGCAGGGTGACAATATACAGCCTTGACATACTCCTTTGCCGATTTGGAACCACTCTGTTGTTCCATCTCCAAATCTAACTGTTGCTTCTGGCATATAGATTTCTCAGGAGGCATGTAAGGTGTTCTGGTACTCCCATCTCTTTAAGAATTTCCCACAGTTTGTTGTGGTTCACACAGTCAAAGGCTTTGGTGTAGTCAGTAAAGCAAAAGTAGATGTTTTTCTGGAACTCTCGCTTTTTCGATGATCCAGTGATAATGTATAGCACCTAAATTGTTTGAAACTATTACATTTCAAAATAACATTTGCTATTAGGTTGTTACAGTATCTAACACTACTTTCATATTTAAGATATTTTTTCAGTAACTTTCCATTTTTATATTAAAATGAGTGGTTTTCAAATATTTTACTGTGATAGCCTTCATGATATTCCTAGATGGCTTATATTTAAGTTCTGATGATGAGAAACCATTCTTTCTCTTTAGTTTGCTTATTGGTTAATATATTGAGTTCTGAAAGTATGGATCATCTTCAATATATTTTATAATAATACATTGTAAATATAACTAACAATTATTTAACTATACTTCTTCAGTGAGTTATAACCTGTACTTCATTAACTCATTACTAAGTCATTACTAAAGACATTCTCATTTTAGAGAAAGTTTTTTGTCTTGTTTTCCAAACACTTACATTTGCTATGGTTCTAGAAAATTTCAAACTTTCATAGCTGTCTTTATCTCTTTCTCTCTCTTTTTTTTTTTTTTGCTATTTCATTAATGCTAATAAGATTCTAGACAACCTGGATTTGTTTAAGTCTCCAGCTATCAAAATCTAGCATTAATAGGAGTAGCAGTATGATATAACATAATGACTAAAATGTGCTAATGGCAATGTAGCAAAACCTGGTACCCCAATCCCTCATGTGCCCCCATAAAAATCAATGATTGGACAGCTATCCACAAATAAAAATTGCTCTGGAAGACCTAAAAAGTCTACTTGGTAAGTTTTAGCAACACAATAGAACAAAACACCTGCGAAAATCTCACTAGAAGGAAAACAGTTTCATTTTGCCTGCATCACTCCATCCCTCATGCTGGCATTGTTCAGCACCAGGAAGCAACTTCCCAGCTAGAAAGAATTCCGCTAACCTACAAAGGAAAAGCAAATAGCTTCTTCATCCTTTGGAGGCCCTCTGTAATGGTGTGCTTAAACTTTACCCCACCCATAACAACAAAGCTGAGGTTTACAGAGCCAACAAAATCAAGGAGGAAAAGCAGAGGCTATTACCAGCACAAATGCAGTGCTAAAGACTGCATTTCACAGAGACCTGCTCTGAAGACAAACTCAGCAGATTTTGCCACTGACAAAGCCAGTAGCCAGCACAGCCACCAGGGACTCCTTGAACATTCTGCCATCTTCCACTCCAGGGGTGTTTCTGTTTGCTGACACCAGCCACCTGAGCCCCTCCCCACTTCTGCTGCAGCCCTGAGACTGCACTGCACCAGCAGTCACCTCGGTCCTCTGCATCTGCACAGGGTAAGACATCAGCGATCCTGAGTCCCAGCCAGCTTCCGAGGAACTTGGGAGCCATGTGGGCAGTTAGTTCAGGGCTCTGCCGTGCACGTGCAAGCCTAGGTTCCCTGCTAATTACCCCTACCACCAGGTCCAGAAACCTGAGTAGAAGCAGCACTAGGTCTGGTCCCCACCACAAACACAGACACATGAGCACACATACATACCTGGTGCCCTGGACCACTAGACCCAGGGTAACAGCAGATGCCATTATGCCCCACCCATGATAGCTTTTTCTGTATCAAAGTTAGTTCATGAAGTCTGGGATGGTGACTGCTTCTTAAAAATACTTAGACATCTGTGCCAGTCTCCAGGAATCACAGATCAGGGAAACATGACTCCATCAAAGAATACAGTAAACCTCCAGTAATTGGTCCCAAAGAAGTAGGGATCCAGGAACTGCCAACGAAGAATTCAAAGCAATTGCTCTAAAGATACTCAAAGAGCTGTAAGAGAACAAAGGTAGATGATTTTGAAATACCAGGAAAATGATATAAGAACAGAATAAATTCAATTTTCCTGCATTGCAGACAGACGCTTTAACATCTGAGCCACCAGGGAAGTCCCCAGTAGTGAGATAGGAAACATTAAGTAAAACCAGACAGAAATGTTGGAGCTGAAGAATTCCGTAGAGTTTCAAAAGTAGACTTGACCAGATAGAAGTCAGTGAGCTAGAAGACAGATCAATTTTAATCATCAGAGGGATAAAATGAAATAAAGAACTTACAGGACTGACAGAACCCCATCAAGGGAAATGATGTATGCATGAGTGAAGTCCCAGAAAGAGAAGAAAGGGATAGAAAGCTTGTTTACAGAAATAATAGGGAATTCCCTGGCAGTCCAATGGTGAGGACTCTATACTTTCACTGCCAGGGGTCTGGATTCAATCCCTGATTGGGCAACTAATATCCCACAAGCCACATGGCATAGCCAAAAGAAAAAAGAAATAATGGCTTAGAACTTCCCAAGTATGGAGCAATTTGGACATTCCAAGTTCTGCAGTTAATAGGTAAACCCAAAATTTCAGTTGAAAAGATCTTCTTTAAGATGCATTGTAACAAAATTACTGAAATCAAAGTAACAGAATTTTATAAGTAGTAAGAGAAAAATTTTCTTATACATGGTAATCCCCAGAAGACTATCAGAGATTTGTCAGCAAAGACCTTGCAGTCCAGGAGAGAAAGGGGTGTTATATTCAACGTGCAGAAGAAAGAAAGCACCAACCAATAATACTTTACCCATCAAAGTCATCCTTCATAAATAAAGGCAAGACGAAGACTTCTTTTAACAACTAAGGGAATTCATCATCACTAGACCTATCTTACTGGAGAAAGCAATGGTACCCCACTCCAGTACTCTTGCCTGGAAAATCCCATGGACAGAGGAGCCTGGTAGGCTGCAGTCCATGGGGTCACTAGGAGTCGGACACGACTGAGCGACTTCACTTTCACTTTTCACTTTCATGCATTGGAGAAGGAAATGGCAACCCACTCCAGTGTTCTTGCCTGGAGAATCCCAGAGATGGGGGAGCCTGGTGGGCTGCCGTCTATGGGGTCGCACAGAGTCAGACACAACTGACGCGACTTAGCAGCAGCAGCAGCATATGCTGCCTACAAAAGATGCACTTCAGCTTTAAGGACAGAGGCTAAAAAAAAAAAACAAACGGATGGAAAAAGATACAACATGAAATTAGAAAGGAAAAGAGAACAGGGGTAGTTATAGCTGTATCAGAGAAAATAGATTTGAAGCCAAAAGCAGTATCAAGAGAAAAGGATCATTTTATAATGATAAAGGGGATCATTAAGTTTACTTTTATTTTAAACAATGTATTAGTAAACAGATCTAAAGAAAGAAGCAGACAAAAATACAATAATAGTAGGGGAATCGAGTGCCCCACTTTCAACAGTGGATAGATCATGCAGACTTAAAATCAGTAAGGGAACATTGGACCTGAGCCTAATATTTAGGCAAAAGGATCTAACAGTTGCATATATTATAGAACATTCCACCCCAAAGCAATAGAATACACAGTCTTCTCAAGCACACATAAAATTTTCTCCAAGAGAGACTGTATAAGTCATGAAACTAATCTCTGCAATTTAAGAATATTGAAATCACACCAAGGATCTTTTCTGACTATAGTGCTATGAAACTGTTAATCAATAATAGGAATAAACCTAGAAAAGTCACACATACAGGTTTCCTTCAGTATCTGAAAGTAGGGCATTCCCGTGAAAACTTCAGTAGGCCAGAATGGTGCAAAGAAAGTGCAGAAGCAATTACTTATTTTTTTTTCTTCATAAAAGCAAAAATCCTCTTCAGAGTTCTTTCATGGAGTGAAACTTTATACTAGCAGCATGTGCCTCCTGTAAAAGTGAAGTGGCATAGAGAGAACTTTGGAAAAGTAAGGGATTCTTGTATATTGAAATTAAATAATGCATTGCTGAACAACCAGTGGGTCAAAGAAGAAATCAGAAAGGAAATCAAGAACTATCATGAAACAGAAGAAGTAGTAAACACAGCATATCAAAACCTGTGTGCTGATACACAAGTGCTTCTAAGCAGGAAGTTTATAGTGATAAACTTCCATATTAGTTGAAAAGAAAATTCCCAGGCAAATAAACTTTTCACCTTAAGGAAGCAGAAAAAGAAGAACAAACTAAGGTCAAACTCAGCAGAAGAAGGGAAATAACAGAGCAAAAATAAATAAAATGTAAAATGGACAAACAACAAAAACCAACAAAAATAAATGATCGTTTTGGAAGCCATAAACTAAATAATATCTTAGCTGGAGTAACTCAGAAAAAGTAGACTCAAATAAAATTAGAGAAAACTTTAAAACTGATAACACAGCTATACAAAGGGTCATAAGATGCTACTGTGAACAAAAATAAATCAATAAACTAGAAGAAACTGAAAAATTCTTAGAACCATACAGTTAGCTGAGCCTGAATCATGAAGATAAAGGAAATTTGAATAGACTCAGTAACAAGTGAGGAGACTGAATCACTAACCAAAAGCCTTCCAACACAGAAAAAGCCCTGGACCAGATGGTTTCACTCATGAATTCTACCAAACAATTCAAGAAGTATTAGATTAATAAATATCAATCCTTCTCAAACCCCTACAAAAAACTGAAGAGGAGGGAATACTCTCCAACTTACTATACAAAGCCAAAATTACCCTGACACCAAAGCCATATATGGACACTAGAGAAAATTATAGATCAGTATTGCTAGTGAACATAGACACACTATTTCTTGACAAATTGTTAGCAAACTAAGTTCAATAGCACATTAAAGGATCATATACCATGATCAAGTGGGATTTATCTCTGAGGTGCAAAAATGGTTAAACATATATAAATCAGTGACCATATTACACCATATTAATAGAATGAAAGATAAAAACCATATTGTCATCCCCATAAGTGAAGGCAACAAGTTTGACAAATTACAGCATTGTTTCATGAAAAAAAAAAAAAACCTGAACAGATTGTGTGTAAGAGGAACATACCTCAACACAATGAAAGCCACGTGTGACCACCAGCCAATATGGTACTTAACAGTGTGATATTAAAAAGTTTCTGTCTACAATGAGAAATAAGACGAAGGTGCCCACTCTTAGTATTAGAAGGCCTGGCCAGAGCAATCAGGGAAGAAAGGGAAATGAAAAGCATCCAAATCAGAAAGGAAGAAGTAAAATTCTTTGTAAATGGTATGATCTAATGTATAGAGAATACTAATGACTCCACCGAAAAACCTTTAGCACTAATCAACCAATTCAGCATAACTGCAGGATGCAGAATTAAAATGCAAAAATCAGTGGCATTTCTCTACACTGACAACAGAATATCCGGGAAAGAAAACTTATGGAAGTATTTTAAAAATTGCAAATTTAACCAAGGAAGTGAAAGATCTATAAACTGTACAGTGAAAACTGAAGACATTGGTGAAAAAAAAAATTGAAGAGAGCATAATTAGAAGAAAGATACTCCATGGTCACAGGCCAGAAGAATTAATATTGTCATAATGTCCATGGCATCCAGAGCCATCTATAGACTTAGTGCAATCACTTTCAAAATTCCTGTCGTATTTTTAACCAACTAGAAAAATCCTAAAACTTATATGGAACTACAAAAGACCTTGAATAGCCAGAGTGATTCTGGGAAAGGAGAATAAAACAGGTGACATCACACTTCCTGAAAAACTGTATCACAGAGCTATAGCAATTTTATGCCAGTATGATACTGGTGAAAATAGACACATTGATCCACAGAATATAATTTGAGAGTCTATTAATCAACCCCTGCATATAAAATTAAATAATATATGGCAGGGGAACCAAGAATACTCAAAGGGGAAAGGATACTCTTTTCAATAAATGATGTTGGAAAAACTAGATAAGGACAAGCAGAAAAATAAAATTGGACCCCTTTATTGAGATCACTCACAAAAGTTCAAGTGAATTAAAGACTTAAAGCTAAGGCCCCAAACCATAAAACTCCTAGAATAAACTCTGGGAAAAAGATCCTTGACAGTGATTTTTGCATTGATTTTCTGGAAGTGATACCAAAGTCACAAGAAACAAAAGCAAAATAAGTGGGTCTAACTACATCAAACTAAAAAATCTCTGCACAGCAAAAGAAATCATCAAAATGGAAAGGCAACCTACAGTATGGGAAAAATATTTGCAAATTATATATCCAATAAAAGATTAACATCCAAAACACATAAAGTATTCATACAACTCAATAGCAAAAATATAAACCTGATGAAAAAATGAGCGGAGGAACTGAGAAGACATTTTTCCAAAGGCGGCATATAAATGATCTAAACATACACGAAAAGATGCTCAGTATCACTGATCATTAGGGGAATGCATATGAAAGCCACCTTGAGACATTACTCACACCTGTCAGAATAGCTATCATCACAAATAAGAGGTATACATTGTTGGGGACATATGTGGAGAAACAGGTGTCCTTGTGAACTGTCAGTGGGGTGTAAATTGATAAAGCCACTATGTAAAATAGTTTCAGTTCAGTTCAGTTGCTCAGTCGTGTCTGACTCTTTGCGACCCCATGAATCGCAGCATGCCAGGCCTCCCTGTCCATCACCAACTCCCGGAGTTCACTCAGACTCATGTCCATCGAGTCCGTGATGCCATCCAGCCATCTCATCCTCTGTCGTCCCCTTCTCCTCCTGCCCCCAATCCCTCCCAGCATCAGTCTTTTCCAATGAGTCAACTCTTTGCATGAGGTGGCCAAAGTACTGGAGTTTCAGCTTTAGCGTCATTCCTTCCAAAGAAATCCCAGGGCTGATCTTCAGAATGGACTGGTTGGATCTCTTTGCAGTCCAAGGGACTCTCAAGAGTCTTCTCCGACACCACGGTTCAAAAGCATCAATTCTTCGGCAGTCAGCTTTCTTCACAGTCCAACTCTGGCATCCATACATGACCACTGGAAAAACCATAGCCTTGACTAGACGGACCTTAGTTGGCAAAGTAATGTCTCTGCTTTTGAATATGTTATCTAGGTTGGTCATAACTTTTCTTCCAAGGAGTAAGCGTCTTTTAATTTCATGGCTGCAGTCACCATCTGCAGTGATTTTGGAGCCCCCCAAAAAATAAAGTCTGACATTGTTTCCACTGTTTCCCCATCTATCTCCCATGAAGTGATGGGACCGGATGCCATGATCTTCGTTTTCTGAATGTTGAGCTTTAAGCCAACTTTTTCACTCTTAACTTTCATCAAGAGGCTTTTTAGTTCCTCTTCACGTTCTGCCATAAGGGTGGTATCATCTGCCTATCTGTTATTGATATTTCTCCCGGCATCTTGATTCCAGCTTGTGCTTCTTCCAGCCCAGCGTTTCTCATGATGTACTCTGCATAGAAGTTGAATAAGCAGGGTGACAATATACAGCCTTGACGTACTCCTTTTCCTATTTGGAACCAGTCTGTTGTTCCACGTCCAGTTCTAACTGTTGCTTCCTGACCTGCATATAGGTTTCTCAAGAGGCAAGTCAGGTGGTCTGGTATGTCCATCTCTCTCAGAATTTTCCACAGTTTATTGTGATCCACACAGTCAAAGGCTTTGGCATAGTCAAGAGAGCAGAAATAGATGTTTTTCTGGAACTCTCTTGCTTTTTCGAGGATCCAGCAGATGTTGGCAATTTGATCTCTGGTTCCTCTGCCTTTTCTAAAACCAGCTTGAACATCTGGAAGTTCACGGTTCACGTATTGCTGAAGCCTGGCTTGGAGAATTTTGAGCATTACTTTACTAGCGTGTGAGTGCAATTTTGCGGTAGTTTGAGCATTCTTTGGCATTGGCCTTTCTTTGGGATTGGAATGAAAACTGACCTTTTCCAGTCTTGTGGCCACTGCTGAGTTTTCCAAATTTGCTGGCATATTGAGTGCAGCACTTTCACAGCATCATCTTTCAGGATTTGAAACAGCTCAATGGGAATTCCATCACCTCCACTAGCTTTGTTCGTAGTGATGCTTTCTAGGGCCCACTTGACTTCACATTCCAGGATGTCTGGCTCTAGGTGAGTGATCACACCATCGTGATTATCTGGGCCATGAAGAAAATAGTATGGGCTTACTCCAAAAATCAAAAATAGAAGTGCCATATGAGCCAACAATTTCACTGCTAAGTAAGTATCTGCAAAAGCCTAGATAGGGAAACAACCTAAACGTATGTCAGTGGATGAATGGATATATAAAGTGTGTGATAGAGATACAGATCTCATACTATATATATATGCACACACACACAAAGGAACAGTATTCAGCCATGAGAACATCTTGCCATTTCTGAAAACTTTAATTATTGAGGTTACAGTGCTTAGTGTAGTAAGCCAGACAGATAAAGACAAATACAGTGTGGTATAACTTATATGTGGAATCTAAAAAAGCCAGATATAGAGAAAAAGTAGAGTGTTGGTTACCAGGGGTTGAAGGTGGGAGAAATAGGGAAATACTGGCCAAAGATTATGAATTTCCAGTTATAAAATATGTATCTTGAAAGTCTACACTAAAAAAACATAGCATTGTATATTCTGGGGGTATAATTTATGGCAGAGTGAAATAAACACAGTTGACATGGACCACATTTTGTCACGTGGTGTTCTCAGGATGGTTTACAAATTGTTGAGAAAAGGCAAAAGGGAAAGAAATTCCCAACTAAATGCAAAGCTTCAGAGAATAGCAAGGAGAGATAAGAAAGTCTTCTTAAGTGAACAATGTAAAGAAATAACAGGAAGACAATAGAATGGGAAAGACTAGAAATTCTTCAAGAAAATTGGAGATATCAAGGGAACATTTCATGCAAAGATGGGCACAAGAAAGGACAGAAATGGCCAGGACCTAACCGAGGCAGGAGAGGTTAAGAGGTGGTGGCAGGAATACACAGAACTATACAAAAAAGGTCTTGATGACATGGATAACCATGGTGGTGTGGTCACTCACCTAGAGCAAGACACCCTAGAATGTAATGTCTAGTGAGCCTTAGGAAGCACTACCACAAACAAAGCTAGTGGAGGTGATGGAATTCCAGCTGAGCTGTTTCAAATCCTAAAAGATGATGCTGTGAAAGTGCTGCACTCAAGTTTAGTTGCTCAGTCATGTCCGACTCTTTGCGACCCCATGGACTGCAGCATGCCAGGCATCCCTGTCCATTGCCAACTCCCGGAGTTTACTCAAACTCATGTCCATTGAGTCGGTGATGCTAACCAACCATCTCATCCTCTGTTGTCCCCTTTTCCTCCAGCCTTTAATTTTTCCCAGCATCAGGGTTTTTTCAAATGAGTCAGTTCTTTGCATCAAGTGGCCAAAGTATTGGAGTTTCAGCTTTAGCATCAGTCCTTCTAATGAATATTCAATATTGATTTCCTTTAGGATGGAGTGGTTGGATCTCCTTGTAGTCCAAGGGACTCTCAAGAGTCTTCTCCAACACCACAGTTCAAAAGCATTAATTCTTCAGTGGTTGGCTGTCTTTATAGTCCAACTCTGACATCCATACGTGACTACTGGAAAAACCATAGCCTTGACTAGACTGACCTTTGTTGGCAAAGCAATGTCTCTGCTTTTTAATATGCTGTCTAGGTTGGTCATAACTTTTCTTCCACGGAGCAAGCGTCTTTTAATTTCATGTCTGAAATCACCATCTGCAGTGACTTTGGAGTCCCCCAAAATAAAGTCTGTCACTGTATCCACTGTTTGCCCATCTATTTGCCATGAAGTGATGGGACCGGATGCCATGGTCTTAGTTTTCTGAATGTTGAGTTTTAAGCCAATTGTTTCACTCTCCTCTTTCACTTTCATCACGAGGCCCTTCAGTTCTTTGCTTTCTGCCATAAGGGTGATGTCATCTGCATTTCTGAGGTTATTGATATTTCTCCCGGCAATCTTGATTCCAGCTTGTGCTTCTCCAGTCCAGCATTTCTCATGATGTACTCTGCACATAAGTTAAATAAGTGGGGTGCACTCAATATACCAGCAACTTTGGCAACTCAGAGGTGGCCGCAGTACTAGAAAAAATCAGTTTTCATTCCAATCCCAAAGAAGGGCAATGCCAAAGAATGTTCAAACTATTGCACAATTGCGCTCATTTCACATGATAGCAAGATCATGCTCATAATTCTTCAAGTTAGGCCTCAACAGTATGTGAACCTAGAACTTCCAGATGTATAAGGTAGATTTAGAAAAGGAGAAGAACCACAGATCAAATTGCCAACATCCCATGGATCATAGAAAAAGGAAGGAAATTCTAAGAAAACATCTACTTCTGTTTCATTGACTATGCTAAAGCCTTTGATTGTGTGGATCACAACAAACTGGAAAATTCAAGAGATGGGATTAACAGACCACCTTACCTGCTTCCAGGGAAACCTGTATGCAGGTCAAGAAGCAACAATTAGAACTGGACATGGAACAACGGACTGGTTCTAAATTGGGAAAGGAGTACGTCAATGCTGTATATTGTCACCCTCCTTATTTTACTTCTATGCAGAGTACATCATGCGAAATGCTTGGCTCCAGGACTTATAAGCTGGGATCAAGATTGCTAGGAGAAATATCAACGACCTCAGATATGCAGATGATAGCACACTAATGACAGGAAGCAAAGAGGAACTAAAGAGCCTCTTGATGAAGGTGAAAGAGGAGAGTGAAAAAACTAGCTTAAAACTCAACATTCAAAAAACAAAGATCAGGGCATCCCATCACATCA
Source organism: Capra hircus (assembly GCF_001704415.2). Taxonomy (NCBI): domain Eukaryota; kingdom Metazoa; phylum Chordata; class Mammalia; order Artiodactyla; family Bovidae; genus Capra; species Capra hircus. The sequence goes on from NC_030834.1 coordinate 24,182,387, forward strand.
CTTCATGGCAGTCAGTTCAGTCGCTCAGTTGTGATCGACTCTGCAACCCTGTGAACTGCAGCACGCCAGGCCTCCTTGTCCATCACCCTGAGTTTACTCAGACTCATTTCCATTGAGTCGCTGATGCCATCCAACCATTCTTTGTCAGCCCCTTCTCCTCCTGCCTTCGATCTTTCCCAGGCATCAGGGTCTTTTCCAATGAGTCAGTTCTTCACATCAGGTGGCCAAAGTATTGGAGTTTCAGCGTCACCATCAGTTCTTCCAGTGAATATTCAGGACTGATTTCCCTTAGGATGGACTGGTTTGATCTTCTTGCAGTATGCGGGACTCTCAAGAGTCTTCTCCAACACCATAGTTCATAAGCATCAATTCTTCAGTGCTTGACTTTCTTTATAATCCCAACTCTCACATCCATACATGACTACTGGAAAAACCATAGCTTTGACTAGACAAACCATTGTTGGCAAAGTGATGTCTCTGCTTTTTAATATGTTCTCTAGGTTGGTCCTAACTTTTCTTTTAAGGAGCAAGTGTCTTTTAATTTCGTGGCTGCAGTCACTATCTGCAGTGATTTTTGGAGCCCCCCAAAATAAATTCTGTCACTGTTTCCCCATCTATTTGCCATGAAGTGATGGGACCAGATGCCATCATCTTAAGTTTTCTGAATGTTGAGTTTTAAGCTAGTTTTTCCAGTTTTTTAGACTTCCTTATCTGTTTTGGAAACTGAATACCTTGTCCTTTGCATGTACCTGAGACTGCAGAAATGGACAAGATTATGGAAACAGCAGTAAGCCTTGGTGATGATATTATAACTATCCAAATCCACTTGTATTCAGATAAACTCAGAGTCTAGGAAACCAGTGACATTGACTCAGGAAATAATGAGGTTATCATTTTCTGTTATCAGAAAGTGAAATTATCATCTTTATGATACCATGGAAATATTTACATTTCAAGTTATTTAAGTTCAACTCAAGAACTAACTGCTGTGTGCTTTTCACTCTGTGTTGCTCCAGCATTGTAACAATAGTCTGAGTTTACACAGTTCAGGTAAGGATGTAGGTCAGCATAGCATTCATTTCATATACAGTGTGACAAAAGCTGTAATCCTGATAAAAAGCAAAGTGATGTTTGCACACAGAGTAAGAAGGAATGAAAGATGTTTTCCTCCAGCTGGTTATCTTAGGAAAAATAAAATTTTATCAGGCAAAAGACAACTGGAAAATGTATTCAAGATAGAGAAGACAGAGTGAACAAAAGCCATATGCCTCATTCAGAGAACAAGAAGTAATTTGATGTGTGATTAGTGTCTGTGAATGTTGAAAACTGAGGCTATAAAGATAACTTGGTGCTCAATTATGAAAGACCTTGAGAACCTTGTGGCAATTTTTTCTTAATCATAAGAGCAGTAGGAAATCGTGGGATGATGTGAAGACAGAGTGATGAGGTGTGCTGTGAGAGAATGTGTAAACGATTTTGTATTGTGAGGTGGCTCTTTCCTGCTTTCTGTTTGTTCCTTTTTGACTAGAAAGAGCAGGCTTTTGTTGGAGATTTTTTCTGTCTGTGCTATTGTTTCTGGTCTTCCTACTTACCTAGTATCATCCAGTCCAGGACATAAGTACAAAGAGACCCTAAGATGTATTGTTGTTTGGTTCCTGAGGTCCCTGGCCTATATGGGTTCTTCTCTCTACCTTTCAGAGCCTTCTTATGTTTCATATATAAATAACATTCAGGATTTGGGGCAATAGTTAGCATGAAGAATGAGAAGAATGACATCCATTCCATCTTGTCCAGATCCACAAGGTGTTTTTGGTTTGTTTTTGTTTTATAACTTCTATGTATTTTTATTTTTGGTTGTGCTGGGTCTTCGTTGCTGCACACGGGTTTTCTCTAGCTGCAGAGAGCAGGGGCTGCTCTCTACTCGGGATGCACATGCTTCTCATTTCAATGGCTTCTCTTATTACGGACCACAGGCTCCAGGCACATGGGCTCAGTAGTTGTGGCTCACAGGCTTAGTTGCTCACAGCATGTGGAATCTTCCTGGGCCAGGGACAGAATCTGTGTCCCCTGCATTGGCAGGCAGATTCCCACCCATTGTACCACCAGGGAAGTCCCAGAACCACAAGTTATAAAACTGACTTTCACAGATTTTTTATGGAAGTAAAATGTATAGTCTAATGTGCAAATCTTAACTTCCAACTTGAGAAGCTTTGATGCACATGTGTGTGTGTGTGTGTATACATATATGCACACATATACCCATATATCCCTAAAGGAGGGCTTGGCAACCCACTTCATTATTCTTGCCTGGAGAATCCCATGGACTGGAGCCTGGCAAGCTCCAGTCCACGGGGTCACAAAGAGTTGGACATGCATCACACATACACACACACATATACTAATATGTATACTATATACCCATAACAATGAAGATACACACTATTGGGATCCTCCCCCCACCATGGATTTCTTCTGGCCCTCTTCCATATGCACCCCCTCCCTCATATGACATCACTGTTCTGATTTCCATTGCCATAGATTAATTTGCCTGTGCTTGAAAACTTAAGGAAAAAATTGCAGAGTATATATTTCAATATTTTTACTTAACAGTGTTTTTGCGATTTAAGATGCTTTGTGAGTGTGTGTATTTATAGATATATACACACAAATATATAGTTTTACTATTAAATATTTTAAGCCATAGAACAATACATTAGTAATGTTTTAAGAAGGGAGTTGGTTTTACAGTAGGTATAGTAGGTATTTGGGGGTGAGGGGTGGTTGGTACATGGAGATGTGGAACTCCCCACATTGTCACCAGTCATTAATAAAGCAAAACTAAATGTATTAGATCTTCCTGCAGTAAGGAAGCCTTAGCAATGTCTTGGAAGTAGGAAGCAGAAGTGGGGTATTTATAAGGGTCTTGGGATCTGAACTCAAATAGTTTACGTTGACTATTTCAAAGCAGATGGCTAATCTGAATTGCCCACAATTTTCCAAGAATAGGTTTACTGAACACCTAGAGGTGAAAATCTTCAAGTAAGCTGTTCATCCAGGTGTCCAGACTATTGTTTCTGATAAATGGATCTGTAAGAACTACTTGAAGCACAATGAGGTTGTTTTTTGGTTTTTAGTCTTATCTTTGCCAGGCAAAGATTTCTTTGAACTAACTACTAAGTCATGTTGACATAGATGGTCTCAGTTCTCAGAGATAAGTTAAAAGGTTGTTGTTGAATTTCAAGTTATTAAGGCTGCAGCCAAGGTAACAGTGATGTGATGAGACTGGAAGAACCATTAGATAAGGAATCAGTACGGCACATTTGGAGTAAAGAAAGAGAGAGAGAGATTCTGTTTTCAGGGTCTCATGGGGCTTATTTTTTATTTTTATAGACTTTTTATTGTGGCATTTAATTTTCAGACTTTTCTTATTGATCTTACAGATGGAAGGAATTCTAAAGTTATCAAGGCCAGAATTCTCTGAGTAAGGAGCCCTTTTATAACATCCATATTAAATCATAATTTCTGAGCCTCTTAAACAATTTAGATGAGAGGGAACTTGCTTTCTCACGAACAGCCAATTGTAGCTTCATTTGTTGGGAAGGTATTTCTTATATTGGGTTGAAGACTGTTTCTTTGACATACCTAATACCAGTACTCTCCTCCCCAGGCACTGAAATCTCATAGTTAAGTGCCTTCTTATTTCTGTACGTCAGCTGAACACATGTGAGGTGGGGTATCATTCTGGACTCTTTTCTAGGCAGCATGCTTCCATTTCTGTCAGCTGTTGCCCCAGGGCAGACATGCAAGTCCTCACTGTCCTGAGTGCTGCTCTCTGCTTTAGTTTCTGTCAGTGCCACTCTTACTGACTGCAGTGTTCAAGCTTGAATGTTATTCTTTAGATATGTCTGAATGGGAAGGAGAAATACTGATTTCTGGGTACCAGACTTACACATTTGAACAACAGAAACAGAACAGACTTTCTCGGAACTTTCTAATGATTTGGTCAGCTCATTTGGTTTCAGTGTTACTAGGCAAGGTTGAGAACGATAGGTAATGGGGTTCCAGAGAGGTGAGTTGAAAGTACCTGTTTATGTACACAGTATTTGCACTGTCCCTAGTTACTAAATGAAAAGAGAGTATCTACTGTTTGCTTCATATCTATACCATCAAATAGTGAATGGACATTTTTGTAATGAGTTGGTATAAGTAAAAACCATGCCTTTGCAAGTTTCAAGAGAGAAATTTCTGAAGGAATGCCCCTTGAAAGACTTAGTGGTTAGAGAGAAATTACAAAACTTTGTCAGTAGAAGCCCGATGAATACATGGTATTTGGATTTCTTATATATTTAAATAAATCTCTGTCCTTTTGGTGGTGAACTCTTAGGCACGGAGAGATACATACAATGCATTTGTCTCTGCTAGTCCTTTGCAAACAGCTCTTAAGGGTTGCAGCACTGATGCTTTTGTTATTTTTGCTCAATTCAGGCCTTAGTACAGGGAAGAACTGTTGAGATTCTTGCTTGTCAATTCCCCAGACGATGGCAAACTCTCATCCTCCTTGCTTGGCTTGCTGTTGTTAAGGAAGAAAGTGTCTTTCCAAACTTTTTTTGAATTCAAGTACTTTATAGAAGAAATAGCAGGGGACACCAGCATAGCTGTAAATTTTAAAGAGTTATGTGACTTGAGCTATGTGACTTAATTACTGAATATAATGCAATATAATATAATAGAGATAAAATTCACAGGTGACTTGTACTAACATTTAGAGAAGAGTTAACACCTATCCTTCTGAAACTCTTCCCAAAAAGCTGCAGAGGAAGGAACACTCCAAAACTCATTCTATGAGGCCACCCTCACCCTGATACCCAAACGAGACAAAGATACCACAAAAAAAGCACATTATAGGCCAGTATCAACACAGATGCAAAAATCCTCAGCAGAATACTAGCAAATTGAATCCAACAATACATGAGAAGGCTCATATACCACGATCAACTTGGACTTATCCCAGGGATGCAAGGATTTTTCAGTATCTGCAAATTAACAAGTGTAATATTCCATTAACAAACTGAAAAGTAAAAATCATATGATTATCTCAGTAGATATAGAAAAAGGTTTCTAAAAAATTCAACACCCATTTATGAGTTAAAAAACTCTTTAGAAAGTGGGCATAGAGGGGACCCATCTCAACATAATAAAGGCCATTTATGACAAACCCACAACTAACATCATTCTGAATATTGAAAAGCTGAAAGCACTTCTTCTAAGATCCAGGAAAAAGACAAGGTGTCCACTCTTGCCACTTTTATACAGCATAGTTTTGAAAGTTCTAGCCACAGCAGTCAGAGAAAAAAAGAAAATGCATCCAGAAGGAAATAAAAGGCATTCAAAATGGAAAAGAAAAAGTAAAACTGTCACAGTTTGCAAATGACATGAAACTATATGTAGAAAATCCTAAACACACTACCAGAAAACTACCAGAGCTCATCAATGAATTCGGTTAGACAGTGTGGTAATGGCACAAAAACAGAAATGTAGATCAATGGAGCAGGATAAGAAGTCCAGAAATAAAGTCAAACATCTATGGTCAATAGATCAGTGACAGAGAGGCAGGACTATATAATGGAGAAAAGGCAGTCCCTTCAATAAACAGTGCTGGGAAGACTGAACAGCTACATGTAAAAGAATTAAATTAGAGTATTCTTTACCACCATATACAAAAATAAACTCTATATGGATTAAAGACCTAAATATAAGACCAGATACTTGTTATGCCCAGAGTCCGAGTCCCCAAAACTGAGAGAATAAGACATCCACAGCAATGCAAAAGCATAAAGGGGTTTTATTGCCAGCTCAGCCAGGGCTCCCATCTCATCCAGTGCAGTGGAGTCTTGAGGAGAGCCCTGAGCCCAGATTTACAGCAGTATTTATAAGTTTAGAACAAAGACAGGGAGTTGGCAAGGGTTGATTGGCTGCAGGGGTTTCCTGGTATTTACTGATTGGCCAGTCATCATCCCTCTGATTGGCCAGAGTTATCATCTCTCTGATTGGCCAGAGTTACCATCCCCGGAAGCCCTGGAAGCATGACTCAGGGATTATTTTTGGCCTAGTGCACCTCTCTGAGCCGGTCATGGCTCTGGTGAGGTTGTAACAATACTATAGAGGAAAACATATGCAGAACACTCTTTGACATAAACTGCAGCAGTATCTTTTCAACCCATCTGTTAGAGTAATGGAAATAAAAACAAACAAAAAAAACGACTGGAACTTAAAAGCTTTTATATAGCAAAGGAAACCATAAGCAAAAAGAAAAGACAACTCCCAGAACAGGAGGAAATATTTGCAAACAGTTTGACCGACAAGGGATTAATCTCCAAAATTTATAAACAGCTCATGTAGCTCAATGTGAAGAAACAGACCGATCAAAATGGGCAAAAGACCTAAATAGACATATCTCCCAAGAAGACAAGTAGATGGCCAAAAGTCATATGAAAGAGGCTCAACACTGCTAATTATTAGAGCAATGTAAATGAACTACAATGTGGTATCACCTCACACCAGCCAGAATAACCATCATTAAGAAAAAAAAGTAACAATAAATGCTGGACAGGATGTGGAGAAAAGGGAACTCTCCTACACTGGTGGTAATGTAAACCCGTGCAGCTGCTATGGAGAACAGTATGGAGTTTCCTTAAAAAACTAAAACTAGAGTTCCTACATAATCCTACAATCCGACTCCTGGGCACATATCCCAAGAAAACCATGTTTCAAAGGGATACATGCACCCCAGTGTTCACTGCAGTGCCGATACAGTAGCCAAGACATGGAAGTGACGTAAATGTCTGGATAAAGAATATGTGATGTGTGTACACACACACACACAATGGAAGATTACTCAGCCACTAAAAACAATGAGATAATACCATTTGCAGTACCATAGTGGGCTTGGAGATTGTTATACTGAATGAAATAAGTCAGAGAAAGACATGATAGCACTTACGTGCAGAATCTAAAAAAAATGACACAAATGAGCTTATTTACAAAATAGAAGCAGACATCAAAAAAAAAAATCAGTTATCAAAGGTGAAAGGTAAAGGGGAGGGATAAATTAGGAGTTTGGGATTGATGTGTACGTTTTTTTATGTTTGAAATAGATAACCAACAAGAAATACTGTGTAGCACAGGGAACTTTGCTTAAAATTCTGTAATAACCTAAATGGGAAAAGAATTCGTAAAAAAATAGATACGTGTATATGTAAAACTTGCTGTATACAACTGAAGCTAACGTAACATTGCTAATCAAATACTCTAAAATAAAAAATTAAAAAGGTACCATACCATATACCACATATTTATGGTATCTCTTTTTTTAATTTTTTTAAAATTTTTATAATTTTAAAATCTTTAATTCTTACATGCGTTCCCAAACATGAACCCCCCTCCTATAACATCTCCCATAACATCTCTCTGGGTCATCCCCATGCACCAGCCCCAAGCATGCTGTATCCTGCGTCAGACATAGACTGGCGATTCGATTCTTACATGATAGTATACATGTTAGAATGCCATTCTCCCAAATCATCCCACCCTCTCCCTCTCCCTCTGAGTCCAAAAGTCCGTTATACACATCTGTGTCTTTTTTCCTGTCTTGCATACAGGGTCGTCATTGCCATCTTTCTAAATTCCATATATATGTGTTAGTATACTGTATTGGTGTTTTTCTTTCTGGCTTACTTCACTCTGTATAATCGGCTCCAGTTTCATCCATCTCATCAGAACTGATTCAAATGAATTCTTTTTAACGGCTGAGTAATACTCCATTGTGTATATGTACCACAGCTTTCTTATCCATTCATCTGCTGATGGACATCTAGGTTGTTTCCATGTCCTGGCTATTATAAACAGTGCTGTGATGAACATTGAGGTACATGTGTCTCTTTCAATTCTGGTTTCCTTGGTGTGTATGCCCAGCAGTGGGATTGCTAGGTCATAAGGTAGTTCTATTTGCAATTTTTTAAGGAATCTCCACACTCTTCTCCATCGTGGCTGTACTAGTTTGCATTCCCACCAACAGTGTAGGAGGGTTCCCTTTTCTCCACACCCTCTCCAGCATTTATTGCATGCAGATTTTTGGATCGCAGCCATTCTGACTGGTGTGAAGTGGTACCTCATTGTGGTTTTGATTTGCATTTCTCTAATAATGAGTGATGTTGAGCATCTTTTCATGTGTTTGTTAGCCATCCGTATGTTTTCTTTGGCAAAATGTCTATTTAGTTCTTCTGCCCATTTTTTGATTGGGTCGTTTATTTTTCTGGAATTGAGCTGCGTAAGTTGCTTGTATATTTTTGAGATTAGTTGTTTGTCAGTTGCTTCATTTGCTACTATTTTCTCCCATTCAGAAGGCTGTCTTTTCACCTTGCTTATAATTTCCTTTATTGTGCAGAAGCTTTTCATTTTAATTAGATCCCATTTGTTTATTTTTGCTTTTATTTCCAGAATTCTGGGAGGTGGATCATAGAGGATCCTGCTGTGATTTATGTCGGAGAGTGTTTTGCCTATGTTCTCCTCTAGGAGTTTTATAGTTTCTGGTCTTACATTTAGATCTTTAATCCATTTTGAGTTTATTTTTGTGTGCGGTGTTAGAAAGTGATCTAGTTTCATTCTTTTACAAGTGGTTGACCAGTTTTCCCAGCACCACTTGTTAAAGAGATTGTCTTTACTCCATTGTATATTCTTGCCTCCTTTGTCAAAGATAAGATGTCCATATGTGTGTGGATTTATCTCTGGGCTTTCTATTTTGTTCCATTGATCTATATGTCTGTCTTTGTGCCAGTACCATACTGTTTTGATGACTGTGGCTTTGTAGTAGAGCCTGAAGTCAGGCAAGTTGATTCCTCCAGTTCCATTCTTATTTCTCAAGATTGCTTTGGCGATTCGAGGTTTTTTGTATTTCCATACAAATCTTGAAATTATTTGTTCTAGTTCTGTGAAAAATATGGCTGGTAGCTTGATAGGGATTGCATTGAATTTGTAAATTGCTTTGGCTAGTATACTCATTTTCACTATATTGATTCTTCCGGTCCATGAACATGGTATATTTCTCCATCTGTTAGTGTCCTCTTTGATTTCTTTCATCAGTGTTTTATAGTTTTCTATATATAGGTCTTTAGTTTCTTTAGGAAGATATATTCCTAGGTATTTTATTCTTTTCCTTGCAATGGTGAATGGAATTGTTTCCTTAATTTCTTTTTCTACTTTCTCATTATTCGTGTATAGGAATGCAAGGGATTTCTGTGTGTTGATTTTATATCCTGCAACTTTACTATATTCATTGATGAGCTCTAGTAATTTTCTGGTGGAGTCTTTAGGGTTTTCCATGTAGAGGATCATGTCATCTGCAAACAGTGAGAGTTTTACTTCTTCTTTTCCAATTTGGATTCCTTTGATTTCTTTTTCTGCTCTGATTGCTGTGGCCAAAACTTCCAGAACTATGTTGAATAGTAGCGGTGAAAGTGGGCACCCTTGTCTTGTTCCTGACTTTAGGGGAAATGCTTTCAATTTTTCACCATTGAGGATAATGTTTGCTGTGGGTTTGTCATAGATAGCTTTTATTATGTTGAGGTATGTTCCTTCTATTCCTGCTTTCTGGAGAGTTTTTATCATAAATGGATGTTGAATTTTGTCAAAGGCCTTCTCTGCATCTATTGAGATAATCATATGGTTTTTATTTTTCAATTTGTTAATGTGGTGAATTACATTGATTGATTTGCGGATATTAAAGAGTCCTTGCATCCCTGGGATAAAGCCCACTTGGTCATGGTGTATGATCTTTTTAATATGTTGTTGGATTCTGATTGCTAGAATTTTGTTGAGGATTTTTGCATCTATGTTCATCAGTGATATTGGCCTGTAGTTTCCTTTTTTGTGACATCTTTTTCAGATTTTGGTATTAGGGTGATGGTGGCCTCATAGAATGAGTTTGGAAGTTTCCCTTCCTCTGCAATTTTCTGGAAGAGTTTGAGTAGGATAGGTGTTAGCTCTTCTCGAAATTTTTGGTAGAATTCAGCTGTGAAGCCGTCTGGACCTGGGCTTTTGTTTGCTGGAAGATTTCTGATTACAGTTTCAATTTCTGTGCTTGTGATGGGTCTGTTAAGATTTTCTATTTCTTCCTGGTTCAGTTTTGGAAAATTGTACTTTTCTAAGAATTTGTCCATTTCTTCCATGTTGTCCATTTTATTGGCATACAACTGCTGATAGTAGTCTCTTATGATCCTTTGTATTTCTGTGTTGTCTGTTGTGATCTCTCCATTTTCATTTCTAATTTTATTGATTTGATTTTTCTCTCTTTGCTTCTTGATGAGTGTGGCTAATGGTTTGTCAATTTTATTTATCCTTTCAAAGAACCAGCTTTTGGCTTTGTTGATTTTTGCTATGGTCTCTTTTGTTTCTTTTGCATTTATTTCTGCCCTAATTTTTAAGATTTCTTTCCTTCTACTAACTCTGGGGTTCTCCAATTCTTCCTTTTCTAGTTGCTTTAGTTGTAGAGTTAGGTTATTTATTTGACTTTTTCCTTGTTTCTTGAGATATGCCTGTATTGCTATGAACTTTCCTCTTAGCACTGCTTTTATAGTGTCCCACAGGTTTTGGGTTGTTGTGTTTTCATTTTCATTAGTTTCTATGCATATTTTGATTTCTTTTTTGATTTCTTCTGTGATTTGTTGGTTATTCAGAAGTGTGTTGTTCAACCTCCATATGTTGGAATTTTTAATAGTTTTTCTCCTGTAATTGAGATCTAATCTTAATGCATTATGGTCAGAAAAGATGCTTGGAATGATTTTGATTTTTTTGAATTTATCAAGTTTAGATTTATGGCCCAGGATGTGATCTATCCTGGAGAAGGTTCCATGAGCACTTGAAAAAAAGGTGAAATTCATTGTTTTGGGGTGAAATGTCCTATAGATATCAATTAGGTCTAACTGGTCTAATGTATCCTTTAAAGTTTGCGTTTCTTTGTTAATTTTCTGTTTAGTTGATCTGTCCATAGGTGTGAGTGGGGTATTAAAGTCTCCCACTATTATTGTGTTATTGTTGATTTCCCCTTTCATACTTGTTAGCATTTGTCTTAGATATTGCGGTGCTCCTATATTGGGTGCATATATATTTATAATTGTTATATCTTCTTCTTGGATTGATCCTTCGATCATTATGTAGTGGCCTTCTTTGTCTCTTTTCACAGCCTTTGTTTTAAAGTCTATTTTATCAGATATGAGTATTGCCACTCCTGCTTTCTTTTGGTCTCTATTTGCGTGGTATATCTTTTTCCAGCCCTTCACTTTCAGTCTGTATGTGTCCCTTGTTTTGAGGTGGGTCTCTTGTAAGCAGCATATAGAGGGATCTTGTTTTTCTATCCATTCAGCCAGTCTTTGCCTTTTGGTTGGGGCGTTCAACCCATTTACGTTTAAGGTAATTATTGATAAGTATGATCCCGTTACCATTTACTTTATTGTTTTGGGTTCGGGTTTATACACCCTTTTCGTGTTTCCTGTCTAGAGAATATCCTTTAGAATTTGTTGGAGAGCTGGTTTGGTGGTGCTGAATTCTCTCAGCTTTTGCTTGTCTGTAAAGCTTTTGATTTCTCCTTCGTATTTGAATGAGATCCTTGCTGGGTACAGTAATCTGGGCTGTAGGTTAGTCTTTCATCACTTTAAGTATGTCTTGCCATTCCCTCCTGGCCTGAAGAGTTTCTATTGAAAGATCAGCTGTTATCCTTATGGGAATCCCCTTGTGTGTTATTTGTTGTTTTTCCCTTGCTGCTTTTAATATTTGTTCTTTGTGTTTGATCTTTGTTAATTTGATTAATATGTGTCTTGGGGTGTTTCGCCTTGGGTTTATCCTATTTGGAACTCTGTGTTTCTTGGACTTGGGTGATTATTTCCTTCCCCATTTTAGGGAAGTTTTCAACTATTATCTCCTCAAGGATTTTCTCATGATCTTTCTTTCTGTCTTCTTCTTCTGGGACTCCTATAATTCGAATGTTGGAGTGTTTCATATTGTCCTGGAGGTCTCTGAGATTGTCCTTATTTCTTTTAATTCGTTTTTCTTGTTTCCTCTCTGATTCATTTATTTCTACCATTCTATCTTGTATTTCACTAATTCTATCTTCTGCCTCCGTTATTCTACTATTTTGTTGCCTCCAGAGTGTTTCTGATCTCATTTATTGTGTTATTCATTATATTTTGACTCTTTTATTTCTTCTAGGTCCTTGTTAAACCTTTCTTGCATCTTCTCAATCCTTGTCTCTAGGCTATTTATCTGTGTTTCCATTTTGATTTCAAGATTTTCGATCATTTTCACTATCAATATTCGGAATTCCTTCTCAGGTAGATTCCCTACTTCTTCCTCTTTTGTTTGGTTTGGTGGGCAACTTTCCTGTTCCTTCACCTGCTGAGTATTCCTCTGTCTCTTCATCTTGGTTATATTGCTGCGTTTGGGGTGGCCTGTTTATATTCTGGTAATTTGTGGAGTTCTCTTTATTATGGAGCTTCCTCACCGTGGGTGGGGTTCTATCAGTGGCTTGTCAAGGTTTCCTGGTTAGGGTGCTTGTGTTGGAGTTCTGGTGGGTGGAGCTGGGTTTCTTCTCTCTGGAGTGCAGTGGAGTGACCAGTAATGGGTTATGAGACATCAAAGGTTTTGGAATAATTTTGAGCTGCCTGTATATTGAAGCTCAGGGGAGTGTTCCTGTGTTGCTGGAGAATTTGAGTGGTATGTCTTGTTTTGGAACTTGTTGGCCCTTGGGTGGAGCTTGGCTTCAGTGTAGGTATGAAGGCATTTGATGAGCTCCTATTGCTTAATGTTCCCTGAATTCAAGAGTTCTCTAATGTTTTCAGGCTTTGGGTTTAAGCCTCCTGCTTCTGGTTTTCAGTTTTATTTTTACAGTAGCCTCTAGACTTCTCCATCTATACAGCACCGATGATAAAACATCTAGGTTAAAGATGAAAAGTTTCTCCACATTGAGGGACACTCAGAGAGGTTCACTGAGTTACAAGGAGAAGAGAAGATGGAGGGGGTAGTTAGAGGTAACTGGAATGAGATGTGGTGAGATCAAAAGAGGAGAGAGCAAGCTAGCCAGTAGTCACTTCCTTATGTGCGCTCTATAGTCTGGACCGCTCAGAGGTATTTACAGAGTTATACGGGGAAGGGGAGAGGGAGGAAGTAGACAGAGGTGACCAGGAGGATAAGAGAGAGGAATGAGTAGGAGAGAGACAAATCCTGCCAGTAACCAGTTCCTTAGGTGTTCTCTACCGTCTGGAACACACAGAGATTCACAGAGTTGGATAGAGAAGAGATGGGGGAGACAAGAGACAGAGGCCACCTGGTGGAGAAAAAGGAGAGTCCAAAGGAGGAGAGAGTGGTCAAGCCAGTAATCTCGCTCTCAGGTAAACTTGGGTAGTGAAGTTTGGGTTTTTAAATGTACAAAATTGACAACAAAAACCTAAGAGCAAAGATTAAAAATCTAGAGTAGAGGTTGGATTTTCAAAAATACAATATTAAAGAAAAGAAGCAGAAGGAAAAAGGAAGAAAGAAAAAAAAAAAAAACAAGAATTATTAAAAAAAAAAAAAACAAAACCACCACCAACCGTCCAAAGACTATATATGGTGTTTGCCTTAAAAAAAAAAAAAAAGTCTTTTTTTTTTAAATAGTAATAATAGGTTATAGAAATAAAAGTTAGAGGAGAAATAGAAGACTTAACAATTAAAAAAAAGTTAGAAAAAAAAAGAAAAAAAAGGAATGATTTTAAAAATAGTAAAAATATATCTGGCCCTTCTCTGATGTTGTGGGCCGTGTGGGATCACTTCCAAGGTGGTTCCCTCTGTTTAACTTCTTCTGTTTGCTGGTTTTTTAGGCTCACTAGTTCAGTCGCGCTGTGGGGAGGGGGGATGCTGCAAACAAATAGCACTGTCGTGTGCACACAGTGTCCCAGCCCCGCTTGACCTGTCCCTTCTCGCGGCGCACAAACCACTCCGGCTCTACGATGCTCAGCCGGGAACCGTCTGGGGCCGGCCCTAGGCTGCGTGCACTTTTCCTGTCCAAGCCGCTCAGGTTCGGCGCTCAGGCAGCCCTCAGAGGCACAGATTCGGCTGGGACTGTGCTTTGTGCCCTTCCCAGGTCCGAGTAGCTCAGGAGTTTGGCGAGCGCAATCGCCGCGGCTTGTCACCTTTTCTGCGGCTGCTGCTCAGCTTTCTGGGTGGACCGCTGGCGCCCCCCCCCTTGAGGCAGATGGTGACTGTCCAGCACCCCCAGAAGTCTTAGCAAAGAAGCCTGCTTGCAGTTAGGTAAGTAAAGTCTCTCCGGGTCTGCAATTGCCCCTTTCCGGTCCTTACGGCTCTGTCTGCCTGTCCCCGGCAGGGGATGGTCTGCAGCCGGCTTTTTCGTTCCGTCCTTTGTTCTGTGCTCGGTCCTGGCGGTGTCTTATGTTTGAGCTTTTCACGTGGTAGCTATCCCACAGTCTGGTTTGCTAGCCCAAGTTAGATCGTTCTGGTTGCGCGTGGGGCGTTCCTGCCCGATTCTTACAAAGCTCTGCAGCCTGCGCCTCCCGCGCGTCCCTGCCCTGCCCCCACTTCCCAGTGGTGGATGCAGGTGTCTGTGCTGCTTTTCTGCTGGGGGAGTTACTGTTGGGCTTGTAATCTCTTGGTTTTAATTATTTCTTTATTTTTCCTTCCTGTTATGTTGCCCTCTGTGCTTCCAAAGCTCGCCACAGACTCGGCAGGGTGAGTGTTTCCTGGTGTTTGGAAACCTCTCTTCTTAAAATTCCCTTCCCGGGACGGGCTTCCCTTCCCACCTCCTTTGTCTCCTTTTCTGTCTTTTATGTTTTTTCCTACCTGTTTTTGAAGACAATGGTCTGCTTTTCTGGTTGCCTGATGTCCTCTGCCAGCCTACAGAAGTTTTCTGGAGTTTGCTCGGCGTTGAAATGTTCTTTTGAGGAATTTGTGAGGGAGAAAGGGGTCTTTCCGTCCTATTCCTCCGCCATCTTTACTCTTGGTCCTTATGGTATCTCTTGATGTATTAGTTTCTATCTGCCTCTTATTTTCATCTTAGAACCTAGTTCTATGTATTTTTTTTAATCAAAAGGTCAGTTAAAGAAGAAAAGGAAGAAAATGTTATTTCCCATGAACAGCACTTTATTTTGAGGTGCAATTTCCCCAGTAAATGGAACAAAGGCCCATTATATATAATCTAGCAAAGATATTTAACTAGGTACAAAAATACTTGTTCTTAAGTAAGCTTATTAAGATGGTTTTCTCCAAACTTTATTCATTATGTTGTACTTACCAGTCAAACAGATACAGAGTCATGATGAGAATACTTAAGCATTTGAAATGTCAGTAGAAGAAGGTTCCATTCTGAAATTATGTTTGCAGGAGTGGAGAAAAGATAACACTATTATCAATGTTTCTGTGGTGTACACAGTTTTACATTGCTTATATTAAAATGTGTTTTGTAATATAAAACATGTTAATGCAATGGTAAATATTTCATAGCAGGAACATAAAATCATAATTACTCCTTCTGTATGAATGACACATGCATCACATTGAACTCTTGACTGTGCAGAGATCTGGTCATGAACATCTTAACACCCTTCCACTGTACAACAATTTCAATACTTCACAAAACTAAAGTACTTCCAGAGAAGCATGTATTAAACTGTCAACTTTATTTTATTCTTTATTCCATTATTTTGAGCTTTTAAATTTGGGAAATTAAGCTGCAGGTGAAGTCACAAAATTGATTCAGCCATCCAGAGCAACATTAAACAGTGATAACCAGAAGAATGCTAATCCTGATCATTGACGCATATGAATTATACATCCTCATCTGTTAGTGTCATTTTGGAAGTGGTACTGAATTTAATATTTGATAAGTCATATTTCAGTTGGTTCAAAAGAAAATAGAAAGTACTCCAGATGCTAAGTGACCATACACACACTACAATGAGAAGTCAGAAATGAAAATGATGTGTTTTATAGGAAAGATAGCCTGACTAGAAAAAAGAGAGCAGCCAAATATTCAACCATGTTACATTTGGAAACACTATACATAAAACTCGAGGATATGTAAAAACAGTGTAATCTATTTTGGGAGGTCAGGTAGGCAGATTTATTTGCCACTGAAAAAAAGAAAGTTTTTTTTAGTTGTATTTCTTGACAGCAACATACAGTTCTATAATTAGAGATATCAAAGCCAACCTTGAAGCTTTTGCCCAAATCCAAGTATAACAAAATGAGAACACACTACTAGAAAAGTTACATTTTGTGTATTTTTGACTATTTCACATACATCTTAGTTCTTCTTTAGCAATCTGAACTTCTTACATGTATCTTAACACCTTTACTTTTTATCTGAAGTCTTACGTTTTGTTTTCTTCATCAGGATTTAGCTCCAGGCAAACTCAGGTGAACCATCTAAGTATACCATATTTAGCATAGGGAAAACTTGAATCATGTGAAAAAGTGGATGACGATGATGATCACAACGACCAACTACCTCTGAGGTGCTAGGAAATTGACATGTTGGCCTCCTTCAGTGTCTGCAGTGCCCTTATATGAAGTCGTTTCTCTCCCATCCCCTAATTACAAGTGGTAGCTGTGTCTCAGGTTAAGCAGCTCGATCAGGTAGAGTAGCAACAGAACCCAGATCTGTGTAGCCTTGATTCACCATCACTGTGATGCGTAGCATGGTGACTTACCTTCATCTTGTCACGGTTGATTAAATTTGTGGCTTCCGGATTCACCTTCCTGAAGTGACTTACAGTCGTGTCTCCTTTCTGTTCAAATGGCCTCCGTGACTTCCTTATTCCTGTAAAATTAAAATTAGGCATACTTATTTCTGCCTTTTATCCAAGACTCCTACAGGTAGTGACAGCCTGCATTTCTGGCCCTCATCTCTGACTGCTTCCTTCCCAGCAGCGCCATCTACAGCCTATGCTGTCCTTGGCATAGCAGTGCTCCTACCTGCACTTTCAGGAGTGCTTCCTCTTTCTTCTCGCATCTGTGGAAATTACACCTAAGTTTTATGTGATTTTGATGCTGTCTTCCAGGAGGCCTTGTCTGCTTCCGCATCCTTCCTCTTTTACAGTGCTTTGCTTGCTGCCGTTTATACCACTTAATTTTTTGCTTGCTTTGTATTTTAGGTACTATGGAATTATTTAAAGTAGATTATAAACTTCTTGAAGGCAGAAACTATGATTTTTTCTCATTTTTATGGTATCCTGTGTAGGGCCTGGTACATCCTAAGCCTGGGTAAGTAAAAAGTAAGGATGGAAATGAGGAAATGATCTCTGATCCCTAGTCTATAGTCAGTAATCCATCTGCTTTCTAAATGACTGGAGTAAAGGGTTTCAAATCAGCAGATGTGTTGAATACTCAGAAATGCCTGTGGCAGGAGAAAGCATTTGCTGAGAGGATGAAAGAACTTACTTTTGAACCTCTCAACTATTGTTTTTCCATTTATGTCTTAGAATGGCTGTATACACCCCCAGGGTACTTGTTAAAATGCAGATTCCAGAAACTTGTATCCAGAAATGTACCGTAGTAACACAATCCTGAGTTTATTTACTTACATATCTGAGATTTTTAATAGAAACATTACATAAATTTAAGAAAGTGCATAAATCATATGTGGCTTAGTTCATTTTTTTAAAAAATTTAATTATTTTTTAATTGAAGGATAATTGCTTTATGGAATGTTGCTTCCTGTCAAACCTCAGTATGAATCAGCCATAGATATACATATAGTCCCTCCCTTTTGAACCCCTCTCTCAGCTCCCCCGCAACCCCATCCCACCCCGCTAGGTTGATACAGAGCCCCTGTTTGAGTTTCCTGAACCATACAGCAAATTCCTGTTGGCTATCTATTTTACATATGGTAATTTAAGTTTCCATGTTACTCTTTCCATACATCTCACCCTCTCCTCCTGAAACAGACAGAGAGAATAGGCTTAGTTCATTTTAATGGAGAGAACACTCCTGTAAAACCAGCACCAGATCAAGAAATAGAAGGTAGCCTGCATTCCAGCAGCCAGGCCACACTCCCCTTGAAAAATAAAGTAAAAGTGAAATCACTCAGTCCTTTCCGACTCTTTGCGACCCTGTGGACTGTAGCCTACCAGGCTCCTCCATCCATGGGATTCTCCAGGCAAGAATAATGGGGTGGGTTGCCATTTCCTTCTCCAGGGGATCTTCCCGACCCAGGGATCGAAGCTAGGCATTGAACCCGGGTCTCCCACATTGGAGGCAGATGCTTTAACCGCTGAGCCAGACCCCTCAGGGGGTTCCTGTGTTTTGTATACAAGAAGCTTAAGGCCTTCTGGCTCAGTGCAGGCCTGCTCCTGGTACTGCCATGTAATAAGCATCACTCCCCAAACCACATCCTCCTTTTCTTTTTCCTCCCTTTGTTTTCTTGTCATCTTCCCTCCATACCAACTTGCTCCTTCATAATAAAAATTCATAACATTTTTCTTCTGAAAAAGTTTCTACCCAGTGTTGAACTCCTTAAGCCCTAAAATCACATTTTGGGGTTCTCCCCCTTCTCTTGTACGGTTCCAGAATTAGTCTACTAGGCATAGAAGATTCTACTTATTTTCCCCCCTCAAACATTACTTGGAAGATTGAAAGGATAAAAATTGCAAAGCATATGTGCTATTGATTGTTTCTAAACCAAAAGCTTATCTTATGGTAGCTAAGCTGATAAAGAATTCACCTGCAATGCAGGAGACCCTGGTTTGAGTCCTAGGTTGGCAAGTTCCACTGGAGAAGGGATAGGTTACCCACTCCAGTATTCTTGGGCTTCGCTGGTGGCTCTGATGGTAAAGAATCTGCTTTCAATGCAGGAGACCCAAGTTTGATTCCTGTGTTGGGAAGGTCCCCTCCCAGGGTTTCTTGCCTAGAGAATCCTCATGGACAGAGGAGCCTGGCAGACTACAGTCCATGGGGTTGCAAAGAGTTGGATGCGACTGAGCAACTAAGCACATATATTTTAAAGAAAAAGAAAGGTATATATATTTTTAATTGCTTTAAGCATTAATTAAGGACTCAATATATATGGGATTCATATATATAAACTACATAAAATAGGTAAGCAATAAATATTTACTGTATAGTGCAAGGAATTATACCTAATATCTTGTAGTAACCTGTAATGGAATATAATCTGCAAAAACCCTGAATCAGTATGATGTACATTTGAAACTAACACAGTATTGCAAATCACCTCTCCTTCAACTAAAAAAGGACTCAGTTTTAGAGTTTCTGATAGTTTAACATTAGATAAGTGTATTGTGCTGTGCAGGCCTCGTTTACTAAGCAATTTAAGGCTGTAAATAGTTTTGACTGAGTTTCGTTTAGTTTGCTCAAGAAAATATTTTTAGGTGCACAATATTACCTTGATTGTTAAATCCTTAAAGATGATACTAATTGCCACTATATTTTATCTTTTACTGAACAAGTTTTCCACTTTCAAAATTTTACTTGACAATTCATTATTCTATTTGAGAATTTGTTTTTAAAATTATTCCTTCCTTCTCTCCCCAGTTTGATACAGTCAGGTTGTTACTATATTTTTAGGAACTAAAAGTAAATCATAAATAAGAAAGTACGAATGTATATTGCTGTGATTTGTTAAACATTGCAGTAGCCACAATATGATATATTAATTTCAGTTAAGTAGGATAAATTAGAATTGTGCAGCCATTTTAAAAAATATTTTCAAGAGGAAAAAAATCCCATTAAGTTGATTTGTAGCACTTATAAAAATGATGCTCCTAGGACTGAATATTCTTTGTGTCATTTATACTCTTTTTGGAAAAGACCTATTTTTTACTATAGTGAAGACAATCATGTAGTAACTTCCTTGAAAAATAAGATTAGAGGGATAAAAGACTTTTAAAGGTTATCTAATTCACTCTGTCTCCAGGCATGATATATATATTTTTTAAAACTGCTTTCTTTAGAATGCCCATGCTGTCTACTTGTTTAGCATATTGGCTTCATATTTTCTTTTTTTTCTCTTCAAATTCTACAACCTACTTGTTCATTTCACTTAAACTGCTCACTTGGGAACTACCTGAAACCTCATCAAAATCTGTAATAGTTCCAAATCCAAGCTTTCAAACTTGGAATTAATATCATTGAATTCAGTTTCTTCTATTCTCTTACTCCTGCTTATTCTGCTGTTCCATCTTTGTCCATTTTCTTTGATCTCTTATTTTCTGTTCTCTCACCCGCTTCCAAGGGACTTAACTGGTCCCCCAAGAACATGAAGATCAACCTTTCTTCAGAATCTCCATCCTGTTTTTCAACCTTATCTTCCTTGTCAACACCGTTTCCTGTTAAGGTCTACTGTCTACTTGGTTGCCACTTGTAAGATATTTTGGAAAATCATAAATAAAGTTTGATTTAATGTATTCCACATGGTTTGTTGCTAAAGTTTCTCAGTAGCATACCTCTCTCCTGGTCTTTGCAGTCATAACATGACCTAATTGACTATGTGAGGGTTGTCTGTGCCCATGATCTCAGTTCATTTCTGGTCACTCCCATTGTCCTTCCGTCTGGCTTCTGTATCCATCACTCATGTGAAAATCACACTAGTTCACCAGGGATTTCCATGTTGTTAAATACCAGATGGACATTTTTCAGTCATATAAAAAATCAGATTTGTACATAGCATTTGCAAGCAATTCCTTAAAAAACTAAAAGTAGAACTACCATCTGATCCAGTAGTCCCACTCCTGGGCATATATCCAGAAGAAAACCATAATTTGAAAATATACATACACCCCAGTGTTCATTGCAGCACTATTTACAATAGCCAAGACATGGAACCAACTGAAATGTCCATCGACAGAGAGTATATAAGGAAGATGTGGTATATAAATACAGGTGAATATTACTCAGCCATAAGAAAATAATGAAATTATGCCATTTACAGTAACATGAATGGACCTAGAGATGGATGGTGTTAAAGGTTATCATACTAAGTCAAGTAAGCTGGACACGACTGAGCAACTGAACTGAACTGAACTGAAAGTAAGTCAGAGAAAGACGAATATCATGTATACCATTTGTGTAGAATCTAATTTCTCCAAAGAAGACGTATGGATGGCTAACAAACACATGAAAAGATGCTCAACATCACTCATTATCAGAGAAATGCAAATCAAAACCACAGTGAGGTACCATTTCACACCAGTCAGAATGGCTGCAATCCAAAAATCTACAAGAAATAAATGCTGGAGAGGGTGTGGAGAAAAGGGAACCCTCTTACACTGTTGGTGGGAATGCAAACTAGTATAGCCACTATAGAGAACAGTGTGGAGATTCCTTAAAAAACTGGAAATAGAACTGCCTTATGACCCAGCAATCCCACTGCTGGGCATACACACCGAGAATTGAAAGAGACACGTGTACCCCAGTGTTCATTGCAGCATTGTTTATAATAGCCAGGACATGGAGGCAACCTAGATGTCCATCAGCAGATGAATGGATAAGAAAGCTGTGGTACATATACACAATGGAGTATTATTACTCAGCCATTAAAAAGAATACATTTGAATCAGTTCCACTGAGGTGGATGAAACTGGAGCCGATTATACAGAGTAAAGTAAGCCAGAAAGAAAAACACCAATACAGTATACTAACGCATATATATGGAATTTAGAAAGATGGTAACGATAACTCTGTATGCAAGATAGCAAAAGAGACACAGATGTATAGAACAATCTTCTGGACTCTGTGGGAGAAGGACAGGGTGGAATGATTTGGGAGAATGGCATTGAAACATGTATAATATAAAAGAAACGAATCACCAGTCTAGGTTTGATGCAGGATACAGGATGCTTGGGGCTGGTGCACTGGGATGACCCAGAGGGATGGTGTGGGGGAGGAGGTGGGAGGGGGGTTAGGGACTGGGAACACATGTACACCCGTGGCAGATTCATGTTGATGTATGGCAAAACCAATACAATACTGTAAAGTAAAAAAAAAATAATAATAATAAAAATAAAGAAAAAAATGATAAATGAACATATTTATGAAACAGACTCACAGACATCGAAAACAAACTTACGGTTACCAAAGGGGAAACTTGGCCGGGTGGGGATAAATCAGGAGCTTGGAATGAACATATACACACTATTATATATAAAATAGATGCTCAACAAGGGCCTACTATATAGCATAGGGAACTCTACTCATTATTCTGTGATAACCTATATGAGAAAAGAATTTTAAAAAAGGATGTGTGTGTGTGCATATATGTGTGTGTATAATTGAATCACTTTGCTGTACACCTGAAACTAACATTGTAGATCAACAATCCTCTGATAAACTTAAAAAAAATAGTGTAAAAGATACTCTGATGGAAAAATAAAGAATCAGTAAAATGTCATTTCAAATTTCTCCCAGTAGCATTGGCTTTTAGGAAAAAAGTGCTTCCTTCCTGATTATAATGAAAAACTCATGGAAGAATTTTATTATAGATATGATGGAAAGACTCTTGTTTCTGTTTATTTTTTCCAGACAATATTTCTTCTAAAGTATACCTCTTTAGAACTGACATATAATTTGCATACAGAAAATTACAAAATCTTAAATCTATAGTTTGAGTTTTGATTGGCCTTACCTGGTTTCCCCTTATTGTATATTTTTGATTAAGAACAAATCTGAGTAATTTATTATGAATTAGCCAGTTTTTAAAAAAGAGAAAAAGCACAGTTAAAAGAAGCTTTTAGACTTTAGATCAATCGTGTATACTTGCAGTGTCACAAACTCTCAATATGTGAGGCTAAGTTCACATTTTGATATTTGCAATCTCTTAGGTAAGATTTTTAAAATCTATAAAGAAAAAGTATGTGTTTTAAAAATGGAATTATATACAAAAAAAAATTTATGTGTAAAAAATTAAGTGCATATAGATACTCCCTTGCAAATACTACTACACAAGAACATTTGTAATACATTACTAACGATGGAGGGCTTCCCTGATAGCTCAGTTGGTAAAGAATCAGCCTACAATGCAGGAGACCTTGGTTCGATCCCTGGATTGGGAATACACTTTTGAAATCTCTGGAGAGAGATGATTTTTTAAATTATGTGCTTATAGTACATACTAATAACCACCAAATATCAGTGTTTACTTGTTAAAATTGTTATTGGCAAAAATTTCTTACTAAAAAAAGTATTATTTAATGAGCTCAGTTTAAATTTGAAAAGAGTACACTGATTTTATTAATTTTAAATAACATTCACTCTACATAGTTGTTTAAAACATTACTTTTTTTCTAAGATATATATATATTTCCTGAGCTTACCTGTACTTAATGCTATTTTGAGGAATTTAACTTCATTTGTTAGCTTCATCTAAGATGTTAAAAATACAGTTATTAATAAATGCTCTAGATTTTTAAAAAATTCCTAAATTACACTAAATATACAGAGTTTTACAATCATTTCACATTTTACTTTAGGGTTTAAATATATTTTGTATTTAATTATTTTAAAATATGTTGAAGCAAGTATTTGAAGCCTGTTCTCTTTTTTAAAAAATTGAAATATTCTGTATTCTACAAGTAATATATCCTTTTTCCTGAGACAGTGTTATTCATGTGAGTTTTAAGTCTAGAATCCTAACATTATAAATCCATATGTGACTAAGATACAGATGAAATGTTATAGATAGTATTATACTAATTTAAGGGCATTAACTATTCATTACCCTGAGGCAAAGTTTTATTAAAAGAGGTAGAATTAGAGTTGGCATTAAATCACGCTAAATTTTGGTTACCCAATAAGAATAAAGATTGCTCCTTGATATGGATCAGAAAGAAGAAAAATGGAACAGCCTTAAGAAAACCCATACAAAGGTGAAAATGAGGATAGGATGTTTGGGGACCATAATTTTTTTTGAGATATAATTTTTAATGGAAATAGTGTTAGAAAAAGTGTACTTACTGTGGCATCCCAATCATGTCTACCTTCAAACCCCTTCCCATCCTCTTAATTTCCTTGTCACTGTCCACCTGTTTAAAGTCCCCTCTGCATATTCTAATGTATCTCAACATAATCTCTATTGAAATACTCTGTTTATAGTTAACCATCTTTGGAGCCTTTTCCTTCGATTTCACCCTACAGTAATTTCATCTTTTATATTTCTCTAGAACTCACTGAACACATAGCTAAATTATAGAGTCCTTACTAAATACCATATAATTTAGTAGCTAGTTAACTTCTGATCTGTTCACTCCAGTAGCAGTTTTCAGTAAGAAAGATACAATTATTATCCCAATTTACAAAGGGGCAACTCAAACAGAGATTCAAATGTTGGTTTACTAATTCTAGAATGTTAAGCACACTGCCCTTATTTTGTCTGTATGGTTAGAGATCTCCATGTGCATGTTCCGTGTTTCTTTTTCAGCAAAAAAAGCACCATGTTTTTTACATGTACTTGTTTTCTCATTTTATGGAATATAGCAACTCTCACTGTTAAGTACTGACTAGATCGTTGGCTTGATTGATTAATTGATTGATTCAAAAGTGTCTGACTTTACTGCCAAGAGCTGTGGCCTCTAAGCAGTTTTAAATTTTCAAAGGTTTGTAAGCAGTAGACTGACGGAAGTGGAGATTTTGGAAGATTTAGCTAGAAATGAGAGATTGGAGACTAAAGATTAGAGTGCCCATAATTCAGGCATGATATGATAAACATCCATACACAGTCAGTTGTGTCAAAGTGATAGAAAAAAGGCAAATACAGGATAGGAAGTGTTCACTGGCATTACGATTGATGTAGGTAAAGTTGAAACTTGGATCATTAGAAGAAAGGTTGCATTATTGACAGAAGCACAGAAGTCTGGCCAAGATAAATAATTTTGTGCAGAGAATAGTGACATGTTTGAAAAAAATTTGGTTTTAGAGTGTTCAAGTAGATATATCCAATTAGTGGTTACTGCATAAAATGTAACACTACAGACCTGGCTAAGAAGGAATCTTTCATACCAAGAGCTGTTGAATTGAAGAGTATGAATCATCTAAAGGAGAAAATGTGAGAAGAGAAAGGAACGTCAAGGACAAATGATGTAACTTATCTCTTCGATATTTCAATTATAGAGCCCTTACTAATTAAAGTATGTTACCATTTTTAGTGACCTTTTTAATAAGCCCAAATACATAAACGAGTATGTAGATTTTGTTTTAAATTAATGTAGTCTCAATATAATGTTCCATATATTAGTATTTTATGTTATTTATTATGTCCATATATTTTATTTTTATTTATATTCATTGGGCTTTTCTCCCCCGCTGTTCCCTGCCCCCAACGCACATGCGCATGTGCACAAACACTAGGCTATAAACCCTATGTGTGTGTGTTAGTTGCTCAGTCGTGTCCGACTCTTTGCAACCCCATGGACTATAGCCCTCCAGGCTCCTCTGTCCATGGGATTCTCCAGGCAAAAATACTGGAGTGGGTTGCCATTTCCTTTTCCAATAAACCCCACAAGACCAGGGATTTTTGTTCTAGTCACTCATTTCTCAAGTGCCTAGAAATGTGCCTGTCACATATCAGACATTCAATAAATATCAGTTGAATAAATAGTAATAACGATAGCCAACACTTAAGGAAGGCTCACTTGTCATACTTTTCTGAATGCTGTAGATTATTAATAACACCCTTGATCTGCCGATGCAGAAACTGACCCACAGGTTCGTTAACACACCCCACTCCACACAGCAGCCTGGTCTGTAACCAGAGTCCCCAGCCGTCAGTGTGGTGCTTCAGTTGAAGACGATTGCCGTGTTTGGTTCTGTGAAGTCTTTATGGAAGAACCAGGAGCTGTATATTAGCCTCTAGATACAAAATACTAGCTATATACCTGGATTCACATTGTTAGTATATTAAGTATAAAGGTAAATGCAACTGATTTGAAGCTTTCAAAGTAGTAAGCTTAAAGAAACAGAAAATCACACCCAAGAATTTGATGTCTCATTTGGCAGATTAGCAGGCTAAACCAGGCCCATCCATCATGAGTTAAACCCATTCTCAAGGCCTGCAGATCCAGGGTACTGTCAGCAGTGTTATATGGGTCTAATATCTGAGTCCTTATCAGTGTCATTTTCATTTCTGAGACAGGTTTCATTTATCATCCCATTGTGCTATATTTCACATCAAATGTCAAGATAAAGTCTCTAATGTCAAAGATTTAGAGGCAGTGATTTTCCAGACTTATTCATCAGAATGCAGTGATCCTGGACATCCGGAGAAAATGGATGACGCTGGACTTTTAAATCAGTTGGCATTAGGTGAACTTTAGAGAGAGTATCACTCTAAGACAATATACGAGAAGTTTCAAGGATATGAACTAAAGGCATCTGAAGAAACTGGACTAGAAAACCCGTCACAGCAGGTAGTATCACGTGATGCAACAGGATCCAGACTGAGCAATGTTTCACTCAGGTCGCAATCAGTGAGGAAGTGACAGGGAAAAATACCAAGTACAAACAGTGATCAGGGAATTATCTCATAGACACACTACAAGACTCATCATTAAGGAGTAATTGCCTAGCATCTCAGGGTGCTTTCATCCACATGAATATGCTTTCATATAGAGGATTATCAAAGACTTATGTGAGCACTGAGAGGGAAGATGTGAATGAATCCATTTTCACAGATAATCCAAAAAAGAAGAAAAATATGAGAGACTATGTTTCAAAAGACAGTGGTCCTATTTTTGTTTTGGTCCTATTTATTTTTTGTTTAAATCCATCTTATAGACTTCTCTTGATAATAACATCTTTTTTATCACCTAATAGGCCCATAAGTAAAAACAACAACAAAAAATGATCTGTACCAGGAAAATGAATTAAAGAGAGGTTAAATGGCTTTCCTGAGGGAAATCATTCAATTTATTTGCAAAGTTAGAGTAGGGCAGAAAAGCTATCTTCCTAGTGCATTTCTTAGGCCAGTCACAGATACAAAATATTTAGTGATATGAAATGAGTGGTTTTACTGTTTAACATAGAATAATGTGACTTTTAAGCTTCATGCTACATTAGTTGTATTTTGTTGTTGTTGTTGTACTTTAGATTACATTATAACAACATGAGAATAGTAATGTTCCTTGATGGTGATTTTTTTTCTGAAAGATAAAAAAGCCTATATATACTTTTACTCTATTATACCTTTCATATATATCTAATATGACAGAGCTCCCAAAACATTTGCATTGTAAATTTACATATTCAGTGTATCTCATATCAAAAGCTATTCAGTTGGATTTTAAAATAAAGAATCTAACAAAGTAACTTTTCATTTTGAACTTACTACTTTAGTTACCAAAAAAATTCCATGAGAGTAATTCTATTAAGCATTCCAGGTTTTCTTTCATTGATGAATAGACGAATTGATAAGTCTAGAAATGGGCTGTCAAGAAAATATTAATTACTAAAATGTACTTAGAAGCTGAGTCATAGGACCTTTTAAGTCAGCCTCTGCTGTACACCTGAAAGAAACAGTCATACTATGTTGTCATATATTTAACCTCTCCACATTTTGAAGCACAGTGAATATGAGAAGCTCTCTCATCAGTCATAGTATCGGTTTTGTTGTTCAAAAACTAGAAGGTGCTTCTGCAAGCACAGTTTATCCCCAGTAGCTGTCTCACTAGTGTCTGGGCTTTAGGGTAGTCTTACAGTCTCTCAGAATTTTTCAGGCCTGCCTGCACTTTGGGTTCTCATCGCCTGACCTTCCAGGGAGGAGCAGTTACGATGAACTATTTCAGCATATTCTGCTTAGGATTTCCTTAGAATTGATTGGAGCTTTTTGTTTTGGTTGTTCTGTGTTGTTACTTGTTCTCTCCCGTACCTCCCCTGTTTACAATACCTCAACGACTGATCTTATTGTCACTGTGAATTCAGGTAAAGCTCATAAGGAGAGGTGTGTCTCCACTGTACTAGCGGGGCTGACGCTTTGTGTAGAGAAGAGTTTGAATAAGACCAGTCATACCTACCTAGCCTGGGGAAATCCAACACAGTGGTGTTCTTTGCCATCTGGATGTAGGTAATCCCTATTTATATCTCGTACTTCAGGCAAGTCCAGAAGGACTTGGCCGAGCTATCGTCTGATCTATATCACACCTGCTGTTTGGTGTCACAGCCTTGTAAGGACCAGTGCTACCTCAGAGAAGTTTATCTAGCTTGATGTATAGGAAGACCTCAAGGAAAGGACTGGGACTATGTAACTATCGAGAAATAGAGAAATCTTTTATTAGACTGTCAGAGTGCTAAGTACCTCGGGATTTCCACTCGTTTTGCACCAACAGTGGTGATCCAGACACTCCTATTTGCCAACAGAAGCCTGCCCACCTGCTGCCTGCTCTCACACTGTTTTTACTAAAGACTCAAGTAATTGGTTCCAAAGATCATAGTACCATACATTAGGAAGGTCATAGAATGCCTCTGAATACTTCTGTTATACTTAACACTAAATAAAAGAGTATATTTTGTCTTAACAGTTCAAAAAAAATCTCTTCCTAAATGTGTCTTGTCACAAAGAAACTGAGAAAGAAATAATAAAGATTTACTTCCTTTTAGTATTCTGGGTGCCTGAGCACACAAAGGAGACTCAGGACTATGGTGTCATTACTGCATTCCTACGAACTTGTACATTTTAAAATAGCATCTTCTTTATTTAGAGTTATGTGGTTAAAAAAAAAAAAGATTGACTATCATATATGAAAAATGGATCCCTCACTGTATGTAGGCTTTGATCAGGAAAGCAGTTGCTCTTCTACTGGCAGATCTTAAATAGCCAAGATTAAAGACACAAGTTTATTTAAGACCAATGAGGAAACTCATTTGACTTCTTGGAAGTCCTGCCAAAGGAAATACAAGATTTTTCTCCTACATTCTGTCTTCATGTTGATAATAAATCATCATGTTTTCTTTTTTTGCTGTTACAGTACTTCTGTTGCAGAGTGAGAATCATATGCTAGACAGTTGAGGGATTATCATTTAAATATTTGCTTAAATTTCATTGTCTGCTCTCCTTGTACTGGAGGATAGTAAACAAGGCACAGAAAAAAGCTGAAAGGATTCACACAGGTAATTTTTTCTGATGTAAACAAGAAGGGAAAGGAAATGAACAGAAATAAAGTTTACATTCCCTACTGATCTCCAGCTGCATGAAAAGATGGTACAGAAAGAATCCACGTGATAGTAAAAGATAATCACAGCAGTGTTTCCTCTAGCTGTTGATAAGCTCTTACTTCATTCTACAATCACGTATTTTAAAGTGAAAGAAGGGACCAAAAGTGCTTTTGTGGATTTGATGTTAAGCTGAAAGTGGCATCTGGATAACACCAGACAATATCAAATCTTAGTTTCTATGTGCCATTTTCTTGGTGTCATAAAATGTTTTTCAGTTAGTCATGTCCGACTCTTGCAACCCCATGGCCTATAGCCCACCAGGCTCCTCTGTCCATGGGATTTCCCAGGCAAGAATACTGGAGTGGGTTGCCATTTCCTTCTCCAAGGGATCTTCCCAACCCAGGGATCAAGTCCTTGTCTCCTGGATTGGCAGGCAGATTCTTTACCACAGAGACCCCAGGTCTCATAAATGCTTCTTTTTAAAATAACTTAAATTTTTTCAGTGATCAGAATTCAAACTCACATCTCTCTGGGATTGGTGTGAGCACGCTTTTTTTTTTTTCCTTGTAAGGAACTTACGCCAAAGCAAATGGAGACCAGTATATATTTTATCAGTGAGTAGGGGAAAGTAACACTTTGGGATTCCCTGATGGCTCAGATGGTAAAGAATCTGCCTGCAAAGCGGGACACCTGGGTTTGATCTCTGCCTCGAGACAATTCTCTGGGGAAGAGAATGGCTACCCACTCCAGTATTTTTGCCTGGAGAATTCCATGCACAGAGCCTGGTGTTGCAAAGGGTTGGGCATGACTGAATGACTAACACTTTTCAGGGAAAAATAACTAGATTGAATCCTATTATTAATGTCTTTACAAGAGTGACTTCCTGCTTTTGTATATTATCTGAACAACTTTTTATACTCTGCTTATATTAGCATCTTTAGTTTTGCTCCAAAGTCCATTTAACTGAAGTCAGGTTCTGTCACTGAGTAGGGAAGATCCACTGAAGAAGGTCATGGTAACCCAC
This sequence comes from Capra hircus, assembly GCF_001704415.2. Lineage (NCBI taxonomy): Eukaryota > Metazoa > Chordata > Mammalia > Artiodactyla > Bovidae > Capra > Capra hircus. Next base: position 24,212,604 of record NC_030834.1, read on the forward strand.
TCCAGTATTCTCACCTGGAGAACTCCAAGGACAGAGGAACATGGTGGGCTACTGTCCATGGGGTCACAAAGAGTCAGACACAACTGAAGCGAATTAGCGCGTATGCACACATTTTACAAAAGTTAATCAAACACATTTTTTTTTTCTATCATCCTTCTGCCCCGAGGCTTATAAAGTTAATCTTAGTTTATTAGAAACTTAAATAAGAAGTTTTAAAACAAAATTATTCACTGGCAGGAGAACCCAGATTTTATGCCTAGTCCTAAGTATTTTACACGAATTACCTATTAATAATTCATTTCTCACATTTTGTTTTTTCATTATACAGTTGAGCAATTTGAAGTTTAGAGTAATTTTCAAGGTCACAACTTGACGCAGATCCAGGATAAAGATACCGACTCAGACATTTTAACTGAAACCTAACAACAGTGTTGGTCTATACTGGTCATTAATATTTTCAGAACATTATGTTTATAAAAGACTCCTTAATGATCACTCACTACCAACACAGTTTTGAAATAATATTGAAAAAACAGAGCAATATGATTGATACCATCTTCCCAAGAAGTCAGGAATGATGTGGATGGACCTAAAAACTGTCATACACAGTGAAGTAAGAAGGAGAAGGACAGATACTATATATTAAGGCATATATGTGAAATCCAAAAAAAATTGGTGAAGTCGATCCTATTTCCTAAGCAGAAATAGAGACATAGATATGGAGAACAAATGTATGGAGATGAGGAAAAGGGGGGTGGATGAAGTGGGAGATTGGGATTGACACATATACACTGTTAATCTCCTGAGAAAGAAATGGCAACCCACTCGAGTATTCTTGCCTGGGAAATCCCACTGACAGAGGAGCCCGGCCCATGGGATTGCAAAGAGTTGGTCATGACTGAGCATACACGCACTCTTGTATACCTACAGCTGATACACTTTACAGTGGATACTAACACATTGTAAAGTAATTATACTCTGATAAAAATAAAAATTCTACATTATAAAAAGCAAAGAGTTACATGGAACGAGGTTTCTTTCCTCATTGACATATAATGTATTTAGCTTAATTTCCAATTTCTTTTCTGATACTCTTGTGTAAGAGAACTATTATATTTAAGTGTACTAATTTTTATTGTCAAGTATGTTACTAAAATTAAGCATATTATTCAGATATATCATTATGCTGTGCAAACTTCAAATAAGATATAGTAATTAATTTTACAATAATTTTTAAGACCCATTCTTTTTGGTTCGTATGCTCTGAAGTAAGTGTTCAATTGACTGGACAAGAAAAAATGTTTATATTAATGGTTTGTCAAAATAGATCTCCATGGGAAAAAGAGATATCCTATATCAAAAAGCATACAGATTTTCCCCATTGCACTTATAAATGAAGTGAAGTGAAGTGACGTGGCTTAATCCTGTCCGACTCTTTGCGACCCCATGGACTGTAGCCTACAAGGCTCCTCTGTCCATGGAATTTTCCAGGCAAGAGTTCTGGAGTAGGTTGCCATTTCCAAGTTAAATAAATATTTAGGATTAAATTTCCATGAGTTACTGACATTTCCCTTGTCAGAATTAGTAAAAATCACAAGTGGAAAGAATATAAATGAACATCATGCTTGCTAAAGCTGTCAAGGAATTACTCTGTTCCTTCTTACCAAAGTATTCTCAAAGTACATGCATCAGTTATATTAAAGACTAGCATAAAATGGTGAGCTTAGTTAGTTAGATTTTAATTGTGTTAAGCATTGCTTTAGGTAACCCTGTAAATGAAGCATACCCTCCAAGGTCAGCACTTAAGACCTCTGGAGTGCTTGCTTATTCTTATATTCTTGTGTTTGCTCTTCTGACTTTTATATGTGCCAGTAATGTCTCTGTCTCACTTTGGCAGACAAAATGTGTTCTCACAGTTTGAATGTGTAAGCTTGTGAAAGCATTTTTTTGGTTTTGTTTGTTTCATTTTGTTTGCTGTTTTGTTACACTTGATATCCCCATTGCCTAAATAAGTGCATAGTATCTGCACTGTGGTTCTAATCCAGGCAGAGTTCCTCACAGTTGTCACATACATCTGGGCATCTTATTCTGTGTTGTTAGAGTCAGATATTTTAGTCAGTCACATAAATGTTGATTTTTTAATTACTTTAATAGTCAATATTTAACTGTGATCACCAGTAAAAACTTTTATAAAACTTTCCACTAGGTTTTCTTCCTGTCTTTTGATAAGTTGTTATATGATGGAAAAGGCATGGACCTTGGAGGTCAAACCCAACTTGCTCTCCAAATTTCACCAGTTACTAGTTGTGTGATCCTAATTTAGTTCATTTCTCCATATCTCAGTTTCCTCATTTGGAAGATAGAATGATAATATCTACTTTATATAGTTATTAAGAAGATATGATGGGATAATCTATATGAAGCATCCTGTCAAATGTCCAGCAAATAACTAAGTATTGACAGTATAGTGAATATGAGCTCAGGATCTGAAATCACACAGACCTAATTTCAAATCTCAGATTTTACACACAGCAGATGTGAAAACCTAAGCAATTTTTCACCTCTGTTTAGCCTCAGTTACCTTATTGATTAAGTGGCTGTAATAAAAATACCTTTGTTATGACTATTAGAATTAAATGCAATATTGCATGTAGAACTTGTGTTAAACACAAAATGAGTGCTTAATAGTAGTTGTTATTAGTACTTGGTATTGATGTATTTGATATTATCTATGCTGCTATAGTTATTAGAATAATAAAACCTTCATTTCTGTGATATGAGAGTCTTAGTTTCTAATCAGACTTAATCAAACACATTGCTTATAGTATTTTTATTGCTACACTGTTGTCAATATAGTAATATTTAATAGAAAATATATGTGACAGTATTCCTTATAAGCTATAGTGTAAATAAACCACACATGGCTATTTTTTAGTTGGTTTGCTTGAAGTTGTTCTTTAAAAATATGTCCAAATACATGAATGAGGCAGCTGCACTATGAATGAGAAATTAGAGATACAAACAAAGGTAGCTTAGTGTGGAGTACCAAGAGCAGTCTCTACATGGAAATACCAAGACAAAATTGATAACAGTACACACAAGACTGTACATGCTTCAGAAAGATCAGAGGACTCGGTTAATCCAGTTCTAGTTTTATGGGTGGAGGGGTATTGAATCTGACAGACTGGGTGACATGCCCAGGGTTAAGGACAAAAAGGAATCATGTCCTGACTTCTAGTTACATACTCTTTCCATTAAAGCCAAACTACTGTGGGAATCAGGTTTTCGGAAGCAAAATAATATTGCATGGAGATTTTTGTCAAATTTTTATAATTGACTGGTATCAACTAATATAGTTCTTACCAGATGTAGGAAACTATACCTTTCTCAATAGGATGAAACAATTTTAATAATTATGTTTTGAAAAAAATCAGTTTAAAATAAATGTATTTATAAAGCTATCCTTAATTTAAAAACTTTGATAGTGTAGAAAAGAGTCATATTAACTTTTGATTGGTCATTTTTTATTTACTTTAAAGGACGTCGAGTCATTAATCTTAGTTCCTCTAATCTGTGCCTTACATTATATTAAGTACATTTTATGGAGGCTCTGGAAGAATCATTACAGTTTGTGTTTGTTTTTGTGGTAAACCTTTTAACAAATTATACTAAGTTTACTTCTGATAGTAGGTTGCTTTCTACAGTTGACAGTGACATTAGCCACCGGTGCTTCATCTGTTACTTCTAGTTAACTGATAATTATTTTATTCAAAAATAACTAATTATTTCATTCCAAAACCATAAATAGGCACTTAATTCATAGCTTCATCCATTGTAATCTTCAAGGTATAGAATTTTACAAAGAAAAAGCTGCCAAAACCCTGCTTTTCCCCAGATTGTAATTTTTGCTTCTCTGTCTTGTTTTATAGAGCTACATTCATGGGAGCAGCCAGGTCCAATTCGTGGCAGAGTCACACATTATTCTGGTACTAAGTATCCTTTAAAATACTGATGGGTTGAGAAGAACAAAGCAGAGCTGCATGCTATCAAATTGATTTTTTTCCTAACAAATAATCAACACTTTTGAGACATTAAATTTTAAACTTTACCATGTGACTAATTTTCCTGTTCCTATGCTATTTTCTCTTACCATGTAATTTTTAAAATTCTAAATCATTAATAGGTTATAATTTTCTCTTTTTTACTATTGAATTTTGAAGTATAGCTTTTGATTATTTCTGGCTAGAGTTTTTTTTTTGTGATGTCTGTATGGTTTTCCCCTTTAGAATCTTAATGGGAAAGGGGAAAAAAAAGTGTTCTATTATATAAAAAGCAGGATAAAAAATTATCTTAGTTCCCTTAAATGTTACAGTAAATGAGAGGAAGATTTAGGATAATTAGACATCTTTTTGGAACATGGAAGACTAAATGTTATGAATCAGATAATACAGTACAATTTATGATTTAGAGGTAGAAAAAAGAGGTACGATTCATTTTTCAAAAAACAAATTACATATTACTAGAATGAAGTAAGGTTAATTTGGGGGCAAACACCTGTATTTTGGGGGAACACTGACATTTGTGTGAGTCCTGTGGAAACGTTTGTATGTTAAGTTTATAGAGTTGAATGTACTGAGTCATTGTCAGGATCTAAAGTGTGCCTTATAGTGTCGTTTATAAAATTTGATTACTCTCCTGGTTACCAAGGTTCATCTTCAAATAAAGCAGTCTAGACTCAATTTTCTAGTATCTGATATAACCATAACTATTTAAACCTTTAAGGATTCTTAGAACTCTCCTAGAGCAAAACGTCATTTTATAGCTAGGAAAACTAAAACCCACAAAATTTAATTGCCTTGCCTTAGTTTGGAGAAAGAACTGTGTTTTTTCCTAGACATACATACCTTTGGTACAGGTTAATTTACAGACTAGGCATAGTAAGAGAATATTCAAACTGTCAGCATCACTACTCTTGTGCTTTGGGGCCACTATTAAGTAAACAGCGTCACCTGAACACAGCCCTGTGACCCCACGACAGCTGATCTGATAACAGGATGGCTGCTGAGTGATGACTGAATAGGTAGTGAATACAGGGTGGACACTCTGGACAGAGGGACAGTTCACATCCAGATGGAACAGGGCAGAAAGATGGGAGATTTCATCATGCTGGTAGAATGGCATTTGAATCTTACCTTAAAACTTACGAATTATTTCTGAAATTTTCCATTTAATGTTTTTGGACTGTGGGTAACTGAAACCATAGAAAGTGAACCTATAGAAAAGGGGAAATATGTTTTGCAGGTAACTTTTTGGTTCTTATTTGTATAGTTTTTTTTTTCTGTTTTCAATCCATGATGTAGCTTTTTAGCAATATACTTCTTTCAAAGCAGCTATTAAATCAGAAATATCTAGCAGAAGGAATGAAAAGGTGTGTTAAGACCGTCATTCCATTGTATGGCAGAAGTTCCCCAAGGTTTCATTTCATGGCTCATTGACCTCAAGCCGAGATTTAGGACGCAAAGAAATTTTACAAACAGTATGACATCTTCCATGTAGATTTTTAACAGTAAAATGTATTATCTTCTGCTGCCAGTAACTATTTGTTGCTTTATCGCTGCTGTTCTTTTTATTTGCCTTTATCTATGAAAAGAGAAAATGTCTTAAAATGGTGGGCTCATTAAAATAATCAATAAAAGTTTAGAAGAAGCCATTATATAGTAATTTCTGATTTTACTTTTACTTGGCAAAATCTACTAATTTTTTAAAACTTACTTTATAATTTTTTTTGGTAATTTGCATGTATGTTTTTATGTGGTGGTTTAGTCGCTAAGTTGTGTCTGACCCTCACAACCCCATGGACTGTAGCCCTCCAGGCTCCTCTGTCCATGGGATTCTCCAGGCAAGAATACTGGAGTGGGTTGAAAAAATGCAAATTCCAGGTGGTAACTTCTTGTTTATCTTTGGAGAATATTTCTGCCTTTTGGTTTTCTCTTCCTAATTTAGTAAGCCAGATCATTAGATGCAGTTGCTACATACAAAATTTATTTTAAAAAATCTAAGAATGAACAGATGGGAGTCATTTGATATCATAGGTTATAGAATGACATTTAGTAAAAATAAGATTTTTTTCCCCTGTTAGTAGTCTTTTATTGCAGTACCTTATTTAGGAGGGGGGGAAGAAATCCTAAGTAGTCTTTGAGAGAAAGCTATTTTAAAAAATAATAAAAAATGTTATGACATTTTAATAAGGAATATATGAACTAAGGCTAATATATAAATCTCTATATTTTTCCAAATAAAATATTTTTAAAATTTTTGATTCAGTTATGTTTTAACACCTGTTGTAAATATATTTGCTGTTTGGAAGAAGGTAGGCTAATAGAAAAATAATTTTTATTAGTATGAGGCATCAAGAGGCAACCTGTTGCATGGAAAAGTTGAATTGACTTTTTAGCCGGGTTTTTATACAGTACAAAAGGAGCTCTCCCCAGGTGGAGAATGAGTGGGCGAGAATATTCCAGTGGAAGGTGTAACAGGTAGAAGAGTATTCAAAGACTGTGCAGGGCAGACTGAGGAAAGGTTAGTTGGCTGGATAATAAATATCTTTCCATACGTTGCTAAGAAATTTGAATCTGATCTAAATTCACCAAGACATGTTCTACATGGTAGTGGAAACCAGACACACGAGTTCTCGGATTGACTTTACTGTCAAGTATACAAATTCTGACCTGTCCCTTAATTCTGCACATCCTCTAAATTCTGGGATGTCAAGATAACATGAGATAAATACCAATTAGAAGTAAAGGTTCTGATATAAAAGGCAAAGATTATACTAGCAGTAACAACTGTTTCTAAATATTTTAAAATATGTGTTTTCATAAAGATCACATTTGCTTTTCCTATGAGAAAAACATTTGCTTTCCATCTATTATGAGAGTATAGTTTTACTCTGACTTATTTTGAATCTATGATAGACAGCAAATGTTTCTTTTAATGTGTTATGTCCAAGGAGAAACATACTACAGAACAAAAATTAATGATGGATACAAGTTGAAGATATTTTAGATAAAGTCTTCTATAATATGCTGACTTTTCCCCAACATTTGTTCACATTTATCTTTAAACTGACAATCCTGGGTCTCTTCTTAGGAGCCATAGTAAACCTAACATCGTTTGTGATTGAGAATGGATTATAATGTGATGCAAATGTGTGCATCTCTGTGCACATACATTTCTAGGATATTCATTTTCTGTGGATTTTGTTATTTACACAAACGGCAGCTCCTATTTTATGTAGGAGCATGTCAATATTTTGACTTTTTTAGCAGTAAGAAAGTGATTGACAGGATAAGCAGGGGGCTGGAGAGTGCATAGTAGCTGAAGTGTATAATGATATGATATTAATCAATACAGATGTGCAAAGTTATACATGAAGTAGAACAAAGGTGTGTGTGTGTTTGTGTCTGTGTAGGCATAGTCATTAATCTCAAGACAACAGAAAAAGTTTTAGGAACATTACTGTTTAGCTGGTATATGTTTATATCTCTTAATGTTGAGATTCTTTAATAAGGCTTAGTCAAATGGTTACACCCATCAGTTTAATGACAGAAATGTATCTGTTATTCCAGAGTTTGACACAGAATCTCTCAGAGATTTGTAGCTTTCATTAATCAGTCAGCCTTCCACCCAATAAAGGAAGACCTATACATTAACTCTGACAGATGTTAGAGTCAAAGCTTCTTCCTGTGTTTATAAATCAGTACATATTCTAAAAATGTTTACATTACAAATGTGATTTTTTTCCCCAAATGATAGTATTATGTAGGCTCTCTTTTGCCAAAAATTATTTTCATTGACAGAATAAAACTTGACCTAAATAATTCTCAACACTCAAAGTTTTTAAGCTCAAAAGTATTTTTAGATAAAAGAGGAGGGTTGGCCAGTTTAAAGCCATTTAGTATAATTCATGTATCTCAGTTACAGCCATCAAGTTTAAAGTAGGTTCACAGCTCTTTCCTTGTTAATGACTAGAAAACTCACTTTTGCAGGAAACATTCTATGTAAAAAACTCACACTTAGTTCCTGATCCTGCTGCTCTCTAATAAAATATTTTACATTGGGGTTGTACATAACACCTATATCTAATAATCTCTTTGCTTTAAAGTTCCTACTTTGAGATTATGTGTACAATGATTTTTGCATTTCTTCATTTTCACATAAGAGCAAAGCTAACTTCCTCTCAGACATAACAGTTTAGAGTATCTTTGGCACTGTTTCAGATCCTCTATAGCAGGGGTTGGAAAACTAGGACCAGCGAGGTTCAATTCCAGCCTGACTGCTATTTTTATAAATTAAGTTTCATTGGAACACAGCCACACCTATTCATTTGTGAATTGTCTGTGATTACTTTGCACTACAGTAGCAAAATTGAATAGTAACAATATACCATACATCGTGCATAGCCCCAAATATTTACATTCTGGGCCTTCACAGGAAAAGTTTGCAAACTACGATTATGTAGAGTATAAATAATAGAAAACAAAACCCCACAACCTTATTACCCCAAGACAGTTGCTTTTAACTTTTTATTATCTTTCTTTGCCTGAATTTCTCTTATTATTTGTAAAGAGATGCAATTATATTAAGTGCATTTTCACTTGATATAAAATTTTATGCTTAGCATAAAGATATACATGGTTAAACAGATTTAACTATTTTGTTCCTTTGCTGCTCCCTCATCATTTTCTTCTAACCCTGTTACCATCCTGCTTCAACTCTTCTATGTTCTTTTGGTTTGCACCTTTTACTCACTAACTTTGTCGCTTTGCACAAGTTACTTAGATCTCTCTGATGGCTTCAGTTTCCTATGTGTAAACTGAGGATTGCAATCATGTATATCAGAGCCTAGTTGGTACTGGGTAAGACAGTGAAGAAAATAAACTCCCTACCCTTTGGGCACTAACACCGTAGTGACAGGAGAGAGACAGTAAATAGAGATACATGTTCTAAATTCCTTTTAAAAAATAATGTTAAAAGAGAAAAATAAAGCAGGATAAGAAGTACAGTGTTCAAAGGAGGCTTCTCTACTGTCATTTGATCAAAAACCCAAAGGAAGTGAGGGAGTGAGTTACATGGACATTGAGGGGAATAGCATTCAGATAGAGAAATAGCAAGTGCAAAGATCCTGAGGCAGAGGGTTCTTCTTGTTGAAAAAATACCATGGACACGAGTAAGAGCCCACAAGGGCAGAGCAGTATAGGAAGTGGATCAGGGTACAAATGAGGTGCCACCTGGAGGTCGTTTTGAGGTCTTAGATTATTAACTTACCATCTCACTGTGAGTAAAGAGTACTCTGAGGAAAAGAATGACATTACCTGCCTTATGTTAAAGATATTAGAAAGTCCATACTGCCCAAAGCAATCTGCAGATTTCAAAATACTAGTGCCATTTTTCACAAAACTAGAATAATTAAAATTTGCACAGAACTGCATAAGACCCTGTTTAGCCAAAGCAGTCATGAGAAAGAAGAACAAAGCTGTAGGTATCATAGACCGTGATTCCAAACTATATTAAAAAGCTATGTGGCTTCCTTGGTGGTCCAGTGGTTAAGAATTCACCTTGCAATGCAGGGGACACCAGTTCAGTCCCTGGTCTGGGAAGATCCCACATGCCACAAGGCAAATAAGCCCTTGTGCCGTAGCTACTGAGGCTACACTCTGGAGACCATGAGCCACGTATACTGAGCCCACGTGCCGTAATTGCTGAAGCCTGTGTGCCCTGGAACACATGCTCCGCAACAAGAGGAGCCACTGCAATGAGAAGTCTGCACGCCCCTAGAGAGTAGCCCCTGCTCTCCACACCAGAGAAAAGCCCACACAGCCACGAGGACCCAGCACAAAACACTATGGTAATAGAAGCAGTATAGAATCAGCACAAAAGTGGAGACACAGACCAGCAGAACACACTGGAGAGCCCAATATAAACCCAGGCGCTTATGGCCGATTAAGCTACAAAAAGAAAGAATATGCAGTGGGAAAAATACAGCCCCTTTCATAAATGGTGTTGGGAAAACTGGACAGCTACATGCGGAAGAGTGAACCTGGACCACTCTCTCACACCATATACAAAATAAAGTCAAAATGAATTAAAGACTTAAAGGTTAGACCCGAAACCATGAAATTCCTCAAAGACACACAGGCAGAATGCTTTTTGACATGGATCTTGGCAATAATTTTTTGGCTGTCTCCTTAGACAAAGCAAACAAAAGCAAATATAAACAAGTGAGACTACATCAAACTAAGAAGCTTTTTGCACATTGGAAAAAAAGCCATCAACAAAATGAAAAGGTAGCTTACTGAATGGGAGAAGATATTTGTAGTTTATATATCCAATAAGCAGTTAATATCCAGATGCACAGCTCATACAACTCAGTATCAAGAAACAAACAACACATTTTAGAAACAGAGGACTTAAGTGGACTAAACTCTGTTCTAAGGAAGACATAATTCCAACAGTCATGTGGAAAGATAGTCTAAATCACTAATCATCAAGGAACTGCAAATGAAATCCAAGTAAGGCACCACCTTACACCTGTCAGAATGGCTGTCATCAAGAAGACAACAAATAATCCTTGATGAGGATTGGAGGAATCTAATTTGGTACAGCCACTATAGGAAACAGTATGAAAGTTTCTAAAAAAATAAAAATAGACCCAGCATATGATTCAGTAATTTTCTGAATATTTACATGAAGAAAATGAAAACTAATTCAGAAGGATATATACACCTCTCTGTTCAGTGCAGCGTTATTTACAGTAGCCAAGATACGGACACAACCGAGCTGCCCATCAGCGGATGAACGGGTGAAGAAGATACGAGGTACAGACACACATAAACACTCAACCGTTAGAGGAAGAATCTTGCCATTTGCAGCAACACAGATGAATCTAAAAGAGCATGCTAAGTGAAATAAGCTAGAGAAAGACAGGTACTTTATGATCTCACTTGTATGTGGAATCTAAAAAACAAATGAACAAACAACAAACTGAAAACAGATTCATAGATACAGAAAACAGGGTGTTTGCAAAGGGCAGCTGGGTGAGGGCTTGAGCAGTAGAGGAGATGATAGGAGATAAGGAGGCACAAACTTACAGTGTTAAAGTAGTCATGGGGATGTAATATACAACATAAGGAATATGGCTGATAATCTGCAGTAACTCTGTATGGGACATGTGGTTACTAGACTTCTGGTGACTGTTAGTTCCTAACGTATTTAAATGTCCAGACACTTAATATTGTATATCTAAAACTAACAGAATATTTCTAAGACTTAGGAGTAGGAATTAATTTCATAAGTAAGAAACAGTAACCAAAGCTCATAAAGGAAAAGAATAACAATTTTGACCATACTGAAATGACAACCTTCTGCATAAGTAAACAATTTAAAAGACAAGTAGAAGAATCCGTATGTAACACTTCAAAACATTCATATTCAGAAAAAACTGAAGCATCTTCAAAGATAATAAGAAAAGGCAAATATACTTATGGGAAATGGGCAAAAAAAAAGTAAGCATAATACAAAACATTAAGCAAAAAAAGGAATTAACATATCAAAAGATAAACTGACTCACTAGTGAGACAGATCCCTACTCAACAGTTTGATAAAATCAGTAGTTCAGCAAAACTGTGTTAGTGCAGTGTAAAGAAATGGTAATTCTTTTAACACTACTTGTTTTACAGAATATGATCATACCTAGTAAATTTGAAACTACACATATCAGCCTCTCAAAAACTCTACCTCTAGGTGTAGGCCCTAGAAAAAATATTTCACATGTATATATAAGAAGATGTTCCTTGTAGGAGTATTTGTAATAGCAAACACTTGGAAACAAATGCCCTTGAGTAAGAAAACCAATAACAGTTAGTATACTCTGATGAAAATCTTACAGATTTGTACTAACACTGTTTGAATTTGTGTGAAGTTCAAAATTAACCAAATGAGAAACACGTTGGTCACGCAGTTTTCAAATCTACAGAGGGACAAAGTGATAAAGTCGCTCAGTCACGTCTGACTCTTTGCTACCCCTAGAATTCTCTAGGCCAAAATACTGGAGTGGGTAACCTTTCCTTTTTCCAGAGGCTCTTTCCAGCTCAGGGATCGAACCGAAGTCTCCCACATTGCAGGTGGATTCTTTACCAGCTGAGCTACAAGGGAAGCCCAAGAAGACTGGAGTGGGTAGCCTTATCCATTCTCCAGCGGATCTGCCTGACGTAGGAATCGAACTGGGGTCTCCTGCATTGCAGGTGGATTCTTTACCAACTGAGCTATCAGGGAAGCCCTACAGAGGGAACAGTAGTAAATTTTTTTGTAAGTATATATATATATGTTATGAAGACAATAACAGGGGTATGTTACACTTGAGTGACAATAGTTAATATCTAATAAAATGTAATTTGCTTAATAACTTTCCCTAAGTGACTATTTCTGTCTCTGTCTGCTAATAACACTTACACACAATGTACACATGGGTGTTTACCTATCCAGTTTTATCCTGAGAATGTTTTAATATACAGCTTTCATCAGTTGAAATTTTAAAGCATCTAATTTCTAAACTTTATTTTCCCCCAGAAACAAAAAATAGTGCTATTTCCCCCAGTGTTATATTTTGGAAAGAATTTTGGAAGCTTCTCAGTAGATGGCATCATAAAATAAATATTTGTTTTGTTTGTAGTATCTATATAAAATAATTTTTAAATGTGATTTATATTTTGAATATTTATAGAAAATGTTTTTGAGATAAATTAATCCAGAAGTCTGTGTGAATTGTCAGTAGCTCAAGTCTGTACACTTAAGTGGATAGATTAGAATTATACATGAATATAAAAGGATGTTGCCAGAAAAAAATGGAAGGGGAATCCTAATTGAACTCCTTTTTAAGGATCTACATCAGTCCCATCAGTCTGCTTCAAAGAACTAAGTTAAGCAGTCAATTTCCTGTTTATCAGCAGTTTCAGTGAAACAAGCTTTTAATTTTTCTATCAGTTAATTATTGGTAACTTCCCCATCACTACACAACTGAAACACAAAGAACTTACAATTATCTAAATTTCAGAAGTTTTCAAACTGTTATCATGAATTTCCTCAAAGTTTAGTGGTGTGTATATATGTGTGTTGGGTGGGCGTCCCTGGTGGCTCAGTGGTAAAGAACCTGCCTGCCAATGCAGGAGAGGCCTGGTTCGGGAAGATGCCCTGGAGAGGGAAGTGGCAACCCACTCCAGTATTCTTGCCTGGAGGATCTCATGGACAGAGGAGCCTGGTGGACTACAGTCCATGGGTTTGCAAAGAGGCACATATGACAACAACAGGAACATTTATGTCAGGCAAGGGGATGGTATTTAGTAGCTTTCTCTCTTGCATATATTAGGCATTCACCAAGGCTGGTTGGTTGGTTCCATGCTGAGTATATTCTAATTTTCTGTGATTGCCCAGTGAAATGTCATTCTAAGTGTAACTAGTGTATGTATATCTTTATGTATAAGGTGAAATATCTTTATTGGTTTTGAGAGTATATAATTCATATGCACTATTAAAGTCCTGGAATTTAAGAGCATTTAGAATTAGACCTTAAAAGTCTCACCAAGCAAAGTTTGAGGTTATGTAGGAGAAGGCAGTGGCAACCCACTCTAGTACTCTTGACTGGAAAATCCCATGGATGGAGAAGCTTGGTAGGCTGCAGTCCATGGGGTCACTAAGTCGGACATGACTGAGCGACTTCACTTTCACTTTTCACTTTCATGCACTGGAAAAGGAAATGGCAACCCACTCCAGTATTCTTGCCTGGAGAATCCCAGGGACAGAGGAGCCTGGTGGGCTGCCGTCTGTGGGGTTGCACAGAGTTGGACACGACTGAAACGACTTAGCAGCAGCAGCAGGAATCTAAAAATGAAGGCATATTTATTTAAATACATGAAAAGCAGTAATTTTATATCAGGAGAGTAAGTAGCATTCACCTCACCTCTGTGCACATGGTGTTCAGGTCCAGAACAATTAATAGATTTTATTTGCATCTATTTCTAATGTTTCCTTGACAATTACTATAGATGCTGCTATCACCATGGGGATGGTTCTTCTAAATGAAGCGGCAACATCCAAGGGAGATGTTGGAAAAAGACGGAGTAAGTCTCTGTGTTGGTATCTTTGTAAGTTTGTTTTAGTCAAGCTTCATTTAAATCAAATGGGAAATAGATAAAAAGTCCTTTGTAAACGAACTTCTAAAGAAAGGTTCTGGTTTGAAGACAGCCGCAGTGTTTCTTACTTTTTTCTCTTTCTTGGATGTGTGGTGTATGCACAAATATTTAAAAATACATTTCTTCCAAAATGGGACTGGTGCTTTTCTGTGGAATTGGGTATAAAGAAAAGCTGTCATTTGCCCTTGTTGGGGGTGGTTTGATTTACCTCTGGTGAAGTTATGGTCTCTTTGGTCATGTCCACCGTACAGGAAGAGGGGGAAAGTTCTAGGGACAGAGTCTTCAGAGGATTTACAGGCTAATAATATGTCCCCTATGCCACAAGAGTCATCTGTGCATTCAAGGACTGATTCAGACAGAGAAGTCTGTGCATAAGTGTTGTACCCCGAAGTGTTATAATGCCTTCCAACTACCTCCAAAACCTCTTTTGAGCTACATTTTGAAAGGGGGCATCTTTTGGTACTGTCTTTTTCAGGGTTTTTGCCTTTCCAATGATATTCCAACATTCACAGCTCTACTGAGTTTCAGCTTTGTGTCTTAACCAGGTGACTATTTCATCCTTTGACAGAACTGTTCCCCTCAGGAAGTTCCAATAAGAGATGACACATTTTTATGAAGTGTGTTTGGCAGGAAAAGGGAAAAAACACATAGGAAAATCTTCTTCCCTCAGGAGCATGGGTCAAAGAATGTCTGAGAGCCTTAAATTCAGTATTCTTGCCACAAATCTTTCCGTAATTGACATAAGGTCCCTATGTGAGTTTATGATTATGCTTCCACAAACCTATAATTAAGATTTTTATCAATATGCTTTGCATTTCTGAACCCTATTAAAATTCAGAATGTATGTATGAGGAACATAGGCATCTGGAGAAGATTCCTATTAAAAAGATTAAAATAAAAATCCAGATTTATTTTCTTTGTGGGAATTTTAGCTATGGTGACACGAATGTCAGTCAGTCATAGTGATTTCTAAATACAATACTTAGGGATCTTGAGTGTTGAAACATTTTGGATGCAATAGATCCTTTACCCTCATTTCCCCTGATGCCATTTACATACTGTTATAAAGAAACCACAGAAGCAGTGGATGCTTTACTTTGTTTAGTTAAACATTGTTCAGAACATCACTTTATGATTTATCATTTGCATAAAGAATGTGATGTTCTTGGGACCAATGAATAGTATTTATATAAGGACAAATTCTTACATGTTCATTTATTTATCATACATCCTATCACATTAAAGTAGTAAGAGTGTGTAATATATATACATAAAATCACTTCAACCCCCACCCACTGCCACTTTATTTGTGTATGTGTGTGCGAGAGAGAGTGCACAAGCAAGTGCATGGGAGAGAGAGAAGGAGTGGGGAATGGGAAATATATTTTGAAATTAGCCCTTTTGATCCCAGTGTGGTTTTTATTTTGGATGTAATGCAAGTGCTGTGGTTACTGTTGCCCAGGTCAGAATCCGTCTGTACCCTCTTAGCACTTTCTTCTCACAAGTATGCTATCTGGGAACGGCTGCAGTGCATGGTTTGTTGGGTCACCACTGACTCCTCCTGAGTCCTCTTCCTTCCCCATGTGCCTGTACCTCAGTTCCATTACTTTGCTCTACCACATAGAATCAAGTAAATAGCTTCTGTTTTACTTGATCACATTTTGAGACACATTTCCCACGGTGCATATCAAGTGTTCAATTCAGTTCAGTCACGCAGTTGTGTCTGACATTTTGCAACCCCATGGACTACAGCACGCCAGGCCTCCCTGTCCATCACCAGCTCCTGGAGTTTACTCAAACTCACGTTCATCGAGTCAGTGATGCCACCCAACCATCTCATCCTCTGTCATCTCCTTCCCCTCCTGTGTTCAGTCTTTCTCAGCATCAGGGCCTTTTCCAATGAGTCAATTCTTTGCATCAGGTGGCCAGAGTATTCAAGCTTCAGGTTCATCATCAGTCCTTCAATGAATATTCAGGACTGATTTCCTTTAGGATGGACTGGTTGGATCTCCCTGTAGCCCAAGGGACTCTCAAGAGTCTTCTCCAACACCACAGTTCAAAAGCATCAATTTTTCAGCACTCAGCTTTCTTTATAGTCAAACTCTCACATCCGTACATGACTACTGGAAAAACCATAGCTTTGACTAGACTGAACTTTGTTGGAAAAGTAATGTCTCTGCTTTTTAATATGCTGTCTAGGTTCGTCATAGCTTTTCTCCCAAGGAACAAGGGTCTCTTAATTTCATGGCTGTAGCCACCATCATGGTTATCTGGGTCATGATCTTTTTGATATAGTTCTTCTGTTTATTCTTGCCACCTCTTAATATCTTCTGCTTCTGTTAGGTCCATAGCATTTCTGTCCTTTATCTTGCCCATCTCTGCATGAAATGTTCCCTTGGTATCTTATTTTCTTGAAGAGATCTCTGGTCTTTCCCATTCTGTTGTTTTCTTCTATTCTTTGCACTGATCATGGATGAAGGCTTTCTTACCTCTCCTGCTATTCTTTGGAACACTGCATTCTGATGGGTATATCTTTCCTTTTGTCCTCTGCCTTTTGCTTCTCTTCTTCTCTCAGCTATTTGTAAGACCTCCTCAGACAACCATTTTGCCTTTGAGCATTTCTTTTTCTTGGGGATGGTCTTGATCCCTGCCTCCTGTACAATGTCACAAACCTCCATCCATAGTTCTTTAGGCACCCTATCAGATCTAATTTTTTGAATCTATTTCTCACTTCCACTGTATAATCGTAAGGCATTTGATTTAGGTCATACCTGAATGGCCTAGTGGCTTCCCTACTTTGTTCAATTTAAGTCTGAATTTGGCAATAAGGAGTTCATGATCTGAGCTACAGTCAGCTCCTGGTCTTGTTTTTGCTGACTGAATAGAGCTTCTCCATCTTTGGATGCAAAGAATAGAATCAATCTGATTTCAGTATTGACCATCTGGTGATGTCCATGTGTAGAGTCTTCTCTTGTGTTGTTGGAAGAGGATGTTACTATGACCAGTTCGTTCCCTTAGCAAAATTCCATTAGCGTTTGACCTACTTTGTTTTGTACTCCAAGGCCGAATTTGCCTGTTACCCCAGGTATCTCTTGACTTCCTACTTTTGCATTCCAATCCCCTATAATGCAAAGGACATCTTCTTTGGGTGTTAGTTCTAGAAGGTCTTGTAGGTCTTCATAGAAATGTTCAACTTCAGCTTTTTCAGCATTACTGGTCAGGGCATAGACTTGGATTACTGTGATATTGAATGGTTTGCCTTGGAAACAGAGATCATTCTGTCGTTTTTGAGATTGCATCCAAGTACTGCATTTCGGGCTCTCCTGTTGACTATGAGGGCTACTCCACTTCTTCTAAGAGATTCTTGTCTATAGTAGTATATATAATGGTCATCTGAGTTAAATTCGCCTATTCCAGTCCATTTTAGTTCATTGATTCCTAAAATGTTGAGGTTCACTCTTGCCATCTCCTGTTTGACCACTTCCAATTTGCCTTGATTCGTGGACCTAATATTCCAGGTTCCTGTGCAATATCACTCTTTACAACATCCGACTTGACTTTTATCACCAGTCACATCCACAACTGGGTGTAGTTTTTGCTTTGTCTCCATTTCTTCATTCTTTCTGGAGTTATTTCTCCACTGATCTCCAGTAGCATATTGGGTCCTTTCCGACCTGGGGAGTTCATCTTGCAGTTTCCTATCTTTTCGCCTTTTCATACTGTCAACAGCAAAGGGAGTGATAAAGTGTTTTACTCAGCTCCTGGAAGAAGACTGAGGAAAGGAAGAAGTGTGTGGTCATACCAAATGTAGGAAGATGTAAAGCATCATGTCATTCATCCTGGGTGCACTAAGATTATTATAAGCAAAGTTGCTATGTCAAGTGGCTGGTGTCTGTTTGGGCATTCTACAATTTCAGGGGGAAAAGGTGGTTTTCATTTTTGCAGTATTCAGCAGCCTTTTTTTTTTTTTGCTTTATTTTCTGCCAAATTTCATTTGGAATTCACCTGCATGTGTGTTATATATGAAATGTCACAGAGGCTGCAACTGAATGCTATTAAGTACTTAGGATTTTTCACAATTTGTTCTCAAACCTGAGAGTGATATTCCTACAGAGTTGAAGGAAAACTGATCAACAGGCTTCTGGATCATGTTTTAACAATTTCCTAAAGTCTCTACTGATTTCTAGGATTGTAATTAAACCTGGTCTAATTTATATGCTAGAATAATTTAAAAATTATAGTTCATCACTATAGAAGCATATAGAATTATTTAATCTCCCTTGTTTTCTTCTGTCTTGGTGTGTTTAATCTCTTTTATCTTCCCCTTTCTTTTATAATTAATCATATTAGATAGTCCAGTGTTTTTAAAGAATTCCCTGAAACTAATGAAAGGATATAAGTATCATGCATAATTTTTATTTTTAAGAAATATTTAGGTATTTCTTATTAAAAGAACTTATTTACAGAGCAGATTTAGGTAAAATTCCATTTCTCTAAATATATATTTTCTTTTATTCTAAACATACCTGCTTTTAATTGGCTCATATTTTTAAGCATTTAAAGATTTTACTACTAGCAAATTTAATTAAAAATCTAGATGTATTTGCATATATTTCATAATATATATTTGATTAGTCACCTACTGTAGAGTAAAATCTTCCTAACCGTAACAGAAAGGGAAAAAATGTCCCTGTTGTCAACTTGTGAGGGATAAAGTGATGCTGGAAACCTAAATCACAGCATATTCTGCTGTGACATTCACCACCTGCTCCTTTGTAAAACGAACACTAATGCGTTAACACTATCACCAGCTATTTAGGGTTGGTTTTCCCTCTTTGACTATCACAGTCTGTATTTTCTTACACCCCAAGCCTTTGTTACTGGCTTTCGGTATGCTGGGATGAACTATCACTTGTAAGTAACAGGCGTTTACTGAAGCAGTAATCTAGCCAATCATCTAAAATTACATTTCTTTGTAAATATTGCATGGCATCTGAAAATAAAATTATATTGCACATTCCAATACTGTAGATGTCTCTGCTAATATAACCAGTACTTCACAGTGCAGGGACCGATAATCTCATTTGTGGTTGATCACATTTTCTTGTGTTTTGTTTTGTTCCCTCTGGGGGCGTTTTAGTACTTGTAGGAATTCGGTAAGAGAAGAATACCATCCAAAAACTTAGATCAACCACTCTTTTTGTTTTGTTTTCATACTCCAAGTAGTAAATTGTCATTGAGAAGAATGTGGAAAATAATGATTATCTGGTTTGTGGTACCTGTATGTGCCATGAGCTGTTACATGTAAGTATGTGTAATTAACTGAATGCTTTTTAAAAATATAAACATTTGTGTTGTGTGTGTCTACACTAATGGAGTTTTCTGTTTCTTTCTAGTTATTTGTCTCGTGGGATTAGGCCTGGTGGTCTTCTTCTTCAGTTTTTTACTTTCAATATTTCGTTCCAAGTACCACGGCTACCCTTACAGGTAATATCATTATACTAATATGAATGTTTTCATTTTAAACTAATAGAATAAATCGAATTTCATGTTTTTATGTTTCTAACATGTATTTAAGGATTAATATAAAGTAGCTACCTTATTTGCAAAGTCATCTTAAACTCTGTTAAGCAGGTTTTTGAGCACCTACTATGTGTTCAGCACAGATTATATGAAGGAGATATATATATAAGGCATGGTACCTGCCGTCCTTCGTATATGATAGTTTCATTTTAGATATATGTTGCATGCATATGTATGTATGTGTGTGTGGATATATACATGTATGTATACACTACATACATATACAGACACACACATAACAAAATGAGTTTTCAACTTTGTGGAGTTTATCAAAATTTCTTGTTTTGGTTTGCCTATTCATGATTTTTACTTCATTTACAAATTTTTTCTCATATAATCTAGTGTTCAGTGTCCAGTAAACTCCATCATAGTTTGAATTCTTCAAAGTTTTAGCTTTTTCAAATAAAGAATGGCAATGTGAATGGAAAATGAAATGATAAAAGAATCTCTGGTCACTACAAGCTGTCATAAAAGAACATCTCCTAAGATTTTCATCAACATAGTTTGATAACTGGGGATGGGAAGATGTTGAAAATTCATTCTGAAACAATGTTATTATAACCAAACTATTATTGTTACTAAAGCAGAATACAGCTAACAAACCAGATTACAGTTATCCAGGTCAGGAAGTAGGCACAGGTTCATTTCTTGACCATTCCTCCCTTACCTCATCTCAAAGGAATAAGTATTCCACTTTCTCTAGGGAGCATCCTCCTCCCCAGTGAAGAAATAAAGATCCCTTTTCTCCAAGATTTTGAGCACTTTCTGTTGAGATAGTAGAGCTCATGATATATTGACAGAAAATAAAATCTCATAATTTACATCCCTCTTGCAGGTGAGTGAATGAGTGATAATCGCTCTGTAGTATCCGACTCTTTGTGACCCCATGGACTGTAGCTTGCCAGTTTCCTGTGTCCATGGAATTCTCCAGAATACTGGAGTGGGTTGCCATTGTGAACTGAGCAATTACTTCAAGAAAATGTTTCTTCATAGGTGATGGCAGCCATGTGTAGCTTTATCTGGGGCACAGAACTATTCCCATGACAGAGATCTGATTAAGGGCTTATTGTAAAGAGTAAAACACTTCAACCCTGCCTCTGTATCTTTTCATATGGGCAGAGGCACGTTTCCAAGACTTCTCACATCCATTAAAAATAAACGTACTCAAGGAGTAGAAGAAATCTGAATATCAGATGTGAGCTGTGGGACCATCTGCCTTTAATCTGGTCTGCAGTATAAGATAATTTTTAAAAAACATGAGGTCTCAGGGCAAGAAGTTTAATAAGAAAGGCCAAGTAAAGTCTCCAGTTTCTTGGTTTTTATTCTTGATGCTCTCTGGCTATCTCATTTTGGTTTTGAAAATACGAAGTCAGAAGAATCAAATCCAAGATGAAGTAGGCCCAAGAAAGATGAAGTTTCTGTTCTTCTTCTCCCCTACCCTAAGATTGAGGATCATGGTTCTGTATGATTAGAGTCTCAGTTTGACTTGCATGTATTCCATTAACAGAATCTGTAGAAGAATATTTCCATTACTCAAGTTTTCATTTACTTAAAAAACACTTATTCATTTCAACCTACAGCATTTATGGTGTCAATGAAAGGTATCTAAATTATAAAAAGGAAAGTGTCATAAGTTATATGATTCTTAACACCTATTTAGTTGACAGAAAATGGAGGAAGGTAAAGAGCAAGTTCCAGATCTCCTTACACATCAGAGCACCTAAGCCAACAAGAATCAGTTGAGTTCAATTCAGTTGCTCAGTCCTGTCTGATCCTTTGCGACTCCACAGACTGCAGCACGCCAGACCTCCCTGTCCATCACAAACTCCCGGAGTTTACTCAAACTCATGTCCATCAAGTCAGTGATGCCATCCAACCATCTCATCCTCTGTCGTCCCCTTCTCCTCTGCCTTTGTTCCTTCCAAGCATCAGGGTCTTTTCAAATGAGTCAGTTCTTTGCATCAGGTGGCCAAAGTATTGGAGTTTCAGCTTCAGCGGCAGTCCTTCCAATGAATATTCAGGACTGATTTCCTTTAGGATGGACTGGTTGGATCTCCCTGCAGTCCAAGGGACTCTCAAGAGTCTTCAACACCACAGTTCAAAAGCATCAATTCTTCAGCGCTCAGCTTTCTTTATGGTCCAACTCTCACATCCATACATGACTACTGGAAAAACGATAGCTTTGACTAGATGGACTTTTGTTGGCAAAGTAATGTCTCTGCTTTTTAATATGCTGTCTAGGTTGGTCATAACTTTTCTTCCAAAGAAGTGAAGTGAAGTGAAGTCACTCAGTCGTGTCTGACTCTTTGTGACTCCATGGACTGTAGCCTACCAAGCTCCTCAGTCCATGAGATTTTCCAGGCAAGAGTACTGGAGTGGGTTGCCATTTCCTTTTCCAGGGGATCTTCCTGACCCAGGGATAGATTCTGGGTCTCCCGCATTGTAGGCAGACGCTTTACCGTCTCAGCTACCCTGCAATCACAATCTGCAGTGATTTTGGAGCCCAAGAAAATAAAGACTGTCACTGTTTCCATTGTTTCCCCATCTGTTTGCCATGAAGTGATGGGACCGGATGCCATGATCTTAGTTTTCTGAATGATGAGCTTTAAGCCAACCTTTTCACTGTCCTCTTTCACTTTCATCAAGAGGCTCTTTAGTTCTTCTTTGCTTTCTGCCATAAGGGTGGTGTCATCTGCATATCTGAGGTTATTGATATTTCTCCCAGCAGTCTTGATTGCAGCTTGTGCTTCATTGCACCCAGTATTTCGCATGATGTACTCTGCACATAAGTTAAATAAGCAGGCTGACAATATACAGCCTTGACATACTCCTTTCACGACTGGAACCAGTCTGTTGTTCCATGTCCCGTTCTAATTGTTGCTTCTTGAACTGAATACAGATTTCTCAGGAAGAAGGTCAGGGTGGTCTGGTATTCCCATCTCTTTCAGAATTTTCCATAGTTTGTTGTGATCCACACAGTCAAAGGGTTTGGCATAGTCAATGAAGCAGAAGTAGATGTTTTTCTGGTATTCTCTTGCTTTTTTGATGATCTGGCGGATGTTGGTAATTTGATCTCTGGTTCCTCTGCCTTTTCTTAATCCAGCTTGAACATCTGGGAGTTCACAGTTCATGTATTGTTGAAGCCTGGTTTGGAGAATTTTGAGCATTACTTTGCTAGTGTGTAAGATGAGTGCAATTGAGTGGTAGTTTGAGCATTCTTTGGCATTGCCTTTCTTTGGGATTGGAATGAAAACTGATCTTTTCCAGTTCTATGGCCACTGCTGAGTTTTCCAAATTTGCTAGCATATTGAGTGAAACACTTTTACAGCATCATCTTTCAGGATTTGAAACAGCTCAACTGGAATTCTATCACCTTCACTAGCTTTGTTCATAGTGATGCTTCCTAAGGCCCACTTGACTTCACTTTCCAGGATGTCTGGCTGTAGGTCAGTGATCATACATGATTACCTGAGTCGTGAAGATCTTTTTTGTACAGTTTTTCTGTGTATTCTTGCCACCTCTTCTTAATATATTCTGCTTCTGTTAGATCCATACCATTTCTGTCCTTTATTGTGCCCATTTTTGCATGGAAAGCTCTCTTGGTAAGCTGAAGTTGAACAGTTCTATGAAGACCTACAAGACCTTCTAGAGCTAATACCCCAAAATGATGTCCTTTCATTATAGGGGACTGGAATGCAAAAGTAGGAAGTCAAGAAATACCTGAAGTAACAGGCAAATTTGGCCTTGTAGTACAGAATGGAGCAGGGCAAAGGCTAATAGAGTTTTGCCAAGAGAACACACTGGTCATAGCAAACATCATCTTCCAGCAACACAAGAGAAGAGACTCTACACCTGGACATCACCAGATGGTCAATACTGAAATCAGATTGATTCTATTCTTAGCAGCCAAAGATGGAGAAGCTCTATACAGTCAGCAAAAACAAGACCAGGAGCTGACTGTGGCTCAGATCATGAACTCCTTATTGCCAGATTAAGACTTAAATTGAACAAAGTAGAGAAAACCACTAGACCATTCAGATATGACCTAAATCAAATTGCTATCGATTGTACAGTGGAAGTGACAAATAGATTCAAGGGATTAGATCTGATAGAGTATGAGCTAAAGAACTATGCCTGAAGAACTATGGACGGAGGTTCGTGACATTGTACAGGAGGCAGGGATCAAGACCATCTCCAAGATTGAGAAGTGCAAAAAGGCAAAATGCTTGTCTGAGGAGGTCTGACAAATAGCTGTGAAAAGAACAGAAGTGAAAGGCTAAGGAGAAAAGGAAAGATAAACCCATCAGAATGCAGAGTTCAAAAGAATAGCAAGAAGAGATAAGAAAGCCTTCGTCAGTGATCAGTGCAAAGAAATAGAAGAAAACAGTAGAATGGGAAAGACTAGAGATCTCTTCTAGAAAATTAGAGATACTAAGGGAACTTTTCATGCAAAGATGGGCACAATCCAACAAGAATAGCATTTCCTATCTAGATGTTCCTGGTCACGATACTGCTCTGATAGAACAAGTAAAGTTAAGTTATACTAGTTCCAAGAATAATGTTACCATTTGACAGCATTGTGTTTTGTCATGATATGAAGTGTTTTAAGTCTGTATTTTTCCCAAGGAGTAGCTATCATTTAGTATTGATTGTGTAAACCACTAATCCTCTGGTCTTTACAAGAGTGGACATGTAAAATTACCTGAGAAGCTTTTTAGAATACATATTCTAGGCCTCAGCTTAGCTTTTCATTGTGAGCATTTCTGAACCAGAGTATATGCTGGTTTTATTTCTCTATAAGTGTGACCCCCACCATGCTTATTGGGTCCCAATCCCACCCCCTTGTCAGGGCCCACCAGGCTAAATGGGGAGGGGGCTTGCTGGCATCTAGCCTCATGGGACTGGAAGTAAGATGAAATGTCCTGTAAGAAGTCAGATGGAAATCACGCCCTAGGTGGCTTATGAATATGAAATTTGACATAGTTTAGATGAAAACCCCTAAAAGTGCTGCCAAGAAACAGCATCAGAACAGAACCCAGCATTAAAAAACAAGCAGCAGCCTGGGAAGACAGGTGCACTGAAAGAGTGGGACGTGGCATTACAGAGACGTGAAGGCAGGGACCCGGCTGTGCCCAGCTTTCGCGAGCTCTGTGATTTGCTGGGCTGTTGCAGGACTCAGCCATCCAGCCCTCCTGTGACCCTACTGAAATCGTTCTTTTGGTTTCACCATCTCTTATCACTTTAAAGCTTCCTAGTATTCCTCTTCAGACTCTTAAGAACTTCTGCTTGTTTCTGCATTGTGTCTTTTCCATGGATATAGTGATGCATCATTCATCAAGCTTCCATAAATCCATCCCGCCCTCTTATACCATCCCTCTCCAGTCATTCATCTTCTTGCTTTGTAAGGTTGGTAGGACAGGTTATATATGTTCCTTTTATCACATTTACAGCAACCCTTAGAGCTAACAAAATATGGCAGGTGGGAGCATTGTGAACAAAAAACATGTGCTTTGCATTAGAACGTTTTTATGCTCTTATTAATCTAACCCATGGATATATGCCAAGGTTACCCTAGTAATGTTATATACTGCTTTGGGATTTTGTTTTCAATTCATGGCATCATTTTCCTTCAGAATAAAGTTTTTCTCAGAAATGTAATCAGTTTTATTATGAATGATTATGATAATAAACATATTATTCATATCAAGAGTTAAAGCTGGATTTAGAAAAGGCAGAGGAACCAGAGATCAAATTGCCGGCATCTGTTGGATCATAGAAAAAGCAAAATAGTTCCAGAAAAACATCTACTTTTGCTTCATTGACTATGCCAAAGTCTTTGATTGTGTGGACCACAGCAAACTATGGAAATTCTTCAAGAGATGGGTATACCCGACCACCTTACCTGCCTCCTGAGGAAGGACCTGTATGCAGGTCAAGAAGCAACAGTTTAAACTGGACATGAAACAACAGACTGGTTCCAAACTGGGAAAGGAGTTTGTCAAGGCTGTATATTGTCACCCTGCTTATTTCTGTGCAGAGTACATCATGTGAAATGCCAGGCTGGATGAAGCACAGGCTGGAATAAAGATCACTGGGAGAAATAGCAATAACCTCAGATATGCAGATAACATCACCCTTATGGCAGAAAGCGAAGAGGAACTAAAGAGCCTCTTGATGAAAGTGAAAGAGGAGAATGATAAAGCTGGCTTAGAACTCAACATTCAAAAGCTAAGATCATGGCATCTGGTCCCATCACTTCATGGCAAATGGATGGGGAAACAATGGAAACAGTGACAGACTTTATTTTCCTGGACTCCAAAATCAGGGCAGATGGTGACCACAGCCATGAAAATAAAAGACTTGACCTCCTTGGAAGAAAAGCTGACAAACCTAGACAGTGTATTAAAAAGCAGAGACATTACTTTGTTGTCAGAGGTCCATCTAGTCAAAGCTATGGTTTTTCCAGTAGTCATGTATGGATGTGAGAGTTGGACCATAGAGAAAGCTCATCACCGAAGAATTAAATGCTTTCGAACCACAGTGTTGGAGAAGACTCTCAAGAGTCCCTTGGACTGCAAGGAGATCAAACCAGCCTAAAGAAAATCAATCCTGAATATTCATTGGAAGGACTGATGCTGTAGTTCCAATACTTTGGCCACCTGATTCAAAGAGCCAACTCATTAGAAAGACCCTGATGCTAGGAAAATTGAAGGCAGGAGAAGGGGATGACAGAGGACAAGATCATTGGATGGCATTACCAACTCAATGGACACGAGTTTGAACAAGCTCCAGTAGATGGTGAAGGACAGGGAAGCCTGGCATGCTGCAGTCCATGGAGTCACAAAGAGTCAGACAGGACTGAGCGTCTGAACAGTAATAACAACAAATCAAGAGCAGTTGTGGCCCAAAGGACTAGGAGGAGAGTATACACCAGAGAACTGGAATAATCCTGAGCTAAATTCTAGAAACCAGGCAGCATAGTGGAGAAGAAAGTATCTATCCAGCTAGTTCACTGGAGAAAAAGCAAACGTGATACAGAAGCCAGAGTGAGAGGAGGAATAAATGAGAAAAAGGAAGAGAGAAGTCATTTGGGAATAGTTGAAAAGTGAAAGTCGCTCAGTCGTGTCTGACTCTTTGCAACCCCAGCTGGAATTCTCCAGTCCAGAATACTGCAGTGGGTAGCCTTTTCCTTCTCCAGGAGTTAAAAGATGAGATGTCAGTACAAAAGAAAAAAGAAACCTTTTCCTTCTGAGCTACTCTGTGGGAGAAGCTCGGTCAGTGATGAACATAGTGCCATATTCTGGAGGGACACTTTGCAATCCCAGCAGCATATGTTCCTGCGGCACCAGCATAATATGATTTGATTAAAAAAACAAAAACAAAAAAAAACCTTGTTCCTATTGGAAAATGACAGTTCGTAGGGAAGGAGAAAATAAGATTCTGGACACTATCATTATAACGAGAAAGGCTATTCCATATGTCAGAAGATACGCCCTGGCCTCGTATTACTGAAAAGACCTTGTGGATGTCCATATTCAAAGGGAGTTAGTAGTTATTATAATGAATCATAAACCCTCGTGACCAAGAGGTAAGTCAACCCCCAATCATTTTTACCAATATACACTGAAGTACGCTTGTACGGGAAAAAAAAGACTTTCTTAAACAAGACCATTTCCTTGTCCTTGAGATGAGCTGCCAGGACAAAAAAACAGTTTTCTTCTAAAAGAATGGAAAACCCTCCCTCTTCTACCTACTCTGGTTGATACTGGATAAGATGCGAGATATCCTTTACTGAAAACGCACATTTGAACATAACTCCCTCTGCTAATTGAAAAACACCTTTAGCAAGGGCTTTAGCTTCAATGCCATAATCCACTCTTGGGTGTAATACCATAGCCTTTGGTGGCCTTTGATGTCTGTTTTAGGTTTGCGATTTTTAACTTTTATACCAGGAAATGCCACTGATGTCTATAAACTAATTTTTTATTGCCTCACAATTTTTAATTGATCGACAGTCTTTAATTTCTTCTGTATGGAATGATCTTTCTGCTTTTCCATTTTTATTTTAAACTTCACAGAACCTTAAACATTCATGTGTTTCTTATTTTCTGAAAACTTCACACTGATATTTTTGTTGTTGAACTGTGTGCTTGCTGAAAGGGATAAAGTCTATTATATGTTTACCCTATTTCCTTAAATCTTCCCCACGTTTTGGTCTTAACGGTTTTTTCCCTACAGTATCAGCATCTTTCGTACTATGACTAAATTCTCCCAGATCATCTTTTAAGTTTCAGTAAGCAAACTTCCGTCATTTACATCCTTAATCTACATGTTACTAACTCAGAGACTTTGGGAAAGTTAAATAACTTTTCTAAACCTTGGTTTTCTCATTTCTAAGTGGGAAATATTTACATACTCTGACATCATGTAAAGGTTACATGATGTAAGTCACTTAGCACATTGCCTGGTACTTAGTATGTGGCACATAGTATTACTTACTCAAAAACTACTTTCTGCTAATTATTATTATTAGTTCTGATGTAAATATTTTACCTATTTAATTTTTCCTGAGCAGGATTTTTTTTTTTTTTTTGCTAAAAATTAAGCAAGTGTTGTTTTTTATTTGCATGATTCAGTGGGGTGAAGATTAGATTTTCCCTGAACCTTCTGAGGAACTTAATTGGGCTCTCAAAACCTTTGAAATTAGTGAAATAACAAAGATATTAAGAATTTCATCTAATTACCATCTGACGCATAGTTCAGAAAAAGAAATTATATTCTAGTGGTAGCAAGAATTCATTTTGTATATTAAATAAAGATTAGCTTTAGGGCTTGTTCCATTTTCCAAGAGCAAAGTGCTAGTGTTCATGCATGAATATCATCTCTTATGGGTAATTAATTACTTTCCCACTGGTTGCCCCTGACATACTTTGATTCAAAAGTTTTCTTCAAAAAGATTTCTATAAAACTATTTGAAAGATCAAGTCTCTGAGTAGGAAAATAGTATAGAACATTCTCTACTAATTCTCTCACTTTGCTACCTGTTTATGATTCTTTAATTGTCTTAGAGAGATGATGTGGTATGATGGAGAAATATTTAGAATCTAAGACATGAATTCAAATTCAGTATATCGTTTTGTGTGACAGTTAAGAACTCTGGCCCGGCAGGCATAGATACAGGTTTGAATCTTACACCCTCTCATCACTAACTTTGGGACTAACTTCTCAGTCTCATTTTTCCTGACCTGTAAAAGTATGTTTTTATGGGGTTGGGAAACAACTTTGTTAAGCTTATTTCTTCATTTGTAAACTTGGAGTAATAATTAATATGTATCTGAGAATTTTAAGGGGATAAATTACATCATCAATTTATAGTTCATGGAATGTTGCAGGTTCTTAGAAGAAATTAGCTCACCTACCTCTTGCCTGTCCTTAGCCATTTCAGCGCTTGGTTATTCAATAGCACTTTACCACGTTAGCTTTTTCATTAAATATCCGTATGTAACTTTTGTGTGTTGGCGTTCTTTTCTTTCTAGAGTACTGTAAGGTGCCTTACAGAAGGTCATGGCTGTGCCTTTTTAATATCTCCAGAGTGTTACACATAGCAGGTGCTCATCGTGTACTTAATAACCAAATATGTTTACTCAGAAGCATCTTGTAAATGTACTCCTTATCTAAATGCAACAGGAACCATTAAGATAGAAACACAGCGGACAGAAGAGTGTTGGTTTGCCACACTGCACAACTCCAGAAGGTGGACTCACGTCATGGGACACCCCCATGGAGTTGTCCCGTTGTTCCACCACACTGAAGGGGCGCAGTGTGCACAAACAGTGTCCTGCAAACCTGGGCTCTAAAGATACTTATTGCAACCTCAAATCGACCCTGAGCTGGCTGGCATCAAAAAATATACACTGATTAAGCTTACAGTGGACATAGAAACTATTAACAAGATACCTGTAATTCATGATGTCTTTGGTTCCTTTGAGTTACTTTGAGAAATAATGAGTTTAAAAAAAAATCAGTCTACATTCCATAATGGAAAGTACAGAATAATAGCTAGACATGAAAGACATTCCTGATGAATTTTGAGGCAAGTATACTAATGAACCAGCACAGCAAGGCAAAATATCCCAGGACATGCAGTATGTAACAATATCCCATTCATTTCTATATCTTACTTAGGTGTAGATCTTTTATCTGTAGGGAAAATAGAAAATACAGTCTTAAGCTATACAAATAGAAAACAGAGAAATGGTGTGGTGATCAACCCACAATATGTGTCATTGATAATAATTTCACTGGGATTGCCTTTCTGATGCTGAGTTCCAGCTTTGAGGAATACCATGAAGAACCAAAGACTTAGAGATGAGTCAGTGAAGATCTGGAGAGGGTCGACATAAAGAATACAGTGCTGTCTTTGTAATACTATTTTACAAGTGGAAATCGAATCTCAAGGACTATTTTTTCCATATTGTTGTATTTCACTGTGGTGTATTGGAAAGTGATCTGGACTTTGAGTGAGAAGATGAGATTTGGACCATGGCACTTTAAAACTGTAACTTCAGGCAAGTCTTTTCATCTTCTCTGAGCCTCAGTTTTCCTCATCTTTCAGATAACAGCCATAATCTTTATCTCATAAGTTAAGACAAGTTGTGGCAGACTGTTGTTTCACAAATGAAAGGTAACTTTGAACTGTGAGATCTCATATTGCAGTCATGCTGTTGTACTTAGCTGCTACAGGAACAAGTCCTTGGACAAACTTTCCAGCAATAGACTTTGGCCCACAGAATTAACCACTGACAAGCACAGTGTTTTTTTTTTTAAACAATAATATTCATATGCTTGTGTATGCCCTCCACTTCAAACAAAATATGATTGCATTTGGTTATTTCTGTTTTATTACTTTAGGGAAGAAAACAGAACTATACAGCTGACAGAAATATATTGTATTCTGCCAAGGAAAAATGTAGTCAGATGCCTTTTTCCCACTAACAATATAAGTCTTAATGTTCACAATAATAAAATACAAGTCTTCTAAACATGGACTAATTTTTTAATCAACGTTTGGTAATTCAAAACTAGATATTAGGAACCTCTATATAAATCCAACGTGATTTTAATAGAAAACTCAGAATCTAGGCTTTTTGATTTTGCAGCGCACATTCCCACCCCTCAGACCTCAGAAGACATGGTCTAAGCAGAGACACATAGCAAAGGAAGCTCTCTGGAGGGTTATTTCCATTGTGTAAATACAATTCTCTTACTCCAGCAGAAATGCCACCATTCAGCAACCCCCTGAAAGCAGGGAAAAATGAGAAAGCTCCTGTTTTCCCTAAGTTCTGTTTTTTATCTGACCGCCAACCTCTTCCCACATACAAGCTCTATTGGTCTTTTCCCCCAGACCCAGCATCCATGTTTCTGACCACATAGAGTTATGAACAATTACCAGCCTCTTCCAAAACATCCCCCTCTGTATAGGCTATAGAGATGTGCCCTTAGCAGTTGTAAGACCTGACAGCTGTCACCCTGTGTAGCCACAGATACAGAAAGCTTACTGCTCGCAAAGATCTGTTTCCCATCTCCTAATAAAATCCTGAATTTCTTTAGGCCTTTACTTTAGATCATGTACTTAAGACTTGAAGATTTTGCGGGGTTTGGTAAGTTTCTGTCACAAAGAAGAGAGCCCCCAGGGTTTCTGGCCAGAGAGGCCTGGCTGGCAGCCATCATGTACTTCTCCCTGGCGTCCCTTAGAACGCTTGTGAAGATAAAGGTTAGAAAATCCCAAGAACAGGGAATCATTAAGTTCTACTAACTCCAAGGCCAGGGCAACAGGCATGAACTCGCTAGTGGCCTATCCTTGTTCTGAGTAAAGAACCAAGGCTTTTCCTCCCTTTTATACTTTTTGGCTCTAAGATGACATCAGCAGCTGCCCCTTATCCATGTAAGCAATTTCTGTGTGACAGAGTGCCAGGACATGCCCAGAAGTCTCTGACTTCTTTCCTAGTTTGAGAACAGGAAGTGAGAACCTCAGCCAAGAAAATTCTGGCCAGCTGAAGATCTCGGTAGAGAATTTAACCTGATCTCAATTGGACAGAATTCATTCATTCAAGAGCACTGCATCCATTCTGATGTTTTAAAACACTTGGGAACAGGTGAATTAATTACTCTAAGAGAAGTCTAAACAAAATACCAACCACTGTTTGGTGTCTCCTTCATAATTTCACAGGAGGAGAAAAGAACATGTTTCACATGTAATACGGTCTCCAGCGGCCACCTAGTAATCAAACCAGATGCCTTTTCTCATGTGGCAACCTACATAACCCTTCTAGGATTCTAGTTAACTATCTCCTCTTGAATATCTTATGCCCTGGATTTTGTAACATGATACTCCTAGACCTTCCTTTTTCCTTACAGATGACTTCTCGGTCCCAACAGACATGCCAAATTCTGACCTAAGGCCTAGAACCAGACCTCAGACCACATTGTCACCTCAGCCTCAGCTCCAAAGCCAGGCTCATCCCTGCTCCAAACCCGGGTCTCTTCTGCCCATGTTCCCTAACACACTGTTATTGTTACAATCATACAACATATAAAAGTAGAACCTTTTTAATCTTCCCAGAACCAAAAAGTTAGCAAGCATAAAATGATCATAAAGGGTCATATTCTTGCTTTTATGATAGTAGTATTTTTATAAAAGGTGATCATTAGTGTTCCATAGCTTGAAATGTTCAGACTATTATTATTTTAAAAAAAAATCCTGTAAATTGTCAGGTATTTTTTAAATTGTAAGTTTTGCAGCTTTCATTACAGTTTTAAATATTTTATGGTGATGTTTTCTTTTTTAACTGTCAGTTAGCTTTATCTTGAGGGCAACCTTATATCTGAGGACAGAGAAAGCCAAAGTGTTCATCTACACATTTATATATATATATAATATACACCTGCTTTGCCACCACTGTTAAAGATTGGGTGGATTGAACAGCAGCAGTATCTTAGTGCTCTGAGGAATGTTACTGCTGATCTTCATGGCAGTGTTACCCTTGCAGTACTTAAGTCATAACTTGTTATGTCAAAAAATAGAAGCAATGTCTTGTTGCCTCTAGACATCAGCACTTGATTTTTATCTTGTAATATGTAATTCCTCAGAAAAAGATAGGGTAATGAAAAGTTTAGGCTGTATTGCATAATTGCTTTATTATATATTATAAACTAATAGAGATATATTTAAATATATAATGCTTTATATTTACTGTTTATATAGTATATGCAGTGTATTATATTTATATTCACTATATAGTATATATATGCTATATAATATGTATTTTTTTTACTATTTATTTATATAGTATCACAGGATTAAAATAAACATTAGCACTGGAAAGAACTTTGGAGATCATCCAAAACAAGCATTCTTCTCACTAATGAGGAAACCGAGGTTCAGAAAGACGAAGTAACATATGCCTAGGATATTATAATTTAAGTGTTCGAGTATTAAACTTATTAGATTGAACAGTTTCCCAAATACATGGTTTTTCAACTGTAGTAACCATTAATATTTTTAATGTTAATGTTTTAATATTAGTTAACAATTGGTTCATATCTGGTTGCCCTAAAGTTACTTTGTCAAGACTATAAAAAGCAAACTTGCTACACGTTAGCAGAAAGGTACAAATAGCTAACAAAAGCTTAATGATGTTATTGAAATTGACTTATGGTATTACAAACTTACATTTCTTTTCATAGATAAAAGTGTTGCCTAGGGAAATCAATAAAGGCAAAAATAGTTATTTTACTTTCTATATGTATAAACATCTATTTGTATTGTTTCATCAGAACCTGATGATGCTTTTATTATGATTTATAATAAATTATTTTTGACTGTTCAATATAGTGAAATTATAAAATTCTTAGTTATTTTAAGTAAGTGCATATTGATTAAATAATCAGAAAAAGTATTTTGTCTAAGATATTGAAATGACCTGATCCAAGTTTATGTTTCAGCTCATTCCCTTTCTTCCCCTGTGTTATCAGTTTAAATGCCAGTTTAACTAGTAGTCTTGCTAACATTGAGAATGGCTCACAGAAGTTAACCAAACTTAACCAACATATGTTCAAATTCTTATCAACATCTGCTTTCACCCCTGACCTAGTCTCACCTGATCCCATTGCAGGATCTAGTTCACAGAAATTGCCCTGATATAAAATTACAATGAAGTGAATTAATGTAACTGTATATGACATTACATTTTTATTTTATATTTATCTGTACTAATATAGAATAAAAAGCACACTGTGTTTTATTTTCAGCAAAGAATTTTCTTTCTTTTTCAGCTTTTTAATTAAGTGAAGCCGAGTGGGATTTGCATTAAGTGACTGTTTACCATGAAGACAAAGTGTCCCAGACATACTAGTTCCAATTCTTGAGTCCATTTCCTTGCTGATTGTGATAATCCAGCTGTTTCTTGTACAATTTTTTTTTTTAATGTGAGTTTTCCTAGTAAACTTAATTTATAGACACGGATGGTTAAATTTAACATGGAATGAACAAAGGCAACAGTGAAGAGTTTTTCCAGCAAATTATAGTCTATGTATGCTATAGATCGAAATAAACAACAATGTAATTATGAATTCATGCTTTTAAGCTGTTCACTCATTAGTAAAGAAAACTATAATGTTAGTAAAGGAGAAACTATGAAATGTATCCTCAAAAATTCTTGGGATTGTACAGAGAGAGGTGTATGCATGAAAATATGTCATGTACTGAAAAATTATACTTTCCTCAGTCTCAGTATAAAGGATGTGTATGGTTACAAATAGCGTTTTGTTCTTATTAATCATAACTAGATGAAGGAGATGGGGCAGAGAGCTGGACAAATAGTACACGGATGCCTGCCCTGGGAAGCGGAGGTCCTTCCCAGGATAGAAATCTACAGCAAACATGACTAAATCGGCATGCCTCAGGGCACAGGCAATGGGAGCAGCACACCAGAGCCAGGAGCGAATTCTTCCCCAACTCAGAAGTGTGGCCCACAAATCCAGACCTGCAGCCACAAAACCCACCCACTGGGGATGGTATCCCCTTGTGTCCTATGGAAGAGACTAGTCATCAAAACCTTACTCCCAGACCTGAACAGAGACTCTGTGCATGTGTGCCAAGTCACTTCAGTCATGTCCGACTCTTTGTGACCCCATGGACTGTAGCCCACGAGGCTCCTTTGTCCCTGGGATTCTCTAAGCAGGAGTACTGGAGCAGGTTGCCATTCCCTCTTCCAGGAGATTCTTCCCAACCCAGGGATTGAACCCCCATCTTTTACATCTCCTGCACTGGCAGGCAGTTTCTTTACCACTAGGGCCACCTGGTAAGCCCTGATAGAGAGTAGTTATCCTAATATGAGTGAGGGACTTAGTGAAACTTTCTTGAAAAGCAAATATAGGAGATTAGCCATTATTATGTTTGTATATTGTATTTTAGCTTATAAAGCACCTTCCCATTTACAACTCTGTAAATTAGGCATTTAGACAGGAAATGTATATTTTATCTAACTTATTTAAGTACTGGAAGCTGAAAGCCACAAAGGAAAAATAGAGCTCATAACTGGGCTTTCAGACTCTCAAACCTGAATTTCCATTTTCTGTGGTGCAATCTAAAGAATTTAGAAGCACAGTCAATTTTAGTCAGCTCAATAAACTTCTTTAGCCTTTGTTATCAAATTTTCCTTAAGGTCTGAGTAACAGACCATGGAAATCTGTGTTAGTTGGGAGTCCCAGCTATGTAGTCTCAAACCAGGGCTCATGTGCATGTCCAGTGAACTACACGTTTTGTACCTGTAAAATTCAGTAAAGAGTGGGAAATATAAAAACCTGCAAGGATATATGAAGTTAAATCCCAGGATAGTATGTGTGCTAGCAGGAAGGAACACGGTGATATTCAGTAAAAATCATGATGTAAATTCTCAACTACGTTAACCTTAACACATGCTCCCAAAATCTATTTAAAATCACGTTTACTCTCCCAGTTTCTGTACACAAAATGATCAATTCAGTATTGGAATGGCATTTATGGGAAAGCAGTAAGTGATCATAATAATTTGTTTAATGTCTACACCTAGGTAGCATTTGACCTGTAAATCTCAATCCATTAGAGTCCTCTTCTCTTTTCTAAAGTTTATTCAGGATGAGCATCAAAATTGGGAATTTGAGGCCAAATTTTACATTGAGTAAAAGCTTCTTTATCTTACATAATTACTTTTGCTTGTTCCTTTAAAGCTCAAAATTCTTATTAACAGCACACATCTAATCTCTTTATAAAGCCTGCTGCTGCTGCTGCTAAGTCACTTCAGTCATGTCTGGCTCTGTACGACCCCATAGATGGCAGCCCACTAGGCTCCTTTGTCCCTGGGATTCTCCAGGCAAGAATACTGGAGTGGGTTGCCATTTCCTTCTCCAATGCATGAAAATGAAAAGTGAAAGGGAAGTCGCTCAGTCGTGTCCGACTCTTAGCGACCCCATGGACTGCAGCCTACTAGGCTCTTTCGTCCATGGGATTTTCCAGGCAAGAGTACTGGAGTGGGTTGCCATTGCCTTCTCTGTTATAAAGCCTAATAATGTTTAATTATGACCAAAGTCAGCTAGTTCTCAGACACTGTGACTGAGGTAAAGAGAACTTCCCTATCCCAGATTAGTAAAAAATTTCTAGCCTATAGTCTGTAATTTTCTCCAAATATTAAATATATGCCACCTATGACTACCCCCCCTCCCCGCCCTGAGTTTCAGTTTGAAAAGCTGTTGCTTTGTAGTAGGCAATTATTGAATTAGGGAAAGGAAAAAAGTCTGCCTCGAAATAAGTCATTCCTGAAAAGTGCTACAGACAAAACTACAGGAATTAGCTCAAATGTAGTCTGTTTTCAGAATGTAGCATGTGGAAAATCACATACAAAACATAAGATATCTTCACTTTTGTCAAATAATTTAAATTGGAAAATGAATTTGTATGTGGTGTATTACATCCTTCAATGTTACTTCAGCTAGATTCACTGCATGGAAGTCTCCCTTAAAAACAGATTTTATGCTTTACCATCTCCAGTTAGAATAAAAGGAATTAACTCGCCTACTCAGTTGGAGAAAAAAATCTTAATATAAAATTCCATCTAAAGGAGTAAAATTCCATTTAAATCTTAGTATGACAATTTCATCTATTAATGTAATAACATCTATTGAATAGTGTTCCATTTTCCTCAGCACATTGTTCCTTACATTAGATATTCACATGAGTAAGCCCAATAGTGTTGTGTGTTTACTGTAATTTTTCTTTTTCTGTCATGTGAAGGAATATCCTTGTCAGTTATCATTTAGCAAGCATGATGATTTGGGGAGATGAGAACTTATAACCAAAGAGCTTGTCGAGTATTCCCTTTCTTGCTATTAGGAGACCCTCCCACAAAGGTACATGAGGAGAGTGGTTACTCTATACCAAGATCAAAGACACTGAACATTGTGCTTCAAGAAGAACTGGTTTACGGGGCAAACACATGAGCTCTGGCCTCTAGGGTCAAAACATTTGAGTGGCCTCTTAGAGACTTAATGTTCCTCAGAGTCCACAGAACTCAGTAAGTTTAAAACATTAAAACAAGATGTTTTTCCTATTCCAGCAGGAAGCCAAACTGACTTAATTAATTTCTAATAGTGGAAAATGGGTGAGCATAGTAGCCAGTTATACTCAAAGGGTACAAGTATGTACATGAATCCACCCCTAAATTTCCTTATATGATTCATAAGCACATCTGTCATTTTCCATGCAAAATTTTCCATGTTCCTTCTTTACCTACTTATTTTTTCTGGACTATATGCAGATGTTTATGATATAACTAGAGTATAAGTACACAAAGTTTTAATAAAGGATCACATATTTGGACTAATAGGAAAGCCATGTTACATTCACCCAAATGTTGGTGCATCTACTTCCATTAAAAATATGCATATATGCCAACAAAGGTAGCATAATGAGGAACTCTAAGGACCTAGCCCCTCCATAGAAACACTAGAAAAACTGACAAAAACTGGCTGCTGTTAATTTTGTTGAAAATCTGTAAAGTAGTTTAAGTCTTATAGGAGCCAAGTAAATGCTTAAAAAACAAAAAAATAAAAACTGAAACCCAGGAGGATAATTTAATGGCATTTCATCTTACTTTTCCTCAGCCTTCTGCCCTAGTCAGCCTCAAAAAAATGGCAGCTTGTCTTCCTGGCATGGGCATCTGGTTCTGAGGAAGCAGAACAGACCTTGTTCCCAAGGAACAGTGTTTGTTCTCACTTTTCTGGAGGCTTCTAGGAAAACTGAGGCAAGGGGCTTGGCTTTGTTTCACCTAACTCAGAAGTCACTCAGGGTAGCAAAAGGGCTGCACACAAAGGGTGTTTCTCTAAAAACTCTGAAGGTAAATGAACATGCTGCTGCTGCTGCCCAGGCAAATGATAATAGCTGCGACAACACACACAGAGTTGAAAGCCTGGCCGGAAAACTGGGGAGTGACGTACTCTGGGGAATAAGGGCTTCAAAAAGCACCCTCATATTCTAAGGAATCTAGAAGGCCCCGCCAGTAACCCAAGGCAGAATACATCTTCATAAAAAGTGTGCAAAGACCTTCAGCTTTTACCTCTTGCCAGTCTTTACACCGAAGCCCAAGCAGGAAGTGGAGCTGTAAACCCTAGGTAAGTGTTGAAGGGGCAACAAACACAGTCAATCTGCAAAGACCAGGAGAGTATTTTCTCTCATTTTCTTTTCTTTTTGACTTAAAGCATTTAAGGAAAGCTCTGTCGCACCACTAGCTGACCACTAATGAAACAGAAGCTTCACTTGCCACATGCAGTTTTTACAAAAACAGTTTTGGAAAGTCACTAAAGAAGTTCAACCTACAATAAGCAGCAGAAACTCTGGAGAGGGAGCAGAATTTAATTTCCAGAGTTGCCATATTATAGTATTTAAAATGAGTAATTTCAAAAAAGCATACAACAAGAAAACAGTCTATTCACAGGAAAGAAAAAAATTAGCAGAAAACTATCCTTGAGAAATCACAGACATTGGACTTACTAGATAAAGACTCCACCTGTCCATAACATATTCAGAGAGCTAAATGAAACCATTAGCTAAAGGAAACAAGGTTAGCAATGTCTCAGACTATGAATTAAGAAATAGAAATTATTAAAGGAATCAAATACAAATCATGAAACTAAAAAATACCATAATTAAAAAATTCATTAGAGGGACTCAACAGCAGAACAGAGAGATGTACTGAAATGATCCAGTCTGAGGAATAAAACCAAAAAGAATGAAGGACAAATTAGCAAAGTCTATGAGACCTAAGAGACCTATCAAACACCATGAAGTAAAAAGTACTGATTCTCAAGCATAGCCACAGGCAGTCCAGGTAGAAGAAACCAGTAACGTGTGCTATCATACCACCTACTGAAAAACAAAGGCCTCTAGCTATCAACTTGCTGAATTGTTAAAATCAGAGTAAAAGGCAAGCTTTACCTAAAGAAGAAAAGTATTTCCTACTTCAGAATATGCTGGCAGAGGAACAACTTATCAGGCACAGTGAAAAACCATGGTAACAGTGTCACAAAGAGAAAAAGGACAATTCTCCAGACGCCAAACTTCAAGTCACAGAATACTGCAATCTAAGAGAATTAAAAATAGTTGTCATGAAGAAACAAGCTATGAGAAAAATAAGAAAGTTCAGTGAGCTCAAGAATCAGATTAATGAACAGAAAGAACACCACTTTACCAGATTTAAACTTAAATTCTGGAGCTGAAGAAATAGATAGACCATATTCGAAAACATTGGGAATGAGTTGCTAATTTTCTCTTTTACATGGTCTGCTTTAAGATAGAACTCCAAAAATGATTCAGGTAGAGGAGAATATTTTTTAAATCTAATTTTATGACAACTATTTGACTCTGCTAGGAAAGAACGGCATGAAAATAATGGGTATCCAGAAGAAGAAGAGCACAGAGTTCGTTTCAGGAAATACTAGCTGGTAACTTCCAAATACTGGGGAAGCAACTATATATAAAATTCATGAAGCTAAGAGAACACCTAATTATTTCAACACTTCCAATACACACTGGGCTTCCCTAGTGGCTTACATGGTAAAGAATCTTCCTGCAATGCGAGAGATGCAGGTTAAATCCCTGGGTTGGGAAGATTGCAACTGGCAAAAGTCAATGACAAAGAATTTTAAAAGCAGCCAGAGGGAAAAAGACAGTAACCTACAAAGGAATTCCCATTAGGCTATCAGCTGACTTCACAGCAGAAATTCTATAGACTAGGAGAGAATGGAATGATAGAATCAAAATATCAAAAGAAAAACTGTCAGCCAAGAATACTGTTAAGCAGAGTCATTCTTCAGATATGAAATAGAGTTCCCAGATGAACAAAAGCCAAGGTAGTTAATCTCCACTAGACTTGCCTTATAAAGAAGTATTGAAAGTTCCATCTGAAAGGAAAAAGGCTAAAGTACATAAAACTGAGGTGGACAGAGACAGAAAACTGAAACTCTGTATCAGAACAGGTTGTGAAACAATTATAGCATAAAAAGTAAAGGGAGAAAAAGTATAAAAATAACTAGAGCTACTTCAATTTGGTACCAAAACACAAAAGGATCATTTGAGTCAACAAAAACATCAGGGAAAGAAAAGAACTACATATGTAGAGGCAAATAAAGATGCTATCAGCAAAGGACTAGTTTATCTATGATAAATTTTATCCAAACCTCATGATAACCACAAAACACACCTAGAGTAGAGACACAAAATATTTAGAAAGAGGAAACTGATAAAAACATAGAAAACCACCAGATTAAAGATACAGAAACAGAAATGGATATATAAGAGCAACCAGAAAAAGTGAAATAACATTACTAATTCCTCATTTATCAATAGTCACCCTAAATGTACATGTTTTTTGAACTCGCCAAAAAACACATGCTGTCTATGTGGATTAAAAAAAATAATAAAGCCGACTCTCTGCTGCCTTTACAAGATTCATCTCAGCTCTAAAGACAAACATAGGCTCAAAGTGCAAGGATGGAAGATGATCCTCTGAATAGTAGCCAAAACAAAGCAGGTGTAGCCACTCTCAGACACCACCAACTTTAAGCCAAAAAATATAACATAGACAAAGATGGACATTATATAAAGAAAAGAGGAAAAATTTTCAAGAAAACATAGCATTTATTACCATATATACACCTAACATAGGAACATCAAAATATATAAAGCAGTTATTAACAGTAAAGAAAATATTGACAGCAACACAATAGAAGTAGGGGCCTTAGACACCACTTAAATCAATGGATATATGATCCAGACAGAAAATCAACAAGGCAAGAGTGGCCTTAAATAAACAATTAGTCCAGGATGATATAACAGATTTATACAGAACATTCTATCCAAATGCAACAGAATAAAAATGCCCAAGTATGCATGGAACATTCACGGATAGACCATACAGTGAGACACAAAACAAGCCTCAGTAAATTTAATGTTTCAAATCATATCAAGTATCTTTTCCAATATAATGGTATGAAACTAAAAATCAGCTGCATAAAAAAGCTGGAAAAATATCACAAATATGTGGAAACTGAACAATACACTACTGAACAACTATGGACTCAAAAGTAGAATTTTAAAAATGAAGACAAGTAAAAATGAAAAGGTGATACCAAACTATGAGATACAGCTTAAGTGGCATTAAGGGTGAAGTTTATGGCTACATAGGCCTACTTCATGAAACAAGAAACACTAACAAATGTACAGCTAAAGGAACCAGAACCAAAAACAACAGCTAAAAAAAAAAAAAGCCTAGAGTTAGAAGGAAATAAGATCAGAGCAGAAATTAATGAAATAAAAACTAAGATCACAATAGAAAAGACCAATGAAACCTAAGTGCTGTTTCTTTGAAAAGATAAAACTGACAGTTTTGAGTAGACTCACTAAGAAAAAATTGAGAAAGCTCAGATAAATAAAAAATCTGAAACAGGAGAAATTACAGTGGATACCACAGTAACATGAAAGATTATGAAGAATACTATGAACAACTATATACCAACAAATTGGGACAACCTGGGAGAAATGGGTAAGTTTGTTGTATCATACAAACTTCCAGAACTAAATAAAGAAGGAATAGAAAACTTGAATAGATCAGTTACTAGTAAGGAGACTGAAAGAGTAATCAAAACCTCCCAAAATAGTAAAGTTCAAGACCAGGCAGCTTCACAGGTGAAATCTACCAAACATTCAGAGAAGATTTATTAACCATCCTTCTCAAACACTTTCAAAAAAACTGAAGAGGAGTGAATGCCTCCTACTCAAATTACAAGGCCAATATTACCTTATAACAAAACCAGACAAAGACAACACAAACATGAACATTGATGCAAAAATCCCAAACAAAATTATTAGTGAACCAAGTACAATACTAAATTTAAAAGATTATAGCCATGATCAAGTGGGGTTTATTCTAGGAATGTAAGAATGATTCAGCATTTACAAATCAACCAACATGATACCACATTTTAAAAAAAAGGAAAACAAAGGCATATGATCATCTCAGTAATGCAAAAAAAGCTTTTGACAAGATTCAAAATCTATTTATGATTAAAAAACTCACAACAGGTATAGAAGAATACCAAAACATAACAAAGGCCATATATGACAAACCCACAGCTGTCGCCATCAAGACGCCATCAAAAACACCACTAAAAATAATAAA
The DNA here is from genome assembly GCF_001704415.2 of Capra hircus. Lineage (NCBI taxonomy): Eukaryota > Metazoa > Chordata > Mammalia > Artiodactyla > Bovidae > Capra > Capra hircus. The sequence continues at coordinate 24,255,202 of NC_030834.1, forward strand.
TGAATACGAAGTTGCTTGGTATAAAAATCAGTATACAAAAAGATGTTGCTTCTCTTCTAACAAAGAACTCACTGAAAGAGAAATTAAGAAAACAATCTCATTTACAATCACAGCAAAAGAATAAAATACCGAAAAGTCGAACAAAGGTGGTCAAACACCTGTACACTAAACACTGTAGAAAGATATTCTTTGCTCATGGATTGGAAGAATTATTTTTTTTATTTTTATTTTTTTAAATTTTAAAATCTTTAATTCTTACATGCATTCCCAAACATGAACCCCCCTCCCACCTCCCTCCCCATAACATCTCTCTGGGTCATCCCCATGCACCAGCTCCAAGCATGCTGTATCCTGCATCAGACATAGACTGGCGATTCAATTCTTACATGGTAGTATACATGTTAGAATGTCATTCTCCCAAATCATCCCACCCTCTCCCTCCCTCTGAGTCCAAAAGTCCATTATACACATCTGTGTCTCTTTCCCTGTCTTGCATACAGGGTCGTCATTGCCATCTTCCTAAATTCCATATATATGTGTTAGTATACTATATTGGTGTTTTTCTTTCTGGCTTACTTCACTCTGTATAATCGGCTCCAGTTTCATCCATCTCATCAGAACTGATTCAAATGAATTCTTTTTTACGGCTGAGTAATACTCCATTGTGTATATGTACCACTGCTTTCTTATCCATTCATCTGCTGATGGACATCTAGGTTGTTTCCATGTCCTAGCTATTATAAACAGTGCTGCAATGAACATTGGGGTACATGTGTCTCTTTCAATTCTGGTTTCCTTGGTGTGTATACCCAGAAGTGGGATTGCTGGGTCATAAGGTAGTTCTATTTGCAATTTTTTAAGGAATCTCCACACTGTTCTCCATAGTGGCTGTACTAGTTTGCATTCCCACCAACAGTGTAGGAGGGTTCCCTTTTCTCCACACCCTCTCCAGCATTTATTGCTTGCAGATTTTTGGATCACAGACATTCTGACTGGTGTGAAGTGGTACCTCATTGTGGTTTTGATTTGCATTTCTCTAATAATGAGTGATGTTGAGCATCTTTTCATGTGTTTGTTAGCCATCGGTATGTCTTCTTTGGAGAAATGTCTATTTAGTTCTTTGGCCCATTTTTTGATTGGGTCCTTTATTTTTCTGGAATTGAGCTGTAGAAGTTGTTTGTATATTTTTGAGATTAGTTGTTTGTCAGTTGCTTCATTTGCTATTATTTTCTCCCATTCAGAAGGCTGTCTTTTCACCTTATATTTTCCTTTGTTGTGCAGAAGCTTTTAATTTTAATTAGATCCCATTTGTTTATTTTTGCTTTTATTTCCAGAATTCTGGGAGGTGGATCATAGAGGATCCTGCTGTGATTTATGTCGGAGAGTGTTTTGCCTATGTTCTCCTCTAGGAGTTTTATAGTTTCTGGTCTTACATTTAGATCTTTAATCCACTTTGAGTTTATTTTTGTGTGGGGTGTTAGAAAGTGATCTAGTTTCATTCTTTTACAAGTGGTTGACCAGTTTTCCCAGCACCACTTGTTAAAGAGATTGTCTTTACTCCATTGTATATTCTTGCCTCCTTTGTCAAAGATAAGGTGTCCATATGTGTGTGGATTTATCTCTGGGCTCTCTATTTTGTTCCATTGATCTATATGCCTGTCTTTGTGCCAGTACCATACTGTCTTGATGACTGTGGCTTTGTAGTAGAGCCTGAAGTCAGGCAAGTTGATTCCTCCAGTTCCACTCTTCTTTCTCAAGATTGCTTTGGCTATTCGAGGTTTTTTGTATTTCCATACAAATCTTGAAATTATTTGTTCTAGTTCTGTGAAAAATATGGCTGGTAGCTTGATAGGGATTGCATTGAATTTGTAAATTGCTTTGGGTAGTATACTCATTTTCACTATATTGATTCTTCCGATCCATGAACATGGTATATTTCTCCATCTATTAGTGTCCCCTTTGATTTCTTTCATCAGTGTTTTATAGTTTTCTATATATAGGTCTTTAGTTTCTTTAGGTAGATATATTCCTAAGTATTTTATTCTTTTCGTTGCAATGGTGAATGGAATTGTTTCCTTAATTTCGTTTTCTACTTTCTCATTATTCGTGTATAGGAATGCAAGGGATTTCTGTGTGTTGATTTTATATCCTGCAACTTTACTATATTCATTGATGAGCTCTAGTAATTTTCTGGTGGAGTCTTTAGGGTTTGCAATGTAGAGGATCATGTCATTTGCTAACAGTGAGAGTTTTACTTCTTCTTTTCCAATTTGGATTCCTTTGATTTCTTTTTCTGCTCTGATTGCTGTGGCCAAAACTTCCAGAACTATGTTGAATAGTAGCGGTGAAAGTGGACACCCTTGTCTTGTTCCTGACTTTAGGGGAAATGCTTTCAATTTTTCACCATTGAGGATAATGTTTGCTGTGGGTTTGTCATAGATAGCTTTTATTATGTTGAGGTATGTTCCTTCTATTCCTGCTTTCTGGAGAGTTTTTATCATAAATGGATGTTGAATTTTGTCAAAGGCCTTCTCTGCATCTATTGAGATAATCATATGGTTTTTATTTTTCAATTTGTTAATGTGGTGAATTACATTGATTGATTTGCGGATATTGAAGAATCCTTGCATCCCTGGGATAAAGCCCACTTGGTCATGGTGTATGATCTTTTTAATGTGTTGTTGGATTCTGATTGCTAGAATTTTGTTGAGGATTTTTGCATCTATGTTCATCAGTGATATTGGCCTGTAGTTTTCTTTTTTTGTGACATCTTTGTCAGGTTTTGGTATTAGGGTGATGGTGGCCTCATAGAATGAGTTTGGAAGTTTCCCTTCCTCTGCAATTTTCAGGAAGAGTTTGAGGAGGATAGGTGTTAGCTCTTCTCGAAATTTTTGGTAGAATTCAGCTGTGAAGCCGTCTGGACCTGGGCTTTTGTTTGCTGGAAGATTTCTGATTACAGTTTCAATTTCCGTGCTTGTGATGGGTCTGTTAAGATTTTCTATTTCTTCCTGGTTCAGTTTTGGAAAATTGTACTTTTCTAAGAATTTGTCCATTTCTTCCACGTTGTCCATTTTATTGGCATACAATTGCTGATAGTAGTCTCTTATGATCCTTTGTATTTCTGTGTTGTCTGTTGTGATCTCTCCATTTTCATTTCTAATTTTATTGATTTGATTTTTCTCTCTTTGCTTCTTGATGAGTGTGGCTAATGGTTTGTCAATTTTATTTATCCTTTCAAAGAACCAGCTTTTGGCTTTGTTGATTTTTGCTATGGTCTCTTTTGTTTCTTTTGCATTTATTTCTGCCCTAATTTTTAAGATTTCTTTCCTTCTACTAACTCTGGGGTTCTCCAGTTCTTCCTTTTCTAGTTGCTTTAGTTGTAGAGTTAGGTTATTTATTTGACTTTTTTCTTGTTTCTTGAGGTATGCCTGTATTGCTATGAACTTTCCTCTTAGCACTGCTTTTATAGTGTCCCACAGGTTTTGGGTTGTTGTGTTTTCATTTTCATTAGTTTCTATGCATATTTTGATTTCTTTTTTGATTTCTTCTGTGATTTGTTGGTTATTCAGAAGTGTGTTGTTCAACCTCCATATGTTGGAATTTTTAATAGTTTTTCTCCTGTAATTGAGATCTAATCTTAATGCATTATGGTCAGAAAAGATGCTTGGAATGATTTTGATTTTTTTGAATTTATCAAGTTTAGATTTATGGCCCAGGATGTGATCTATCCTGGAGAAGGTTCCATGAGCACTTGAAAAAAAGGTGAAATTCATTGTTTTGGGGTGAAATGTCCTATAGATATCAATTAGGTCTAACTGATCTAATGTATCCTTTAAAGTTTGCGTTTCTTTGTTAATTTTCTGTTTAGTTGATCTGTCCATAGGTGTGAGTGGGGTATTAAAGTCTCCCACTATTATTGTGTTATTGTTGATTTCCCCTTTCATACTTGTTAGCATTTGTCTTAGATATTGCAGTGCTCCTATATTGGGTGCATATATATTTATAATTGTTATATCTTCTTCTTGGATTGTTCCTTTGATCATTATGTAGTGGCCTTCTTTGTCTCTTTTCACAGCCTTTGATTTAAAGTCTATTTTATCAGATATGAGTATTGCCACTCCTGCTTCCTTTTGGTCTCTGTTTGCGTGGTATATCTTTTTCCAGCCCTTCACTTTCAGTCTGTATGTGTCCCTTGTTTTGAGGTGGGTCTCTTGTAAGCAGCATATAGAGGGATCTTGTTTTTGTATCCATTCGGCCAGTCTTTGTCTTTTGGTTGGGGCGTTCAACCCATTTACGTTTAAGGTGATTATTGATAAGTATGATCCCGTTACCATTTACTTTATTGTTTTGGGTTCGGGTTTATACACCCTTTTCGTGTTTCCTGTCTAGAGGATATCCTTTAGAATTTGTTGGAGAGCTGGTTTGGTGGTGCTGAATTCTCTCAGCTTTTGCTTGTCTGTAAAGCTTTTGATTTCTCCTTCGTATTTGAATGAGATCCTTGCTGGATACAGTAATCTGGGCTGTAGGTTATTGTCTTTCATCACTTTAAGTATGTCTTGCCATTCCCTCCTGGCCTGAAGAGTTTCTATTGAAAGATCAGCTGTTATCCTTATGGGAATCCCCTTGTGTGTTATTTGTTGTTTTTCCCTTGCTGCTTTTAATATTTGTTCTTTGTGTTTGATCTTTGTTAATTTGATTAATATGTGTCTTGGGGTGTTTCGCCTTGGGTTTATCCTATTTGGAACTCTCTGTGTTTCTTGGACTTGGGTGATTATTTCCTTCCCCATTTTAGGGGAGTTTTCAACTATTATCTCCTCAAGGATTTTCTCATGATCTTTCTTTCTGTCTTCTTCTTCTGGGACTCCTATAATTCGAATGTTGGAGCGTTTCATATTGTCCTGGAGGTCTCTGAGATTGTCCTCGTTTCTTTTAATTCGTTTTTCTTGTTTCCTCTCTGATTCATTTATTTCTACCATTCTATCTTCTATTTCACTAATCCTATCTTCTGCCTCCGTTATTCTACTATTTGTTGCCTCCAGAGTGTTTCTGATCTCATTTATTGCGTTATTCATTATATTTTGACTTTTTTATTTCTTCTAGGTCCTTGTTAAACCTTTCTTGCATCTTCTCAATCCTTGTCTCTAGGCTATTTATCTGTGTTTCCATTTTGATTTCAAGATTTTGGATCATTTTCACTATCAATATTCGGAATTCCTTCTCCGGTAGATTCCCTACTTCTTCCTCTTTTGTTTGGTTTGGTGGGCAACTCTCCTGTTCCTTTACCTGCTGAGTATTCCTCTGTCTCTTCATCTTGGTTATATTGCTGCGTTTGGGGTGGCCTGTTTATATTCTGGTAATTTGTGGAGTTCTCTTTATTATGGAGCTTCCTCACCGTGGGTGGGGTTCTATCAGTGGCTTGTCAAGGTTTCCTGGTTAGGGAGGCTTGTGTTGGAGTTTTGGTGGGTGGAGCTGGGTTTCTTCTCTCTGGAGTGCAGTGGAGTGACCCGTAATGGGTTATGAGACATCAAAGGTTTGGGGATAATTTTGAGCTGCCTGTATATTGAAGCTCAGGGGAGTGTTCCTGTGTTGCTGGAGAATTTGCATGGTATGTCTTGTTTTGGAACTTGTTGGCCCTTGGGTGGAGCTTGGTTTTGGTGTAGGTATGAAGGCATTTGATGAGCTCCTATTGCTTAATGTTCCCTGAATTCATGAGTTCTCTAATGTTTTCAGGCTTTGGATTTAAGCCTCCTGCTTCTGGTTTTCAGTTTTATTTTTACAATAGCCTCTAGACTTCTCCATCTATACAGCACCAATGATAAAACATCTAGGTTAAAGATGAAAAGTTTCTCCACATTGAGGGACACTCAGAGAGATTCACTGAGTTACAAGGAGAAGAGAAGATGGAGGGGGTAGTTAGAGGTAACTGGAATGAGATGCGGTGAGATTAAGAGAGGAGAGAGCAAGCTAGTCAGTAGTCACTTCCTTATGTGCGATCTATAGTCTGGACCACTCAGGTGGTATTTACAGAGTTACATGGGGAAGAGGAGAGGGAGGAAGTAGGCAGAGGTGACCAGGAGGATAAGAGAGAGGAATGAGTAGGAGAGAGACAAATCCTGCCAGTAACCAGTTCCTTAGGTGTTCTCTACCGTCTGGAACACACAGAGATTCACAGAGTTGGATAGAGAAGAGATGGGGGAGAAAAGAGACAGAGGCCACCTGGTGGAGAAAAAGGAGAGTCCAGAGGAGGAGAGAGTGGTCAAGCCAGTAATCTCGCTCTCAGGTAAACTTGGGTAGTGAAGTTTGGGTTTTTAAATGTACAAAATTGACAACAAAAACCTAAGAGCAAAGATTAAAAATCTAGAGTAGAGGTTGGATTTTCAAAGATACAATATTAAAGAAAAGCAGAAGAAAAAAGGAAGAAAGAAAAAAAATTATTAAAAAACAAACAAACAAACAAAAGGAAAAAAAAACACACCAACAACCATCCAAAGAGTATATATGGTGTTTGCCTTTAAAAAAAAAAAAAAAGTAATAATAGGTTATAGAAATAAAAATTAGAGGAGAAATAGAAGACTTAACAATTAAAAAAAGCTAGGAAAAAAAAAAGCAAAAAAAAAAAAAAAAAGGAATGATTTTAAAAAATATTAAAAATATATCTGGCCCTTCTCTGATGTTATGGGCCGTGTGGGCTCACTTCCAAGGTGGTTCCCTCTGTTTAACTTCTTCTGTTTGCTGGTTTTTTAGGCTCACTAGTTCAGTCACGCTGTGGGGAGGGGGGATGCTGCAAACAAACAGCACTGTCGTGTGCACACCGCATCTCAGCCCCACTTGACCTGTCGTTTCTCGCGGCGCACAAACCACTCCGGCTCTTGGATGCTCAGCCGGGAACCGTCTGGGGCCGGCCCTAGGCTGCGTGCACTTCCCCGGTCCAAGCCGCTCAGGTTCAGCGCTCAGGCAGCCCTCAGAGGCACAGATTCGGCTGGGACTGTGCTTTGTGCCCTTCCCAGGTCCAAGTAGCTCAGGAGTTTGGCGAGCACGATCGCCGCGGCTTGTCACCTTTTCCGCCGCTGCCGCTCAGCTCTCTGGGTGGACTGCTGGCGCACCCCATGAGGCAGACTGTGACTGTCCAGCACCCCCAGAAGTCTTAGCAAAGGAGCCTGCTTGCAGTTAGGTACGTAAAGTCTCTCCAGGTCTGCAATTGCCCCTTTCTAGTCCTTACGGCTCTGGCTGCCTGTCCCCAGCGGGGGATGGTCTGCAGCCGGCTTTTTCCGTTCCGTCCTTTGTTCTGTGCTCGGTCCTGGCGGTGTCTTATGTTCGAGCTTTTCGCGTGGTAGCTATCCCACAGTCTGGTTTGCTAGCACAAGTTAGATCGTTCTGGTTGCGCGTGGGGCGTTCCTGCCCGATTCTTACAAAGCTCTGCAGCCCGCGCCTCCCTGCCCTGCCCCCACTTCCCAATGGCGGATGCAGGCGTCTGTGCTGCTTTTCCGCTGGGGGAGTTACTGTTGGGCTTGTAATCTGTTGGTTTTAATTATTTATCTATTTTTCCTTCCTGTTATGTTGCCCTCTGTGTTTCCAAGGCTCGCCACAGACTCGGCAGGGAGAGTGTGTCCTGGTGTTTGGAAACCTCTCTTCTTAAAATTCCCTTCCCGGGACGGGCTTCCCTTCCCTGGACGGAGCTCCCTCCCCACCTCCTTTGTCTCCTTCTTCGTCTTTTATATTTTTCCCTACCTGTTTTTGAAGAGAATGGTCTGCTTTTCTGGTTGCCTGATGTCCTCTGCCAGCCTACAGAAGTTGTTTTGTGGAGTTTGCTCGGCGTTGAAATGTTTTTTTGAGGAATTTGTGAGGGAGAAAGTGATCTTCCCGTCCTATTCCTCCGCCATCTTTCCCTCTCTCCGGATTGGAAGAATTAATGTTACGAAATTTCCATATTACCTGAAGCAATCTACAAATTCTATGAAATCCATATCAAAATCCCAATGACAATTTTTATAGCAATAAAATCCAAAAATTTGTATGGAACCACAAAAGACCTTGGAAAAAGGAATTCTGGGGGAAAAAAAAGAAAGGAGATATCACACTCCCTGATTACAAATTATACTAAAAAGTTATAGCAAACGATACAGCACAGTATTGTCAAGAAACAGATGTAAACATCAATGGAAGAGAATTTAGAGTTCAGAAATAAGCCCAGACACACAGGGACAGTTAATTTACAGCAAAGGAACAAGAACATACAGTGTAGAAAGAATTATCTCGTCAATAAATGGTGTTTGAAAACTGGACAGCCACATGAAAAAGAAATGACTATTTTTTTGTACCATACATAAAAACTAACTCAAAATAGATTAAAGATGAATATAAGATTAAAACCAGATAAAATTGCTTGAAGAAAACAGGCAGTATGCTCCTTGACTTAGGTCTTAGCAATATCTCTCTGGCTATGGCTCTTCAGGCAAGGGAAACAAAAGCAAAAATAAACATCAAATTAAAAAGCTTCTGTACAGTAAAGGAAATCATCAACAAAAGAATGTAGCAAATAAGATATTTGCAAGTCATATCTGATAAGGTGTTATTATCCTAAATTTAGAAATAACTCATAACAAAAAGGAGAAGGCAATGGCAACCCACTCTAGTACTCTTGTCTGGCAAATCCCATGGACGGAGGAGCCTGGTGGGCTGCCGTCTCTGGGGTCGCACAGAATTGGACGCGACTGAAGTGACTTTGCAGCAGCAGCATAACAACAAAAAATAAAAAACCATATGCAGAAGATTTGAATAAACATTTTTCTAAATAAGACACAGATGGCTAACAGGCACATGAAAAGATGTTGAACATCTACTTATTAGGGAAATGCAAATCAAAATCCCAATGAGATATCACCTCACACCCATCAAAACAGCTATTACCAAAAAGGTAAGAAATAACAAATGTTGGAGAGGATGTGGAGAAAAAGGAACCCCCATATATTGTTCAGTTCAGTCGCTCAGTCGTGTCCGACTCTTTGTGACCTCATGAATTGCAGCACGCCGGGCCTCCCTGTCCATCACCAACTCCCGGAGTTCACTCAGACTCACATCCATCAAGTCAGTGATGCCATCCAGCCATCTCATCCTCTGTCATCCCCTTCTCCTCCTGCCCCCAATCCCTCCCAGCATCAGGGTCTTTTCCAATGAGTCAGCTCTTCGCATGAGGTGGCCAAAGTACTGGAGCTTCAGCTTTAGCAGCATTCCTTCTATGGTTTTTCCTGTGGTCATGTATGGATGTGAGAGTTGGACTGTGAAGAAGGCTGAGCACCGAAGAATTGATGCTTTTGAACTGTGGTGTTGGAGAAGACACTTGAGAGTCCCTTGGACTGCAAGGAGATCCAAACAGTCCATTCTGAAGGAGATCAGCCCTGGGATTTCTTTGGAAGGAATGATGCTAAAGCTGAAACTCCAGTACTTCGGCCACCTCATGCGAAGAGTTGACTCATTGGAAACAACTCTGATGCTGGGAGGGATGGGGGGCAGGAGGAGAAGGGGACGACAGAGGATGAGATGGCTGGATGGCATCACTGACTCGATGGACATGAGTCTGAGTGAACTCCAGGAGTTGGTGATGGACAGGGAGGCCTGGCGTGCTGCAATTCATGGGGTCACAGGGAGTCGGACACAACTGAGCGACTGAACTGAACTGAACTTCCAAAGAACACCCAGGACTGATCTCCTTTAGAATGGACTGATTGGATCTCCTTGCAGTCCAAGGGACTCTCAAGAGTCTTCTCCAACACCACAGTTCAAAACCATCAATTCTTCAGTGCTCAGCTTTCTTCACAGTCCAACTCTCACATCCATACATGACCACTGGGAAAACCATAGCCTTGATATATTGTTAGTCAAACGTAAATTGGTGTAACCACTTGGAAAACAGTATGGAGGTTCCTCAAAAAAGTAAGACTAGAACTACTATATAACCCAGTATTCAACTTTGGGGGATTCACCCACAGATATAAAACCAGTAACTTGAAAACATATGCCCCTCTATATTCATTGTAGCATTATTTACAACAGACAAGCTATGGAAACAACCCAAGTACCCAGTGATGGATGAATGGATAAAGATGTCATGGGTGTGTATAACAGATACACACATACATACAACAGAATACAGATAAGCCTTAAAAAGGATAAAATCTTGACATGACATGGAGCTTGAGAGTATTATGCCAAGTGAAGTAAGTCCAACAGCATAAAGTGAATACCATATAATTTCATTCATATGTGGAATATAAAAAATAAATGAATAAACAAAACAAACACATACAGAGAACAGATTAGTGTTTACCAGAGGAAAAGAGGGAGTGAGGTGGGGGAGGATGAAATGGGTAATTGGGGTTAATGGTATGGTGATGGATGGAAATTAAACTTTTGGTGATAAACACACTGCAGTGTATAGTGAAATTAAAATATAATGTACACATGAAATACGTTACAGATCAATGTTGCCTTGTATTTTTTTCTTTTTATTTTTCGTTTTTTTTTTCTTCTTTCCTCTTTTTATCCTCTCCTAATACACACTTTTTTTTAGTAAGGGGAATATAAAAAAATTGTATGGTACATGTAGTAAAGTACTTTTCTGAGAATGGATATCTAATATTCTTCTACTTAGATTCACCAAGTTTGACCCTATATATTCAGAAAAGATTTGAGGGATATAAAATATTGTTCATTATACTTTGTAATTTTTTTTGAAATTAAATATATGTGTGTGTGTGTGTGTATGATCTAACTATATGCTGATTATAAGAAACTCACTTTATATCCAAAGATACAAATATGTTAATAGGTGGAAAACAATATTCCATGCAAATGGTAACCAGAGATAAAAAGGCCAATAGAAAACAAAAACACTGCTATAAGCCAGTAAGTTCTAACATATACAGAGCACTCAATACCAGGATGATACACATTCTTCCCCAGTTCACAGGTAATCTTCTCCAGTATAGACTATGGACAGCAGAGGATGAGATGGAGATGGTTGGATGGCATCACCAACTCGATGGACATGAGTTTGAGCAAGCTCTGAGAACTGGTGATGGACAGGGAAGCCTGGCGTGCTGCAGTCCATGGGGTCACAAAGAGTGGGACATGACTGCACAACAAACTGAACTGATAGACTGTTTTAGAAAAGCCTTGGTAATTTTTAAAATATTGAAATAATACAAAGTACCTTCTCCAAACACAATGGAATGAAACCAACCAAAAAATCAGTAAAAGAAGGAAAACTAGAAAACTCACAGTTAGTTGACACTTGAACAAGGCAGGGATTAATCGGCATATAAATTATAGTCAGCCCTCTGTATCCAGGGATTCAACCAACCACAGGCCACGTAGTACTATTTACTATTGAAAAATCTGTGTATAAGCAGATTTATGCAGTTCAAACCTACACTGTTCAAGGGTCAGTGAAGAATTCAACATGGAATTAAATGGCACACTCTTAAGCTACCAGTGAGTGGATCAAAGGAAAAAAATATTACAGAGGAAATTAGAGAATACTTGAATGAAAGCAAAAAATACTTTATACCAAAACTTAGAGGATGCAGTGAAAATAACAGTCAGATATTTATAGTCATAATGTCTGTATTTTAAACGTGTCAAACCAGTACCCTAACTTTTTAGCTTAACGAACTAGAGAAAGCATAGCAATCTGAGTCCAAAGGTAACAGAAAGAACGAAATAATAAAGACTAAAGGAGAAACAAAATAGAGAATAGAGAAACAATAGAAAAGGTCAAGGAAACCAAAACTTGATTCCTTAGTTAAAGGTTTGTCAATTTTGTTGACATTTTCAGACTAAGTTAAAAAAAAAAAAAAAAAAAGACCAAAATCAGAAATGAAAGTGGAAACATTAACACCTACCCTACAGAAATTATAAAAAGTACTATAAACAACTGTAAAACTATAAATAACCTAGATGATAAAGACAAATTCCTAGAAACAATTACCAAAAGTGAATCAAGAAGATAAATCTGAACAGACCTGTAACCAGAAAATCAGAGCAATTTCTTAAAGTTCTCAGTAAATAAAAATGCAATACCAGATGGCTTCAAGAATTTGGTAGAATTCACCAATGAAGAAAAATGAATACTAATCCTTCTTGAACTCTTTGTCAAAAATGGATGAGTGAATACTTCCTACTAATTTTATAGTGGCCAGCACTTACCCTGATATTAAAACCAGGAAAAGACACTATAATAAAATTATAGACCAGAATTCCTTATGAGAAATGAGAAAGAAGAATGGAACTGGAGGAATCAACCTGCCTGACTTCAGGCTCTACTACAAAGCCACAGTCATCAAGACAGTATGGTACTGGCACAAAGACAGAAATATAGATCAATGGAACAAAATAGAAAGCCCAGAGATAAATCCACACACCTGTGGACACCTTATCTTTAACAAAGGAGGCAAGAATATAAAATGGAGAAGAGACTATCTCTTTAACAAGCGGTGCTGGGAAAACTGGTCAACCACTTGTAAAAGAATGAAACTAGAACACTTTCTAACACCATTCACAAAAATTAACTCAAAATGGATTAAAGATCTAAATGTAAGACCAGAAACTATAAAACTCCTAGAGGAGAACATAAGCAAAACACTCTCCGACATACATCACAGCAGGATCCTCTATGACCCACCTCCCAGAATACTGGAAATAAAAGCAAAAATAAACAAATAGGATCTAATTAAAATTAAAAGCTTCTGCACAACAAAGGAAACTATAAGCAAGGTGAAAAAGCCTTCAGAATGGGAGAAAATAATAGCAAATGAAGCAACTGACAAACAGCTAATCTCAAAAATATACAAGCTACTCATGCAGCTCAACTCCAGAAAAATAAACAATCCAATCAAAAAATGGGCCAAAGAACTAAATAGATATTTCTCCAAAGAAGACATACAGATGGCTAACAAACACATGAAAAGATGCTCAACATCACTCATTATCAGAGAAATGCAAATCAAGACCACAGTGAGGTACCATTTCACACCAGTCAACAGCTGTAATCCAAAAGTCTACAAGAAATAAATGCTGGAGAGGGTGTGGAGAAAAGGGAACCCTCTTACACTGTTGGTGGGAATGCAAACTAGTACAGCCACTATGGAGAACAGTGTGGAGATTCCTTAAAAAACTGGAAAAACAAACAAACAAACAAACTGGAAATAGAACTGCCTTATGACCCAGCAATCCCACTGCTGGGCATACACACCAATTGAAAGAGACATGTGTACCCCTATGTTCATCGCAGCACTGTTTATAATAGCCAGGACATGGAAGCAACCTAGATGTCCATCAGCAGACGAATGGATAAGAAAGCTGTGGTACATATACACAGTGGAGTATTACTCAGCCATTAAAAAGAATACATTTGAATCAGTTCTAATGAGGTGGATGAAACTGGAGCCGATTATACAGAGTGAAGTAAGCCAGAAAGAAAAACATCGATACAGTATACTAACACATATATATGGAATTTAGAAAGATGGTAATGATAACCCTGTATACAAGACAGCAAAAGAGACACAGATGTATAGAACAAACTTTTTGACTCTGTGGGAGAGGGAGAGGGTGGGATGATTTGGGAGAATGGCATTGAAACATGTATACTATCATGTAAGAAACAAATTGCCAGTCTAGGTTCGATGCAGGATACAGGATGCTTGGGGCTGGTGCACTGGGATGACCCAGAGAGATGGTATGGGGAGGGAGGTAGGAGGGGGGTTCAGGATAGGAAACTCATGTACACCCGTGGCAGATTCATGTTGATGTATGGCAAAACCAATACAGTACTGTAAAGTAAAGTAAAAAAAAGAAAGAAAGAAAGAAAAATGTTTTTGGGAAAAAAAAATGCAGAAATGCTCAACAAAATATCAGCAAGTCTAATCCAACAGCATATTAAAGATTTGATACAGCATGACCAAATGGAGTTTATTCTGGCAATGTAAAGGTGGTTTAACTGATTTTAGAAAAAAATCAGTGTAACAGATCACATTAATAAGAATGAAGGCAGGAAAGCTACATAATAACATTAGTTGATGAAGGAAAATCATTTGACAAAATTCAATACCCTTTTGTTCTAAAAAGTCTTAATATTACAAGTTAGAAGAAAACTTCTTCAGCCTGATAAAGGATATTTGTGAAAAATACAGAGGTAGCATTTTACTGAACAGTGGAAGGCTTAATAAAGCTCTCCCCCTAAGGAACAGGAGAGTACCCCACTTTCACCACTTCTTTTCAACATTGTACTGATGTTCTAGCCAGAAAAATAAAACGAAATAAGACAACCAAATTTGAAATGAAGACCAAAACAATATCTTTCTTAACAGATGACATGATCTCTACATATTAAACATATCCTAAAGAAATTGTTTTTAAAATTTAAATGACTTCATCACAATTACAGGATACATGGTCAGCATGCAAAAATCAGCTGTATTTCTATACATTTAACAATGAACAGTCTGAAGTGGGAATTAATAAAAATTCCATTTAAGGTAGTGCCAAAGACAGTAAGATACCTTGGAATAAATTTTAGTCAAGGACCTAAAAATACAAATCATTGCTGTAAAAAATTAAAGAACATCTAACTAAATGGAAAAACCATCCTGTGTTCATTTATTGGAAAACAATATTGTTAAGAAGGCAGTATTCTCCAAAGCAATCTGCAAGTTTCATGCAATACTATTAAAATCCATCAGTGTTTGGGCTTTTTGCAAAAATAAGCAAGCTGGTTCCAAAATTCACATGGAATTGCAAGGGGCCCTGAATAGCCAAAGCAATGCTGAAAAAGGCTTCCCTGGTGGCTTAGATGGCAAGGAATCTGCATGCAATGTGGGAGACCCAGATTTGATCCCTAGGTTGGGAAGATGCCCTGGAGAAGGGAATGGCAACCCACTCCAGTACTCTTGCCTGGAGAATTCCACTGATAGAGGAGCCTGGTGGGCTACAGTCCATGCAGTAACAAAGAGTCAGACCCAAACGAGTGATTAACACATACATACAGTGTTGAAAAAGAGGAATGGTGCCAATATTTAAACTTATTTATTTACTATGGTAATGGAAACATTGGTACTGACAACTACAAGGTCCCCAAAATAGGCACTGGCATAAGGATAAACACGTAGCTTAACAGAATAAAATTGAGAGCCCCAAATACACATGTAGTCTCTGTTCTTTTAACCTTTGACAAGGGTGCTGAGACCTTTTAATGAAGAAAGAACAGTCTGTTCAAGAAGTGGTAGTGGGACAAGTAGATTCCACAGTCAAAAGAATGAAGTTGGACACTTACCTCATACCACTGACAAAAAACTAAATCCAAATGGATGAAAGATCTGTTAATAAATGTAAGAGTTCAAATTTCAAGCTCTCAGAAGGAAACATAGGCATAAAATCTTCATGATCTTAGATTTCACAATGGTTTCTGAGCTATAACACTAAAAACACAAGCAAGAAAAATTAATTTGACTTTGGCAAAACTAAAAACTTTTGTGCAAAGGACATTTTCAAGAGAGATAATCTCAGAATTTGAGAAAATGTCTGTATATCAAATCTAATAAGAATCTAATATCTAGACTGTATAAAGAAATTTTTACAAGTCAACAACAAAAAGATAAAGTCCCAATTAAAAATGGGTGTTGTGGGTTGAACTGTGTTCCACCCAAGAAAGATACATGAAAGTCCTAAGAAGGACTGATTTGGAAATAAGGGTTGTTGCAGATATAATTTTTTAATATGAGGTCATGCTGTAATAGGGTGGACCCCTAACACTGTAAGACATGTCCTTAGACAAAGGCAACTCAAAGCAAGAATTCCATATGGGGGACTGGCAGGATGCAGCTACAGATTAAAGAATGCTAAGGATTGCCAGCAAACCACCAAAAGCTAAGAAGAGACAAGCGTGTACTCCCCTGTAGACTTCCAGGGGAACATGGCCCTGCCAACACCTTCATTTTGGACTTCTAACCTTCAGAATATTGAGAATATGAATTTCTGTTGTTTTAAATAGAACATCAATTTGTAGTACTTTATTGCAGGACGCCTGAGAATCTAATACAATGGACAAAGACTTGAATAAACATTAGGACAAAGATACAAAACCAACCAACCAAACACTTGGAAAGATACTCAAGAGTCATTAGTTATTAGGCAAATGCTAAATCAAAATGACAATGAGATACCATTTCACCAGAACAGCCATAACTTAAAAAGAAAAACAACAAGTATTAGCAAGCATGTGGAAAAGTACCTTAGGGAGCCCTTGTACCTTACCAGTGTGAATGTCAAATGAATAAGCTGCTTTGGAAACAATCTGATGGTTTCTCAATGAATTAAACATACAACATACCATATGACTAATATGCCATAGGATTAAGCACCCACACATACCATATGACCCGGTGATTCCACTCCTGGGAATTGAAAAAGACTTGAAAACAGATGTTCAAACAAAAATGCATTCATGAAGGCATGTAGCAAGCACTCTTTATAACTGTCAACAGATGGAACAACTCAAATGACTCTTAGCTGATGAACAGATACACAAAATAAGTGTATCCATACAATGAAACCATACTCAGCCATATAAAAGAATGAATTGCTGATACACACTATAATGTATATGAACTTTGAAAATATATTAAGTGAAAGGATTGACACAAAAAGTCATACTGTATAATTCCATTTATATGAAATCCCCACAATAGGAAAACCCTTAGAAAGCAAATTAACGGTTGCCAGAAGCTGGGGGTAGCAGAAAGATGGGGTGAGATTCAGTTCAGTTCAGTTGCTCAGTCGTGTCCGACTCTTTGCGACCCCATGAACCACAGCACGCCAGGCCTCCCCATCCATCACTAACTCCTGGAGTCTACCGAAACCCATGTCCGTTGAGTCGGTGATGCCATCCAATCATCTCATCCTCTGTCGTCCCCTTCTCCTCCTGCCCTCAATCTTTCCCAGGATCAGGGTCTTTCCCAATGAGTCAGCTCTTCGCATCAGGTGGCCAAAGTATTGGAGTTTCAGCTTCAACATCAGTCCTTCCAATGAACACCCAGGACTGATCTCCTTTAGGATGGGCTGGTTGGATCTCCTTGCAGTCCAAGGGACTCTCAAGAGTCTTCAGCACCACAGTTCACAACAATTTTAGGGTTTTTTTTTTGTGTGGTGACTAATATTCTGGGACTAGATAGTGATAATTGTTGCACAACATTGTGATGTATTTAATGCACTGAATATACTCATTAAAATGGTAAATTTTATGTTTATTTCACTACCACAAAAAATTACGTATGTGTGTGTGTTAGTCACTCAGTTGTGTCCAACTCTTTGCAACCTCATGGACTGTAACCCACCAGGCTCCTCTGTCCATGGAATTCTCCAGGCAAGAATATAGGAGTGGGTTGCCATTCCCTTCTTCAAGGGAATCTCTTGACCTAGAAATCGAACCCATGTTTCCTGCTTTGCAGGCAGACTCTTTACCATCTATAACTATTTAAAGAATTGGTGGGGGGTGGGGGGCTAAAAACCAATGCTATTCAAGAAGACATGGTCCCCTTATCTGGACTTTTAAAATCCAAATTAGGTACATAATGGCCAAAAAGGTAGATTTACAGATCCTTACACATACATGTGTATATATGAACACAATATTCATAATGATAAAAAGGCAGAATACTTTTTACAGAAAAGAGGTATTGCTTCTGAATGCATTCTTTTTCCTGTTGTCTTGTGCCTTTGTATAGGTGTAAAAGGCTTCCCTGATAGCTCAGTTGGTAAAGAATCCACCTGCAATGCAGGAGACCCCAGTTCTTTTCCTGGGTTGGGAAGATCCACTGGAGAAGGGCTAGGCTACTCACTCCAGTATTCTTGGACTTCTCTCGTGGCTCAGCTGGTAAAGAATCCACTTGCAATGTGGGAGACCTGGGTTTGATCCCTGGTTTGGGAAGATCCTCTGGAGAAGGGAAAGGCTACCCACTCCAGTATTCTGGCCTGGAGAATTCCATGGTCTACAGCCCATGGGGTCAAGAAGAGTCGACATGAGTGAGTGACTTTCACTTTCATAGGAGTAAAAAGGTTGATGAGTATGGTAAACAAAAGAAAAACAGGCAGAAAATGAGATAATCAAACCAATGTAGAAATAGGCAATCAAGTTAAATGATGGGAAAGGATGTGAGGTTGCTTTTCAATTTTTAAAAATTCTTAAATTTTACTATACAGTTTTTAGATACAGAAAAGATGTATCTAATGTAATTCACTGCTTTTCAAACGCATGGTAGTTTCTGTATGGCACAGCACAGTTAGTGTATCACTATGCAAAGGATGGGCTTCTCCAACAGATCAGCAGTAAAGAATCCAACTGCGATGCAGAAAACTCAGGAGATGCAGGTTCTTTCTCTGAGTCAGGAAGATCTCCTGGAGAACGGAATGGCTACCCACTCCTGTATTCATGCCTGGAGAATTCTATGAACAGAAGAGCCTCGTGGGCTATGTGACTAACACTTGCATGCAAAGGACAGTGGCCTTGAAGAATATCTTCACTGGTGATCGCTTTTCTATCAGCAGCTTTTCAAGATGCTCACCTTCAAGCTTTTTAATTTCTGGTTCCTCATTTTCACTTACGATCATGTAGCTACACTTTCTCCTATCACTCATAGGGAAGAAGGCATTTCTACATTTAGTACATATTTTACATTCTTTTGAAAAGGATAAATTCTTGAAAGTGTGAGCACATGGCCTATCATTTGTCTAGGAGAGATGGCTGTTGCTCAATACTTAGGAAATATTTTTGAAGCATCTTTGCAATACTTGATGTGCTTATATGCTATTTTCAACTTTCAGTCCTATCACATCCCAAAACACATGGATTTAGATTTATGTGCCCATGTATTCATATTTATTTGTAACTTTCAACACACCTTTTTAACTTTTTCTGAATTAGCATTACTTAGTGTTTAAGATGGAGAAGACAATGGCACCCCACTCGTATTCTTGCCTGGAAAATCCCATGGACGGAGGAGCCTGGTGAGCTGCAGTCCATGGGGTCGCTATCTGTCGGACACGACTGAATGACTTCACTTTCACTTTTCACTTTCATGCTTTGGAGGAGGAAATGGCAACCCACTCCAGTGTTCTTGCCTGGAGAATCCCAGGGACGGCGGAGCCTGGTGGGCTGCTGTATATGGGGTCGCACAGAGTCGGACATGACTGAAGCGACTTAGCAGCAGCAGCAGCAGTGTTTAAGAAGTTTTAGAATTTAGTATCTCAGTGCTAGACATTCAAATTCATTTTTAATATTCTTTGGGGGACTTCTTTAGGAGTTTTGTTTTTTCTTTTTCTTTTTGCCTCATCCTTATAGTCTCTCATTGGCAATGAATGACATTATCATTTAAACATTTCTTCCATTGTCTTACATTCTGTCATTGCAAAATGTTATTTTGATGTCTTCTTTGGATATTGTAATTATGTAAAATCACTGCAGATGGTGATTGCAGCCATGAAACTAAAAGACTCTTACTCCTTGGAAGGAAAGTTATGACCAACCTAGATAGAATATTAAAAAGCAGAGACATTACTTTGTCAACAAAGGTCCGCCTAGTCAAGGCTATGGTTTTTCCAGTGGTCAGGTATGGAAGTGAGAGTTGGACTATGAAGAGAGCTGAGCGCAGAAGAATTGATGCTTTTGAACTGTGCTGGAGAAGATTCTTGAGAGTCCCTTGGACTACAAGGAGATCCAACCAGTCCATCCTAAAGGAGATCAGTCCTGGGTGTTCATTGGAAGGACTGATGCTGAAGCTGAAACTCCAGTACTTTGGCCACCTTATGTGAAGAGTTGACTCATTTGGAAAGACCTTGATGCTGGGAAGATTGGGGGCAGGAGGAGAACGGCGGGGACAGAGGATGAGATGGCTGGATGGCATCACCAACTCAATGGACATGGGTTTGGGTAGACTCTGGGAGTTAGTGATGGACAGGGAGGCCTGGCTTGCTGCGGTTTATGGGGTCACAAAGAATCGGACATGACTGAGCAACTGAACTGAACTGAAAGTGATGTCTTCAAAAAGGTTCTATCTCTGTAAGATTAAACCTTTATTATGTGAAAAAAATCAAGGTATCATGATTACCTTCACACCCTTATTGGTGACTGAGAGGTGTTATCAAGCTGTTCCTGAACATAAAAAAAAAAAAGCATAAGCTGCCTCTCTGGCTTTCCCATAGTCCATATAGCCTTACTTTATTCCTTATTAGTCATGAAGGAAGATTTAATTTTATCCCACCTTGGTGACAGGGCACAAAAATTAATGGATAGAACATCTCACATCTCTATGTATGCTGCTTAAATACAAGATGGAAAATATAATTCAGTTTTACCCTGTGCTAGATGTTAGTGGGTCAAGAAGGAAAGATAGAGTCCCACAACTCAAGCAGATGCAAAGTATATAAATAATACTAATATTTTATAAAGTGCTTCTAACTTTTTGAAATTTTTGCACAGAGCTCATTTGCGCCTTAGAGCTTCATATGGTCAATAAGGCCAGTGTAACTACAAATCTTGTAGATGTCTATGGCACAAGGAAAATGAATGCCCCAAGGCTGACTGGCCGTGATGTCTATTGATCACTGTTCCTGGTGGTGGTGGTGGTTTTAGCTGCGAAGTCGTGTCCGACTCTTGAGACCCCATGGACTGTAGCCCTCCAGGCTTCTCTGTCCATGGAATTCTCCAGGCAAGAATACTAGAGTGGGTTGCCATTTTCTTCTGCACTGTTCCTGACTCATCCTCTTCTCCTCTTTTTGAAATTCCCTTTTAAAATATCACATATACATGGACACAGAAAGTATAAACTCATGAACGTTCTTGAAAATGAAGGCTACTGATGTACAATTGTGTCAGTTTATTGAAAGAATTAGCATAACTTCTGGTTAGATGGACCAGGTTAGAAATGATCAGCAAGGAGCCTGTGCTTACATCTCAAACCGAAAGAGCACGTGAAGAACATCATTTCCTTCTCCTTCATCAACCAATCCCAACGCACCCTCACTCCAAAGACTCAGAACCCTATCACATCACAGGTACCAAAGCTACTGATTTACATAACAACTTGATTTCCTGTATTCATTCTGGAAACTATAATTAGCACTAAGGTAAAAACCTAAAGTGAGAAAGTGAAAGTGTTACCAGTACTAAACCATTTCCTTAATAATGTCTTTTTAGGGTCCTGGGAATCACACACAAAGACACTGTAGAAACCTTGGAGGTCTAATATTAGATATTATTAATTAATCATCTACTACACCAGGGGACTAAATTCAAGCCTGACTCGAAGAAAATTATGAATAAATATTTTATAAATGCAACCATATTTTTTCTCTTTTATTCTGCTGCCAACATTTATCATTACCACACTGAGCACAGTATAAAAGGTACTTTATGCCATTCCTCCAAAAATCACTACTCATCTAGATTTCTATACTAAATAAGAGATGTGTGTATTTCCTAAAGTACTTTTCCCAAAATGTACCTTTGCCTTACAGAAAAGGAACTATTAGTGGCCTCAAAAAGGAGATCATCATACAATTTGATTATACAATGGGAATATATAATGGGATTAAAAGTTACAGCAAGAAATTTTTATGCATGACATTCTGCTTTGGATTGTTACATACTGAACAGTAAATATATAATGAGACATTTAAAAGTTTTGTCTGAGTTTACATTACTTCTATTTCAATATTAAACCCCAAAGGCTCTTTTGTTCACTAGAATATTAGCTCTCCATGAAGCTA
Organism: Capra hircus; assembly: GCF_001704415.2. Taxonomy (NCBI): domain Eukaryota; kingdom Metazoa; phylum Chordata; class Mammalia; order Artiodactyla; family Bovidae; genus Capra; species Capra hircus. Next base: position 24,277,018 of record NC_030834.1, read on the forward strand.
ACTTTAATAACATTTCAGCATTAGGACTGGGGTTGTGATATTCTGTTTCAGTTATGTTCGTACACATCCTGGAAAGTTACTAGGTGTTAGGCCACCATTTAACTTTATCTTTTTTCCATAATAATTGTAGAGAAAGTGTAATGGGATTTTGAGATTTTCTGTTTGAGATTTTTCCATAAAGAAATACCATGATCCATGGGATCAAGGAAAAAGCCCATATACCTACAGCATAAGAAACCAGCACCTTGGACAAAGGCTCTGTCACTGGAGTGTGAAAAGGGTGGAGAACAATAGGGAACAATGCCAGCAAAACCCTGGCGTCAGAAAATGTACTGCAGATAAAGAACCTTGACTTCTGCTATTAAATCAGTAGAAATTTAATAATGTTTAATAATAATGTGGAGCCTACAAATAGTTTGTTACACAAAAAGAAATAGTGCACCAAATTTACAAAGAAAAACCATCCATTAAGAAGTATATTATCACAAATAAAAAAAATACATTGGAACTTTGGGTGTAATAGTTTATATAAAGTGTTATTCCTCAACTTTAGATAAGCAATGCCAAAACACATAAAACTATCATCTCTTTTTAAAGGTATTCAGAAGGCATTCATCTTTATATTTGAAAAATGTAACAAGAGCTACACATAAAAATGTATGTTGTAATATTTGAACAAAAGATTTTTTTCTCTAAGCCAATTTCTTTTATTCTTGTTCTCAAAGGCAAGAATCATTTCTTTCAAATTATTAACCCTTCCAGTCTTATCCATATGAAACAATCAATTTTCCTTAATAAAATTTGCTTTCCCGATTGTAAAAGCTGTTAAAATGTTCTACCTTTTGCCTCCTATTTCTCTGTACTTGAATGCAGATGTTGGTGTTTAGTGAGCACCACCGTGGCTTTGGAATGCATAGTCTCCATTGGCCCAAGAATTTCTCTCAGGTGTTGGGAGGGAAACTTTCTGCAAAAGTTTCAACATGCAAAAGAATTATCTTTGTCTTCCATGTATTTCCATCTACTCTGGCCTTTTGTCACTTTTTTTTTTTTTTTTTTTTGCACACCAACAGGTATAAGCCACTGTGAACCTGGAATCTCAGCATTCCCTAGAAAGACTGTGAGACAGAGAGACTAGAGGCATAAATAATGGAAAGAGTGGTGCAGATTCTTGAACAGGGAATCCTTTATTTCAGTGACATGTTGGTCGATCTTCTGCAAGTTAAGAGTGGTAGTAAAAATGTCATGATATTGCTGTACATTATACTGTGACACTGGCAAGATCCTTGACATATTCAAGGAATTTGTCTGAAGAGCTGCACAAACGCCCCAGGTTTCAACTGGTTAGTTATCAACTTATTAATTGAATTTTGATGCTATACCATGCATTATAATTCCCTAGAAAAGTGAGTAAAAATAGAAAAAGCTGATCTGTGCTTTCAAGATGTAGACAACGAAAAGCATCACGCCCACAGCAGTGTAAAGATGAACGAGGACATGATTAAGATAGAGTATAGAATCAAAAGGAGATAGCAGGGGTCAGATTATGTAGGGGAAAAAATGAAAAAAAAAAACTATAAAGAGATTAATAAAGAGAGGCCAATCTGTAGGAAACTATATTAGTGTGGTAGAGAAAAACTTGTGATTAAGAATTCCCAGGAAGGGGTGAAGACATGAAAACACTGAGTAAAGACATAAAAGCAGAAAATATAAGTCAAAAAATAATAGGTGTGCTTAAGGAAGACTCTCATAACTGAAACTGAAGTAAAAATCCTAGCATATCATCGCTTTCCTGGACTAGACAAATAATCTGAGTTTGAAGGCTAAAAGACTAAACATGTTACAGAATAAGCTAATGGAAGAAACTAATCCCAGGTATATCCTTGAGAAATCATTAATTTCAAGACAAAGTGTTGGGGGAATTCTGTAGCCTAAAAGGAAAGTTAATTCAATTAAAGTGATTAGATATCAGAGGTATTAAAATTCTTAGCAGCTAACATCAAGTAAAAGAAGAAATAAGGAACACGTAGTTACCTATCTAATGTATGATAGCTTTAACTTCTCTGTGAGTGCAAAATATATCACCTGTTTCTTTTCATGGAAAAAATTACTCAAAAATATTCTTTACCCAACCATATGACTAATCAAATATAAGAAACACTACAAACAAAGTTTTAGACACAAGAAAAGATCAATAAGAATTTTTTTCTTATTGAAGAGGAGTAAAAATGTGCTAAACTCCTAGGATTAGACAGGATGTTATTAAAAACTTTTTTTTTTAATTCAGTACTTTTCAAAAGTATTAATAATAATAATAGTATTTTTGAAAAGCAAAATTCACTGTATGTTTTAACATCTGTGAATTCAAGATCACTGGGGGTAAAAAAAAAAATCACCTCTACTTCTGATTAGAACTCTCACCAAACTAATCTGAAGAGAACCTTGCCCTGCTCGAAAGCATCTGTGGAAACCATATAGCCAATGTCTTACAGGAAAAGCTTTAATGATTTCCTGATAAAATCAGAAAACAAGAATGGCCTTTCCCATTCTTTATAGTCAACAATACACTAGGGTATTCAGATTAGAGAGGATTAAATAAAACTATCTCTATTCAAAGATCACACAATTGTCTAGGTAGAAATTCTAAGGATTTACTCCCAAAAGTTATTAGAACTAATGAACTTAACAGAACTGTAGAATGCAAGACCAATACACCAAAATCAGCTGTACTTCTACATATAAGCAATGAACAAAAATATCAGAAGTGAGGCAAAAAAGCCATTTACAATACTATCAATACATGAAATACTTATGAATATATCTTATGAAAGGAATATAAGATCTTTACACTAAAAAAACATAAAAGGTTGCTGAGAGAAGTTAAAGAAAATCTAAAGACAAAGAGATACACTGTGTCCCTGGATTGGAAGAACTCAATATTGTTAACATGTAATTTCTCCCCAGATATCTATAAATTCAAGGCATTCAGAATCAAAACTCCAGGAAGCTATTTTTTTTGGTAGAAATTGACAAGCTAATTCTAAAATTGATATGGAATTGCAAATGACCAAAACAAATTTAAGAAAAACGAGGAATGACCTATTGATTCTAAATCTTAAAGTAAAATTATAGTAAATAAAATAGTGACATATTTGCAGAGAGCTAAAAATATAAATCAGTAGAACAGAATGGAGTCTGTAATTAGGGCCAAAGATAAGGATAGCTGATTCAGCAAATGTTGCTCAAACAACTGAGTATCCATATGCTTGAAAATTAATTTTCATATATGGTGTGAGGTATGGATCAAAGTTAACTCAAAATGGATCACAAGCCTAAGTTTAGAACAGAAAAATACAACCCTTTTGGGAGAAAATCTTTGCAATTTTGGGTTAAACAGCAATTTCATAGATATTGCAATAAAAGGTATGGTCTGTAAAAAAACCAATTAATACCTTGGATTTCATTTAAAATAAGAGTATCTTGGAAACCATAATCAAAAGGAAAAGACACTCTACAGACTGGGAGAAAATACTGGCAAACAATGCAACCAACAAAGGCTTAATTTCCAAAATATACAAACAGCTCATATAACTCAATAACAGCAAAAATCTAATTTAAAAAAATGGGCAGAAGACCTACATAGACATTTCTCTGGAGAAAACACATAGATGGTCAATAGGCACATGAAAAGATGCTCAACATCACAACTTTCCAGAGAAATGAAAATCAAAACTAAAATGAGGTATGACCTCACACTGGTTAGAATGGCCATCACTAAAAAGCTGGAGAGGGTGTGGAGACCACAGTGTTGGTGGGAATGTAAATTGGTGGGAACACAAATATGGAGAACAGCATGGAGGTTCCTCAAAAAACTAAAAATGGAGTTACAGTGATCTAGCAATCCCACTGCTGGGCATATATGCAGAAAAAACTCCTATTCAAAAAAATACATGCAACCCAATGTTCATAGAAGTACTACTTACAATAATCAAGACATGAAAGCAAGTTAAATATCCATCAATAGATGAATGGATAAAGATGTAGTGTATGTATATGTGTGTGTGTGTGTGTGTGTGTGTGTGTGTGTGTGTATGCTGTGCTGTGCTTAGTCACTCAGTCGTTTCCAACTCTTTGGGATCCCATGGACTGCAGCCCTCCAGGCTCCTCTGTCCATGGGATTCTCCAGGAAAGAATACTGGAGTATGTTTCCATACCCTCCTCCAGGGAATCTTCCTAACCCAGGGATCGAACCCACGTCTCCCACATTGCAGGTAGATATCTTTATCAGCTGAGCCACAAGGGAAGCCCAGAAATACTGGAATGGGTAGCCTATCCCTTCTCCTAGGGATCATCCCCACCCAGGAATCGAACTGGGGTCTCCTGCATTGCCCGCATATTCTTTACCAGCTGAGCTACCAGGGAAGCATACACACAGAGACACACACACAGACACACACACACACACACACACAGACACACATACACGAATACTACTCAGCCATAAAAAGAATGAAATAATAGCATCTGCAGCAACATGACCAAGTGAAGTAAGTCAGACAGATAAAGACAAATATCATATGATTATCACTAATGTGTGGAATTGTAAAGATGATACAAATGAATTGATTTTCAAAAACAGGAACAGAATCACAAAGAAAACAAACTTATGGTTACCAAAGGGGAAAGGGGGAGAGGAGTAAATTAGGAATTTGAGATTAGCAAATACAAAGTACTAAATATAAAATAAATAGCACGATCCTACTGTATAGCACTGGGAACTATATTCAGTATGTTGTAATAACCTTCAATGGAAAAGAATATGAAATTATATGTATGTGTGTATATGTATATCTAAACTGAATCACTTTGCTGTATACCAGAAACTAACACATTGTAAATCAACTATACTTCAATAAAATTTTTAAAATTTCTCTTAATATTAATAAATACATATAAAACTTAACAATATCTGTTCTTCAAAAGATATTGTTTAGAAAGTAAAATCAAAAGCCATAGACCAGGAGAAAATCTTTGCAAAGCATGTATCTGATAAAGGATTTATCCTAAGATACATGAAGAACTCTTAAAACTCATTAAGAGGGGCAGAATAAAGATGGTGGAGTAGGAAGACCTTCAGTTTACTTCTCTCAAGAAGCATCAAAACTGCAGCTATATATAGAGTGACTCTCACTGAAATCAACATAAAGAATAGATCACAATAAGTTACTAACCAAGTCACAACAAATTTAAGAAAATTAAAATCATATCAAGCATCATCTTCAGATAAATCACAAGAAAAAAGTGGGAAGAAAACACAGAACCATGAAGATTAAATATGTTACTTAACAACCAATGAGTCTAAGAAATCAAAGAAGTAAAAACACAACACAGAAAACCCGAGGATCAAATGGTTTCATAGATGAATTCTACCATGTTTTAAGGTAATTTATGCCAATTCTTCTCAAGCTTCTCCAAAAAAATGAAAGAGGAGGGGAGGGAACACTTCAAAATTCATTTTATTATACCACCATTCTCCTCATACGAAAACCATATAAGGAAATAAAAAAAAAATTATAGGCCAACATCCCTAATGGATATATAAGCAAAAATTCTCAACAAAATACTAGTAAACTGAATTCAACAGCTCATTAAAAGAACCATACACCATCAAGTGGGATTCATCTCTGAGATGCAAGGATAGTTCAGAATATGCAAATTAACTGACAGACATTAGTTAAAGACAAAAGTCACATAATCATTTCAATAGATGCATAACAAAATACAACATACTTTCATTATGAAAACTCTCTACAAAATTAGATGAAGAGAACATATGTCAACATATAAACTCCATAGAGAACAAATTCACAACTAACATTATACTTAGTAGTGAAAAGTTGAAAGCTTTTCCTCTAGGATCAGGAACAAGATAAAGATGTATACTTTCATCACTCTTATTCAACATAGTACAGGAAGTTTTAGCCAGAGATATCCAGCAAGAAAAAAATTGGCATTCACATCAGGAGGGAAGAAGTAAAATTTTATTTGAAGATGAAATGACTTTTTTTATATACAAAATCTCAAAGACTCAACCAAAAAACCTATTGAACTAAATCAACAAGTCAGTAAACTTGCAGGATATAAAAATCAACATGCAGAAATTATTTGTATTTCTATATTCTATAACACATCCGAAGAGGAAGTAAAGAAAGCAATCTCATTTCACAAGAGCATCAAAATAATAAAACTACCTAGAAATACATTTAACCAAGGAAGTGAAAGATCTCTATAGTAAACACTACAAGGCTATGCTCAAAAGAATACCTAAGAAGACACAGACAAATTAAAAGACATTTTGTGTTCATGGATTGGAAGAATATTGTTAGAATGTTCATATTATCCAAAGCCATCCATAGAGTGGGATTATGTTCAGTCCAAATTCCAATGGCATTCATCACAGAACAAAGAAAACCAATTCTAAGATTTGTATGAAACCACAGAAGACTGACGACACAAAGTAATCGTGACAAAGAAGAACAAAGCTGGAGGCATCATACTTCCCAATTTCAAACTATATTACAAAACAATGGTCATATATATATATATATATATATATATATATATATATATATATATGGAAGGAGAGAGAAGCCTGGCTTGCTGCAGTTTCTGAGGTTGCAAGCAGTCAGATATGACTTAGCGACCAAACAACAAACAGTAATTAAGACAGTATGGTAGTGGCATAAAAATAGACTCATAGAACAACAGAACAGAAAAGATCCCAAAATTTGGATTTAAATAGTATTTGACAAGGGATCCAAGAACATCCAATAGGAAAAAAAAAATAGTCTCTTCAACAAATGGTGCTAAGAAAACTCAATAAACACATACAGAAGAATGAAATCAGACCCTTGCCTTACATCACCTACAAACTTAACACAGACTGGATCAAAGATTTAACCATATAAACATGATATCAAAAACTCTTAGATGAAAACATTGGGGATTGACACTGGCCTTGGCAATGCTTTTTTGGTTAAGACACCAAAAGCACAAACAACAAAAGTTAAAAAAAAAACCACATCAGTAAGTGAGACTAAACCACAGTTAAAAGCCTCTGCACAGCAAAAGAAGCAATCAACAAGATGAAAAGCAACTTACAGAACAGGAGAAAACATTTGCAAACCATATACCGAGTAAGGGGTTAAAATAACCAAATTAAATATAAAGAACTCATAAAACTCAGTAATAACAAAAATAAGCAATCTGATTAAAAACTGGGCAAAGCAACTGTATACAGATTTTTTCCAAATAAAAGATGTAGATGGCCAATGGGTACATAAATAGATGTTCAACATAAGGGGAATACATATCAAAACCGCAAGATATCTCCTCACACCTGTTAGAATAGCTGTCATCAAAAACACAAAAGCTAACAAGTATTGGCAAGTATACAGAGCAAAGGGAATGTGCACTGTTGGTGGGAATGTAAATTGTTACAGCCACTATGAAAAACAATATGGAGATTCCTTAAAACATTAAAAATAGAACTACCATATGACACCGCAGTTCCACTTCTGGATATATACACAAAGGAGATGGACTCAGGATCTCAAGACACACCTGAACTCCCACGTGAATCAGCATTCTCACAACAGCCAAGATACAGAAGCAACCTGTCTCCATGTATAGACAACGGATAAAAATGTGATGAAGGAAATCCTGCCATTTGGGCCCACATGGAGGGATTCTGAGCATATGTTAAGAGAGACGACAGACAGAAAAATGCAAAAACTATACGATCTCACTTCTATGTGGAATCTTAAAAAGCCAAACTTGTGAAAACAGAGGAAAACTGTGTTACTAGTGGGGCTTGAGGGTTGGGAAATATGAGAGATGTTTAAAGGCACAAAACTGCAACTAGTGAACAAGTCCTTGGCAACTAATGCACAGTGAATATAGACAAACTGTAGTGGAAATCAAACTTGTAAGGTGACTAGCTTTTTATACTCACCACAAAAAAAGAATAATTCTGTGACACAATAGAGGTGCTAACTATTGTTTCAAAGACAACCATATTACAATATATAATCATATCATCATCTGTACCCCTTAAATTGTATGATGTTATATGTAAAATGTACTTCAATAGAAAACATGCAAAAAATAAGTTGAGAAAAATTAGACATAATAAATTTATTATATATATGGGAGAGCCAACCAGTTCATCCTAAAGGAAATCAGCTGAAGCTGAAACTCCAATACTTTGGCCACCTGATGCAAAGAACTGACTCATTGGATAAAGACCCTGATGCTGGGAAAGATTGGAGGTGGGAGGAGAAGGGGGTGACAGAGGATGAGATGGTTGGATGGCATCACCAACTCAATGGACATGAGTTTGAGTAAACTCTGGGAGTTGTTGGTGATGGACAGGGAAGCCTGGCATGCTGCAGTCCATGGGGTTGCAAAGTGTGGGACACAACTGAGCAATTGAACTGATGAAAATTTTAGAATCCAAAATTGCTACAATCAGTGAAAACTTACCACTTAAAAATGAAATTTTGCCATTTGTAGCAACATGACTACACCTGGAGGGTATTATGCTAAATGAAACAAGTCAGACGGAGAAACAAATACTGTATTATATCACTTACATGTGGAAGTGAAAAAACAACAGATTAGTGAATATAACAAAACAGAAACAGACTCACAGATGCAGAGAAACTACTGGTTACCAGTGGGAAGAGGGGAGGGGCATTATAGGTGAAAGGGAGGAAGAAATACAAACTTTTAGGTATAAAATAAACCATACTGTACAAATAGGGAAAATAGCCAACATTTTATAATAACTATAAGTGGAGTATAACCTTTAAAATTGTGAATCACTGTACTGTATACCAGCAACTTACATAATATTGTACATCAAATGTACTTCAATAAAAGAAATATATCCATGCCAAAATAAATTTAAAAGAACACTTCAAATTGATCCTAAACAGAATTATGTGGGTCTTTTGCAAGGAGAAATTACAGAAGAATTAATGGAGATTCCTTTTTCCTAGACAAGAAAATTGAGCAATATAGAGAAGTCAGTTATTCCTAACTCCAACTAAAATAAGAATTAGTTGTTTTTAATATCAGAGGATATTAGAACATTTATTTTGATTAATATTTAAGAATGTTTTAAAATATATTTAATGAGAAATTTGTCCATATGCACATATAAAAAAGGGGAAGGGGGAATAGAAAAATAATAAGTAATTGTCACAGAATAATAGAATGTTGGCTCAGAGGGTAAAGAATCTGCCTGCAATGCCAGAGAGCTGGGTTTGATCCCCGGGTTGGGAAGATCCCCTGGAGAAGGGCATAGCAACCCACTCCAGTATTCTTGCCCAGAAAATACCATGGACAGAGGAGCCTGGTGGGCTACAGTCCATGGGGTCATAAAGAGTCTGACACGACTGAGTGATGACTCACACAATAGGGTTAGTGTGAGCTTTTGTTTCCTTTCACACTTTTACTTTTTTTTAAGATGCTCAAAGTCACTAATGATAACAGGATTACCTTAATCATACCACAAAATAACCTATTTTTATAGAACTGCTTTTTGGACCACAGCCTTTCAAAATCAGTCCTTGAATTACTTTGTGCTCAGTCACATCCAACTCTTTGCAACCCCATGGACTGCAGCCCACCAGGCTCAACTGTCCGTGGAATTTTTCAGGCAAGAATACTGGAACAGGTTGCAATTTCCTCCTTGAGGGGATCTTCCTGACCCAGGGATTGAACCCACATCTCTCTTGCGTCTCCTGCATTGGCAGGGGGATTCCGGGAAGCCCATGAATTATGTTGGCTCACATGCATTGGGGACTAAATGAGTCAAGTGTCAAAGGCATAGATGCATGGAGCTAAAGTAAGCTGTACTCTGGAAGCTTTCTGTTGATCCTACTTCAAGTTGACCAAGTAAGAACTAGAAGATAAGCTCACTTAGAAACATGGTGGTAATCAGGAACACAATTCAACAAGCAATGATTAAAGTATTTACCTGTGGGAATGACACCAGGACATAGGGTGAAGGTTTATACGAGAAGGTTTTATATTTTTAATACTAGTCATTGTCTGAATATGTTTTTGCCAAATTCTTCCGCTACTCTAAAGTAATAAATGAGAAAAAATAAAGTAATAACAGAGAAAACCTCATAAAGATATAAAGATGTGAAATAGGGTCATGAACTTCTGCTAGGTGAAAAAGGATTAAAGTAGAAAATTATGCATGCATTATTATTACAACGAAGCAAACAGAATAACAGCCTCTATGCAAAGAGAAACTCCAAAATGCTTTACTGGACAGTATCTTTAAAAGAGCTATAATAAGAAAAACCACCACCATCAATTCAGCTCTAGATTAGAGGTCGAAATTTTTTTAATCATATTTCTACCATAACCAGGCACACATGACTGAAGCGAAAAAATCAATCACGGAGACCTTTGAGAAGCCACTGATCTAATCTGTAAAAGGAAAGATTTCATTGAGTAACAGTGAAGGTACCTTTCTAGCTTTAAAGTTGCTTTCTCAAATGATTCAGAATAAGCTTCCAAGAAATTTTAATGCATTATTACATGGTACATAAAAGCATATTGAAAAGCAGAGACATTACTTTGCCAACAAAGGTCCATCTAGTCAAGGCCGTGGTTTTTCCTGTGGTCATGTATGGATGTGAGAGTTGGACTGTCAAGAAAGCTGAGCACTGAAAAATTAATGCTGTTGAATTGTGGTGTTGAAGACTCTTGAGAGTCCCTTGGACTGCAAGGAGATCCACCCAGTCCATTCTAAGGGAGATCAGCCCTGGGTGTTCTTTGGAAGGAATGATGCTAAAGCTGAAACTCCAGTACTTTGGCCACCTCATGAGAAGAGCTGACTCATTGGAAAAGACTCTGATGCTGGGAGGGATTGGGGGCAGGAGGAGAAGGGGATGACAGAGAATGAGATGGCTGGATGGCATCACCGCCTCGATGAACCTGAGTCTGAGTGAACTCCGGGAGCTGGTGATGGACAGAGAGGCCTGGGGTGCTGTGATTCATGGGGTCCCAAAGAGTCGGACACGACTGAGCAACTGAACTGAACTGAACTGAAAGGCAGCACAGTCTAGCTCTGTGTTGGACTCCTGAAACTTTTGGGAAAAAATGATATTATTTTATTTGAAAACTCCTAACTTGTTTTAACACAGTATTTATCTAGTACCTGAAGTTATTCTCAAACTATTAATAATGTCATTTGTATGCTGAATTGAAAAAATCTCTGTCTTCATACCATGTCTGAAATGTTTCTTCATGCATATCAGCTATTTCCAGGCCAGGTTTTATCAAGGTCCATGGCAACCCACTCCAGTATTCTTGCCTGGAGAATCCCAGGGACGGGGGAGACTGGTGGGCTGCCGTCTATGGGGTCGTACAGAGTCGGACACGACTGAAGCGACTTAGCACCATGCTAGGCACTGATAAAAGTGAACTATCTTCAGAAACAAAACTTACTCTACACCTTATGACACTATCTTAATGGAACAGTTATTAAATGTTATTAATTGGAAATGTTTATGAATGGGAAACACTTCTCTTAAAAGCATATTATGTTCCTGCACAGATCACATTTAGGAAAAAATATTTTAATGTGTCTTTAAGATGAAAGAAAATAGGATGTAGAAGTGAGAAATTGAGGGAAGATATTCAGGAGGGTAAGAAAACAAGTGATTTCTGTTTCATCACAGGGATTCTCAACAGCAACAATTTCTTCTTTTTTTGTTAATTTATAAATAGAGAAAAAAGCATGATATATTTCTAATTTCCTTAGTCTTCACACACAAAAACACATGTAGATACACTGAAAACATACGAGAAACTAGTCAGAGGTTAGACTTCGTCTTCATACACACAAACACTCAAAACTAGAAACCAGTCAGAGGGTAGACTAGGGTACAGTGAGATGATCAGGATTCAGGGAAGAAACAAGAAGAGTCATGAAGCTTAACGGGTTTTGGACTAGTTTTTATTTGCTACATTCTTATTTTTTTGCTTGTCTTTTTATCAATTCACCCCGCCATACTGCATCTCAAAATTCAGAACTTTGGCATTCTCCAGATATTTCAGATTTCATGTAATTTTTATTTCATCCTTCTGTGGCTTAATTATTTTCCTGAGGCTAAAATTAGGCTATCAATTGTATCTCAGAAAAATAAATTACCTTCAAAATTATTGTTTCATTCAGTCAATGCTAAATTCTGAGAGATTTCTTCAGCATGGTTTCAAAAGTAAGATAAGCAATTTGTTTCCACTATCAGCATCACACACACTAATGATGGAATAATGAAAATATCAACACACTGGCTAATAATGGCTTAGAACCAATCCTTGACAATGAAACTAGGCAAGAAATATAAATGGCAATGGATAAAATAGATGGTGATTTGGTCTCCGTGAAATCCTGCCAGATTATGTATTTATCATTGATTACATTTCATATTGTATTTGGGTCAAAGTCTTGTAAAAACTATCAAGAAAATACATTGAAGGATTTTATATTGCCAATGAAATCCTTTCTTAGAAAAATGAGACCAGTATCAGTGACTGCTGTGTACTTTCTCACTTCAACGAATCGTTTTTCTCTAGTGCTGTGTATTTCCAACATATTAGAATTTGATGCTTTCACCTTGTAAGAGCTGTTTCCTGATATTGAATCTTTATACACAACAACAGAAACAAAATCAATCTGACCAGAAGAAGTCTATTGCTACTGCTGATTCCCCTCTATTCCAGATTGAGAGTGTCTGGAAATAGAACCCACTTCTCAGGCTTAAGACTGAAAACATAGTTCAAATAATACCTTCTCATTCTCCCAAGAATTAATGCTTGCTAGGTTCGACTTTACCCTTAAGCCCTAGTATTTGTTAAGGAAGGTCACCATTTACCATTTGGAGAGATGAATAGAATTACACCGTCAAAACAGATAGATCGCTGTTGATCAAATGTTCCTTTGTTTTATAAAGAGTCGGGAAGGGTGTGTACCTTCAGGGAGAACACTTCCAAGCTCCCCTGAACAGTCTGGCCAGTCCCCTTCTGCCTCCCCTACCTGCCTTCACAGTGATCGGGACATGAACAGACAGTGGCTGCAGGGACCTCTGAAGACCAGCCAAGAGTGTGTGGGAGAAAATTCTGGTTTGAAAGAACTTAGTCTAAACTAACTCCACAAAATCTAAATAAATCAGACACTGAACTAAATCATGGAAACTTTTATATTAGAATACAAACATTCTTTGATTCTCGTGAGAGAGGCAAATGCTTACCTAGGAATTAAATTTTAAAGCTGGTTAAAAGAAAATCAAGGCTGCCAATTCAAGAACTGGTAGTAATTTTCACTGACGTTTCTACTGGGTGAAAGGTTTATTTCTCTCAGAAGCCTGTTATTTAATTAGTCTGATTTCCGAGAGTGCCAAGAATGCGGAAGGCACTCAGGAGATGCTCAGAGACCACATCCTCATCATTTTAAAGCAAACAGGGAAGCTGGAAAGTCAGTCTCCTACTAAAGAGGGTGAGGGGCCTGAGAGAAGTTATTATTGGTGTTTCTACAATTTCCAGCCATCTGGGGAGACAAGATGACTCGCACTGGCAGATGTTGGATTATTAGGAAAATTAAGCAGATGGCATTGGCAAACCATGCCTCCCCTTCCCCCAGCTGCCAGGAATTCTCACCCTCAGGCTTAGCTCTACGTATGCTTGTTTAATAAAGCTCCTGCCATTGCAAGGAAACAGAGCCTGCATCAGTCAAGCTCACTCAGAGCTATGAAAAAGTAGCATCATCCACACTGTCCCAGAGTGTGAGGCAAACACCTCTGTTTCCTATGCCACTCATACCCACCACCACAGGTTCCAAGGAGATGCCTCATGACTCAGAGGAGGAAAGTACGTGTCTCAGTGGCGGTCTCCAGGGTTCAGCACACTGTAAGATGGATCTGGTGCCCTATTTGATCACGTGACAAAAGCCAGCTAAGCCTCAAGTTGCTGCATGGAGCTAACAGATAACACCACTCCACGCCTAGTGTTTTCCATCATCTAAACCCGTTCACTTCAGTAACATGATGTCTGTCTCTTAACTGTAGGTTCATTTGATCAGCCAGTCTTAAGAGAAAGCTCACAAGTTATTGACAGAGAAACCCATACAGATGCCTAATTAAGGTCATTAACATAATGAAGCCATGAAATTTTATGAATTAAAAGCAATCTGAAAATGCAAATCACCCTAACAAAAAACCAAAATAAAGATCACCTGTGACAGTATCATATATTAGATACGTGTATATATAATTAAAATATAATCAATTTCGAAGCTATTACAATGAACAAAAATGTACTCTTTCAAAGATATATGACACTTTTACCACGAGCCTACACTATGACATACATTGGGGCTATAAAATAGAAAGTGACAAATATGGTTCCTGCTCTTGATAAGCTTACAAATGACAAGGGAAAAGAAAAGCAGATGGCAATGAAACTGAAAATTATGGGCTTATGTGAGTACACAGAAGGACACCCAACATCTAGAAGGGCAGAAGTGGTAGTGAAATGCCTGGTGATTCCTGAAAGATGGTGGGAGTTTTCCAGGCAAAGCATGCTAATGAGAACTCCTGGCAGAAACCCAAACTCGATGAGAAAGTATGTGTAAGGATATGAAGTTAGTTGAACAAGACTAAGATGTCATGGATGAGAAGAGGAAGGACCAGGGCTATGACTGGAGACGTCAGTAGGGTTCATATCATGAGAGAGCCTGAAAGCTTTCCTAAAGACTTGACATTGAGTCTGCTGGCACATCATCAGAGGTTCTTAAATAGTGGGGAATCACAGTTAGATCTGTACTTTAGCAACAGCCCCTTAACTATCATGTGGAAAATGGATCGAGTTGGGGCAAGTGTAGAGGAAGCTACAACACTCAAGGCAAAACTATGAACTAAAATCGGGGTGATAGAAGTGGGGATGCGAAGAAGAGGGATTTTATCTTAGAAAAAAAGATCCACAACCCCACCCCCACCCCCCCGCCCTGCTGCAAACCAGTATTTTATGAGAATCACCAGCAGAATTACCTTCACCAAATCCATCTTCTCTTTTCTTTGTCCATTTGCCGGTACAGATGCTAATTTAATGATAAAAACATGCAAACTGGGTAATTAGTCCTTTTTTAGTCCATGGCGTGTGGTTACACACTCATACACAGAAACACACTTGCCCTTCAATGTATGGTTACTGTAATGGTAAGTAGTGGTGATGATGTCATTTATGTACAAAGTAGTAGAACATACTCTGAGTTGTTTTTACATTAATATATACACACAGATCCGCCCACCTGAATACCTGGCAACAGTTTAACAGTCAACCTAGACAAGATCACCTGATCTAGTTTGTGTCTGGATATCAGTACTGGGGAGCCCGGCATTTTGTTCCATTGTTGACCAGCTCTGTTGAATTTTCTCCCAATAAGTTAGGCATGAGCAAAGAGGGGTGGCCTAGATGAAAATGATTCAAGATGATCTCCAAACCCCACCCCAGACACCTCCCAATGTGGCCCAGGAGAGCTCACAGGTAAGCTACAAAATAACCAGAGATTTTTCCAACTTGAGCACATGCACCCTAGGTGCACAGTGTATACGAGCTAACCACAGGGACCTCTCTAAGTACACACATGCACCCTTCATGAAAAACTGTGTCCTCAAATGACCTTAGGCAGCTGGGAGCCTTTTAAGGGTTCATAAATATTTTACACATACATACATCTGAGTATAACAGACTGAATTATGGCAAAGACATGTGCAATACAGGCTGTTATGTAACTTGCAAACGTCAATCAAAACTGTCAGTCCATGGCCACCTAGATGAAAATGTAAAAAAGCCTTGTCTTGAAAACCCCGTACCTTACCATTCTGGCACCAGAGCCCCTCTTGGCTTGGCCCACCTCTTCCTTGAAGTGTGTTCCTTCTGTTCTTCAATAAACTTGTTTTTCCA
Source organism: Capra hircus (assembly GCF_001704415.2). Taxonomy (NCBI): domain Eukaryota; kingdom Metazoa; phylum Chordata; class Mammalia; order Artiodactyla; family Bovidae; genus Capra; species Capra hircus. The sequence continues at coordinate 24,293,062 of NC_030834.1, forward strand.
CAGGTAAGACCTCAGATTCTTCTTTGTGTCCTTACCAAGAACCAAGGCCCACAAGGAAGGGTCCTCTGACTCTCCCTATCTGGTAACAACACCATTGCTACTACTGAATACATAGCTATTTCCTTTCCTCTTGCCATACACATGAGGGAAAAAACTGAAAGTAATAAATAAAGGAAGCTCATTTAACCCTCACCATTCACAGTCTATGAACTTTACTAGTTTAACCTCTTGATTAAGCCATGGACCATCCTTAGCTATGTTTCTTCTCACCTACCTGGTGAGACAGAGTGCCTGAAGAACTATGGATGGAGGTTTGTGACAGGAGGCAGTGATCAAGATCATCCCCAAGAAAAAGAAATGCAAAAAGGCAAAATGGTTGTCTGAGGAGGCCTTAAAAACAGCTATGAAAAGAAGAAAAATGAAAAGCAAAGGAGAAAAGGAAAGATATACCGAATTGAATGCAGCGTTCCAAAGAATAGCAAGGAGAGATAAGAAAGCCTTCCTCAGTGGTCAATGCAAAGAAATAGAGAAAAACAATGGAATGGGAAAGACTAGAGAAGTCTTCAAGAAAATTAGAGACACCAAGGGAACATTTCATGCAACAGTGGGCTCAATGAAGGACAGAAATGGTATGAACCTAAAAGAAGCAGAAGATACTAAGAAGAGGTGGCAAGAATACACAGAAGAACTATACAAAAAAGATCTTCATGACCCAGATAATCACAGTGGTGCGATCACTACCCTAGATCCAGACATCTTGGAATGTGAAGTCAAGTGGGCCTTAGGAAGCTTCACTATGAACTGGTCTTTCCCAGTTCCTAAGTGACGCCTGCCGTATCTGATGCTTCTCTCCTTCTGCTAGATACTTAGTGAACTACCTGTTTCCACTGCACTTCTGGAACATTCTTCTTTTTGCTACATAAAAGCTCTTACAGAACCTGTGTGGGACCTCAACACTGCCTTGGTCCTAAAGAATTACACTCTCCCTCATCTTTGCCCATCACGTTTTTCTGAGGACCCAGCCTTTTTTTTTTTTTTTTTTTTTGAGAGTAAACTTTTTCTACTTGATATTTTAACCAATACAAAAGTTTTTTTCTTCTTCTAATAAAGTCAGTTCTAGAGAGGCAACTATCTGGTCTTCCATTTGTCCTAACTGGAAAATCAGGTTACATTTTTATTATATAAAATTGATGATTGCTCTCAAATAGAGGAATAGGTCTAACACATAATTCGAGTTTGACAGAATGTATTGTCAGAACTGTGAAGGATTTGAGATTTTAATCCTACTTTGCAAGCTAAGAAGTTACCCTGCCACAGTGTCATGGATGTAGAAGAAGGTATCAGATTTCTCATCACAGATATAGGACAGTTGATTACTCAAAGCAATGGCGGTAGCCAGAAAAACTGGCTTTTGTGCTGGTTTCCTGAGCTTCAGTTCCCAGAAAGCAAGGTGCCTGTAGTGGGTTACAGGCATTGTTACAGGAGAAGAACCCTACACTTTGGAAACTGATTTCTAAAAAAAAGGAAAAGAAAGGAAGAAAAGTTAAGTTTAAGTAAGCATGTTTCCCCTCTGTTCCAAATGAGAGCATTGCCTTTACTATACTGGTAAGTAAATACACCTCCCCTTTGCTTCAGAGAGACAAATGGTGTCTTCTATAGCTGCTTTCTGTACAAGCATCCTTTAGAAGAATCTAGAATGAAGGCAAGTCAGTGCCTTAGTCACAGAATGTACAGAAATGAGAGAGACTGATGAGTCATCTCCTAATGATACCGGCCCCTCATTTCTTTTTAAGATTTTTTCTTTTAACACACACCATTAAAGTCTTTATTGACTTTGTTACATCACTTCTGTTTTTATGTTTGAGTTGTTTTTTTTTTTTTTTTAGCTGCAAGGCATGGGGAATCTTAGCTCCCCTGCCAGGGATCGAACCCAAACTCCCTGCATTGGAAGGCAAAGTTTAACCACTGGACTGCCAGGGAAGTCATCCTGCCCCTCATTTCTCTACCATCCTGGCTTCTGATGAATTTCCGGGATGCCACCATGACAACCTCTCTGCTATGTGACTGACAGGCTGGGACCAACCTTGTTCACGTGTCTCGGCTAACATTTCACTGAGACTATTAGCAACAGAACTCTAGTGGCAGTAGTGACCTTGAGCATGGCCTCCAGAATCCCAGAGCCAACCATCTGAAGAAATCCCACAGACCATCAGGGTTTACATTAGAACACTGGATAGCATTCGACGTTTCTGTATCAGCCTTTCTCCCTAGCCCAAAACACTACCTAGGCCAAAACATTCAGCCAAGTACAATGGGAGGCATTAACACTGGCACAGACTCAGCCTTGGTCTGTGGAGAAAGAACAGGGCAATCGGTCCTTTGTAACAACCCAGACCAGTGAGCTGAAACTGACCTGTGGTCTTCCAGGGTCAAGTCTACGTCACTGGTCACTTCAGCTAAAATCAGGGACAGATTTTACCATCTCTAAATGGAAGTTCCCCAATGCACAGCTCACTTCCTGCAGGTTGCATATAAATCACGTGTCAGTTACCCCTCCAGGAAGCTCCTTTGATTAACCAAGAGCAGCAGCATTTTGGAAAAATGTGACATCATGTGAGAGCTCTCTTAACCACATGTAAGGTGTGTCTTCAGGAGGGAGCCAAGAACTTCTTGTCTTCACCCAAGAAACAGGTCTGGGAGGAATGGTACCCTTGGAAAGGAGGTGTGTTTACATCACTCGGAATGTTTCTCAGAGCACCTACTCCAGTTTCTTGGACAAAGGTTACCAGGGTCTGCAATGGGGCCGCCAAGCTGGCTGGTGGACACTAGGGTTTCCAGTCTCATTTGAATAATGTAAACAATCCGTGTTTGGGAGGAATTACTTGAGGTTATAAAACCAAACAGGGCTCTGTGGGGCCCACCCAGGTACAAAAACCTTTCCATGTTCCCCATTTCATATTTGCAGAAAAAAGTTTTAGTCTCCAAGGCTTCCTCTGAGTTCCAAAGGGCAGATTCAAGCAGTTACCAATTAGGGAAGTGAGAGATTGCTTTCCAGTTACCAATAGAAAGCAGTCAAGAAACAACAGTTTGGCTACACAACAGAGTTCTAGCTCCTCCTCAAAGGACATACATGGCAATCTTGGCATTCTGCAGGAGCTAAGTCCCTGTCCCAAATGGAGGATGGTGACTACATGCTGACCACAAGCACTAGATCCCCAACTGGTTGGAACCAGAAGGTTGACAATGTTGACTGCAAAGCATAATTCTCAGCATGCACTAATCAGAACTGTGCACAGGCTGATCATGTATCCTGAGACCCGCCCCCTTTACCTTTATATGCCTTTCACCCCGCTCAGCCAGCAAGATGGTCCTGAGACAAACCTACATCTCCCATATTCCTGGTCCAGTGCCCTCTCGATTAATAGACCTTCCTCTACTCCAAACTCAGATGTTTCAGTTTGTTGTACCTTACTATTCTTCAGACATAAATGAACTTGGATTTGACGACAGTGAGTTCAACCTGTGAGTGGAAAATGTTGCCTTACTCCAGTACTCCTGTCTGGAAAAATCCCACGGACAGATGAGCCTGGTGGGCTGAAGTCCATGGGGCTGCAGAAGAGTCAGACACAACTGAGCCATGCGTGCCTATCCTATCAGTCAACAAAGGACGCTGCAGCCGCCAAGGCACTACATATACAGCTGCCCCAACTGTGAGCCCTGAGGGAACTTGGGATACAATAAAATGCCCACCATCAAGTCATCAACCACCGCGGCACTGCCCCCCAACCCTACGCGCGTGCGCGCACACACACATACACCACCCCCGTGGAGACTCAGGATGAAAAAAACACATGATTCTGGACCCTGAACGCTGAGGTGCCTCTCAGCACATACTAGTGGGTTTCAGCTCAGCCAAACCATCAGTGAATCAGGCCTAGCCATTCATGAAGCATGCCAAGAGCTCTCAAGTCCATGCAGTGGATTCAATTACTCTCCCAAAGCCTGCAAACTGCTGAGGCAAAGGGAGGAGCAGCTGAATCCAACTGGTGATCACTGGCTGTAAACCTCTAGCTCCTGTTCACTTCCTGCTGACAGTGTAAGCCTCTTGTATGGAGCCACTGGATCCCTCACTGCTCTTCTTAGTTTTAAGCCTGTAACCAAGCCTGCAATTTTCCATTCTCCTTCTGAGACGCTATCTTATTTCCAGGCCAGCCAGGGCAGGACCAGGATGAAGGCAACGGGGAGGGTGGGATGCTGGAAGTACAATGTTCACACACCAGTGACTAAACATTCAGACACAGAATCACCAATAGAACATGGCAAGCTCCCAAGGTCTCATGAGCTTCCCTTCCTCACCCTGAACCCTTTCCAAACACGACTAGCTGTTTCTCAGCACCTTTTCCTTCCATGAGCCTGGAGATGACAGGACCTGTGGCACCTTCATCCAGAAAAATCATTCAAGTTTTATTTCCTCCCCTTTCAACACCCCCAAGCACACACAGGTGGGTGGACAGGGTCTCTGCTTCCCCTTTTCCGATAGGGAAACTTCAGAGCTATGTCTGATCTTCTTTCTACTTCAAGTAGCTGAGGTCAGCGGGGAGGAACTGGGGGATGGAGACCAGAGAAAGATAGGCCCTGGGCCGCTGCTCAAGGCCTCGTTCTTACCTTCGCCTTCCAGCAGCGCAGCAGCTGCCCTGGTTCAACAACAGGAACTCCCGAGGTTCTCAGCCCGCCGGGTGGTCAGTTTCCGTGGTGAGACGCTCTTGCTTGTACCACGGACCCAGCAGCGCAGTCAGGCTGCCGTCCAGCTGGAACCACCAGGACCACCAACCAGGCCGCGAGGTCTGGCCTACTTCCGCTTGGCTCCCAGGGCAGCAGCTTTTACGGGCATCCTCTTTTTGATGGGTGGTACCTCGGCCCCACTGCCAAGCTAACATCTCTTAACCTCTTGCCTCATTTCAAAGTGAGGGCGAGGTAGGTCTTCCGTGGTGGTGAGGCTGACCACAGAGTATATCTAAATTTAGATCTCCTGGAGAAGGAAATGGCAACCCACTCCAGTACCCTTGCCTGGAAAATTCCATGGAAGGAGGAGCCTGGTGGGCGACAGTCAATGGGGTTGCAAAGAGTCGGACACCACTGAGCGACTTCACTTTGACTTTCTTGGGAGAAAGTTTCTCATTCTCCAGCGGGTGTCTTTTATCCGTCTTCTAAATCCAATCCAGGGCAGTAAGCTCCAGAAAACTAGTCAGCGTCTCTGCCATGGTTTCCCCCAGGAGTTTCATTGTCTCGGAGAAATCTGCCTGGGAGGGCTAACATTTCCTTTCCAAAGCGAGAATCCACTGCAAGCAAACAAATAAAACCTCAGTCCTTGCGCTGTTGCCTTCCAATAGATCTAGAGTTGCCACGCCGGGTTTCTGAGGTTGAGCTTCTTTCTATGAGTCTCAGCAGCTGGCTTCCTACCTTAACAAGCTCCGCCCCTTCACGTTCCAAGGGAACCTGCCCAGGTTTGAACAGTTAGCTCTTTCCCTGCAGGCATGGTTGCTAAGTCGCTTCAGTCCTGTCCGATCTTTGTGACCCCATGGGCTGTAGCCCGCCAGACTCCTCTGTCCATGGGATTCTCCAGGCAAGAATACTGGAGTGGATTGCCTTGCCCTCCTCCAAAGGATCTTCCTAACTCACGTAACGAACCCGTGTCTCTTGTACCTCCTGCATTGGCAGGCAGATTCTTTACCACTAATGCCACCTCTTCATTTTCTCTCCTTTCACACTCAGCGTAGTCATATCCTCTATTACTATTTTCTGAAAAGGTCTGGAAAGTTTTGCCTGCCAGGGTGAACCCTAGCTCCCATTGTTACAATGCAGCGGACCTGAACTGACCATCAGATCCTCAAGGAAGTTCCTCTGCCTCCAGGAAAGTTAACTACAACAACACAACACTTAGGCAGCAGTTTTTGAACCTGTCTCCCGGGACTCCTCCTGTGACCACCTCCCTGTAGCAATGGACAAAGGGGAATGGTCATTTATCGTCCAGCTGCTCAATCACTGTCATCAATTTCACTACCATTTCTCACGGACTCCCCTTGAATCTTGTTAGTTAGCCCATGAAGTCCTCACTCTTATTTTCTAGAAAGGCATCTCTGTCTCCCTATCCCACCCTCATCACCCAAACTGTCAAGGACTGTGAAGGGTCTGAAATGTTACCCTACTTGCAAACTAACAGTTTACCCTCCCAGAGTGGCAGAGATGTTGGTGGGTGACCTGAAACTCCAGGCCAGAGATGAAAGACAATATATTACCTAAAGCAACAGTAGTAGCCAGACTGTCTGCATTTTCACGCCACTTCCCTGAGCTCCAGTTCCCACAGGGCACCACAAAGAAGACCACCTCCAAGTGCTGTGGGTTGTACTACAGGACAGAACCCCAGAAACCCAATTTGTATAATGGGCAATAAGCATGTTTGCCCTTGGCTCCAAGGGGAAAGACTCCTCTCTGCCAAGATTGTAAGCAAACTTGTCCTTAGCTTCATAGAGACCCTCCCTCTATCGCTAAGGCTGTTCCTTGAATATATAGTACAGAACAATCCAGGCCTTGCTCAGAAGACTTATAGAAACACAAGAGTCGTGGCACATTAGCTCTGTGTGGCTTTTCCCTGACAATACCACTTGGAAACTGCATAAATAATGCTTTCTCCTGAGGATGAGCATACTTCAGAGCAGTGCTGCTTTTATGACTACGTATCCCCAGCCTGGGCTACCTGCTCCCTTGCCAGCCTGCTCTACAGAATGCAGAAATTCAAAAGGTGCCTTCTCAGTAATTTATGTGCACTCAGACATGCATGCACAGTAGTAATGACACTTTTCAACACAAGAAGCATGGGAAATCTTGTTTTTAATTTGATACAGTTTTCCTTAGCTTCTATCGGCCTCCCAATAGAAAAGGGAGGCTCAGTGTCCTTCCTGAACTAGCTGTTTCTCAGGTACATTTAATTCAAAATAATCAATATGCCCAAATGGCATTATTTCAGGATGAAAGACCTGCTGAGATACAAATTTAGGAGCTGTCAGTTTATGTATATACTGAAAGCCGTGAAAGTGGAAGACAGCACCTAGGAGAGTTGAGTAGATATTTGCAGAGACTCCCAAAGACATTCAATCCTGAGTCTTCAGGAAATAAGGAATCATCCATCAGCCACGGAGACTGAGGATGGGGCCAGGCGATGGAGCAGGAGAACCAAAGAGATGATGCTCTGGAAGCCACATGCAAGGGATGTTTTAAAAAGGAGAGACTCGCAATCTGAGTCAAAGGCTGCTCTTGTCAAGACGACAAGGAATCAGAGCTGCTCACTGGATTTGCCAATGTGACGGTTCTTGGCCACCTTGACAATTCCAAGTTCAGTCAAGTGGCTTTGGGCAAACCTTGACTGAAATCACTTCCAAAGACATGGTGAGAGTATCTGCAAACAGCGACATTGGACAACTCTTGAACGTATTTTTCTGTTAAAAGATACAACGAAACAGGTAGTACCTAGAAGAGTACATACAGTATTGTATCCTGTTGGGTCGCTAAGTCCTGTCTGACTCTTTTGTGATCTGCCAGGTACCGTAGCCCTCCAGGCCCCTCTGACCATGGGATTCCCCAGCAAGAATCCTGGAGGGGGTTGCCATTTACTTCTCCAGCGGATCTTCCCAACCCAGGGATTGATGTCGCGTCTCCTGCATTGGCAGGCAGATTCTTTACCACTGAGCCACCTGGGAAGCCCACATAATATCTTAGGTGAATATTAAAAATGATACAAGAGATACCTCAGGCACTGGTGCAAATGGAGAGAAAGATCATAGGATAATGTGCGGAGTGGGTGAGAGCGCGGGGTCAAATGGAGTGGTTGGTCTGGGAGAGGAGCAGAGAGGGACAGTTCTCCCAAGAGGAAGGGTGCTGAAGACAGGACAAGTTTAGTGGTAGGAACCAGTGTGGGGTTCTCTTCTGCTTTGTATGATTTTCTCCATGAAATAGGGAGTATGGACAGAAGGTTTAAGATTTGAGGAGAAAAGAGAAGTTGTGAAGTAGTCATGGGCGGGGAGGGAGTGGAACAATCATGGCATGAGGCAAATATGCTGTGATTTCGGGGCAGCACTTGAGGGCCCAAGTATGCAGGGCCTCCCTGGTGGCTTGGCTGGTACAGAATCCGCCTGCAATACGGGAGACTTGGGTTCAATCCCTGGGCTGGGAAGATCCCCTGGAAAAGGGAAAAGCTACCCACTGCAGTATTCTGGCCTGGAGAAGTCCATGGACTATACAGTCCATGGGGTTGCAAAGAGTTGAGACACAACTGAGCGGCTTGCGCTTTTCAAGGGTGCAAGGTGACACACTGGATTGATGTCATTCAGAACAGCCTCGAGTATGTTCCCTTAGCCAATTCCAGCTGCATGCGCGCAGCAGAGTAAGCAAAGGATTTCTAATTGGGCATTTCGATTTGATGTATTTCAGGACATGTTTTTAAAGGAGCATGGAATCTAGAGTGTTGGGAGGAAAGAGAAGACTCGAGGGAGGGAGTCCAGGAGGACCTCGGGCTAAGATGAGAAAAAACAAGCCCTACAGCGCAGGTTTCCATGAGCTACGTCTCTTTCTTTCTAGGGAATAAGTAATTCCCACTCCATTACCTTCACAGCCATGCTAATGACCTTCTCAGACCAAATTCAGCCTCTCTTGAAGGGAACGCTCTCCCTGCTGCCTTCTCCCAGATCAGGGAGACTGCTCCCCAGTGTGAGCCTGTGCTAAGTGCTCTGCATCCCTCATCATTTCAGTTCCCACAAAGCCTGGCAGGTAGACGTGTTTATTGCTATTTCCATTTAGCAGATAAACAACCACCAAAGCGAGATGGAGAAAGGGGAGTTCACTCACCCTGGGTCGCACCTGTTTCTGCATCTGAGTGCAACAAGCTTTCTCTTTTTCAAAATCCATGGCTATAAACCCAACACTTTAAAAAAAACTAAAATTAAATTTGAGTTACGTTTTAAAGCTCTTAGTGTCCTTGTTCAAAGATGCACAAATTAGGAAGCCTTCAGTCTAGTGGAGCTCTGAAGAGCTACACAAGGCCAAGATTGTATAGGCAGAGAGCAGCAGGCAACAAAGCATGTCAGTTATTGCAAGGTGACTTTCCTTGAGCTGGCAGTGGTCTCTCAGGTAGATAATCTCACTAAAGCCGATCAGGTCATCAGCATAGCTCAGGCCTAATGGACTGGTTTAAGATTCCTTATCTCAGAGATCTGAAACTGTAATTAAGTCTCAGTTTGGTGATACAGGGCTTCCCTGGTGGCTCAGATGGTAAAGAATCTGCCTGCAATGCAGGGGACCCAAATCCTGGGTTGAGAAGATGCCCTGGAGAAGGAAATGGCAGCCCACTGCATTATCCTTGCCTAAGAAATCCCATGAACAGAGGAGCCTGGTGGGCCACAGTCCATAGTGTCCCAAAGAGTTGGACACAACTGAGCAACTAAAGCTATCACTGCACTATATATTGGTGACATGGGGTTTAGCATACATTACTCCATTGGGGGCCTATTTTCTTGTTTTAAACAATTTCGAGTCCTTCCAAAATACTGATGTCAATAACAAGCTCGACTTAGGCCACAGCTTATTTTTAGAAGCATCTATCTCCTCCTTCTAATACACAACTAGTTTGATTTCAACACTAATTCATAGGTTTCCTGATAATAAAGATAGGGTTGCATTTGCATGTCACAGACAAGACATGCTTTGCTTCTGTTCTGCCAGGAAACACCATTCCCCCCTGAAAAACTTTACTTCCATGTCTCATAAGGCTTTGATGTCTTTAAAAAAATCCTAGTATTTGGGAGATGTTTCAGATATGCTATTCTCGTGTTCACCATCTAACCTGGAGGATCACAGGATGGAGGAGGAAGACCACAAGTAAGGAAAGAGAAGAGACAGAGGAAGTTAAAGGCCACAAAGACACACTTGCCAAATTCAGAAATTTGAAATGCACAGCTTTGCAAGGGTTCAAGCAAGAATGTTTCTGCCTTTCCAAGTTATGTTCCCTGTGTGAAGGGCTTAAAAATCTTGAATAAATGTAAATATTTTTATTAAAGGGTATGGCTAAAAAAGTTTTAAACCTGGCACGTGAGGTCTTAAAAGCACAGAACAAGAATCAAGCATTTCCTGTAAGTAACGTGTACTATAAACGTAGGACAGCAAGGGTGTGCTCTCAGCTCATTTCTTAGATTAAGACACAGCAAAGTCCGCGGCAAAGTTGCCTGAAAAAGATGATGGGAGGAAATATAGCTCTATCCCCCAGCTACTAATAACACTGTAGCTACAATTATTCCCGATGGTTCACAAAGCAGTCCTAGAATCCCAGATTGCTGCAGAGAGGCATTTAGCGAGGATAGCACATCAATCTCTCTGTCCATTAAACCCTTCAGTGAGTCTGATGCCTGTTGTGTTTCTTAATTTTGCAGGGATAAATTTTTATTACATTGCTTAGTGCTCTCAATCCTGGTGGTAGGGAGCTTGAGGGAGTGAGAAGGGCAGTTTAAAGAAGAATGCCATGGAGCGCTTGGTTGCCGAAAGCGTGTTCACTGGAAAAAACATACTGTGTGATGAAAGAGCTTTACAAATGTTATGGTAGGAATTGCTGAGCTCTGCTATGAGTTCCCACGAAACCCTTTTAATGTGCATTCATCAGGAGATCAAACAAAGTGACTTGTCCATTTCAGGTCTAGTTCATTCAGTCGCCCAGTTGTGTCCGACTCTTTGCGACCCCATGAATTGCAGCACGCCAGGCCTCCCTGTCCACCACCAACTCCCAGAGTTCACCCAAACTCATGTGCATTGAGTCGGTGATGCCATCCAGCCATCTTATCCTCTGTCATCCCCTTCTTCTCCTGCCCCCAATCCCTCCCAGCATCAGAGTCTTTTCCAATGAGTCAACTCTTCACATGAGGTGGCCAGAGTACTGGAGTTTCAGCTTTAGCATCATTCCTTCCAAAGAACACCCAGGACTGATCTTTAGAATGGACTGGTTGGATCTCCTTGCAGTCCAAAGGACTCTCAAGAGTCTTCTCCAACACCACAGTTCAAAAGCATCAATTCTTCGGTGCTTAGCTTTCTTCACAGTCCAACTCTCACATCCATACATGACCACTGGAAAAACAAAAGCCTTGACTAGACAGACCTTTGTTGGCAAAATAATGTCTCTTCTTTTGAATATGCTATCTATGTTGGTCATAACTTTCCTTCCAAGGAGTAAGTGTCTTCTAATTTCATAGCTGCAATCACCATCTTCAGTAGCTTTTAGTAAATATGACAGCTCAGGTTCCATAGATGGTGCAGTAAATTGGAGGCAGGCCAATTGGTCACAAACCCAGAGAAAGTCAAGTACATAAAACGACAACGAGAGCCCCCAGAGAGTGGTGGAAGGCTGGGTGCAGTGGTCTATGAAGGGCAAAACCTCTTTGTGCCTCAGAGCTCAAGAACCAAGAGAGAACCTCCAGATGAAGAGTAGGATGACTCCACAAGGAGCCTCCAGACACTGTGGGAAACCCTCCTCTCAGTTGGATGCTCTTATAGCAATGGAGTGTAATGGACAAACTGTTGAAGGGCTCACTTAACTAAGGACCATGAGGCAGGTTACAGCGGAGTTTAGAATAAGAGAGAGGAACCAAGAGAAAAGACATTGCCAACTGAAGTTACATTTGCTTTCAGTCTCAGCAATTCCCATCTGTCCCCTAAGCCTTCAGCTCTGATCAAATGTCCTCCCTAGAGAAAAATTTTGCATTATGTTTGCATGACAAGGTATTAAGAGCCTAAAAACTATGGTGGTATTAAATGTGATTTTTGCTCAACCATATCTTTTTTTTGAAGATGTATCACATAAGAGTAGAATGAGGAATGCCTGTGACTTCAGTTGAACTTTAAGCACAGTATTCATTGAATATGTTATAATCCACAACAGAAAGAGGGAAGATGTAGTAAGAGACACTGGGTAAAATCCCACTCTGTATTCATAAAGAGTCCCAGAAATCACCAGGCATTTCACATGTTTCTTTTGTATCAAAACACATGGGATTAATAAATGGTATTGGTTGTCTGTGGTTCTCAAGCCAATTCCACTAAGATTCAGGTGTCCCCTCTCATAAATGAATTATACATATTTTATTATGGAAACAATATGAATAACATGAAATCCTATAAAACATTTTCCTTCTCCAGAAATTACACTTGTTTATTGAATACTTTGGCTTCCCTGGTGCCTCAGATGGTAAAGAATCCTCCTGCAATGCAAGATACCTGGGTTTGATCCCTGGGTCAGGAAGATCCCTTAGAGAAGGGAATGGCTACTCACTGCAATGTTCTTGCCTGGAGAATCCCATGGACAGAGAAGCCTGGTGGGTTATAGTCCATGGGGTCATGAAGAATTGGACAGGAGTTACTGTTTCTATTAGATTATAGAGAGGAACTGATCCTTCATCCTTTGAGTGAAGTTAAAAGAAAGTGTTTGGAACTGGGCATCCTCACTGGATTTCAAATTTTTTAAGAGAGGTGGAAATGGATGCTATCTGCTTGGACTGCATAACAAAATTCCATGGAATGAAAGACTTAAACAAAAGACATTTCTTTTCTCACAGTTCTGGATGGCAACCCACTCCAGCCTCGAGAATCCCATGGACAGAGGAGCCTGGCGGGCTACAGTCCATAGGGTCACAAAGAGTCGGACAGGACTGAAGCTACTTAGCACATGCAGTTCCAGAGGCTGGAAGGCTGAGACCAGGGAGCCAGCATGCACGGCCCTACTGAGAGCTCCCTCGCTCGCTTGTAGATGGCTGCCTCCATGCTGTGTCCTCTTCGCACTTAGAATTATTTAAAGGAATGGTGAACTTTTTACAGAGGGTGAGCTTTTTACAGAGCAGAAGCCCCGAGCTGATGAGCTGGACATCTAGGATGCTAGGAGGAGAAGAAAGGAAGATCATGCCTGTGGCAGGTAGCACGCTGGTTTTCCTGCACCTTGTGGACTAAAATCTGTGGTTCCCTGGGTGAGAAGAGAGAGATAAGACATTCATGCAAATGGTTCCCTCTATTTGGAGACCTGTGTGGAAGCTCCTGTTTCTCCTCATTTGAAGCATGACTATGATTCTGATCTACTCTAGCCCTAAGTTGGGCTTCCCTGATAGCTCAGTTGATAAATAATCTGCCTGCAATTCAGGAGACCCCAGTTTGATTCCCGGGTAGGGACAATCTGCTGGAGACGGGATTGGCTACCCACTCCAGTATTCTTGGGCTTCCCTTGTGGCTCAGCTGGTAAAATATTTGCATGCAATGCAGGAGACCTGGGTTCGATCCTTGGGTTGGGAAGATCCTCTGGGGAAGGGAAAGTCAACTCACTCCAGTATCCTGCCCTGGGAATTTCCATGGACTGTATAGTCCATGGGGGCACAAAGAGTCGGACAGGACTAAGCAACTTTTCACTTTCACTAGCCCTAAGTACAATGATTGCATCTATTGAATAAACATAGGGTTAATTCCCCTCCCCCCCCTTTTTTTTTCTGAATCCAGAAATATATCTCCACTGGTCACTTAATCCACCCTGAGAGTGGTCAGTCTGAGAAACACTAATCAGATAGCAGACAGAATTCTTAGGAAACTCAAATGAAGCATAGCTTTTCTGAAGAAAAGCTATTTACAGAACCACCTACCCAGGATTTGGCTAAATGTTGCAGAAAATTGCTAATTACAGTCATGCTTGGTAGTCATTCAGCATTACAATTTTTTAAAATTAATAAGCATAAGCAGCTATTATGTGTGTATTGTGTCACCTGTGAATAATTGCTGGATTGAAAACAATATTCACTTTATCTTTAGGTAAATATGTGATCCTTATAAACAACTCATGGAAATATTGGCTGGGAAAAGACAGAGAAAAATTAGATAAATGATCAAGGTCAATGCTGATGTTTCACTCCTTTCTTCCAAAAGTTTACCCTCATTAGATCCTCATAATCATGGCAGGAAGTGAACAATGAGGGTTTAGTCATTTCCACATTGTTCAAAAAGTGCTTTGTTTTTGAAACCAAGATTTTGCTTTCAGGCAGGTGCCTTTGTGACTATTTTTAATCATTATTTTCCAGGAAAGAGAAGTAAATCTGAATAAGAAATATTTCATTGAAATGGTTTATGTCTTAGTAAACTGAATATTAGCATCCTAATTTATAGGCACATACAAAGCAGTTTAAAACACTATGAAATCTGCTATTGTTATTAGGCTATTAAATAACTTTATAAGCCTATATATGACTGTAAAAATCTGTAACTTCTTTCAACATACATTGTAATTACTGAAATCAATTAAAACATTTTTAATTAAAAAAAGGTCACACTCAGCAATGAGAACTGAAGAATTTAATATGACAAAACATAGTTTTCCCTTTATTTATAATGAAATCTTTGACCTCAGTTTGCCAAGGTTTGCCAAGACTATCATCCCAACTACACCATTTTCCCCCCCAGATGCTAAAAACTTAAACTAAGCAGCTTAAAAATAAACAAATAATAAAAACTGAAATAAAAATTGGCAGGAAAGTTCAGTAGCATAAAAGTTAAATAGATAAGTTAAAAAAATGTTTAGAGTAATATCATTTTAAAGCCTCCTACATATCCCAGCTCACCCACATACTATTTCAGTACTAGTCCATATCATTTTATTGTAGAGATTAAGGATGTTTTATTTTCTGACCTGCATTAGAAAAGAAATGGTTGCATCACAATTATCTACTATCTTTAATACAAACATCCTCTACCGGTAAACCATGTCCCCTAAAAAACCTAACAGCTTTGCACAGACTTCTTGTCACAAATTTTATCCCATATCATGTTAATACTGAATTTTATTTTAAAATATTAAACATAGAAAGAACATAACTGTTTGGAAAAAATACTGTATCATGAGCAGTAGGGGATAAAATGGATACATTTACTCAGATATTTAAGCCTTTCTTGATAGTCTTCTATGGTTTACTCCTATAAATGAGAGTTTTTCCCATTGAACAAAGAAAATTCAAGGGGATGTGTGTGTGCATACGTGCATGCTAAGTCTTTCAGTCATATCCAACTCTTTGCGACCCTGTGGATGCTGCTTGCCAGGTTCCTCTGTCCGTTGAATTCTACAGGCAAGAATACTGGAGTGGGTTACCATGCCCTCCTACAGAGGAGCTTCCCGATTCAGGGATGGACCCTACATTTCTTAGTCTCATGCAATGGCAGATGGGTTCTTCACTTACCACTAGTGCCACCTGGGAAGCCCTTCAAGGGAAAAGAAAATGTCTTTATACATGTAACTTTCCTTGGCCAAACTTGGCCATTTCTGGGCTTCCCTTGTGGCTCAGCTGGTAAAGAATCTGCCTGCAATGTGGGAGACCTGGGTTCAATCCCTGGATTGGGAAGATCACCTGGAGAAGGAAAAGGCTACCCACTCCAGTTTTCTGGCCTGGAGAATTCCATGGACTATATAGTACATGGAGGTCACAAAGAGTCAGGCATGAACGAGTGTCTTTCACTTTCACTTTGGCCATTTCTACCCCTAGCTTGAGTTCAGATTGTTCATAAATATTAAATTACCATCTTCAGACTTGTCATTATACTTCTTTCATGCAACTCAGAACATGCAAAGCAGAAGCAGTCCATGCAGAAGTTTTTTCTATCTCCCAAGAGTTCAAATGTCAGAGACAGGAGAGGGAAATTTGCCTGACCCTTTCATTTGTAACAACTTCTAGGCATGTGGGTGTTAGAACTGGCTGGTGGCTGCCCCTAGAATCCCTGCCTTGATTCTGGTTTTCCTGTTCCCTGGGTGGCTGGTTGCTCTCTCACTGAATCTAAAGCTCCTCCATTCAGTTCAGTTCAGTCTCAGTCGTGACCAACTCTTTGTGACCCCATGGACTGCAGCATGCCAGGCTTCCCTGTCCATCACCAACTCCCGGAGCTTGCTCAAACTGTCTATCGAGTCAGTGATGCCATCCAATCATCTCACCCTCTGTCATCCATTCTCTTCCTGCCTTCAGTCTTTCACAGCATCAGGCTCTTTTCCAATAAGTCGGTTCTTTGCATTAGGTGGCCTAATTATTGGAGTTTCAGCTTCAGCATCATTCTTTCCAATGAATATTCAGGACATTTTTTCCTTTAGGATGGACTGGTTTGATCTCCTGGCAGTCCAAGGGACTCTCAAGAGTCTTCTCCAACACCATCAATTCTTCAGTGCTCAGCCTTTTTTATAGTCCAACTCTCACATCCATACATGACTCCTGGGAAAACCTAGCTTTGACTAGATGGACCTTTGTCAGCAAAGTTACGTCTCTGCTTTTTAATATGCTCTAGGTAGGTCATAGCTTTTCTTCCAAGGAGCAAGCGTCTTTTAATTTCATGGCTGCAGTCACCATCTGCAGTGATTTTGGAGTCCAAGAAGATAAAGTCTGTCACTGTTTCCATTGTTTCCCCATCTATTTGCCATGAAGTGATGTGACCAGATGCCGTGTTCTTAGTTTTGTGAACTAAGCCAACTTTTTTAAGCCAACTTTTTCACTCTCCTCTTTTACTTTCATCAAAAGGCTGTTTAGTTCCTCTTCACTTTCTGCCATAAGGGTGGTGTCATCTGCATATCTGAGGTTATTGATATTTCACCCAGCAGTCTTGATTCTAGCTTGTGCTTCATCCAGCCCAGCATTTCACATGATGTTCCTGCATATAAGTTAAATAAGCAGGGTGACAATACACAGCCGTGACGTACTCCTTTCACAATTTGGAATCAGTCTGTTGTTCCATGTCCAGTTCTAACTGTTGCTTCTTGACCTGCATACAGATTTCTCAGGTGGCAGGTAAGATGGTCTGGTATTCTCAACTCTTTAAGAATTTTCTCCAGTTTGTTGTGATCCACAAAGTCAAAGGCTTTGGTGTAGCCAATAAAGCAGAAGTAGATATTTTTCTGGAACTCTCTTGCTTTTTCGATGATGTTGGCAATTTGATCTCTGGTTGCTCTACCTTTTCTAAATCTAGCTTGAACATCTGGAAGTTCACAGTTCTTTACTAGTGTGTGAGATGAGTGCAATCATGTGATAGTTTAAACATTCTTTGGCCTTGCCTTTCTTTGGGATTGGAATGAAAACTGACCCTTTCCAGTCCTGTGGCCACCTATGAGTTTTCCAAATTTGCTGGCATATTGAGTGCAGCACTTTCACACCATCATCTTTTAGGATTCAAAATAGCTCAACTGGCATTCCAGTTAGCTAGTCACCTCCACTAGCTTTGTTGATAGTCATGTGTCCTAAGGCTCACTTGACTTCACATTTCAGGATGTGTGACTGTACGTGAGTGATCAATCCATCATGATTATCTGGGTCATGAAGATCTTTTTCGTATAGTTTTGTGTATTCTTGTCACCTCTTAATATCTTCTGCTTCTGTTAGGTCTATACCATTTCTGTCCTTTATTGTGCCCATCTTTACATGAAATGTTCCCTTGGTATCTCTAATTTTCTTGAAGAGATCTCTAATCTTTCCCATTCTATTTTTTCCCTCTGTTTCTTTCCATTGATCACTGAGCTCCTCAACCTGCAACAAACTGTCTTTTTTAAAGGATATTTTTGTAGACTACAAACAAATGAGTGTGTGTGTGTGTGTGTGTGTGTGTGCACGCACACTTATACATAAATGTAAAACTTAGAGATTTTCACCATTTGTGTTTCTTTACACCGGGCAGTGGTGGACTTTGCACAGCCTTTGGAAGAACATTCAATCCTATACTTCTCCTATTCTTTAGAACCTTAATGTTTCTCCAGACTCTAATATGAACAGGGATCACTCAGCAAATGCCTCCTGTTAAGTCATTTAGTTAAAATGCAAAGTCTAATGAAATGGTACTGAGATACAGGCTGGGCTTCTGAATTTTGAACAGGTCTGGGTGTTGCTGATGCTGCTGGTCCATGGACCATGTTTCCAGTAGTGAGGCTTAGAAAAGTGTTCTCAAGGTGTGATCTCTGGACCAGCAGCAAGAGCATCACCTAAGAACTTGCTAGAAATGCAATTTGTCAGGTCATGCCTCACAATCAGAGGCATAAATCAGAAATTCTGGGAAAGGAGACCTGCAATCTGTTTTATTATTTATATTTTAATTAAAGGATACTTGCTTTATAGAATTGTGTTGTTTTCTGTCAAACATCAACATGAATCAGCCATAGGTATACATATGTCCCCTCCCTCTTGAACCTCCCTCCCATCTCCCTCCCCATCCCACCTTTCTAGATTGATACAGAGCCCCTGTTTGATTTCCCTGAGTCATACAGCAAATTTCCATTGGTTATCTATTTAAAATATGGTAATGTAAGTTTCCATGTTACTCTCTCCATACATCTAACTCTCTCCTCCCCCTGACCCCATGTCCATAAGTCTGCTCTCTATATCTGCTTCTCCCTTGCTGCCCTGCAAACAAATTCATCAGTACCATCTTTCCAGATTCTACATATATGCATTAATACATGATATTTATCTTTATCTTTCTGATTTGCTTCACTCTGTATAATAGGCTCTAGGTTCATTCACCTCATTAGAACTGACTGAAATGAAGTCCTTTTAATGGCTAATATTTCATTGTGTCTATGTACCACAGCTTCTTTATCCATTCATCTGTCAATGGACATCTAGGTTGCTTCCACGTTCTAGCTACTGTAAGTAGTGCTGCAATGAACAATGGGATTCATGCGTCTTTTTCAATTTTGGTTTCCTTGGGGTATATGCCTACGGGTGGAATTGCTGGGTCATACGGTGGTTTTATTCCTAGTTTTTTAAACAGTCTCCATACCATCTTCCACAGTGGTTATATCCATTTACATTCCCACCAACAGTGCAAGAGGGTTCCCTTTTCTCCACACCCTCTCCAGCATTTATTGTTTGTAGACTTTTTGATGATGGCTTTCTGACCTGTGTGAGGTGATATCTCATTGTGGTTTTGATTTGCATTTCTCTAATAATAAGTGATGCTGAGCATCTTTTCATGTGCTCACTAGCCATCTGTATGTCTTCTTTGGAGAAATGTCTGTTTAGTTTTTTTTCCCACTTTTTGATTGGGTTGTTTGTTTTTCTGGTATTGGGTTGTACGAGCTGCTTGTATATTAATCCTTTGTCAGTTGTTTCATTTGTTATTATTTTCTCCCATTCTGAGTGTTGTCTTTTCACTTTGTTTCTAGTTTCTTTTGCTGTGCAAAAGCTTTTAAGTTTAATTAGGTCCCTTTTGTTTATTTTTGTTTTTATTTCTATTGTTCTAAAAGGTGGGTCATAGAGGATCTTGCTTTTATTTATGTCATCAAGTGTTCTGTCTATGTTTTCCTCTAAGACATTTATAGTTTCTGGTCTTACACTTAGGTCTTTAATCCATTTTTATCCTTGTGTATGGTGTTAGGAATTGTTTAAATTTCATTCTTTTACATGTAGCTGTCCAGTTTTCCCAGCACCATTTATTGAAGAGGCTGTCTCTGCCCCATTGTATATTCTTGTCTCCTTTGTCAAAAATAAGGTACCCATAGGTGCATGGGTTTATTTCTGGGCTTTCTATTTGTTCCATTGGTCTATATTTCTGTTTTTGTGCTAGTACCACACTGCCTTGATGACTGTAGCTTTGTAGTATAATTTGAAGTCAGGAAGTTTGATTACTCCAGCTCCATTCTTCCTTCTCAAGACTGTTTTGGCTATTCGGGGTCTTTTGTGTTTCCATGTGAACTGTGAAATTTTTGTTCTAGTTCTGTGAAAAATGCTACTGGTAATTTGATAGGGATTTCATTGAATCTGTAGATTGCATTTGGTAGTATTCACAATATTGATTCTTCCTACCCAGGAACATGGAATATCTCTCCATCTGTTTGTGTCATCTTTGATTTCTTTCATCAGCGTCTTATAATTTTATGTATACAGTTCTTTTGTCCCCTTAGGTAGGTTTATTCCTAGTTGTATTCTTTTTGTTGCAATGGTGAGTGGGATTGATTCCTTAATTTCTCTTTCTAATTTTTCATTGTTAGTATATAGGAGTGCAAGTGATTTCCATGTATTGATTTTGTATCCTCCAACTTAGCTAAATTCACTGCTTAGCTCTAATAATTTTCTAATAGTATCTTTAGGGTTTTCTATGTATAGTATCATGTTATTTGCAAACAGTGAGAGCTTTACTTCTTTTCCCATCTGGATTACTTTTATTTCTTTTTCTTCTCTGATTGCCATAGCTAGGACTTCCAAAACTATGCTGAATAATAGTGGTGAGAGTGGACACCCTTGTCTTGTTCCTGATATTAGAGGGAATGCTTTCTGTTTTTTAACCATTGAGAATAATGTGAAACCTGGGTTTTAATAAGTTCTCCAGATGATTCTGCTGCTCATTGTAGTTTGAGAGCCTCTGGCTTATGATATCATCTTTCAAAATATTTCTTCCACACAAAGTTATTGCATAGAAGATATTGAATGTCGCGGCAAAAATTTACTCTGAACAACATAAAACCAAACTACGCCTGATAGTCAACCACTAAGCTACAATATGGAATAAAGGTAATTTGCAACTTTCATTTTCTCTCCTTAGAGAACTGATACATTAATACTGGCTATGCTCTAATGTCATGAAAATAGATGAGCATATTCTGGAATATCTCACTCAACACAAACAAGTTTTATAGTAGACCCTTGAATAATGTGGGGATTAGAGGCACCAACCCTATGCATGGTTGAAAATCTGCCTATAACTTATAGTCAGCCTCTGAATCTGTTGTTTTGCATCCATGGATTCAACTTGGTACAGACTGTGTGGCCCTGCAGTATTTACTATTGAAAAAATTCCACATGTAAATGGACCCATGCAGCTCAAACCTGTGTTGTTCAACTTAACTGTAAAATGTACCTAAGTAATGGAGTATTCAGAGAATCCAAGAAGCCTTTTTCCAACCATGGGGTATGATGGCAGCCAAGACAGACAAAAATGCCTCCTCATGACCATCATCTTGTAGAGAATGTAGACATAGATAATGTTAGGTGACATATATAATTTATGCACATATGCCACATATGGTTGGTCCTGAGTCAGAAGCAGGTGGGTGAGAAAGAGACAAATTCTCAGTCCTTGGCCATGTGCTGACTGTTCAATTGCTCCAGAGGTGGTAGCATGGCTTCCTGGATGGATTACTGCAGCATCTGGGGCTTGTGCTTCCTGGGCCACTGCTACAGAGGTTTGAGGTCAGAGTTCTACTGTCTCCTATGGTGTCTCTGAGTGAGTGAGTGAGTGAAGTCGCTCAGTCGTGTCTGACTCTTTGCGACCCCATGGACTGTAGCCCACCAGGCTCTTCCACCCATGGGATTCTCCAGGCAAGAATACTGGAGTGGGTTGCCATTTCCTTCTCCAGGGGATCTTCCCAACCCAGGGATCGAACCCATGTCTCCCGCATTGCAGGCAGACGCTTTAACCTCTGAGCCACCAGGGAAGCCCTATGGTCTCTCTCGTGTCCTTTTATACATTCAGCCTCTCTGTCTGAGGGAAATGGAGAGCCATCATAGGATTTTGCGCCCCACAATGAAGGGTTTGGTGAAGGGAATTTGGTAATTTAATTTCTACATTAAAATGGTCACTCTGGCTCTTATTTGAAGACTAGATGTTAGAGTGGTAAGGATGAAAGGGAAACCTGCTCTGATATTGTTAAAAGAACCCAGGAAGATGTGATTCTTACAGGTACCAGAGTGTGAAGAATATACAAAGAGGTTGATCTGACCAACTCTCAGGGTTTGTGGAACAAGCACAAGGAACCAAGTAAGAGGTGAGGAAGGAGACAGTATGAACCACCAGGTGAATATCATTATTTTCCCCCAAATTTAAGCAGGTAAAGATGGTATTGACAAGGGAGGGGGTGGATGAAGTGAATGGGTAACTCAATGTACATTTTTTTAAGCATATAGTTCTTTGATGCTGCTGTAAAAGTTGTTAAAAAATATCTGGGGTAAATTATGTTTCTGAGTTTCATTGAGGGATATCACATCTGTCTAGACTAACAGAAGCCTGCATAAAATGGCCAAGCCCATTCTCCAGTTACTGATTTCAGCAAGATTAAAAATAAACAGAAAAAAAAAAAACAGCAATAGGTATTTGAAGAACAGAGGATTTTATGTTCTCTTTGATGATGACCCATTAAAATATTTTGCCCATGGTTTCTCATGGACTTAATTAGCAAATTCTTTTATTCTCCAAAGAAATAGGACGTAAGATGCAAGGGTACTTTTATTGGTTTTCTTGTCAAGGTTTTGGGATCCAACTTAGATGAGAAGTTTTAATTGTATTGTCAGCAGGCATTAAAGTGCATCTTAAGCTGAAATGTATTTGCTGTCATGAATATAAATCTTGTAAACAAATAAATACTCGGTATAAAATTGTCCAGGTTCCTTCAGCTAGAGGATTGTAGGAGAACAGTTTCAAAGGTATTGCAAATGGCCAACACAGAGAGGGTTTATTAGGAAGTAACAACATTCAGAAGACTTTTTAATGTATGTTTTACAATTTCTATAAAAATAAAAATATGAAGGAAATAAGAATGAGCACATTGATATAACTACAAGTGGCACAATTTTGTAAAAATAGGTTTTCATTTTAATGTATCCATTTTTTGCTAAAGAAATCGACCTAGAGATAGCGATAGGTAGATTTATGACTGCTGACATATCCATAAAGTTCTTAGAACAGTGCCTAGACATAGAAGCCTTTTGTATTATTTTGGCCCTATATTATAAAATTATGTGCACACTCTCTGTATCTTTGGTATTTCTTTTAGAGAACTAACTCTTCATTGTTGTTTAGTATAATATAGCATTAATACGTTTCTCTTGCCAGAATTAAGATGAAGAACTCAATTTACTCTTTGACTGTCTTGTATGTTTAATCTTTTTGTGGCAGAGTATGTGTGTGGTATTTTTAAGTTTTATGGAAATGATATCTTTCTTTTAGATACAAGTCCATAAAAATAAAGTAATATTTTTGTATTAGCTGACCCTTTGCAGGAGCACATCCACATTTCAATATGAGTGGCAAACTGGAGAAATGAGAAGATGCAATTTTCAGCCAACTCAGATGTAAATATAGATGCCTCTTGAGAGTCCCTTGGACTGCAAAGCAATCAAACCAGTCAATACTAAAGGAAATCCATCCTAAATATTCATTGGAAGGACTGATGCTGAAGCTGAAGCTCCAATACTTTGGCCACCTGTTGCAAAGAACTGACTCATTAGAAAAGACCCTGATGCTGGGAAAGATGGAAGGCAGAAGGAGAAGGGGACAACAGAGGATGAGATGTTGGATGGCATCACTAACTCAGTGGACATGAGTTGAGCAAGATCTGGGAGTTGGTGATGGTCAGGGAAGCCTGGCATGCTGCAGTAGCAAAGAGTCAGACACGACTGAGCAACTGAACTGAACTCATAGATGCCTCATTTTTAACCACCCCCATACAATCCATTGCAATAAATATACTTTTTAATGCAAAAATTAGTTGATTTTCAGGGGACTTTGATGCTGATGGACTTTAAGTGATTGAATGTATTCAAATCCACAAATATCCATTTGCCCAGAAGTTGAATGAAAATTTCACATTCATGTTCACACATGAATACCCACATAATTTGTCTTATCTTTTAGCTCCTTTCAGTTATCTAAAGAATTGCATTAGCCATTTTTCCCCTTGAAAAAACCTATGATTTTGGTGAGCTCTGGACTTAGGCTTTCATCAGTGTTAAATATGAAGAGTGGGAAATTTTGTAAAAATAATTATACGAAAATATTCATGAATACCTAGAAACGTGTTAAAAACCCAGTGGCCTAAAATTTGAGTATATATTGCATACCTACTATAAACTTAATGATAAAGGTAAAGTCAGGGCTAAGCTAAGGATTACTGAGTAGGAGAGAAATATAAAACATATTGGTTACCTACAAATTGTTTATCATTTAGTTGATAAGAAAGTGCATCATGGGGACTTCCCTGGTATTCCAGTTAAGAGTCTGCTTTGCAATGCAGGAGATCTGGGTATGATCCCTGGTCAGGGAACTAAGATCCCACATGCTGTGGGAGGCCCAGTGCAGCCAAATAAACAACTACATATTGTTAAAAAAATAAAGTACATCATGAAACAAATAAGATATATACAGACACAAATTAAAGGATGCTATAACTAAAGAAAGTAAAAGTATAACTAAAGAAACTAAAAAGTATAATTGAAGAAAATATAACTAGAGAAACTAAAGAAGGTATAACTAAAGAAACAGCTTCCCTGGTAGCTCAGTTGATAAAGAATCCTCTTGCAATGCAGGAGGCCCCAGTTCAATTCCTGGGTCGGGAAGATCCACTGAAGAAGGGATTGGCTTACCCACTCCAATATTCTTGGGCTTCCCTTGTAGCTTAGCTGGTAAAGAATCCATCTGCAATGTGGGAGACCTGGGTTCGATCCCTGGGTTGGGAAGATCTCCTGGAGAAGGGAAAGGCTACCCACTCCAGTGTTCTGGCCTGGAGAATTCCATGGACTGCATAGTCCATGGGGTCGCAAAGAGTTGGACACAACTGAGCGACTTTCACTTCACTTCATAACTACAGAACTATTGATATAAATAATTAGATATGTGGTATATTTAAAAAGCATTAATTGAATAATAAGCTGTCAATAAATGCTTTGTACATAAAAATATCAGGAGGAGAGTACTTGTGAAACTTCAAGGAAGATGCCGTTAGGAGGTGGATCTGAAGAATGGAGAGAGTATTAATAAATCCAGAGATGACAGAGAGAATTCTCTGAGGGAAAGAGCAGGAGCGAATCCAGACATGTAATCGTGGGGGGTTCCTGGAGCTGAGCAGGGGAGAGACAGTAACAGTCAGTGTCCTGAATCAGATGGGGTTTCTGGAGGGAATAATAAGAAACAGTATTGATATTTTGTATGAAAGATTGACTCCTAGTCCAGAGAGCTTTAAAAGAAGTAGATGCGCTTTCACTGAGTACAGTAGACTATTAGGAGGTATTATAAACACTTGAATGGAACAATAATGTAAAAAACTTGTGTTTGAAGCTTAAACCAAGAGCAAAATGTAGGAGCAATTCAAGCAGGGAAAGGAGGACTATAGGAAACACGATTAGAACTGGAAACCAATGTATCTGTCAGCTATCTCCGAAGGATCATCTTTATCCCCAGAGCAAACCTTAGACAGAATTGTCTTTCTAATGTTCAGCGAATTCCACTTCCTTTGGCATTCTGCCTCTCTTCCTAGTCCTTTGAACAATGAATTCAAATCTCTTGATAGAGATAAATTATATTTCAGCCGCTTATTAAAAAACTTGCAGACAGTATAGCTAAATGTTTTTTAAAGGTGAGCGCTACAAGTTATAGAACAGCAAACTTGGCATTGTTTGCAGGGAAAATATCAGAGTAAATGGTCGTATAGAGTGCTTAATGCAGAAGAAGTGCTCTTTAAGTGCCAACACGGGCCCATAAATATCAAGTCATGGGACAAACCTCATTGCCTCTTCTGGCACAGTTGTCACAGTAAAGAGGAAGAGGAACTAGATATACTGAACCCAAACTTCAGGGAGGCAGTTCACTTAGTGCACCTGGTGAGTTTTCAACACGAATAGCAGTTAGGATGAATGACAGTGTCTCCCCAGTTAGTCACCGTCTTTGGATAAATATAACCTAGAGGGAGGTCTCTGGGAGTTTCTATAAAGTTCAGTCTTTGACTGTGCCCTAGTTTATGCATCAGATACCAAAATTATCTCAACAGGTTTAGAGAACAGAGAGGATTGAAGCTGAATTTTAAGAGATATAATGGGGCACTTCCCTAGTGGTCCAGGGGTTAAGACTTTGCCTTCAAATGTAAGGGGTGCAGGGGGATCCCTGGTCTAGGAGCTAGGATCCTGCATGCCCCGTGGCAAAAAAATCCAAAACATAAAACAGAAGCAATATTGAAACAAACTTAATAAAGACTTTTAAAAAATGGTCCATATAAAAAGATCTTTAGGAAAAAAAGAGGCATAAAGCAAAGTTCCATTCTGTGATATGGGCTGACCATCACTCAAGTACAGGCTGGGAATACTTGAATTATGAGACTATCATGGAAAAGGTCACCGTATACTAAACTATTGTCCTGAGAACAAATCCTCAATTTATGCCATCCAATATACTTACTGTTCTCACAGTGAATATTCAGATTCTAAATTCAGAAGGGAGATATTATGGGACAAGCTAGACCTGGGGAGCATCCTGGCATAGGTAGCTACCAGTAGTCACCACTGGAGGGGCTGGCTCTTCCATTCCAAGGGTGATTTTCCTCAAAGAGTTCACTCAGTACAACTCTTTTAGGTGAAGGATTTTATCTACATTTTAACCTCTCATGCCTGAAAAATGACATACATATTCACGCACTTGCAATTCCCAGTAACTAAAAGCCCTCACTGAACAGCTGCATGTTTTGATGCTCAGCATGTAATTCAGTGCCATTCAAATGACACACAAGTAATTTACGACTATAGTTGAGAGTTTGTGCTTCTAGCAGAACTGGAGCTGTGCACTAGCTGTCTAATGTTAGACATTAAAAAATTAAAAGGAAAGGAAAAAATTAAATGAAAGGAAAAGGAAAGATTAAAATTTTTTATTTCTCTTTTTGCTACTCCAAAATGTTCTACTCTTTTATTTTGTTGGAGAATAAAATCTAAGGGGTGAAAGCCAGAACCTGAAATTACTAGTCATTTGGAACTTGTTGTTATAAGAAACATATTAACTCCAGTGATAATTTCCATATAATCTTGTTATTATCTGAGAGCGACCCGCAGTTGCTACAGACTACTGCTGTTAATGAAGGCACCTATGGAGTTTCTCTCTTTTAAAAACTCAGTCAGGCTTTTCTTTGTTTGTTATTTGGAAGCATGACGTAGTGGAATAAGCGCAACTGTGAAAACATGAGTCAGGATTTGGGTTGTTCATAGTTTCGGGTGATCGTCTCACCTACTTTTTCTACCACATTAGCACTTCGGCTTCTGCACAGCCAGAGAATAAATAGGGCAAGTCTTGAAGTGTACATGCTCACAGATAACAAGATGATACATTTGGCAAACATATAAAATGAGCTGAAAGATAATCCAAGCAGAAAATATACCCCTTTTATATTTCAAATGGCTTGTAGGTAATTAGTCAACTGAGTCCTGTCACATGGAAAAAACATTTTATTAAGCATGACTAAATACCTATGCTCACAAAACATAAATACAGACTAAAATAGAGAAAATGAATGTTATGAAAAATCGTGTCTGTTTTTATGTCATCAAGAAATGTTCTTTATTTTTCAGCTTATTGATACAGGTTCATATTTGGGGGTAAATCACTCTCATCTATTTTATTTGAATGTGGTATCATATTTTTTGAAGTCCTGATAAGATGAATTTTCTATTCACTTACTAAACATTTACTGAATCCCTTCTGTTGGTACTGTTTATGAATAGTAACAATGCCAATTATTTTACAAATACTTTCTAAATTTCAGACCCTGGCTAAGTACTTTATATAGATTGCCTCATCTATTTCATACAAGAGTCTCTATGAGGAAAGTATTATCTGCATTTTACTGATGGAGAAACGGAAGCTGAGAGAGGTGCAATAACTTGCTTAACATTTCATAGCTGAAGGGCTGTGATAATAGACTTTTGGTTCAGTTCTCTCAGAGACCAAAGCTGTGGTTTCTAACCCAAACACTATACTTTCTTCTATTAATTGTCCTGATAGGTGTGTGTGTGTGTATAAAATACATGTGTATATGTTTTGAGATAATCAAGTTCATGTAGAACACATGTATACTATTCCCCCACAAAGGAAAATGTTACTATTTTAAATTATGAATAGAAGTAAATAATATTTGTTTTTTCTCACTTACATATCAAATGTTAAACTTTAAAAAATATATTTACCAAAATCATAATTATTTTAAAGTATTATAAGAAACTGTTCATTTATTTATTTGAAAATGTTGACTAAAAATAATGTATAGCCTTAATCCCATTTCTTGAAAAGCACAGTATATAAGCAAACAAGGAAAATGGCAAGCTTTCAACTGGTTGTAGTGAACAGACTACAGAGAGAGAATCCTAGTATTAATAGATGTAGGTGTTTAATACAGGAGAGCAATGTTCTATCTTGAAGACATGGTTTACTTCTAGCATTTTTGCTTTAGCATTTTCCCTGAATATCTTTACGACACCCTTCAGAAATGAAAAAAAATTTGGTCCTCTAGCTGGATTTCTCATTTCCTAGATCACTGGTTCTTAAAGTGTGGTCCCGGGTGTGAGCAGCTGCAGCCTCGTCTGTGAGGTTGTCAGACTTGTGGGTTCTCAAACTCCACCCCACACCTAATGAATATGAAATTCTTAGATGGGACCCAGCAATCTGTGTTTCATCAAAGCTTCCAAGTGATTCTAAATCACTTTTAAATACTTTAAAATAATTGTGATTTTGGTAAATATATATTTTTTAAAGTTTAACATTTGACATGTAGAGTGTTGAGAAAAAACAAATGTTATTTACTTCAATCAGAATTTAAAATAGCAACATTTTCCTCTGTAGGGGATTACTATACATGTGTTCTACATGCATTTTATTATCTCAAAACATATACACACATATTTTACACACACACACCCCTATCAGGACAATTAATACAAGAAAGCAGAGTGTTTGGGTTAGAAACCACAGCTTTGGTCTCTGAGAGAACTGAACCAGAAGCGCACTATCATAGCCCTTTAACTTGTTACTGTGTGAGAATCACTGTCTCACATAAATAGCAAAGTCTTGAATAGAAAGAACATATTAAACAGGAAAGGGCTTCCCAGGTGGTGGGGTGGTAAAGAATCCGCCTGCCAATGCAGGGGGCACAAATTCGATCCCTGGGCCGGGGAGATCCCGTGGAGGAGGAAATGGCAACCCTCTCCAGGACTCTTGCCCGGAGACTCCCATGGACAGAGGAGCCTGGAGGGCTACAGTCCACGGGGTCGGACAGAGTCAGACCCGACTGAACATGCCCATGAACACACACACACCAAACAGGAAACTTCATGCTACTTTCCAACAGCACAAGCTGTTTAACTGATGCTGGACACATAAAAATACATGGTCTTATTTTTC
The DNA here is from genome assembly GCF_001704415.2 of Capra hircus. Taxonomy (NCBI): domain Eukaryota; kingdom Metazoa; phylum Chordata; class Mammalia; order Artiodactyla; family Bovidae; genus Capra; species Capra hircus. The sequence goes on from NC_030834.1 coordinate 24,322,279, forward strand.
CCTATTCCTTCAAGTTTTGTGTTGGCTCTTTGCATTTCTAACAATGGCTACCTCCTCAGTATGTGGGAGACACCTTCTGTCAGCCCTGCTGGATTCTGGGGCTATCATAGACCTGCCATGGACACATCTGCTCTCTGCTCCTTGCTCCTTCATGTGGAAGGATTCTTAAGCTAATATGACTTTTCTGGATCCTAAAACACATCAGGTAGAGTGCTGAGAGCTTCTCTTTTGTTTTCCTAAAGTAGGTGTGAAGGCTCAAGTTTTGGCTTCTCCCTGGCCTACAGATTACAAAATCTGCTCACCCTCTATGTGAGCTCTATGTGGCCATCTGACAAAGCCCACTGTCACTGCCACTGCTGGGAGCAGGCACAGGGAGCTGGCCTGAGCAAGGGCATGTGTTTGAGGCCCGGGGACCTCTGAGAGTGCCTGGGAGCCAGGTGGCTGGTCCACGTGGGCTGACCCACTGTTGCCTCACTCCTAGCAGCTTAAAGGTGGACTTCTTCATGGACGCTGTGATGCAGCTAGTAGGACCCATGTCCCTTTAAATCCTCTTCGAGTCCTTTCTGCAGCTCTCCCAGCCTGTCCTGACCCCCAGTCACGTCGCTCACAATTCAATACTCTGGTTGCGGTGAGCGAGAAACGAGTGTCTCTGACTGCGTCCAGTATAGCTGGAGTAGCCGGCCTCCATCTCATCGATTCTTTCTCTAAGCTTTCCTCATTTTCATACCGTGGTCAGAATTTTGAGTCAGTCTTACTTATTCATTATGGTAGATTCTTCCAGATAAAAGATACCACTGTGTATTTGAAGCATATGCTTTATACAAATCTGAATTTACAGAATTCTTAGGCAAATATCTAGAGTATAAAAGAAATCTTTGATGAAGTGAGATTTCACCAATATAAACTGTTTGGAACACTTCTATTATTTAGAGAGGGTAATAACTCCTATGTAAACGCTTCTATTATTTAGAGAGAATTAACAATCAGATCTGAAATAACAGTGAGGAAATCAGGTTTTTAATCCTACAGCCAAATCAAACTGATACTGGAAAGTTCAACTCATTAAAGAATAACCATCCCCATGTTATTGGTATATGTGCTGTAAATAACCATAATCTATTACAAACTTTTTCTGTACAGTGTTACTGTCCTGGTTTCCATTAAGGGACAATATGACACCACCCTTATGGCAGAAAGTGAAGAAGAATTAAAGAGCCTCTTGATGACAGTGAAAGAGAAGAGTGAAAAAGTTGGTTTAAAGCTCAACATTTGGAAAACTAAGATCTTGGCATCCAGTCCCATCACTTCATGGCAAATAGATGGGGAAACAGTGGAAACAGTGACAGACTTTATTTTGGGGGGCTCCAAAATCACTGCAGATGGTGACTGAAGCCATGAAATTAAAAGACGCTTACTCCTTGGAAGGAAAGTTATGACCAGCTTAGATAGCATATTCAAAAGCAGAGACATTACTTTTGCCAACAAAGGTCTGTCTAGTCAAGGCTATGGTTTTTCCAGTAGTCATGAACGAATGTGAGAGTTGGACTATAAAGAAAGCTGAGCACTGAAGAACTGATGCTTTTGAACTGTGGAGTTGGAGAAGACTCTTGAGAGTCTCTTGGACTGCAAGGAGATACAACCAGTCCATCCTAAAGGAGATCAGTCCTGAGTGTTCATTGGAAGGACTGATTTTGAAGCTGAAACTCCAATACTTTGGCCACCTGATGTGAAGAGCTGACTCATTTGAAAAGACCGTGATGCTGGGAAAGATTAAAGGCAGGAGAAGAAGCAGAACAACAAAAGATGAAGTGGTTGGATGGCATCACCAACTCAATGGACACGAGTTTGAGTAAACTCCAGGAGTTGGTGATGGACAGGGAGACCTGGCATGCTGCAGTCCATGGGGTCACAAAGAGCTGGACATAACTGAATGACTGAATTTATAATCTAGAGTTGAATGTGATGCCTGTCTTATATTGGGTCAGCATTAAGGAAAAGTAAATATTAAAAGCAAGATTTTGTAAAGTTATAATTTTGGTTCTCAAGGAATTAATAGAGAAAGAAAAAGGTTTTAGACTCCAACTTGTGTTACCCTTGTCTTTTAGAAGGAGAAAATGAGGTTCCATAGTGCATGGTGGCCCTAAATCATGGCAGAGCCAAATTGAGAATGGCTCTGTTGTTTCACAGATCTAAATTAATCACAGAAGCTGATGATATCTAGTTACTATTAGTGTTGAACTATTACTTGATACATGGATCACCCCACAGTCTCCTTAGTCAGCTACTTTAAAAATATCTGTTGATACACAGAGTGCACATACTTAACACTCAGCATGTTCTCCAAAGAAGGTGAATCTATCAGCAAGGTGTGAGTATCAACTAGTAGCCTTCATATGTACAGTCTTTATGGAGAAGGAAATAGTAACCCACTTGAGTATTCTCGCCTGGAAAATCCCATGGACAGAGGAGCCTGGTGGGCTATAGTCCATGGAGTTGCCAAGAGTCGGACATGACTGAGTAACTGAGTATGTACAGTCTTTGTTCTGGGGCTCTTCAAAAAAATCTATGTAGATGATCACTATTTCATATATTTCCTATGTAATTATCATAGAATTAAGCCAATTTGTTAATTATCCCAAGGTGTAGCATTTCTTGCCTATCTTGAGTTGGAATGAAAAATTTTAGTGCCTGTTGGTGACATACATTTGGTGTCATCTCTGCCCTGCTTAACTACAGGTTTGACTCTTACTATATGAACTAGAAACTTGAGACAAAAGTCAACCTCTTTGCAATTTATTCACTTGAAGTTTCAAGACTCATATTTACTAGACTGAACTCAGCTCTTACCAAATCCTATGGCCAGGCTATTATGTCCTCTCGGGCACTCCTTATAGCTACTGCCAGAAATTATAGACAGTACAAAGGGAGCAGAGTAAAGACAGTGATAATTCCATTGATTCATTCACTCATATCACATTTATTGCATACTTATTATGTTTAGTCTGGCAACAAGGTTCTAGGATACTCAAGCACTCAAAAAGCACAGTCTTTATTATTAAAGAAATTAACATTGACTATAAAAAGGAAGACACACATGCAAATATGTGCCTTGAAGTCTTACCAATTCTGTGAGAGAGACACACATCAAGTTTACAAGGCTGAAAGAACCTCTGATGTATCATTTGCCTAATTGTTTTGTTGTTAAGGCTTCCCTGGTGGTTCAGACGATAAAGAATCTGCCTGCAATACTAAAGCCCTAGCTATTTTCCTTAAGTTCACTGTTTTTAATGTATAACGATTCTGATGAAGTGATTCATAGTAATCAATTAATGATTGTTGAAGAGTAACTCTTCAAAAAGATTCAACACAAATAATTTTTTTGCCTAGGAAAATTCATATACAGACTCAAACACATTAAAATGAAAATTTGTCCCCATTTTAGCTGCTAAGGAAATGTCATCAGTGTGATATTTTCCACTTCACAGTGTATTTCTAGGTCCAGGTATGCTGCCTTGTGAACTGAGCTCAGAGTTACAGTGCATGAAACATGATGCATGACTCTGATTAGTTTAAAAAGAGTTCATGTACCTTGTGAAAAAGTTTTAGGGATCACTTAAGAATGTATTTCTGGAAGATTACATTTTTGGCAGCAGTGGGCATTTGGAATTTATGGAGTCACTCTGGATCACTGGGATTATTTGGAGCTCTAACAGGATTTGATTGGTCACACCTCAACCATAATCATTCTTCATCTTCCAAAGAGCAAATACATGACATGTGAAAACCCTCTATATTTTAAAAATATTATCTGCTTTTTCAGTATGTTCTTTCCTGAAAATACAAAAATAGAAAAATAAGGATCTTCTAGCTTTGTAATTGTGTAGAGGAGATAAATATAATGGTGCTGTTTAGAGAATACTGCTCATTCATGTAGGGTAGGGAGGGGTGTCCTGCTGCTTTCAAGAGCAAATGACCCCTGGTCTGGATTTTCATCTGAGCCATTTTCTCCCACTCATAAGGTGAAGTGTTCTGTGGAGATAAGTGAAGACCACTCAAATGAGAACAAGCAGGGACTATGTATTCCGAGATTGCTGTAGCACAGTAGTCAGCCATCATCACTTGCATTTGGCAGAGATTCAAAGGCAGGCAGAGGGGTGAGAAAGCTGTCTCATGCAAACAGGGAAGGCTTTGGCTACCCTCTCATTGAAAGCTGTTGACCTAGGGAAGCTGGAGATGGGCTAACTAGAAAGGATACATCTTCTGTGATTGGCTGGGGAACTAGCTGGCTTTCTCTGGTTGGACCTGAGTAGGAATAGTAATTAAAAATAGAAAAGTCCAAGTCTTTGATTAAGTCTTGACCATTCTGAGCTGATGGCTGCAGAGATTGTGATGAGAGTTCTGTTGTTATTATGATATATCCAGCTTCTCCCTTTTAATTCCTCCCCACACTTCTGACACTCCTCATACTCGTGTCTCTTCCTGAAATACCCTGCATACATCTCTCTCTATAAATCATAACTGATGGAACACGACTGGGCTTTGGGGCAAGCATTTGGAATATAAGCATGAGATCTTGTGTAAAGTACTTAATTCTTTCTTAAATAAGACTGAAACACTGTTTATGGAAGGACAATGTTTACTTAAGACATATTAGAAAAATATCAAATTATATACTACCAAACTCCGGTGTGGTCCAAGATATGCATGGATATTCTATTTTTAAAAAGGAGAGGAGAGGGAATTTTACGAGTAAGCTTGACGATCACTGGGTGTAAGTTTGAAGCAGTCTGGATGGGGTAGATTGAGAGGGATTCAATTAACAGTGCTAAGAGTTTAAGCTGGATTTTGTTGTGTGATACTAAGATAGATGACATTTTTCCCATTGATCTCATTGATTATTGCACAGATTAAAAAAAACTTGTTTCTAGGTTAATGTGAGTAAAAAATGGCTTCAGAAAACTAGAACATCTCAAGAAAATTCCTCAGAGAAACAATGATAAAAGAAAGAAAAAATTAAGACCTATGTTACTGAACATATGAAAAAAAAAAAAAAGGGTCTGTTTACCCTCCTTGTTTCCAGTATCTAATAGATGATGAATTACCTTAACCAAGAAATGAATGAAGAAACTATGGCAAAAGCTAATTGTTAACATCAAATAAATTCATCTATAAGATTCAAATAAATGAATTTTGTTTGAATATTCATTATGGTTACATAACAGAATGCATATCTCAAACCTTTTTGATCTAGAAATGGTACAGATTTAAAAAATGAGATGGGGAGGAGAGAAAATAAGAATCAATACATACAAATTTATTAATCTTTTACAACTAAAATGAGGACTATATTAAAGTTACATCTCTAGATTTTAGACTTGTAATTGTTACTATGGTTTCACCATTGTAGCACTTAAAACATATTTTTTTATGCTCAGATTTTGCTAATGTGTACATTTGATTTTTAGGCTTAGTTCATCCATAATCCAGAATGTCCCTCATAAGTTTTACCAGTAAACTTAGTCATTTGCCTCGGGACCCGTCATACCCTGATTCTCACCCATACCTGATCTGGGTAATTCAGATGATGAGACTTGGGACTCTGAGTTGATGACACTGATAAAGTTTAGATATGAGTTGATGTTGGAATGATGAAGTTTTCAAGATGTTGGAGTAGGGTAAATGTATTTTGCATGTGGAAAAAACACATATTTGGGTGGGGAGTTCAGTTCAGTTCAGTTCAGTTCAGTCGCTCAGTCATGTCCGACTCTTTGCGACCCATGAATCACAGCACACCAGGCCTCCCTGTCCATCACCAGCTCCCGGAGTTCACTCAGACTCATGTCAATCGAGTCAGAGATGCCATCCAGCCATCTCATCCTCTGTCGTCCCCTTCTCCTACAGCCCCCAATCCCTCCCAGCATCAGAGTCTTTTCCAGTGAGTCAAGTCTTCGCATGAGGCGGCCAGAGTACTGGAGCTTCAGCTTCAGCATTGCATTCCCCCTAAAAGATACATTTAAGCCCTAGACCTCAGAACCTCAGTGTATGAATTGGTTTAGAAACTGGGTCTTTACAGAATTAATCAAGTTTAAATGAGGTCTTTAGGGTGTGCCCTAACTCCACGTGTTGTCCTGAAAAAAGGAGAACGTTTGGACACAATGGCAGACAGGTACTCCAGGAAAGATGGTGTGAAGAGACACAGAAGACAGCCACCTACAAGTCAAGGAGCCCTTGCAGCTACTAGGAACAGGAGGCCTGGAGCAGACCCTTTCCTGCTGCCTCCAGGGGGAGCTGGACCTCCTGACAGTTTTGAGATTTCTGGCCTCCAGAACCCTGAAGCAGTTCTGTTGCTCTAAGCCCCCTCGTTTGTGGATCTTTGTTATGGAAGCCCTAATGGAAATGAATACAGATTTTGATACTATCTTTGAATCTGCAGTTCAAAATCTATAGTTGCCCATAGACTTTTAGACCTTTTAGTTAGTGTCATGGGTCTCTTTACCATTTAACAAGATGCTATTTCACTTTGAGGTACTGACTAGATTTCCCTCCCACCCGACCCCCGCCACCCAAATACTGCCCTTACAACTTTTCCAATGGCTGAAGTATGCTACCGAGCTTTTGTTTCATCAAAGAGTAAACACTAGACATGTGAGAATTGTTTTTCTCACCTCTTTCCTAGAGAAACTGAATTACACAGGCATGCATTTGAGTCGGGGACGACTGAGCAACTTCACTTTCACTTTTCACTTACATGCATTGGAGAAGGAAATGGCAACCCACTCCAGTGTTCTTGCCTGGAGAATCCGAGAGACAGTGGGCCCCCATCTATGCAGTCGCACAGAGTCGGACATGACTGAAGCGACTTAGCAGCAGCAGCATTTACTATTGCGTTTGAGTCCAAAAAAAAAAAAAAAAGAATAGGATGCTAGGAAACAAAGTATTTTCCTTAGAAAAATATTAGGAAAACAGCATGCTATGCATCTGACTTTTAAGTTAACTTGTGATAGCAGAGACAGGAAGTCACTTGCCACCTATTCTGTTTTACCTTGTCACACTCCTTCTCATTTAAAACTTTAAAGACTCTTCGTTTGACTTTGTAGGGCATGTTAAAAAGTTAAGGAGTTAAAAATCTTTTAGTTGACTTCTTAGGACATATTAGTATATTTACGGGTATTCTCCTCCCACCGCTTAAATGATCAAATTTTATTTCACTTCATAGTCCCAAGTATCTACATTTATTGTCACATTTACCTCTTCTACTGCTTGATTTACTTTAATATGTTCATTCTAGTTGTAAAAGATTTGTACATATTGACTCTTACTTTCTCTCTCTTCCCCATCCCATTTTTTAATCTATACTATTTCTAGATCCAAAAGGGTTGAGATGTGCATTCTATTACCCAGTTGTAGTATCTACATTTATTTGAATCTTACAGGTGAATTTATTTAATGTTAACAATTAGCTTTTGTCTTAGTTTCTCCATCATTCCTTGGCTGATGTAGTTCATCATCTAATAGATTCTAGAAGCCAGGAGGGTACACAGACCCAACTTTTTTTGTTATGTTCAATAACATAGGTCTTACTTTCTTTTCATTCTTTTATCATTGTTTCTCTGTCTATGAGGAATTTTCTTGAGGAATACTTTGGAGCTATTCTCTTTTGTTTTCTAGCATTGACTGTTGTATTGAATAAGTCTGAGGATAGCAATACATTTTTTTATTATTATATAAGACTTTGATTTTAGCTGAGATTTGAAAAAGAATATCTTTTTAAAAATTTAAGTAAATTATTAAGATATTTATCGAAGTGAGTTTTCTCATTAGCCCCTTTCTTAGGGCACAATATGCTTTTCCAAACTGTACACTTAAGGCTTCTTTTTTTCCCCTGGAGAATTTTTTTGTATTATATATTTAAGCATATATTCTTTATTACTGTCCTTATTTCTTTTTGTCAGACTAGTTAGATATACATAGTATTTCATTTGTTTGTCTCCCAAATCTGTATTTTTATTCTCTTAAATTCTTTATTAAATTCCATTTAATTTTGATGGAAAAAATCTTTCCTATTTTTCCTTCATGCTCCTTACTGTGTTAAGCAACGTCCATTATTCTTTAGTTGCTTCCAATTTCTCCCTTAGTTCTGTGATTTTTTTTCCCCTTTCTAATTCTTTAATGACATCTCCCAGACAAGCTTATATTTTATCTTTTTCCAGTGTGTTGTTAACACCTTACTTGAATTACAGCTTTTATTTTGGTACTCTTGCATCAGAGATATTAATTTTTTTAATTTGTGAGAAACATTTTATTACAATTTTTCATCTACTCAGGAAAAATGAGGAGAAGGCAATGGCAACCCACTCCAGTCCTCTTGCCTGAAAACTCCCATGGATGGAGGAGCCTGGTGGGCTGCAGTCCATGGGGTCACTAGGAGTTGGACACAACTGAGTGACTTCACTTTCACTTTTCACTTTCATGCATTGGAGAAGGAAATGGCAACCCACTCCAGTGTTCTTGCCTGGAGAATCCCAGGGACGAGGGAGCCTCATGGGCTGCCGTCTATGGGGTCGCACAGAGTCGGACACGACTGAAGCGACTTAGCAGCAGCAGCAGGAGAAATTATTTTCTGGTGAGTGTTCTTTGCCTGCTGTTCATTTTTGTTTTTCCAACCCTTGTCTTGTACAACCCTCTGTACAACGCTCTGTAGTATCCTGGTTGACATCTTATTTGGGGTTCATTTTATTGTTCATCTTTGAATAAAATCTTTTCCTTTAGCTAAAGCATGATCAGAAGTTTGTATAAAAGAAGAGTCCAGGGTTGTGTTCCAGATCTGTGGGAATTTTATTCATGACCTGCTATTCTTTTTGTGTTACTTCTTTCCCAGTGAATAGAGATAGTCACAGCTATGGTTGTTCATGGCATGAAGTGTCTTTTCCTGCCTCTTGCCTCATCAACAGACTAGTGTGTTAAGTGTTAGTCGCTCAGGCATATCCAGCTCTTTGCAACCCCTTGAACTGTAGCCCTCCAGGCTCCTCTGTCCAGGGAATTCTCTAGTCAAGAATACAGGAGTTGATTGCCATTCTCTTCATCAGGGGATCTTTTCTGACCCAGGGATTGAACCCGGGTCTCCTGCATTGCAGACGGATTCTTTACCATCTGAGCCACCAGAGACACTTCTTGAAAATGTGACTTGTCTAAAAAAGCCATTGTTGGCGCTCTGAAAATATCTTGCTAGCCTCCACATGCTTGCCTATTATTATAAACAAAAGATTTGGTTGAACATCTCAGAGTGCATTACTTACCTCTGAGACTTAACACTTTCATGCACTTGTAGGTACACGGGCTTCCCTAGTAGCTCAGTTGGTAAAGAATCTGCCTGCAATGCAGGAGACCTGGGTTCGATTCTTGGGTTGGAAAGATCAGCTGGAGATGGAACTGTCAACCCACTCCGGTATTCTTGCTTGGAGAACCCACATGGACAGAGGAGCCTGGCAGTCTATAGTCCATGGGGTGGCAAGAGTCAGGACACAACTTAGCAACTAAACCACCACCACCAAAACCAGTGTATCTCTTTGATCATATAACCCTGGCTGGATTATCAGTGGTTGGAAGCTATCTTAGCTGTTTAGCTGTTCAGAGTTTTAGACGATTCCTATTTTAATTGAAGTCCCGATTATAATGCCAAGATAGTTCAGTTTCCAGACTCAGCTATATATTAATGACCATGAATAACTTTCTTGTATTATTTGTCTTTAGATTTTTGAGTGATAGATTTTTCTTGCCTCCACATTCAGACCCAAGCTTTGACCCATTTGCAGCTTCAGAAAGTTGACACATCATTCAATGAGAACGTTTACTTAACAAAATTCAGGGGAATAGACGCGAAGAATGAAAAATCTTAGCAATCTGGTAGGAGATAAACTAAGTCTAGTAGTAAAGGGCAATGGCACCCCACTCCAGTACTCTTGCCTGGAAAATCCCACGGACGGAGGAGCCTGGTAGGCCGCAGTCCATGGGGTTGCGAAGAGTCGGACACAACTGAGCAACTTCACTTTCACTTTTCACTTTCATGCATTGGAGAAGGAAATGTTAACCCACTCCAGTGTTCTTGCCTGGAGAATCTCAGGGACCGGGGAGCCTGGTGGGCTGCCATCTATGGGGTTGCACAGAGTCGGACACGACTGAAGCGACTTAGCAGCAGCAGCAGCAGCAGTAGTAAAGGGCTTAGAAATTTGATAGACAAAATTATTTGTAAATGAAAATACAGGGACTTCCCTGTGGTCCAGGGCTTCCCTGGTGGCTCAGACGGGAAAGCGTCTGTCTGCAATGCAGGAGACCTGGGTTTGATCCCTGGGTTGGGAAGATCCACTGGAGAAGGAAATAGCAGCCCACTCTGGTATTCTTGCCTGGAAAATGCCATGGACGGCGTAGCCTGGTAGGCTGCTGTCCATGGGGTTGCAAAGAGTTGGACATGACTGAGCGACTTCACTTTCACTTTCCCTGTGGTCCAGTGGCTAAGACTTCATGCTTTCAATGCAGGTGGCCTGGGTTTGATCCTTGGTCAGGGAACTAGATCCCACATGCTGCACCTAAGAGTTTGCACATCACAACAAAGATCAAAGATCCCATGTAAGCCAAGCACAGCCAAATAAATACTTTAAAAAATACAGTGTTATAAGGAAAATGTAAACAGTGAAAGCAGGTGGCTATAAGAAGGCATGGAAGAAGAGAAAAGTAGAATAGGTTTCTAATTTTTAAGTCTCTTACGGTTATTTTTAATCAACACTCAAAAACTTTATAATCTGGGTTGAATTACAATATGGAATTAAGGAATAGATCCAGCGGAAAAAGAATCAATAAATGTGATAATTTTCTCATGTTTATCCAGAGAAAATCCCATCATTTCCATGATTTTCAGTATTTGAAAGAAACAATAAAGGCTCTGTCTTTCTAAATTAATCATAAATCCACTGGATGCCATTGCTAAAGTGATAATTAAAAATGCATGTAGGTCCCTGAGCTTGGTTAATGATATAATTAACAAGTAAAGTTACTAATTTAATGGCAAATACAGTGGGCATATATGGATTAGGTTGAAGCAAAACTTTCTAGTCCACTGTTTTATTGAAAGTGGTTGCTAGAGGACATTTATTTTGTATGTTTCAAGATCCATTATTAACTGTGCTAGGAGTCCCTTTTGTCCAATTAAAATTTCTGTTTATATTTTTCATTAGCTGAAGTTGTTCCCTAGTTTGGCATTAATTATCACACCCCTGTAGCCAGTATCTGAATTTATTGTCCATCTGCTCTTTAGCTGCTATAAATTGTAAAATTGTGTGGAAATATACCTTATTATTCAAGAAATTAAAATATCCACTTATTTCAGTTTCTATATGTCCAGAGATATGGTTCCAAACTCAGTCTTCTATAGGTTGACTAGACAGGGGATGGGATTACTCATTTCAACACAATTCATTGTAGTAATTAATGGATTTACATGGTAAATAATAATAAATGAGCTACCCGAGGTCCAAATCCTCCCTTTATTCTATTTGTATGTAAATTTTGTTCATGTAAGTTTTATTCTAATATGATCAGCCAAACTGAACTAAATTTCATATCTTTTAGGAAACTGTTGTTATACTGATTATGATGCACAGAAATTAATCTTTACTCTGTTATGAGACAACACTGTTCTTTGGTGTGTAACTGCTTTTCATTTATTCCACTTGGAATGAATTCAGTTTACACATAAGCCATATACACCAAATTATCCAAGTTCAAGAAGCAAAGCTTACAAGAATAAATGGATAGCCCAGATTCTGAGTGGGAGCTGCATAGAACAGATAGAGCTTTCTCAGCCCCCATCAAAAATCACCTGATGTAGGTAAACACCAACCCAACTATATATATATATATATATATATGTCACCTATTATGCACCAGACTTCATACTGAATACTGAGGTTGCCAAAATGTCTTATTAGAGATGACTTTGCCCTGGAATATCTGAGGTATTCATAAGATATGTCTTAAACTGTTACTCAAATCTCCCATAAATACTGTCTAAAGTCTCAGGATATAATCCTGTCTTAAGCACTACTCTGGCATTTGTGTTTAGTAAATAAACTTCTTTTGTTTATTGGGAAATAGAAGGAGCATCTAATTTCTAGTAAATCCATTAAGTATATCTTCTCAAATGTCTCCATCAGTTTCAATGAATCGTAAATTTATCATCTACCCAAACTATTTTATTGCTAAAGGAGCAATACTCTTTTTTTTTTTTTTTTTCTTTTTCCCCAACATAGCAGACTCTTCCATGACAGGGATAAAACAGGGAAGACGGAATGAATCCAGCTGCTGTCTGACAAGGGGACAAGAGAGGAGAGAATTTGGAAGAATATCGCATGCTTGTAGCTCAGAATTCTGTCACTTTTTCCCCTCCTCATTGATGCTGCTAAAATAAGAGATTATGGCCACATATTACTATATTGATAATCTCCATTATGTAAATGATTCCTAACTTTATAACCTCCAGTTGTCTACTGGTCCTAGGAAAGTCATTCTTTAAATCTGTGTATTAAGATAAGCTTGCCTCCCTCATCAGAAAGCCTGACAACACCAACTTCAGATTACCATCCTATGAATTTCAATAGAAGCGATACTGGCTCAGATATTTTAAAGCCTATTTATTCGAGAATCTCATTTTACTTTAAAGCAGTAACAGAGCCATATGAATACCTGCTACTATGAGAACTAGCCCTGGAGTGATCATGAGTGGTCTTAAAGAGATATAATACGTTGGCATTTCAAAATAACCAAAACCAATTTTTTTAATGCAAGGGAAAACAGCAGATCAGAATATCTAATTTAGGAAATAGCAACAGTGCAACTAATTAAAGTTCTCTTTTAATTTGAACTTATCCAGAAAGTTACTAGTAGTGCCAGAAGGGCATAATTTTGAATGACACCAACAAGGAAAAACCTGATGGTTAATGTATGAGGCAATTTTAAGTCCCTCAGATAATAGCTTCCTGTAATTTGGGTGATAGCTCTAATTAGATGTAGGCTAAATATTGGGCTACTCTGTCTTGTTCCAACACCAGTTACCTGGTGACCCTGGGAAAGGTACTTGTGAAAGTGTGAAAGTGAAAAGTGTTAGTCGCTCAGTCATGGCTGATGTTTTGCAACCCCACGGCTCTTCTGTCTATGGAATTCTCCAGGAAAAAATACTGGAGTGGGTAGCCTTTCCCTTCTCCAGGAGATCTTCCCAACCCAGGGATCCAACCCAGGTCTCCTACACTGTGGGCAGATTCTTTACCATCTAAGCCACTGGGGGTTCTCCTTTAATCAAGTGTTCCACCAGCTCAGGAATTCTGACTCTAATAGCAAGGGCTAAAGACACTCCTGGAATCACATACAAACTGCATTAATGTGCATTTGTGTTTTTCTCCCACAGGGAGTGAGTCCCAAATTTTATCAAATTCTCTTCTGTCTTCCAAAGGTTAATAACCACTGAACCAGGTGATCTCTAACCTTGCCTTTCTGTCTAAACTACTTGAAGATTCTGTGCTCTTTTTACAGTTTCATATTTTAGTCACATTTTCTCAGGGTGCAGGAAGTGTTTGGAGTAAATTGCCTCCCTTGAAATCACTGATCCATTGGAAATCTTGACTTGTCATTCTTTTAGTGGGGAGCAGTATTTTGTTCTGCTCGAAGAGGCTGGGAAAAGTAGCCATGGGCCCTTTGCTCTTTGCCATTTTACTTATTTCTCTACAAGAATGTGTATATTCCAACATTATAGGCCAATCTTTCACTGTGAGAGAGTTACCCAACTGGCCTCGGTACAATTCTCCTTTCTTGCAGTGGTTCTTACCAACGTGGTGACTGAGTTAACACACTGACACATTCAACACAAATTCCCCAGCCTGTTTTTTGAAGAATGCCTCACTTAGGCATGGTTAACATCAGTAGACAGCCTGTACACTCACAAATTCAAGCCAGAGGAGGGAAGTATTCCCTAATATCTGCTTTTTCCCCAGAGTCCACATACCTGCTTGATTCTGACTCACCGGAAAGGAACCTCTGCAGCACCCCAGTATAAACCCTAGCCTATACTAAGCAAAGAATAAGGCCCATGATTTTTGAAAGTCAATATATCCTCATACCTCTTTTCTATCCCATGGATCTCAAAGAGATTTCTAAACAGGTTTACGTGGATTGCCAGGGACTGGAGGCAGAAACAGGGAAAGAATTGTGAATTGCCGGGTTCTGGCATGTATGTGGGGTATGCATGGGATATGGAGAGAAGAACGTGCATTTATAACAATTTTGCAGTAAAAGAAAAATTTCTCCTGTGTATGCTCGATTCACTTCTCTTATTTGTGGTCCACTAGAAATCGTATCCATTCATCTTCCAGCTGCTTCTCATTTTCCAGGCTTCTCTCTTTGTGTGCAGACTTCTCAAGGTGCTCAGGTTTGAGCCCACTTCAAAAGCATCCCTGCATTCCTGTCCTGGACATAGTATGTACACAGGCTACCTCATCCTCTGCCCTCTCTGCTCCTATCCCCACCGACTTCTGTTCTTCTCAACTGCATCCTCTAACCCGAACTGATTTATCTGCCACTCTCTCCCAGGGCAGGCTGTGAGTCATAATGGAAAGAGCAGCAATTCTAAAGTATTTTGTGAAAGCTGTGATTTGGAAAGCGAACTTCCACTTCTACACTTTGTGATCTTAAAATATTACATGACTTCTCTGAGTTGGTAGGAATAAAGTTCAGAAGCAGAGCATGCACACCTATCTTGAAGCTCCATCTCCAATATGCCTACTATCTAATTGAGTAGGGAATTGAGGTGGTGGGTGTCTTGGTAGCACTGTGTTGAACATAAAGTCTGGTGCTCAGGAGGCTATGAGCAAACATTTGCCACCAAGTGAACAGCTTAAGTGTCTTTATTGCGGCTAGGAATAACCACACCTTGCAGGATTGTTGAGCAATAGATGAGATCATTGATTCTCTCATTCAGCAAATACTAACTCCTGCATATGAATCACTGATGAGTCTGGTGGGACATGATGGATAGATAATACTTATTAACTTGCTTTCTCCTTCCTTTCTCTTTCCTGGACTCACTGTAAGTGGGTGCCGGAAACATTCCTCTTACTTTTCTGGCCAATTCTCACCTGTTGTACTGTCAGCTACTCTGCAAGTGAAGTAAGTGCATGTCCTTTGTCTGTGGTCAAACAGAGGACACAGCTAACCTGACACCTCAGCTGCTGGGGATCAAGGACCCACTCTTACCCTCCCCTGCTGTCCCAGCAGATCAAGTGTGGCTGGAGCAAGGAGCCCTCAACTTCGAGTTAGGACCCCTTGGTTTGAATAGGTTTCCCTATTTATGTAGAGATAATTTCTTTACAATGAGAACTTTTATATTTCATAAAACAAGGAGGTTGAATTATTTGACCTCTAAGGTGCTTCTTGTTTTAAATTTTAGAGCTTACATAGCAATTAACCTCACAGAGTACCATGAAGTGTTTTCTTTTATATCAAGTCTTAGTTCTTCTCCCTAAATGGAAAGCCTTTCATAGGCAGAAATGATGACAGGTGTATCAGAATATTTCTATATCCTTCACATGCCTAGAACACTCTTTAATGAAGTAAGAGCTCAAATCTTTATTCTTTATTTAGCAATAGGAATACAGAATATTTCAGATTTGTGTTACAGCCACCAGAGCTTAAAAATAAAAGATACTCCATTTGGTCAAGAATCATGCAGTTCAGGGCATTTAAAAAACTATGATATTTATTCTACTTCTAGAAAAATATTTGGAGTTGATTATATTGAAGATATCACTTTATACCTAAAATCATACATTGAGAATAACATTTATTTCACAGAGGGGACTTGTATAGGCATTATCACCTTGGAATTCATTTTATGAATTATATACACCTTTCTCTGAAAGGTCTGTTAGTTTCCAAACAAGAAAGTTTCTGCATGGCGAACCTGAAAATTAAAGTTGCTTGGCTGCGGGAGAAGGAATTGTGTTACATTTGTAGGAAATAAAGCATAATAAAATAAAAAATACAAAGCTTAAGTAATCCACTGGGAGGTACAATCTCCCCTAAAATAAAGGGTGATTTCAACTGGGCATTCTTGGCTGAGGTCTTATGCATCTCTGAGCCTCTCTCTCACACTTGCAAACCCTGCTGGAGAGCCTGGAGGATGATGAATGGGGCTTTGCAGAGCCCAGCATGGTACCCATCAGCTGAGTGACTCTGCCTTCTGCCTCGAAACAATAAACTTTTCTGATTCCAAAGCCTTCTCTTGGGTCGAAGCCTTCAGACAGAAAGCAAAACATCTTGGAAAACAGACTGTGTGTGGCTCGCCCCCGTGCTGAGCTCCAGAGAGGTGAAGTCTAGGCTGGTTCATTGCTTTGCAAGTGGTAAAGAGAAAGCAAGGTATGGATTTCAAGAAAGTTGCATTAAAGCAGCCAGAGTCCTTCAAGCATTTCCCCCAAGTTGTTTTCCATTAACAGTAATGTTTGATACCATTCATCTTTAACTTCCTCTGTCTCCTTGGGGCCTCTATATCTATATCTGTTGTCTCTGTCCTGTTGGAGCAATGACAGTGATCTATCAAGCTGTTAGATCTTGTTTATCCTTGGCCACGGCTTAGTTTTCAAGCATTATATCCCTGAAATGTCCAAAATGACCTGCCTCTCTCTTTCTGACACTATGAAATTAAATATTAAATCTGTTATTTCACATGATGTTAATATCCATATAAAATGTATAATTTCACTCAAAAAATGGTGAGGCAGTGCCTTTCACTTCAAAGTAAATATTTGTTCTCAGTAAATCTTTCTATCCTGGGTTTGTTATCCCTTGGTTGATTATATGAATGACTATTTCAATTTAGTCATGCTATTCAATATATAATACATGTTACTTGCTGATATTTATGTAATTACTTCCTACATACATCACTCACTAGTCATTTTTCTATTAACATACTCATGGCTTAAAATTATTTTGATTTCTCATTTCTCATATACGGTTTGCAGCCTTATCACTATATGAAAAGGCTTCGGCTTATCAACTCTTCCCCACTATTTCAATTAAATAGCCATGAATTATTATTGGCTTTTAAGAAATTCTATTTGTCTGATCTGAATTGTCAGCCAACCTTAATTAAAAGAATGGAATGAAACAATTTAGAAAGAAATGAGAAAGTGAGTGATAACCAACTCCTTTGAAAAGGATACTATAAAAAGAATTTTAAATAAATGTCTCGAGATAATATTGAAACAAAACAAAAAAAATGTGAGCAACAGAAAGGGCCAGATAAACTTCAGAAAGAGGTCAGTTTCATTTCCATGAAACTAGCTTCTGTGAATTGAAAACCCTCAAACTCCTGTTTTCTCTGTTCTTATTGTTAGCAAATCCTGCTCCAAGACACTGACGAAGTTCTGAAGTTCTGTCCTTTCTGAGTACTGAGAGTTGGCAAGAATATTCTCTCCCACGTCCTGGTGACAATGGCAGGTTCACTTATTGTTTCTGATAAACAGGTGTCACATGCATAAGGCAATGGATGGTGCTTATTGGGAGGTAATGCTTTAACGACCTCTCCAAATTAATTATCTGAAAATATGTTTCATCATCTGACCCGCAGAGTAATTCCCTCATAAAACTTCTCTATTTTGACCAAGGTCCTGCTATTTCTCCAACTGCCAATATAAAATCATGACAATTCGTTCAACTCACTATTTATTGAGTATGTGCTTTGTTGGACTGTAAGGAGATCAAACCAATCAATGCTAAAGGAAATGAACCCTGAAAATTCATTGAAAGGACTGATGCTGAAGTTGAAGCTCCAATACTTTGGGCATCTGATGAGAAGAATTGACTCATTTGAAAAGACCCTGATGCTGGGAAAATTTGAGGGCAGGGAGAGAAGAGGGCAACAGAGGAGGAGATGATTGGATGGCATCACTGACTCAATGGACATGAATTTGAGCAAATTCTGGGAGATTGTGAAGGACGGGGAAGCCTGACATGCCTCAGTCCATGAGGTTAACAAAGAGCTGCACACAATTTAGTGACTAAACAACAACAAAGCATTTATAGCTACTAACTTGATCATTACAATGACTTGATGAAATAGGTGAGATTAGTTTTCCTTTTTCATAGATGCAGAAACTGAGACAGAGAGATTAAGAAATTTAACCCAATTCACATACATATTAAACAACAGGATAAAACCTCAGGCAATTTGGCCCAAAGCCAGTTCTCTGGTCTTCTGTGCTATGGCTTTCTACTTTATACCTGCCAGCAGAAGGAAAGGAATGCTACTTCCCTACAGCTCAAATGGTAAAGAATCTGCCTGCAATGCAGGAGACCAGGGTTCAATCCCTGGGTCAGGAAGATCATCGAGAGAAGGGGATGGCAACTCACTCCAGTATTCTTGCGTGGAAAATCCCATGGACAGAGAAGCCTGGCAGGCTGCATTTAGTGGGGTTTCAAAGAGTCAGACACAAATGAGCAACTAACACATCAGCAGAGAGCAAGGAATGTTACAAGTCTATCCCTGGAACACTAGGAGGCAAAAGTTGTCTGGGACAAGCAATGTTCCCAGGTGTTTCTGCAGATTCTCACACTTTGATCCTCTGAGGGATCCATCTCATGCCCTCTGCCTATCAGAGTCCTCATCTCAGGCCACAGGGAGCCACCATGATGCCTGGGGGACAGAATTACACTTCTGTTAAAAACAAACAAACAAAAAACTCACTCCATGTTTTATCTGTGATAGGTTGAGTTTCAACTGCTCTTTTTCTAGGAGTTTATTTCAGACAATCCACAGGCCAAATATTTTTGTTATGTTACTAGACAGCTACAGAAAATGCCCTTTAGGTTCCAAACAAGCTTTTGAAAAATAAAGTCAGCACGTCTTTTCTTCCATCCTGTTAAACAACTTTACTGACCTTGAGTAACCCACGCTGGCGCTGATTGGACCTGATGGAGAACAGTCTCTCCCATGCTCTAGCTGACTTCCCTCTGCCCTCTCACTTGGCCATCATTCAACAAATAGGTGCTGTGGGTTACTAGGGGGCCATATCAGAGCCTGTCCTCACACTCACTGAAGAAAGACAATAAATACATGTATGTGAAATTCTGAATTAGCTCTCCTACTGGTACATGGGAAACGCTCATGTCAACGCAGTGCAGCCCCCTTTTGTTTAGTGCCAGTGAAACAAATCAGGACACTGAGGGCCTCTTGGGCATGCAAACCTTTGTGTGTTCCCCATTCCTGGTTTGTAGGGAACCGATTCCAGCCTCCACTACCTTCCAGAGTTCCAAAGGGCAGATTCATACAGTCACTAATCAGAGGAAACAGAAGATGCAGAGAAAAGGGATGAGCAGCCAAGAAACAATAGTGCAGCCTTGGGGCAGGGTACTTGTTCCACCTCAGTTCAGCTCAGTTCAGTCGTTCAGTCATGTCTGACTCTGCGACCACATGGACTGCAGCATGCCAGGCCTCACCATCCATCACTAACTCCCGGAGTTTACTTAAACTCATGTCCATTGAGTCTGTGATGCCATCCAACCATCTCATCCTCCATCATCCCATTCTCCTCCCACCTTTAGTCTTTCCCAGCGTCAGGGTCTTCTCCAGTGACTCAGTTTTTCGAATCAGGTGGCCAAAGTATTGGAGTTTCAGCTTTAGCACCCGTCCTTCCAATGTATATTCAGGTTCCACCTCAAGGCATCAGTTCAGTTCAGTCACTTAGTTGTGTCTGACTCTTTGCGACCCCATGAACCGCAGGAGGGCAGGCCTCCCTGTCCATCACCAATTCCGAGAGTCCACCCAAACCCATGTCTGTGGAAGAGCTAGAAGGCTTTGAGCAAATACTGAAAATGTATCTGCTCCACTCATGACGAAGATTGGAAGCTGGAACGAGCATAACAAAGGGTTATGAGCGTTCACCAAGTGCCTGAGGCTGGGAATGGATAACGAAGGGTTATATGCCTGGCCTTGAGGCATTTGAAGGCTTCCTTCTGACCACCTGTTTCTGGGAACAAGGACTGTTGTTTCATGATAAAACTCCCTTTAGAGTCTCGCCAAAGCTATGTTATGTCTTGGGCGGTGGGAACTATATTTTATGCTGGAATGCTTTGATGTTTATCGAGAAAGGCTACATGCAAGTCTGGTTTCTGCTCTGTTCCCTGAGACCATAAAACTGCGCAGCTGGATAATAAACTTTGTCAGTCTGCTAGAGGCTGTCCCTGAGTGTTCCTTTCAGAGCGTGGTTCTCCAAGCCTTACACATGTCCATCGAGGCAATTATGCCATCCAACCATCTTATCCTCTGGCATCCCCTTCTCCTCCTGCCCCCAATCCTTGCCAGCATCAGGGTTTTTTAAAATCAGTCAGCTCTTCGCATCAGGTGGCCAAAGTATTGCAGTTTTATCTTCAACATCAGTTCTTCCAATGAACACCCAGTACTGATCTCCTTTAGGATGGACTGGTTGGATCTCCTTGCAGTCCAAGGGACTCTCAAGAGTCTTCTCCAACACCACAGTTCAAAAACATCAATTGTTCAGCACTCAGCTTTCTTCACAGTCCATCTCTCACATCCATACATGACTATTGGAAAAACCATAGCCTTGACTAGACGGACCTTTGTTGGCAAAGTAATGTCTCTGCTTTTCAATATGCTATCTTGGTCATAACTTTCCTTCCAGGGAGTAAGTGTCTTTTAATTTCATGGCTGCAATCACCATCTGCAGTGATTTTGGAGCCCAGAAAAATAAAGTCAGCCACTGTTTCCACTGTTTTCCCATCTATTTGCACGAAGTGATGGCACTGGATGTCATGATCTTAGTTTCCTGAATGTTGAGTTTCAAGCCAACATTTTCACTCTCCTCTTTCACTTTCATCAAGAGGCTCTTTAGTTCTTTGCTTTCTGCCATAAGGGTGTATGGCATCTGCATATGTGAGATATTTCTCCCAGCAGTCTTGATTCCAGCTTGTGCTTCCTTCAGCCCAGCGTTTCTCATGATGTACTCTGCATATATATTAAGTAAGCAGGGTGACAGTATACAGCCTTGATGTACTCCTTTTCCTATTTGGAACCAGTCTGTTTTTCCATGTCTAGTTCTAACTGTTGCTTCCTGACCTACATACAGGTGTCTCAAGAGGCAGGTCAGGTGGTCTGGTATTCCCATTTCTTTCAGAATTTTCCACAGTTTGTGGTGATCCACACAGTCAAAGGCTTTGGCATAGTCAATAAAGCAGAAATAGATGTTTTTCTGGAACTCTCTTGCTTTTTCCATGATCCAGCAGATGTTGGCAATATGACCTCTGGTTCCTCTGCCTTTTCTAAAACCAGCTTGAACATCTGGAAGTTCACGGTTCATGTATTGCTGAAGCCTGGCTTGGAGAATTTTGAACATTACTTTACTAGCGTGTGAGATGAGTGCAATTGTGTGGTAGTTTGAGCATTCTTTGGCATTGCCTTTCTTTGGGATTGGAATGAAAGCTGGCCTTTTCCAGTCCTGTGGCCACTGCTGAGTTTTGCAAATTTGCTGGCATATTGAGTCCAGCACTTTCACAGCATCATCTTTCAGGATTTGAAATAGCTCGACTGGAATTCCAACACCTCCACTAGGTTTGTTTGTAGTGATGCTTCCTAACAATGTCTTTGAGCTCTTTAAAGAACTAAAACCCAACAAAAGGAAGAAGTTAGCATTCTTCATTCAAGGGAATACCAGAATCGAAGAGCCAGAGAAGGCCATCGAAAGATTATCTAAGACCAGATTAAAGGAGTGCAGGCCCTGCATACACTCGAAATTTTTCAGCAACCCTCTCCTTGGAACATTGCTATAAAATTCATCATCACATCCTCCCAGGCTGCGAAATATAGTTTTTGAGAGGGAGGAGCCTGCTGTGTCCCCGTTTGTCTGGCAAAGCAATAAAGCTACAGCATTCTTTTCTACTTCACCCAAAACTCTGTCTCCAAGATTTGATTTGGCTCTGGTCACAGAAGCCAAGTTCTCAGCAATGCTACCACATCCAACATGCTTGAGCTGGCAAGAGAAGGAAGGAGGAGCTGGTAGGACACAGCCTTCTCCTCAGCACAATAACAGTTGTTCACCTCTTCATCTTAGGATATAAAAGTATAAATTCAGTTAAAATGTTTTCACAGCCTTTTCTTCTAGTTAACAAGCAACTGAATTGTCATCTAACAACAGCTGCTTTAGTAAAAAAATAAAAATAAATCCGATAAAGGACCGAAACTGTTATGCAGCCACCTCTATTTTTCAGAGAGGGAAAAATAACTTCATTCATACATATTCATTGCTGAATAAAATTATAACTCTTTAAAATAGATATAATAGTGAGAATTGGAAAACATCTAATTGCTTTTGTTGCAATTTGCATAAGTGAAAGAAAAGATATATAGTGTAGTTCTCCCCCTGCACAAAATGTCCCTTGTTAATGTAGTAATAGATTATATTGATGTTACCTTTATAAAGAGAAATGGAGACGGACAAATTTAGTACAAATTTTCCCAGTGAACCAAAAGGACAAAATAATAGTGTATGCAGTCATTTTTTCCATTTACTTCTGTACATGATCTTCATTTAAAGCAATCACATCATTATAATAAACAGATGGTAGAAAACATCACCTTACAACAAATGAGATAGCTTTAAACTTTAATATATGAACAGCGTGTATACTACCCAACTTCTTGGTTTTACACAGTCTAATGCAAATTTCTATGGCATTATTTTGATAAGTCAGAAGAGAAATTACTTTGAAATGTACCTCAACTTTATTTTAACTGGCTACACTGTGTGCTTTCATGGGATGGCAGGGTGAATTTGGGATTCACAAGTCCCAACCCTCTCCACTTGCTGTGCTCCAAAGAAAAGATGCCCCCTCATCTTCGGTTCTTGGACCTCACTGGATTAAATTGGCTCAAGGAAATCTTTCTGAAGCATCTTAAAATATAAATGATATGAAAAGAAATGAAGTTACTGAACTGCTTCAGGTTTTCTAGTACTATAAATAAGAAAACCCAAAGGCAAAAGTTATTTGGCAGGGTCCACAGATTTATTTCTCTCCTCCAAGCTGAAGAGGACTTCCAAGCAGGCTCAACTCCAGGGAACAGCCAGGTGCGAGAGAAGCTCACATTCTTTTGCTTGACAGACTGCTTCATCAGCAAACCTAAGAAACCACCATTCCTACCAGATGGCCTTGAATGTGAATACACTGAGTCATGCATCAAAAGTTTCCTTTCAACTACCTGAGTCCTGATTTTGAACTTTTGAAGATGCTCTATGAACTCTGAAATTGTGTCCCCTACTCAGACTGGCACTTAAAACAAAGTCAGAAAGAGAAAAACAAAAGTCTCATATATTAACACGTAGATGTGGAATCTAGAAAAATGGTACAGATGAACCTATTTGCAAAGCAGAAATAGAGACACAGATGCAGAGAATAAACATATGGATACCAAAGGGGGAAAGGTGGGATGGGATGAATTGGGAAATTGGGATTCACATATATATACTACGATTGTAAAATCGATGACTAATGAGAACTTATTGCATAGCACAAGGAACTCCACTACTCAATGCTCCGTGGTTTCCTGAATGCGAAGGAAATCCAAAAGAGAGGGGATATATGCATACGTGTGGCTGATTCACTTTGATGTACAGAAGAAAATAGCACAACATTGCAAAGCAACAGTACTTCAATAAAAATGAAAACAAACTTTCCCTTCATGTATAAATTACAAATTATAAAAAAAGGAGAAAGAAAGGATTACTTAAAACTGCATACAAATTTATTTGCAGTTAGCATTTCTACCCTTTATGATAATTAGCTTAAATGCTGATTTGTAGAGTTTTTGTTGTAGTGAATGAGGGTATGTAATATAGTGGAAAGAATGCAAAGTTGAGAGATGATATGGGGTGGGAGGTGGGAGGGGGGTTCAGGATTGGGAACTCATGTATACCCATGGTGGATTCATGTAAATGTATGGCAAAACCAATACAGTCTTGTAAAGCAAAATGAAGTAAAGAAAAAAAAAGAGTCTGAGGGATCTGTCAGTTAGTGGCTCTGTAATCTTAAACAAAGTACCTTAATCTGTCTAAACCTTATCTAAATCACCTAAAGTTAAGAGAAGTGAAAGTGTTGCTCAGTCATGTCTAACTCTTTGCGATCCCATGGATTATAGCCCACCAGGCTCCTCTGTCCATGGGATTCTCCAGGCAAGAATACTGGAGTGGGTTGCCATTTCCTTCTCCAGAGGATCTTCCCAACTCAGGGAATGAACCCCGATCTCCTGCATTACAGGCAGATTCTTTACCATTTAAGCCACCAGGGAAGTCAATATCACCTAAAAGAGTGTAGCAACACATTCTTCTTCATTAGACTGCCAAGGTGCTTTGCCATCAGACACTCAAGACGATACTGGTTTTTAGATATTCATGAATGGTTGTCTTTTACTATGAAAAATGTATGCCATTGGAGTCTAATCAGCAGAGTTTTTCTATTGACAAGTGCATAGAAATGCAGAAGGCTGGCAATGGGACTGACAAAGGATGCTTTATTTATCATCAGATTTCACAGACTCATTGCCGACCTATTGCCACTTTGTAAGCATTATGGTGCCGAGGTCCTGGATCAAGGCTTTCAGTCAGAGTCCCTTGCTTTCAGTTCTAGCTTCCCTTGTCACTTGTTTAATCTGTGTCACTTCAAATTATTTGACTGCTTAAATGATGCTTTCCTTTCTGTAGTGCAGCCAATATGGATATCAAACCTACACAGATGCTGTAGAGTTTAAACTGATGATATGTGTGCAGTGTCTGTTTCTCCTCCACTTTTTCCTCTCCTTTCCAATTTTCAATGTCCAGGGAGAAGCTGTATCTGTGCTAAAAGTCAATACGTAAGAATCTCATTCCTGGCTACAACCAGCATCACTGGGTTAGATTCTGAGCAGCGCTCGCATCAGATGTCCTAAGCCCCCAGATGTGAGTGGCCTCCAGCAAGGCTTCTCTGCTCACTTATGATTAGCACACCTAGTAAAAGCCACAGGATATGAGGAATCGGCCAGTAATAGCTTTGTAGGCATAAGCATTTTGAAAGAAGTTGCATAAATTATCTCTAAACCCTCAAGACATTTAAACATTGTTCACAGAATATAACACTCAGTGATTGTATTTAGAATATCTGTCTAGTAATGTGGCTTTCAGAAAGAACTCAGATCATAAGAGGGCTAGAATTAGATGTGAAAGACAGAAGGAAAAAGCACAATTTTGTGAAGGCAAAGTTTTCTCTAATATTCTTATTCCTCACACAAGAGGAATTAAGCCCTACAACCTGCAAATTCCACATATTCAGAGAAAGTATGTTCTGCTCAGTATATACTAAGAGTATTATGTGTTATGCTAGTCTCTCTGTCTCTCTCTCTTTTTTAATGACTACTATCTGCCAGTCGACTGTAAGCCATTTGATGTCGGGGGCTCATTAACGTCTCAATTCCCAAGGCCTAACATATAAAAAGTTTCTAATTAATGCGTAATTCTTACGCATGTAAGAATTAAAGATTTTAAAATTTAAAAAAAATAAAAAATTTAAAAAAATATATATAGTGAAAAAAAAAAAAAGAAACTCGGTATTCTTCTTATGTTCTACATCCAGGTCTTCTATGATGCATGCATTTGCAAATATTAAATTTTTCATTCTCTGAATAGTATTTGTGAAGAATAAGTATTAAAAAAAAAAGTTTCTAAAATAAAATGAATGGATGGTCAAGAAGCCTGCCAATGTGAGGCATTATTTAACCATTATTATTATCACTTAGGATACTGATAGTCATGTATTATAAGCCAGGAAAAAAGAAGGAATAATATTTCAAATAGCACTTCTTAGAAGAACAAAGATTTTTTCCTTTTTTTTTTAAAGAGGTTAAAATCATAGACTTCAGTACTGTTGAATTTTACTTCCTTTTTCAATGCACTGTCTATGTTATCTGAGAAGCAATCACCTGGCCACCATAAGAGGCTTTGTCTAGCAATGAGATTTCAGCCTTTTACAAATTATCATCACACATTTCTTTCAAAACTATCGTAATAAATCTTATTACTTTTATTTTTGTGAGTCATGGAACAGAGTTCTCTTATTCAGTTAGAACTTTTCACTCCTTTCCTACTCGTGAGATCCCACATTCTGATTATTTCAATAGCTATTTCATTGAGTGTTAAGAACTACCCACCAAAAGCTCGACATAACTCCTTTTGTTACTCTCATTCATTGTTGGTTTTATGAAAGTACTGATGACGTTTTTTCAAGAGCTACTTCATGTTTACGAAAATGATCAGTTCATATCTAATCGAGTTGATATATTAGTAAATTATAAAATGTGAAATTGTCTACCATCAGTAAACATTATTTAGGCAATATGAGAGAGAACTATTTCAACAAATAGGTCCCCCAAAATCAGTGGGCTAAAAACAACAAAATCTTATTTCTAGATTATATAAAAGCAAATATGATCAAGTAAGATCTAAAAACTAGAAAAAGTAAATGTGTTTTTAGACTGCAATACATATAACCGGGAAAGCAAGCTTAATTTTCTACTTGATTAAGTGATTAATAATCACTTACAGACTTTTTTTTTTGGCTATAGTAGAATAAATAACCAGGTTCAACTTGACAATAACTTATTAATGTTCAGTAAATATTAGTATAGCAAGATTAAAATTATGTGCTTCCTTATTGAAATTTATTCTTTCCTCTAC
Organism: Capra hircus; assembly: GCF_001704415.2. Lineage (NCBI taxonomy): Eukaryota > Metazoa > Chordata > Mammalia > Artiodactyla > Bovidae > Capra > Capra hircus. The sequence continues at coordinate 24,349,089 of NC_030834.1, forward strand.
TTTATGCTCAGAAGAGAATTGGTAGCTAGTGTTCATTTTACAGATGTATTCAACATCCACTTTTTACGTTTTCTTTCTTGAGGAGATAACTTTAATTTGATGCTGAATATCTGGTCTGTGAAAATCTGATTTGTATAAACATATCAATGGTCAAATTAAAATTTTCTTGTACTTAGGGCTAGTGAAAGTGAAAAGTTGCTCAGTCCTGTCCAACTCTTTGTGGCCCCATGGACTATATAGTCCATGGAATTTCCCAGAGCAAGATACTAGAGTGGGTTGCCTTTCCCTTCTCCAGGGGATCTTCCCAACCCAAGGATCGAAACCAGGTCTCCTGCATTGCATGCAAATATTTCACCAGCTGAGTCACAAGGGAAGCCCAAGAATACTGGAGTGGGTAGCCAATCCTGTCTCCAGTGGATCTTCGCTACCCAGGAATCAAACTAGGGTCTCTTGAATTGCAGGCAGATGATTTATCAACTGAGCTATCAGAGAAGCCCAACTTAGGGCTAGAGTAGATCAGAATCCTCCATTTCTACTTTCTCTAATTTTAAGGACCAGAATGGACTTCTCCGGAAAGTTCTGTAGTGTAGCCGAAGGGTTTTTCATAACAATGTGTTAGTGAAGCCCTTTCTGCTCAGCTGGTAACAGTGAGGGGAGTAGATGGTGCCAGAAGAAATACACAATTACAGCTGTGCTCATAGAATAAAATACCGCTGTTAAAATTGTGGGTAGAAAAGCACTAACTGCTTGTTACTGGTCTAACACTCATAGCAGACCATCACTGTATTGATATAAATGTGACCTGGGTACCAATCTCCTGTTTCAAAGAGTTCTATTATTGGGTTTAGGTCTATCATCTTGTTATGTTCAGTCACTCAGTCCTGTCCGACTCTTTGCAGCCCCAGGGACTGTAGCCTGCCAGGCTCCTCTGCCCATGGAATTTTCCAGGCAAGAATACTGAAGTGAGTTGCCAACAGCTTTTGAGACAGTCCTCTTACCATCCTGATAAGGCTTTTGGTTTGGTCTGGTTTTGCTTTTTTTCTTTTAAATGCCCTTTTGTCCCCTCCCCATTCCTCTGAAGATTCTGGCTCCATTCCTGCCAGCCCACCAGGAGTAACTCACAGAGGAAAACCCCAACAATTTCTTCACTAAAACAACAGGTGAACTGAAAGCTAATCTTTCAAATTTACTGCCTTTTAGCATGGTAGTTCTCATTCTTATCTTTGCATTAGAACCATCTGGAGATCTTTAGAAACTTTCAGTGTTCAGGCTACACTTTAGATCAATTATATTAGAATCTCAGAGATAGGCTCAAACATGAGTAATTTCCTAGCTCTTAAAACAAGTCCAGTGTTCAGCCAACGTTAAGAACTGCTCTAGTGCCACAGAGTCTAGACTCTCGGAGAAATCCATTCTGCCAAGGGTCAAAGAGTCCTAGCCAGATGACAGTTTAGAAAAGTAAGGAAGATTGAAGATGATTGGGAAAGAATAGCAGCTGGTAGATTATCATTCTAATCTCAAAATGATTCATATGTTGTATATATTAGGACAATATGTTTGCTATTATGAGCTTATACTGATCATGATGAAAATGTTGATAATAAAGTTTCATGAAAGGAAAACTTTGGATTTAGTTTATAAGAAATCAAAGACTTTAACTATGATAAATGGGTAATAGCATGGTTTATTTCTTTGAAAATTAATGATTGATTTTCTTCAGATAAGAGTCTTTCAATTGTTACTGTCTGGTTTCTCAGCAATCTTTTTTTTTCCTCCATGTATTTTAATTCTTTTTATCCTTTAAATATAATAAAGGGGGTGGGTGGAGAGATGAGCAAATGGTTTATTTTAAAGTAGTGTTTTATTTTCAAGGGTGCTAATACTGATATTTCCCACGACTATACAATGTGTTCTATTTTTAATGATTGTTAAATAAAATAAGTTAAAATATAAATGAATAGACCTATTTTTCAGAATAATATTAAACTTTGGAAAGTCAAACTTTATAAAAAGTCTTACAGATAACATTATATTTATTTTTTATTACTTGGGAGAAGTAATTAAATTGACTGTTGAAGAACAAATTAACTCACTTCACAAATAAACCACACATTATTTTTTTCCTTGTTTGTGACTAAATTAACTATTTAGTTTATAGATTACAAAGTACAATGGCAGTTGGCATTGGAATTCAAGGGTAATGTGCACCACCTGGAAATCACAGACTCCAATAAAAATTGTTCAATGATATCTCTTCTGGATGCAAAATATTAATGGCCTTTCATTGTATTTTCTTATGGAGGAAATGTGTGCTTTTGTGTTTCAGAGGTAAATCATAATAAGTGAATGCATTTTTATAATTACATGTTTAGAAAGAAAAGCCTACTTATTGTGGATATCCAAGAAGTCAACTGTAGAAGATAATTTATTAGGAATGTCTGTTCAGCTCACAACTCTTCTCTGACCTCTGAAAATCATCCCCTATCCCTGAAAGTAGAATGTCAATAGCTGTGTTTGTGCCACCTTAATACTAATCTCTTAGCCAATATGCTTTGGACCTGAGGTAGACACAAGGCAAGAAAGTCTGAATTGAGAGGTACAGAGATTCACAACAAAGAGTCATGTTAATTGCAGAATAATAAAGAGTCACAGGTTTCTTCTGAGAGTCTAGAACTCCCTGGTTCCCACTCTTCCTTTAGTCCTGTTTTTTCAACATTTCACTTGTTTTGTGATACACCAGAGTATACTTTCAATAAAATGTATTTTTGTTTGTTTAAGCTAGATTGATGTAGTTTTCTGTTACATGCAACCAAGAGAACTGTGACAAAGATTCTTAAGTATCTCTTCTATTTTTCTAGATTAATGAACTGAGACTTGAAGAGGAATAGTCAGTTGCCTGAAGTTACAGAACTATCTGAAAAACACATTTGAAACTTGAAGCTTATAATGAGTCATAATACTTTTTCAAGTTAATATTTGTGTATAGCTAAAGAATAAATAAAACAAATTTGCCTTATGAGAGATAATAGGGGGCATTAAATGAATAAATATCATTTGGAAAAAAGCCAGCATTAATTAGATATGAATCACATATTATGTACACACATTATTTTATTAATGCTAAAAAGTTAATGGAGACAGTAGCTTCTACAAATTAGAAAATTGGGGAAAATGTTACTAATTCTTTCAAAGTTCTCCTGCTGGTAAGTTGTGGTGGATTTGAGATATGATTTCAGCTCTTACTGACTCTAGTGTTTCTATTTCATTTTCTTACTATGAGTAGAATGTTAGAAAATCAAGTTTGACGAAAAGTCAAAGTTTGTGCACGTATGCTACGTTGTTTCAGTCATGTCCAACTCTTTGCGACCCTCTGGACTGTAACCTGCTGGGCTTCTCTGTTCATGGGATTCTCCAGGTGAAAATACTGGAGTCGGCTGCATGGCCTCTTCCAGGGGATCTTCCCAAGCCAGGTAAATTTACCTATTAGGCAGCTCTAACACTTGTTTATAAATGTGTTTTGAAGCAACTCTAAGTATCTAGAGATTCTATACAAGTATGTCTGAGTTTTCATGGGTAGGTCTTGTTTATAAGTAAATAAAACATTTCTGATGACAATCTGTGATTGAACAAAGATCTTAGAGCCATGAATGGAAAATGAAAAAGTGAAAATCACTTCTAAAGGGATTCTGAATAGCAAGATCACACTCAGGACAAGTGAAAATTCTTATTTTCACTTCCTGAGCACATTTTCTTTCCAATTTTTCTGACATCGAAGACTTTTCACTGTACTAGAATTCCCTCTTCTAAACTGACCATCAATATTTTGATCAAATAGTTCAAGACCTAGCTCCATGTTACTGCCCAAGCCTTTACTGAGAACTCCAGCTAGTAAAGCTTTCTACTTCTTTACACTCAAAGAATCAAGTGTATATACATATACATTTAGGGGAAGTTCTTAGGTGAGCAAGTTTAAACTAGGTATAAATTGCTTACTACCAAAGAAGTTTAGGATTTAGAAGGAAACAGACATGTGCATATAATAAAATGGATAGAATATGGGAGCAGGGAGGTAAATAGGAATTTACTGGATGTAGAATGTGTATGGAAACAGCCACCTCACAATTCTAAATGTGATAATTTTACTTTGACGTGAAAATGACATCTGTAGTTTTTTGTCTTTGTTTTGGTTTCCTTGTTTGAGAAGCTTGCTAAGATTAGGGAGTCCTAGAACTGACTGGCAATGAAGACAAACCAAATCTCTGAATCTACATTATAAAGGCAGGTAGAAAGAGCAATCTATACCTTAATTTGAGTTTTTTTTTTTAAAATGATGACATTATGTTTATATTTTGTCCATTATCTTAGTAGTAAATTTTGGCATTACATTATATGAAATTAGTGATATGCTTATTATAACTGATCAGATATGATAAATGCTTTTGATTCCTTAATAAATGTTAAAATATTTCTAAATAAGTTTATATAATATATCGATACTTTTATTCTGTAATGTGTAGTAAAATTTATAGAATAATAAAGTCCTATAAAATATCACTTAACTTGTCTACTAACATGTCACTTCTCTCCCAAATAGTATCACCAGTTTTAATACAATACATTAACAGGTCATTCTGTACTAGGTGTTTATATAATATGTATTTTAACTCAATAATTGATAGGTGCACTGAAAGAATTCATTAAGAATAAAGTAACCCATATTATGAAATTATGAATATATATATATATATCTTAAAATTGGCTCAAGAGTAATTATGTAAAGCTAGGATATAGAAAAATTCTTTTAAAAAGTAACTTTGTTTAAAGCACTCTGGTAAGCACCAAAAATCTGCTCTTCTATACAAGTAATGCGAACACTTGGAAAAAATTGCAAGATTCGGTTTTTGAAGAACTCTAGAAATTAACCAAAAGTTTGTAAGAATTAAAGGAGCATTTATTCAAGAAAAACACCCTACTCTCTGTAAGAACACAGCATTCTGACCTACTCCTTTCCCACCCACCTCCGCTCCACAGCAATCTTGAAAACTAATAGTCCTACTTACATAGTAGGTAGGAAAACCAGCAGTCCAGCAGCCACAAGAAGGGAAAAAATAGGTTTGGAATTTTCCTAGAAGTCCATATCCACAAATTTGTTACTGTTTTCTCTGTCCAGTGGCTCTCTAGAAAAGCTCAAACTCTATTTGGTCTGACTCAGGACTCACTCTATGGGATCAGCCCTATCCTTTGAGCATTTGTTGAAAAATATCAGTGGCAATTTCTTAATATCACAGCTGCCTGAAGGAGTAGTATCAACTGAAACAAAGAAAAGACTGACCATGCCCGGGGAAGATCCAGAGAGATGATATGGGGTGGGAGGTGGGAGGGGGGTTCAGGATTGGGAACTCATGTACACCCCTGGCAGATTCATGTCAATCTATGGCAAAACCAATACAGTATTGTAAAGCAAAATAAAGTAAAAATAAAAATTTAAAACAGAAAAAAAAAAAAAGAATCTAAAAAAAAAGAAAAGACTGACCAAAAAGTCCTAAGAAAAAATAGGGGATGTAATGTTTACTGGGGGCTTTGCAAAGCTCCATCATATCCCTGGAAATACTGAAGGTCATACACATATATAGGGCTATGCGAATGCCATGGAAACACTTCATAATTCATTTAAAATCTCAACTCTTTTTGACCATGAGACCACACGGGTTGGAAGTGAGTGCTAAGACAGAGTTGTAAACTGCCTGCGGAAGCACGGAAGACCTTCCCCAACATATACACACATACCCATACCCACACACACAGGCACATGCAGAGCCCCTTAGCAAAGCCTGGGAGGCTTCCCGATTGAAAGAATTTACATAAATCTCTGTCCAGTCATCAAATAACCACTAAGTTAATTGATTAAAGACTTCAGTGGATGCACATGACAAAGAAGGCAGGTTTCACAGAATTAATACAGAATTAATACAAATAAACGGACCCAACAACATCTGGTGGAGGCAGCTGAAGAATCTGACAGAGTTTACATGCTATATTATTTTAAATGTCTAGTTCTCAAAAAAACAAAAAACAAAAAAAAAAACAACAAAAAAAAACCAACTATGCTGCACACAAGAAAACAGGAAATTATGGCCCATACACAGGGAGGATAAAATGAAAACAGGCAATAGAAACTGAGGAATTATTTACTAGACAAAAGCTTTAAATCAGTTGCCAGAAGTTTTTCAAAGAACTGAATGAGACCATATCGAAAGACTTTAAAAAATAAGAAAAATGTCTCACTAAGAAGAATTTCTATCAAAAGATAAAAATAGACAAAAGAGACATTCTGTAGTTGAATGAAAAGAACAATAATACAATTAAAGGGTCACTAGAAGGTCTTGCTATTGGTTAAATTATATCCTCTCACGCTCCCACCCCCAAATTCATATATTGTACTTCTCACTCTTGGTACCTGAAAATGAACCCTTTCTTGGAGATGAAGTTCTTTACAGAGGTAATCAAATTAAAATAACAAAAGTTAGGATGAGTCCTAATCTCATATGATTAGTTTTCTTATAGAAAGTTGAAATTTGAAGACAAAGGCACAAATATAGAACCTGTGTGAATGTCAAGGCAGAGATGGGGTGAGGTGTCTCCCAACAGACATATCCATAGAAACAGAAAGTAGATTACTAGTTGCATATAGGAATTATATTTAGAGACACACACTTTTTGGTTTCAACTGCTTAGGTATAACACATTTAATATTTCCTCTGTTTTGACTTCAACCTATTGAAATTATCCAAGAAATATAAACAGAAACTTAGAGACTTGTGGGTTACCATCAAGCATATCAACATATATATATAACGGAATCCAAGAAGGGAGAATAGAAAGTGATGGTAAGAATATCTGGAGAAATAATGGCCAAAAACTTTCCAAGTCTGATTAAAAAAAAAAAAACAAGCAAAAACCTTAACCTACATATTTAAGAAAATCAATAAGTTCTAAGTAAAATAAACCTAAAGATAACAACTAGGCACAAAGTCAAAGTGTGAATAGACAGAGATAACCATAAAATTAGTTTTAAAAAAAGGCTTAGCATGTAAAAGGCATCCTTAATAATTGACCTGTCATTAGAAACTTTGGAGGCCAGAAGAAATGAGATGACATAATCAAAATCCTGAAAGAAAAAGACTGTCAACTAAGTATCCTATATTCAGCAAAATTATCCTTTGACAATGAAGGAAGAAATTAAGATTCCACTTAAACAAAAACTTAAACAGTCTGTCAACCATGTAACTGTTCTATAGGAAATATAAAAGAAGCATTGAAAGCTAAGAAAAACGACAGTGGTCTTGAAATAGGCACTTTTTAAAAAATACGATGTTGAACACATAAGTAACAAAAGAAAACAAGGATCAATGAACTTCATCAAAATTTTAGAAGAAATTGTGCTTCAATGATACTATCAAGTAACTGAAAAGATAACCCATGGAATGAGAAATAGTAATTACAAATCATGTATTTGGTAAGGAATCCATATCCAGAATATATGAAGATATCCCACAACTCAACAATAAAAACACAAACAACCCAATTTAAAAATGGATAAAGGATTTGAATAGATACTCTTCTATAAAAGATATTCAAACAGACAAAAGCACATGGAAAGAAGGTCAACATCATTAGTTATTAAGGCAATGACAAAAACCACGAGATACCACCTCATATCTACTCTTGACCCTCTGAATAAAAAAAGATAGACAATAAGAAATGTTGGTGCAGTTTTGGAGAAACTGTATCTCTCTTACGTTGCTGTTGAGAGTCCAAAATAATGTACCTATTAATACTCTGGAGAACGGTTTTAAAGTTTCTCAAAATGTTAAACACAGCAATTATACTTCTACATATATCCCAATTTCATTGGAAACTGAACACATATGTCTACACAAAATGCTTGAATGTTTATAGCACACGAATGTAGGACATGAACATTTACAGTAGCATTATTCATAACAGTCAAAACTGGAAATGATCCAAGTGTTCATCAATTGATAAATGGGTAAATAATGCAGTAATCAATACAATGCAGCATTATTCAGCAATAAAAAGCAATGGAGAGCTGACACTTTTTACAATGAGAACCAATCTCGTGAACATTTTGCTAACTGAAAGAAGCCAGACACACAAGACCACACAATGTACAACTCCATTTATATGACATGTCAAGAATAGATTTACCCATTAAGATGGAAAGTAGATTACTGGTTGTGTATGAATTATATTTAGGGACAGATGATTTTTGTTCCAATTGCTTGGAACAAATTTTGTTCCAATTTCTGAAATAAAGGCTAAAAATAAAGCTATCTGCAAATATACAGTAGAAAAATATACAGTAAACTAAGCTGGGTTGGCAATAATAGAGATAAAATAGAATTAGGGGCCAAACATTGTAAAAGAGATATGCTAATATTGGTAAAATGCACTATCCACAATAAAAATAATCACAAATATTTATGTACTAAAATTGTTTTTAGAGGCTTCCCAGGTGGCTCAATGGTAAAGAACCTGCTTGTGAATGCAGGAGACAGACACGGGTTCTATATCCAAGTTGGGAAGATCCCTTGGAGAAGGAAATGGCAACCCACTCCAGTATTCTTGCCAGTGGACAGAGGAGTCCATGGGGGTCACAAAAGAGTTGTATACAACTTAGCCAACAAAAAACAGTAAGAATTGTTTTTAGTGTCTCTCACACACATATGGAGAAGGCAATGGCAACCCACTCCAGTACTCTTGCCTGGAAAATCCCACGGACAGAGGAGCCTGGTAGGCTGCAGTCCATGGGGTCACTAAGAGTCGGACACAACTGAGCGACTTCACTTTCACTTTCACTTTCATGCAGTGGAGAAGGAAATGGCAACCCACTCCAGTGTTCTTGCCTGGAGAATCCCAGGGACAGAGGAGCCTAGTGGGCTGCCGTCTGTGAGGTCACATGGCGTCAGACACGACTGAAGTGACTTAGCAGCAGCAGCAGCACACACATATACACATACACACACTCAAATATACATATATATCAATAAATAAATGTCACCAAATTACTTAGTCTTTTAATATATTCAATGATGTAAAAAAGTTAGATAAAAACAAAAAGAATTTATAACATTGTTTCATTCAAAAACTTCAATGGTTTCCCATAGAAAGAAGATACATTGCTTGGCTGGCAAATTCCTTCTCCATATATTCCTAATTTACCATTCCAGTCTTACCTATTTTTGCTCTTTTCTTGCCTTTGTGTTTTTGCCCCTCTTCTGCTGTATCTCTCAAAGGCCCAGTAAAAATCTCACTTTCTCTACTAATTCTACTTACTTCAAATAAGTCCTACTAAAGCATATTACCTCAGATAAGTTCTGCTGCTGCTAAGTCGCGTCAGTTGTGTCTGACTCTGTGCGACCCCATAGACAGCAGCCCACTGGCTCCCTTGTCCCTGGGATTCTCCAGGCAAGACTGAACACTGGAGTGGGTTGCCATTTCCTTCTCCAGTGCATGAAAGTGAAAAGTGAAAGTGAAGTTGCTCAGTAGTGCCGAACTCTTAGCGACCCCATGGACTGCAGCCTACCAGGCTCCTCTGTTCATGGGATTTTCCAGGCAAGCGTACTGGAGTGGGGTGCCATTGCCTTCTCTGCAGATAAGTCCTAGTAAAGCATATTTCCTTTATATTCATAACAGAGTAATTACATCCTGGCTTCGGTGGTGGTTATACATGTGCACACACTCTCTCTCTCATACATACACGTACATACAGTATCTTTATATCCATTAGCCTTTAGCACAGTGCTTTGTAGAGAGTAGGTACTTAATAAATATTTATTTGCTTTATTGACACATGTTGTTCTTCACAACTTTTTACTGATTTGTCTTATAAATTTCTTTCCAACATAATATCTTACCGTTATGTTCTCCAATCTTACTTCCATTGTGCCCCAAGGTTATACTCTCAACGTGGTTGTGACTAAAAGTGTCTTCAGGCGCCACCACTTTTAATATCTTATTTCCACTGAATGTTCAATGACTGTGAACATTCCCATGATTGTTC